>NC_138136.1:51887451-52556133 GCF_964188305.1 Podarcis bocagei | reverse complement strand
AATCAGCGACTGACCATAAACACAAAAAGTTTTGTATTTGAGAAGCAACATGAGTATCAATGAGTGCAAAGCTGCATTTGGGGGTCAGGATTTACACAGCAGTTAGGACACCAGATCGAAACTCTGAAAAGCCATGAGCTTTGCTTCAACTGTCCTGGGGGATGATTCAGATGCTTAGCATTTCTCCACAGGAAGCAAGCAACTCCGTGGATGGAAGGAACAACAGAGCCAGCACATTCGACTTTACAGAGACTGATTTGCATGGGCACAAAAACCCATTTTAAAACCAGCGTGCAGGAAAGATTCCCTACACTTGTGTCTGCATCTGGGTAAGTTGCTCCTTCCTTCATACACCTGTGTCCCTAGGGCTCTTCCACATGGAGCCTGGGTTGACCATGTGACTCATATCCAATGCAGGAATACATGACAGCTCTTTTAATAAGAGAGAACCAGCCACGTTACTCTGGAGCTGAGTACTATAACCATGGTTGTAACCATGTTGCCCGGACCTTACTCGTCCCAGGGCTCAGCCCCAACATCAGTTGTTTTTCTGCCAGGATCTCAACATCATGCATTATTCATCTATTTCCATCCCATCTTTCCTCCAAGGAGCTCTTATACATGATCTGTTTTGTCATTACAACAACTTTGTGAAGTAAGCAAAGAGACCCAAGGTTATCCAGTAAGCACATGGCATGAGTGGGATTCTGAACATGGGTGTCTTCAGTTTGCAGCCAATGCTCTAACCGTTAGGCTACCCCAGTTTCCAATACGGAGCTATACATGAGGTGGTCTAGCATTGTCTACCCTGACTGAGAGAAAAACCATCTGCACTTCTACCCAGAAGTAAGTTGTATTGCGTTCAGCGAGGCTTACTCCCTGGAAAGTGTGCCCAGAATTGCATTCTAAGACCCCTTATGCCAAGGATTAAACCTGGAAGCTTCTAATATACACAGCAGGTCCTCTACCACAGAGCATGGCTCCTCTGTCTGAGCCAGTAATCCCTATTCAGTCACAAAGCTCACTAGGAGACCTTTAGGCTAATCACTGCCTCTCACCCTAACCTACCTCACAAGAAAAAGGTGAGATATAAATGAAATCAATCAATCAATCAATCAATCATACATACATACATACATACACACTGAGGTCACTATATAGAAATAGTAATAATGTGACATGAGAATGGAGAAAAGTGCTTCTGAGAAGATGCACAGCGCATTTCCCTCTGTGTTAAACAAAAGAACTTCAACAGGTGTCACTTCCAAACAGATTTCACCCACCCCACCCCCAATTTCCTCTTCTTCCCACCTCTCCCCCCTCCACTAAAGTTAAGCAGCTCCCTTTCTCTCCAGTTGCTCAAATGAGCCCAGCTCCCCTGCCTTATAATTCAATGGCCACCGCGGCCACCGAAACCATTTAACTGAAACCACTGGCGTAAGGGGAGAGGCAAGCTTCCGAGACGCACAGAACTCTTCTCCCGAAAACACAAGTTTCATCATGGCCCCTTTAGTCTGGAACTTCGCTCAGTCTCTGCGTCCGAAGCAAGACACCATCTCCCGCTTTTCCCAACTATAAATTATTAAGCGCAGAGAAGAGAAAGGAAGAGAAAATCTTTCAGCTTTGAGGCGGGTGGAGAAGCAGCAGCTCTTGCCTAATGGCCCGTCACGGAATTATCTCCAGGGAGAGGCAAGCCTTCCCAAAGTGGAAAATTCCCTCTCCAACACACCCAGGCGTGTGTGGGCAACCCGACCCACAAGTTTTTCCTCCCTGGGGTGCTTCTCGGCTAAAGTGGATCCATCTTCGGGAGGAGGCTGGCGGGGGCGGGTGGGTACTCCATCCATCCGGATTCTCTCCTGCTCTCTCTTACCTTACCCCAGTGCGTTATCTCCTCGCGTGTTCTCGCGCGCTTCACTCCGGGCAGCGATTCCCTCGGGTCTCCGCCGCTCTTGGCTCCTGCCGAGTCCCTGCCCGCCTCTTCCCAAACACCGACGGCGCTGGCTCCTCCCTGCCACCCGCCCCCGGGAGCAGGGGAACCTGGAAGCGGCGCATTCTCTTCCACGAGGCGGATCGGAAGCAGCGCCGCGTCCACATGCCTTTCCAGCCCGTCAGCAGAAGCTCAGCTGGAGCACTTTCCCCGAGTCCTGGGGCTTGTTTGTTCTTTCTTTGGGGGGGGGGGGTGGCTGGGGAAGCAGTTTTCCCTCCCGTCCATCCAGCGTGGGGAAAAGTTTGCGCCGAGTTCCAGAGAGGTTAAAACGAACAGGTGCAGCTGCCAGCCGCCAACTATTTAGGTTAGGCGGAAAACAGCATCCATAAGAAAGTTTGGCTTTAAGGTGGACAATTCCCTGCCCCCCAAGATCTATTACCTTCCCCGTGGACGTAGCCAGGTGAAATATACTCAGAGTCGCAAAGTGATTTCATGCTCTTTATTCAGCTCATACTGGTGAGGAGGAATGAATAATAGTCCCCTCACAGTATCTGCTTTATATACATTATTTACACAATGGGCTGCACATGATTGGCTAATTCCGGAATTCTACTTTTTCCTGTTTCCGGTAGTGGTAGCCTGCTGAGGGCGTCCGCATGGCCCATCGCCTTCCCAGGTCGGTGAATCAGTGCATACTGGTAGCTGGCAAGGAAAATTGACCACCTGAGGACGCGAGGAGACAGCACTTGGGGGGTCTGCTTTTCGGGAGCAAACAAGCCAAGCAACGGCTTGTGGTCAGTCACCACGGTGAAGGGCCGCCCGTACAAGAAATCATGGAATTTTTTTACTCCCTTCACGATTGCCAGACCCTCCTTGTCGATTTGCGAGTAGTTCCGCTCGGTTGCGTTGAGTGTCTGGGAAAAGTACGCCACCGGTACCTCTCTTCCATCCGGGAGTTGGTGCCCCAGGACAGCGCCAATGCCATAGGGTGAGGCGTCGCATGCTAGCACCACCGGCAGCCTCTCGTCGAAGTGTGCCAAGACAGAGTTTGAGACAAGCAAGTCCTTGACTGCCTGGAATGCGGCCTCCTGGTGCTGGCCCCACACCCAAGGGGCCCGCTTGTCCAGGAGTCTGTGTAGGGGCTCCGCTACCGCCGCCTTATGGGGAAGGAAGGAATGGTAAAAGTTCAATAGTCCCAAGAAGGCCTGAAGTTCAGTCTTGCTCTTGGGCGCTGGGGCATCACAAATGGCCCGTACCTTGTCCCCAGTCGGGTGGACTCCTTCTGCGCCCACCATAAATCCCAGAAAGTCCACCTGAGGCACTCCTAGTAGACATTTTTCCCGCTTCACCTTGAGACCCGCCGTCTGGAAACGGTGCAGAACAGTGCGGAGGCGGTCCTCAAACTCCTCTGGTGTGGGCCCGGCAATCAACACATCATCGAAGAAGGGGGTGATGCCAGGAATCCCTTTAAGGAGAGAGTCCATTAGATTCTGGAATATGCCTGGTGCCACGCTGACCCCGAATTGCAGCCGCTTTACCCTGAACGCTCCTCTGTGCGTCACAATCGTCTGTGCCTCTGCTGTGGCCTCATCTACTGGCAGCTGTTGATATGCTTGGGCCAAGTCCAGCTTGCCAAAAATTTTCGACCCAGCCAGGGTGGCAAGGACATGGCTGACCACTGGCACTGGGTATGCGTGGGCCGTGAGGGCCTTGTTTATGGTACATTTGTAGTCTGCGCAGATACGGACTGAACCATTAGGCTTGACAGGAGTGACGATTGGGGTTTCCCAGGGGGCATTAGGCACCGGCTCCAGCACTCCTTGCTCCACGAGTCGGTCCAATTCCTCGTCTATACGGGGTTTCAAGGTGAACGGGACCCGGCGGGCCTTGAGCCTGACCGGTCGTACTGCGGGGTCAAGCTGTAGCGCAATGGGGGGGCCCGTATACTGTCCCAATTTTCCGTCGAAAACCCCTGGAAATTCCTTGCATATGGCGTCCACGTCCACTTGTAAGCTAGTGTGGTTCACCCCGGTGACAGCTAGCCCCAGTGGTCCAAACCATGCCAATCCCAGTAAGCTAATGTAGGGGCCCTTGACCACAAGCAAGTCCAGTTGCCGCGTCCACCCTCGGTATTGCACCCTGAAGGTCCCCACCCCCATTGTGGGGACCTTACGTTTCTGGAAGTCCCGTAGGGTGAATGGGGCCGGCCTGAGTTTGGGACCCCCAGTAGGACACAGTTTCCTTAAGGTCCTTGCCGAGATTATGGATAGAGTTGAACCCGTGTCAAGCTCCATGCGGCATGGGGCCCCCTCTATCTGTACCTCTACATAAATTTTCTCTACGTTGGGGTGGGGCAACTGGTATACCTGGCAGTCCGTGAGCTCTGTCGAGTTGCCTTGGTGCGTTGGGCCCCGAGACCTGGGGCTCTTGGGTTGGTCATCTGATGCCTGGTGTCGGGTGAGCCGAGCCCGACACACCCGGGCGATGTGTCCCGATTTTCTGCACTGCCTGCACTCTGCATTGCGGAAACGGCAGGTCCTCCTCTCATGACTCTCCCCGCAGCTTGCGCAGTTTCCTCCCTCTCGTCGAGGCAGCTGTGGTCTGTGTGCTGCTTGAGTGCGCTGCTGTACTCGGTGCACCTCCTCCCTGTCGGATCCTGAGTCGTCGGTGAGGTCTTCGTGGTGGACCCTCGGTTGGGATGGCAGGCTCGGCCGTGCCTCTTGCGTCGACCTCTCAGCAGCTTCCGTTGCCAGGGCCTCCTCCAGAGCGACCTGGAACGTTAGGTCCTTCTTAGCGTAGAGGCGTCGTTGCAGCTTCTCATCCTTCAGGCCACCGACGAGGCGGTCACGAAGCATGTTCTCCAGCTCTGAGAAGTTGCAGAACCGGGCGGCTTGGCGGAGAGAGGTCACAAACCCAGTTATGGTTTCCCCAGGGGCTTGCCGCTTTGCGTAGAAGGCATTTCGACGAGCCACCACTGAGGGCTGCGGCGAAAAGTGCCCCTTCAGCTGTTCCATTATTGTTTTGTATGGAACAGTAGCGACGTCTTCAGGTGCAAGGAGAGCCCGGGCAATTTCAAACGTCTCCTCTCCACAGACGCTGAAGAATATTGCCCTCTTCTTGGCGTCTTCTTCGTCGGTGACCCCTTTGGCTTCTAGGAGGAAGGTGAAACGGGAGGCGTACGCTTCCCAGTCTCCAGATGCTGGGTTGAATGGCGAGAAGCTGCTGTTGGCTGCCATTCTGAGTTCCTTGTGTCCCGGAGCTGAAGCCTGGATACACGGTGCGAGGCAGCGGTGCGGCAGGTGGCGGTGCTGCGGTGCTGTGTGTGGCAGTCAGCTCAGCGGGATCCCATCCTCGTCGCCAGTGAAATATACTCAGAGTCGCAAAGTGATTTCATGCTCTTTATTCAGCTCATAGTGGTGAGGAGGAATGAATAATAGTCCCCTCACAGTATCGGCTTTATATACATTATTTACACAATGGGCTGCACATGATTGGCTAATTCCGGAATTCTACTGTAAGCCAATCAGGTTGTGGATTCACTTCTATCTGGAGCAGGATTGGGTGGTTCCTGCCAACCAATCATACTGCTGCATTGTTCTAGGACCAATCAGACTGCTGCATTCTGAATCCTATTGTTCTAGGACCAATCAGACTACTGCATTTTGGATCCTATTGTTCTAGGACCAATCAGACTGCTGCAGTTTGGATCCTATTCAACTCAGTACATAACACCAGGATTTCTTACAGGAGGCTTTATGTTGGGGGGGGGGCAGAACCAAGTTTATCTGCAACGCAATTGGTCAGTTAATCAAATGTTTTTATTTATTGATGGGGGGGGGCAGCTGTCCCTCCGCCAACTATGCCTATGACCTTCCCTGCTGTGATGGATTTGGGGCCAATTTTTTTCCAGATCTCTGAAAACTGCCAGGAAACTATAATTTGGAGTGGATTTTTTCATGTCTTGGACTGGGAATACAGAAAGCTACAGTGGTACCTTGGGTCACAGAGGCTTCAGGTTACAAACTCCACTAGCCCAGAAATAGTACCTCGGGTTAAGAACTTTGCTTCAGGATGAGAACAGAAATCGCGCAGCTGTGGTTTGGCGGTAGCGGGAAGCCCCATTAGCTAAAGTGGTGCTTCAGGTTAAGAACAGTTTCAGGTTAAGAATGGACCTCCAGGACGAATTAAGTTCTTAACCCGAGGTACCACTGTACTTTGTGATCGCTCAGGCTACTTATTTGACACGGCCTCTGGACTAGAGTGATCCACTATGAATAGCCAACAGCAACTTTGCAGGGTCTCAGATTTTCCCCATCACTTGCTATCTGACGCTTTGTTACCTGGAGATGCCAGTGGTTGGATGCAGGACTTCGGGCACGGCCGCAGATAGTTAAAAGATTTTTATTGATTTACTTGATTGCGGGGGGGGGGGGCTGCCCCCCACGCCCATGTTGAAGGCCACATTTCTGACTGGGCAGTCTTCCAGGAAGCTTATGCAGGTGAGGGCCAGATGTAAAAGTGGGCAGAGCAATGAATGTTATATACAATGCTACCTTTGTATAGTTTCTACACCCATGCACACAGACACACACCTCTAGCCTCCATCTAGGCAAGCCAAGAGTCATTATTGGAGTCGAAAGACAAAATCCAGCCAGGCAAAAACACTCAAGGAGGGTGCAAAGCAGGACTGGTGTGAACTGTGGCTTGGGGAAAGAGGGTGTGTCTATGGAGGGGGGGGATGTCCTGGGGAGAGTTCCAAGGAGCAGACAGAGAGGCCTGGAGATCACATTCGTGCCCAGAACCTGAGATTCCCCTTCCCTGATATAAAGCTTATTCTGTTCCACTGAACTATGGTTTGCCCCTAACACCACCACAACTACCACCACCTCAAGGGGACTCAAACAAACCAATTGGTTTAGTGGTTCCTGCAGGCTGATATTTGCCAGCACCGACTTGTGTCGCAGTTAAAATTCCAGTGTGGATCACCTCCTGCAATGAGATGTCCTTTGGTGATTTCCTGGAGTTTCTGCAACATGGGTCCTTCCCAAAGCACGATGGTAAGAATTGATGTTTTTGAATAATGGTGCTGGCTCTTGAGAGTTCCATGGACTGCAAGAAGATCAAACCTCTCCATTCTGAAGGAAATCAGCCCTGAGTGCTCACTGGAAGGACAGATCCTGAAGCCGAGGCCCCAATACTTTGGCCACCTCATGAGACGAGAAGACTCCCTGGAAAAGACCCTGATGTTGGGAAAGATGGAGGGCACAAGGAGAAGGGGACAACAGAGAATGAGATGGTTGGACAGTGTTCTCAAAGCTACCAGCATGAGTTTGACCAAACTGCAGGAGGCAGTGGAAGACAGGAGTGCCTGGCGTGCTCTGGTCCAGGGGGTCACAAAGAGTCGGACACAACTAAATGACTAAACAACTGCAACAACAAATGTCAGAAACCCTGGACAACATGGGAGAAGCAAATGATATGACTCTTTCCTAAACCAGGAGTGCTTCGGTTTCCAAAAGGAGCAACACTACTTGCTGTAAGAAGCAGCTACTAGCTCAAGATGTGAGCATTTCTGATATTATCTTTCTGGGCTGGCACAGCCACAGCTCCCACACCATGAAGATACCATTGGGGCAAACCTCCTCTTCTCAAAACAGAAGTGCATTTTGCTTTATTTCACTCCTGAGAATCGTCCTCATTGAAAGCACGTGATCCTCATGACGGATAAGTAAGGCCAGTAATCAATCCCTAATTGCCAATATATAGAAAAAGGCAGGCATTGTTGCTTTGCAGAAGCAAAGGAAGTAGTGAGGCTGCAGTTCCGTGTACCTGGAAAGTGTGGGATTTGCCAGTAGCCACGCAGTTCCGCTTGCTTTCGAAAACAATCTGCTGTAAGATTTCAGCCACTGTTATTGGTATCTTCACAAATCTGAAAGTACATGTGCGTTTCATACTCTTAAAGCCTTCCAACCAGCAGAATGTGTGTGTGCCCTCCAAGTAAAAGAAGACCGGTTGGGTCAGGAGCTTCCATTGCTACATCATATTCCATTTACAAGGTACAGTATATGTCTCATATCTTTATAACCTCCAGGCTAAAACTACTGGAACAAGCACAGGGATTGCGCTTGTTAACTTTATAGAAACTTCAGAATTCACTGTCAGAATCTGCAACAGCTCCTTCCGGGCACCAAGCTGAATTGCTCCTTTCTTTAACCTATACAGTGGTACCTCTGGTTACGAACTAAATTTGTTCCAGAGGTCCGTTCTTAACCTGAAACCGTTCTTAACCTGAGGTACCACTTTAGCCAAGGGGGCTTCCCGCTGCCACCACCGCGATTTCTGTTCTCACCCTGAGGTAAAGTTCTTAACCCGAGGTACTACTTCCGGGTGAGCAGAGTCTGTAACCCGGAGTGTTTGTAACCAGAGGTGTTTGTAACCAGAGGTACCACTGTAAATTCATTGGATACAAGGTTCCGGAAGTACATTACTCTAAAAAACTTGAGCATTCATAGAGCTGGAGTAAAAGCTGTAGCTTGGTGGTACCGGTAACTCACACACATTGCATGGAGAAAGTCCTGGGTTCGATAACCAGCAGGAAATAATCCGGTGTCAGTATTCAAAGGAATTCAGTAGGGCAAGAGCATGACCAAGGAGCAATCTATGTGGCTTCTAACAACTAGAAGGCTCCAGAGGGAGATCTTATATATTGTGGGCTCCTAAAGTACACCCTAAACACAGCTGCTTGGCACTAATGGCTTAAGGGGGATTTCTTACTTGTGAGTAGACTGCTTACAAGTAGGCCAATGGTTCTGGATCTGTAGACATACTGTGTTGTTGCTCTTCGGGCCTGGACTTTTGTTACCAGTCCTCTCAAGGACTGTCGGTCACTCCTCTTCCTCTCTGACAGTTTCAGGGGATTTTTCATCATCAACGTAGATCTTCAAGGGGATCCACAGCACTGGATTTGGGGGGGGGGGTCCCTGCTCCTCAGGGTCCTGGACCTGTGAGGTCTCTGGTTCTTCCTCCAAGGAGTCAGTGTCTGGTGCCAGGTCAGGACCAGATATGACACCAGTAAAAAAAATTCCCCACCCAGTGCTGGATTTACGTACAAATTAAACAAGCTATAGCTTAGGACTCCACTCTCTTGCCCCCCCCCAAAAAAAAAATTTAAAAGAAAAAAAACCTGGATGTACATTTCCAAAATATAAGATAAAAAACAAATAAAATAAAACCTACATACAGCAACAGTGTTTTGTGTTGTATAGACTCCTATGATGTAAGTAATGGGCCCCACCTGCTAGCCTGCTCCCTAGAATATCACTGGTTTGCTTATTTCTATATACAGTGGTACCTTGGTTCTCAAACTTAATCTGTTCCGGAAGCCTGTTCCAAAACCAAAGTGTTCCAAAACCAAGGCACGCTTTCCCATAGAAAGTAATGCAAAATGGATTAATCTGTTCCAGACTTTTTAAAAAAACCACATGAATATTACTATATATTCAACACAAAAAAGTGACAATTTGTTATTGACAAAGGGCAGCTGGACATATAAAGGGTCCCATTACTTCATTAGCTAGGGCCTCATCAAACCTAAATCCAGCTCTGCCCCCACCCCCAAGGTAAAAGGAAGAACTTCCCTTGAAAACAAAACCATTTATAGCAATGATCTCAGGTGCTTGGTAACCCTTCTCCTTTCCTTCCTGTGCTTCAGTTTAAGCATAGGGGAATATGTCCTGGAGTAACTTTTGCCATCGTTCTTTTTCAGACTGAACAGCGCTGGAAGTCAGGGAGGCTTCAGATAAATATTTAACAGAAAAAGGAAAGAAAACCCCACCCATGACCACATTGCAATGATAAGGTAAAATTAACCTTGCAGTCACCCAAATTCTGAAGTGCCCTTAAAAAGAGGGGCAAAAAAAGTAAAAGCCTCTTTTGCAGGGAAAGTAAACCTCTAAGAAGCTGAAGGACAGGTTTCGGCACAGCACAAGTCTTATCTACAAAGTGATATCCTTTTAAAAAGCAAAACTGCCTGGGCGCCTCCTTTTTAAGCCAAGGTTATATTCCTTGGGAAAGCGAAATCAGGCCTGACATTCCTCCATGTTTGACTTGTAAACACAGGAAAGGTGGGGCACAGTTCCAAAGTCTATTGCTCCAGTCATACAAGGCTGGGAAGGTAGAAAGCAGAACTGTTCAGCTTCTGTACCCACCCTCCATTCAAATTTCGCACAGAGGAGAACGAAGACTGCCTGTGGAAAAACGAGGCTTTGTTCTTGGATAATGCATACGGAATTGCCCGTGATGCTTTCATACAGAGCTGCTCAGCTTGAATGCTTTATTCTGAATTTGGCTTTTGATTGTGGAGGGTCCTCCAGAGACATCATTTTTATTCAGTACTATTGCTTATATTATTTTATTAATTATATTATATTTATTCTATTACTTCTTGCCTACCCTTCACCCTAAGGTTCCAGGGTGGGTTACAACATGAACACACAATGTAATAACACAATATGAAAAGAGAAAGTTACAACTGCAGAAATAAGTTGGGTCCTAAAAATATACACCTCGGGTATCAAAAGCGAGGGCTTAGAGGTTCAGCGTCAGTGAAAACCAGCATTTGACCTCTTATGTTTACGTTGTTTGGCTTGCTTACTTGAGTCATCTATTGTTGTGTGCTTAATTGGAGCTCTTGGACATTCTCGGAGTGGGGCAATGGGGGGGGGGATTCCAACTGATAATCCTCTCTGTTACCCCAGAGAATTGAGATTACTGTTAACATGTATGACGACAGGGCATTTTCTTCCTGTGACGCCTGTCCTGTCATGTGTCAAAGCCCATCCACCTGTACATACACACTGCCCATATTTGTTGCTTGAGGTATCTTGTCTTAGCATCACCCTATAATGTATGTGAAGCCTGTAATTTCCTGTGTAGGAAGCCTTATTGTGATCAGATGAGATTCTTCCTTGATTATCAGGTTTGGCTGGTTGCTTCTTTCCTGACCTCATACATCCTTTGGTATCAAGAACATCTTCTTGAGACATTGGATTGGAGGGTTATACTTTGGGTGATAAGATATTTCAAAGGGGCAGGGGGCAGGTTCCAAACTATTTCCCACTTTCTCAATTCTAATCATTATCCAAATGAGAATATCTTCAAGGTTGAATTGCTGCAATGGACTCTATGTGAGGGCCTGGTTCCAATATAAAGGTAAAGGGACCCCTGACCATTAGGTCCAGTCGTGGCCGACTCTGGGGTTGCGGCGCTCATCTTGCTTTATTGGCTGAGGGAGCCAGTGTACAGCTTCTGGGTCATGTGGCCAGCATGACTAAGCCGCTTCTGGAGAACCAGAGCAGCGCACAGAAACACCATTTACCTTCCTCCCGGAGCGGTACCTATTTATCTACTTGCACTTTGACATGCTTTCAAACTGCTAGGTTGGCAGGAGCAGGGACCGAGCAACGGGAGCTCACCCAGTCGCGGGGATTCGAACTGCCGACCTTCTGATCGGCAAGTCCTAGGCTCTGTGGTTTACCCACAGTGCCACCCATGTCCTATTATAGATCATGCAAAATGATCTATATTGGATATATATAATGATCTATATTGGAGATATATATATATATATATATATATATATATATATATATATATATATATAATATAATATATATTATATTATATTATATTATATAGTATATATTATATATATTATAATATATATAATATATATAATATATATATATAATCCGAAGACACCAAAACCTATATATATTATATTATATATATAATATTATATTATATTATATTATATATATATATATATATATATATACATACATACATGTAGGTTTTGGTGTCTTCGGGTGTCTTCCCGTGTAAGAGTTGGGGTGTCTAGGCGACGTTTCGACGAGGTCTCACTCGTCATCTTCAGGCTGGTGCTTTCGGCTTCTTGTTACTAGAACAGAGCAGGATCTCAGTGTTTGAGTTCCTATAAATACTGTTGAGGGGGTGTGGTGTATAGCCTCCAACGTTCTGGGCAGATAGGAAGTTCCTAGGTTAATGTGCCTTTTCTTCTTTTGTTCATTAATTACTTGAGGGATATCTTGAGTGATTACTTGAGTGATATTCTGAGTACCACTTAGGAGGGTCATTAGGTGTGGATTAGTTGCTAAAGCTTTCGTGTCTTGACCTCTTGACCTTGTGAAGAGTTTTTCTGAGAAGATGGTTGTACTGCACTTAGTTGTGCTCTGGCTTGGCTTCGTGTATAGGGGCGAGCTGTGGTTTTGTGCCCTGTGCCAGCCAGATCTGTGTAGGGATTGCAGGGGGGTGCAGCATCCGGAGGTGCCACTATGGTTTGGCTACTGGATGGTGTCTGTAATTTATCTGTGGAGAGGGTCTGGGTTTGGGTCTGGTGTGGTTGATTGGAGATGGCGTTCTGTGTGCCTCTGGTTCTGGTGTCGGTTTAAAGAGCAATTTGGAATCTGCAAAATTAATTTATCTTTTGGGTTTCTGAGGATATTGGCTATTTTTTGGTTGGTGCAAAAGGCTGTTTTGATATTGTGTTTATGGAGGATTTTGCTAATTTTATCTGTAGTGCCCTTGATATAAGGAAGGAGGGCCATGCCATTGTTTTCTTCTGTGTCTTGGTTTTTGGGGGGTGTTTCTTTTTGGATTAGCTTATATAAATATATATATATATATATTTGAAGGAGAAACTGAGGATATTGGCAACCCAAAAGATAAAATCCAGTTAGAAAACCAAGGGGTCTATGAAATACCCTGCAAAGTCTGCCCAGCCACGTACATTGGACAAACAAACAGACGAATAAATGCACGTATCGCAGAACACAAGAATGCCGTCAAAAAAGAAGAAAAAACTTCCTCTCTTTACCAACACATGAAAGAAACAGGACACGAAATTAATTTTGCAGATTCCAAATTGCTCTTTAACATGGAACATCACCACAAGAGAATAATCATGGAAGCCATCGAGATAGAGAAACACCCTCACAACATGAACAAGCGTGACGACACGTCCCGCCTGCCAGACATCTGGAAATTAGCCCTCCCCACAAAAACCGACACCAGAACCAGAGGCACACAGAACGCCATCTCCAATCAACCACACCAGACCCAAACCCAGACCCTCTCCACAGATAAATTACAGACACCATCCAGTAGCCAAACCATAGTGGCACCTCCGGATGCTGCACCCCCCTGCAATCCCTACACAGATCTGGCTGGCACAGGGCACAAAACCACAGCTCGCCCCTATACACGAAGCCAAGCCAGAGCACAACTAAGTGCAGTACAACCATCTTCTCAGAAAAACTCTTCACAAGGTCAAGAGGTCAAGACACGAAAGCTTTAGCAACTAATCCACACCTAATGACCCTCCTAAGTGGTACTCAGAATATCACTCAAGTAATCACTCAAGATATCCCTCAAGTAATTAATGAACAAAAGAAGAAAAGGCACATTAACCTAGGAACTTCCTATCTGCCCAGAACGTTGGAGGCTATACACCACACCCCCTCAACAGTATTTATAGGAACTCAAACACTGAGATCCTGCTCTGTTCTAGTAACAAGAAGCCGAAAGCACCAGCCTGAAGATGACGAGTGAGACCTCGTCGAAACGTCGCCTAGACACCCCAACTCTTACACGGGAAGACACCCGAAGACACCAAAACCTACATTCCTGTACCCGTGAAAATCTACGAAAGCATACATACATACATATATATATATATATACATACATACATATATATATATATATAATATAATATAATATAATATAATATAATATAATATATAATATATAATATATAATATATAATATATAATATATAATATAATATAATATATAATATATATTATATTATTATATATATATATATATATATATATATATATATATATATATATATATATATACACACCGTATTTTTCGCCCTATAAGACGCACTTTTTCCCCTCCAAAAATGAAGGGGAAATGTGGGTGCGTCTTATGGGGCGAATGCAGACTCCTTGGCTTCAGCGATAGCAACACGAAGCCTCCGAAGCCTGCGCTCCGGAGGCTTCGCGTTGCTTCCGCTGAAGCCAGGAGAGTCTGCTGTTTGAGGCTGGCGGTGGGGAAAGCAGCGCTTCCCCCATCGCCAGCCCCAGAGGATGGGGGGCAGCAGGAAGGCGCGCGACGCCTTGCCGCTACTCTCCAACCCGGGTTTGAGGCTGGCGGTGGGGAAAGCAGCGCTTCCCCCATCGCCAGCCCCAGAGGATGGGGGGCAGCAGGAAGGCGCGCGACGCCTTGCCGCTGCTCTCCAACCCGGGTTTGAGGCTGGCGGTGGGGAAAGCAGCGCTTCCCCCATCGCCAGCCCCAGAGGATGGGGGGCAGCAGGAAGGCGCGCGACGCCTTGCCGCTACTCTCCAACCCGGGTTTGAGGCTGGCGGTGGGGAAAGCAGCGCTTCCCCCATCGCCAGCCCCAGAGGATGGGGGGCAGCAGGAAGGCGCGCGACGCCTTGCCGCTGCTCTCCAACCCTCCTTTGGGCTTTTGCGGGAGATGGGGGAATTCCCCCCCTTCCCGCCAAAGCCCGCAAAAGCCCTGTGCTCTTTAAAGGGGCTCCCCGGCTTTTCTAGGAGGTGGGGGAATTCCCCACCTCCTAGAAAAGCCTGCAGGAGCCGTGCACCCTTTAAAGAGCAAGCGGCTCTTGGGGGCTTTTCCCCAAGGAGGGAGAAGGGACTGACTGGCCCTTTCAGTCCCTTCTCCCTCCTAGTCGAAAAGCCCGCAGGAGTCACATGGGGCTCCTGTGGGCTTTTGCGGGAGGTTGGGGAATTCCGCCACCTCCCGCAAAAGCAGGGAGAAGGTCTTGGAGTAGCGCACAGGCTGCGTGCAGCCTGTCCGCTGCTCCCAGAGCTGTGGGGGGGAAATCATATTTTTTTCCTTGATTTCCCCCCCTGAAAACTAGGTGCGTCCTATGGGCCGGTGCGTCTTATAGGGCGAAAAATACGATATATATATATATATATATATATATATATATATATATATATATCCAATATAGATCATGCAAAATGCAGCAGTTAGACTGCTGATGGGGGCACCTGGCAGACATTTTTAAAACATCTACCCTGGCTGCCTATCTGCTACCAAGCCAGGTTCAAGGTCCTTTGCATTAATTTACTAAGTGCTGAACACCTTAGGTTGAGAGGACCTTAGCTTATATCCCAACCCGATAACTGCAGGAACATTCATGCTCATTCCCTAAGTTGATAAGGCTCTTTTGAAAGCAACAAGAAACAGCCTTTGGGGTCATCCGCCCAGTATTATGGAATACTCTGCCAAGAGAGATTCAGCAGGTGCCTTTTGTGCCAACTTTTATATGCCTGCTGATAACATTACTATTTCATCAAGCTTATGCAGGCAATTAAGAATACATATTTCCATAACAGCTACCTGATTTCTGGCTTCAATTTTTAATGCATTTTAAGTGTTTTATGTATAATTGTTGCAAACCACTCTGATAATTTTTTTAAAAAAATGAATACGGGTATATAAATCTTTTTTATAAATAAAGAGTTGCAATCCCAGCATCATTGTTTGATGAAGTTATTAATGACTAAACAACAACATTCCCCAGTTCTGGCAACATTAGAAGTTTTTGCCGTTATCTTAAATTTCCAACATGCAGTTCTTGTTGTTGTTGTTTAGTCATTTAGTTGTGTCCGACTCTTCGTGACCCCACGGACCAGAGCATGCCAGGCACTCCTGGCTTCCACTGCCTCTTGCAGTTTGGTCAAACTCATGCTGGTAGCTTCGAGAACACTGTCCAATCATCTCGTCCTCTGTCGTCCCCTTCTCCTTGTGCCCTCAATCTTTCCCAACATCAAGGTCTTTTCCAGGGAGTCTTCTCTTCTCATGAGGTGGCCAAAGTATTGGAGCCTCAGCTTCAGGATCTGTCCTTCCAGTGAGCACTCAGGGCTGATTTCCTTAAGAATGGATAGGTTTGATATTCTTGCAGTCTATGGGACTCTCAAGAGTCTCCTCCAGCACCATAATTCAAAAGCACCAACCCTGAGCTATTTCCTCCATTCCTTAAGAAATCATGATACCAAATATTTATGTGCAATTGCATGCACACCTGTAAATATGCAACCAACTATATTGGGTGTAGGTGATGTAGAAGGAGCCTGTCCTTAGCTTAACTAAGGCTTCCACAGCCAAACTCAAGCATGAACATGGCACCTGGCAAATAATTTGCAGTAAGCATTGCCAGCCTGTTGAGAATGCTACTTTATGGAAGTGAGTCATGGGCAACTTATGCTAATGACCAGTACCAAGATAAAGGTCTACCAGGCTTGCATGTTGCGCACACTGCTTTATTGCCTGCCTAGTTATCAAGGAAGCTGAGCAAAGAAAGAGAAAGCTGGTGGTATACCAAATGTTCTGCATTTTCTCCCCCTGCAAATGAGTCTTCCATTTTTCTGCCTTATTCTCTAGACACTCCAGTCCTTCTGTGAGTGTGGGGTTTTGAGTTTACATCATTGAGAGAAGGTGGAGGGTTTGGGTGTGTGGTTTTCTTTACATTGTGCAGCCTCCCTGGCTGCCTCTACTATCTGATCTTTAAAAAAAGCCCTAGGGAAGGAATGACATTATAATGTCTTACTTTGGGCTTTGATTGAAGGGTGGCACCTGGGGAGGCTGCAGAGTGCAAACCGCTGATGAGATGATTTGTAAAGTGAATACTAAACACCCCTGGGCTACCCCAAAAGGAAGACAAGTACATCAAAATCCCAGCACCTTACAAATGACAATTTCACCAAAAAAAACTTCCCCCTTTTGATCATTTTCAAATACAGTGGTACCTCTGGATGCAAACGGGATCCGTTCCGGAGCCCCATTCGCATCCTGAAGTGAACGCAACCCACGTTCGCGCGTCTGCACGTGCGCGGGTCGCAATTCGCCGCTTCTGCGCATGTGCGTGATGTCACTTTGAGCATCTGTGCATGTGTGAGCGGCGAAACCCGGAAGTAATGCACTCCATTATTTCCAGGTTGCCGCGGAGCGCAACCCAAAAAGGCTTAACCTGAAGCACACCCCAAGGTATGACTGTAGAATCTCTTTTCTCACTAAATGGTGAAGAATGGTTTAAAAAGAGGGCACAATGCAATTTTGACACAGCATCTGTATCTTTATTGGGACCAATCGAGCCTATGTTAATTGTAAAATAATTAGAAGTTGTGACACATTTGAACCCCAATGCCACATGAGGATAAGGCTATCAAATGGCTCCTAGCTGTGACGACTGTGGTCTCTCTCCATGGCTGGAGGCAATACCTTCTGAATACCAGTTGCTCTTGGGTTGGGTCCGTCTTTCAGGCTTTGCCTGAGCATCTGGTTAGCCACTATGAGAACAGAAGGCTGGACTAGATGGGCCATTGGCCGGATCCAGCAAGCTTCTCTTATGTTCAGAATTTGCTTCTTTTTTGCTGGCACAAGGTGACTTTTCAAGTAGAGGTCCATCATTTTTGAGTAGGTGCCAACCCCCCCCCCCACCTCTCTGTATGATCCTGCTGTACCACTGTACCAATATGACTAACAGGGGAAGCAGTCTCACAATTTCATAATAATTGTTGTTGTTGCTATTTTGTTATTTATACCACACATCTGGTTGGGTTTCCCCAGCCACTATGGGTGGCTTCCAGTACATATAAAAACATAATAAAACATCAAACAAACTGTAAGCCAACCCAGGACTATTGACATGTATCAAGTAAATTTGAATGCTTGCTGGAAGGTAACTCCCCCCTGCCCTTATAATTATAATGGCAAATTCTAATCCTCTGAGAAGGTTTTGGAAGTTAGGTTTATTTCAATTAATTTATATTTTTGATGCACACATGCAAAGTATGTTTGGTTGCAAATGGATTTGAATGTGTTGGAATAAGAAAGTGTGCAGTTGCTACCATTCCTTTCAAGGGGCTCTGAATGCAATAAGTGCTTGGTAAATTGAGACCTGGGAGTTAAATATCTTCACTTGCCATCGCTGAGAATACAACAGTGTAAACAACCTGTGAATCGGCCTCATTAATTTATACTTTCACATCAACTTAGTTTTATTGCTTGACGAATGATATAACAGTGCACGTCTTCACTGTGATTGTTGCACAGCCATTTCAGTATACAGCATTTCATTCAATTTTCCTTCAGCTTCCTAGTCTTCATTAGTTTTTATAAATGATAGATATTTAGCTCAGTTCACAGGTTTTGCTGGTGCCAGAAGGTCTCCTTTCTGCACTGCGTGGGAGTTAATGAATTCTGCCTCCAATCAATAGTGATGACTAATTGTCTCTTGAATGGCACTGTTTGGCAGACTAGCTAAAAGCCAAGTCAGATGTGACACTAAGCCAGGGGTCAGCAACCTTTTTCAGCGTGGGTTGATCCACTGTCCCTCAGACCTTGTGGGGAGGCTGGACTATATTTGGGGGGTGGGATGAACAAATTCCTATGTCCCACAAATAACCCAGAGATGCATTTTAAATAAAAGCAAACATTCTACTCATGTAAAATCACCTTGCCAAAAAGGTCTGTATAGTTAAAGCTATGGTTTTCCCAGTAGTGATGTATGGAAGTGAGAGCTGGACCATAAAGAAGGCTGATCGCCAAAGAATTGATGCTTTTGAATTATGGTGCTGGAGGAGACTCTTGAGAGTCCCATGGACTGCAAGAAGATGAAACCTATCCATTCTGAAGGAAATCAGCCCCGAGTACTCACTGGAAGGACAGATCCTGAAGCTGAGGCTCCAAGACTTTGGCCACCTCATGAGAAGAGAAGACTCCCTGGAAAAGACCTTGATGTTGGGAAAGATTGAGGGCACAAGGAGAAGGGGACGACAGAGGACAAGATGGTTGGACAGTGTTAAATATACCTTCCTGAAGAAACCAGAGGCCTTTCTCCTGGGCATTGTCGGCCAATTGGTGCCAAAGAAGGACAGAACTTTTTTTATGTATGCTACAACAGCAGCAAGAATACTCATTGCAAAGTATTGGAAGACACAAGATTTACCCACTCTGGAAGAATGGCAGATGAAGGTGATTGACTACATGGAATTGGCAGAAATGACTGGCAGAATCCAAGACCAGGGAGAAGAGATGGTGAAAGAAGACTGGAAGAAATTTAAAGACTATTTACAGAAATATTGTAAAATTAATGAATGCTAGAAGGATGTTGGATAGAAACTAAGGGGTTTCCAGCTGTAATGCTTTAGGAGATACGAAAAAAAAGGTTTACAAATGGGTAAAAGCTTAATGGTAAGGATTTGCTGAACTAACAAATTGAAGTGGAATACAAAGAAGGGAAGTGTGAGGAGGTCTGGGGAAATAAGTGTAAGGAAGATATGTTATGGAAAACTATTTGTTTTTTAACTGTTTTTATGTTGTATTTTGTTTCTTTTTATTTTTCATTTTCATTGTTATATTTTAAAAAAAACTTTAATAAATATCTTTTTAAAAAAAAGACAGGATGGTTGGACAGTATTCTCGAAGCTACCAGCATGAGTTTGACCAAACTGCGGAAGTCAGGAGTGCCTGGCATCCTCTGGTCCATGGGGTCACGAAGAATCGGACACGACTGAACAACTAAACAACAACAAAAACAGCAGGCAGGCCCCACAAATAACCCAGAGATGCATTTTAAATAAAAGGACACATTCTACTCATGTAAAAACATTCTGATTCCCGGACCATCTGTGGGCTGGATTTAGAAGGTGATTGGGCCACATCTGGCCCCCGGGCCTTAGGTTGCCTACCCCTGCACTAAGCAGAGGGGACAGCCAGCGCAATTGACAGACTTCTGGTGGTGGAAAATGTCAGTTTTCTGGAAAACTTTAAATGGGTTTCATCAGAACCCACCGGAAGTTACAACTATCTCTGCTGTGGATCATTAGCCAACTCATTTCTAACTTACAGTGAAAACAAGACAAAACAAAAAACCCAGCAGTTGTCCTGCCTTATTTCCATTTATAGCAGGGCAAGTAATTTTTGTGTTTAAACTTTCCCACTATTTCTCCAATTTTCCCCACCTTTGGTTTAGTGAGATGGGAAAACTACTATTTTCTATGCTGCATTCTCCCTTCCTTGTTCTCTCACTTTCATCATAGCCAGGGACAAGTCTCTTCAGATTTCACCTCTGATCTCTCTGCTGTAGCAACTAAGGCAGCATATGGGTGGGTTAACCTGCATAATGCATTATAACCCTTTTCTTGTTCCGTATCTCTGCCATGGGATTTCAGCTCCAGGTAGGGCTGGGAGCGACACCTGTCCGAAACCTTGGAGAGCTGCTGCCAATCAGTGTCAAAAAGTCTGAGCTAGATGAACCATTGATCTGACTCCGCATAAGGCAGCTTGCTATATTCCTATGTAGTACAACAACATCATCTGGAGACAAGCACTTGGCTTATTATTAGATAAGCACTCTGCATTATTATTATTATTATCGGACCCTTAGCCCAAGTTAACTCCCAGAGTTGCTTACAACAATTAAAACACAATGTTAAAAACAGTTTAACGAAACTTACATTCACAGAAATACTGTAAGGTGGATCCTATACTGTTACCTGCTAACTGCAACTTTGACTTCTGCTGCTATCGAAAAGCTGCATGCTTAAGAAGCACTCATTATCGATCAGCTAATAATAAAAAAGGTAAAGGACCCCTGGATGGGTAAGTCCAGTCAAAGGTGACAATGGGGTGTGGCACTCATCTTTCTTTCTTTCTTTCTTTCTTTCTTTCTTTCTTTCTTTCTTTCTTTCTTTTTAAGAAGATATTTATTAAAATTTTCAAGATATTACAAAATGAAAAAAGAAAAAAGAAAGAAAAATACAAAATAAAAAACAGTTAAAAACAACTCAATCTTTCCATTACTTATTTTTCATTAGCTTGTTTCCCGGACCTCCTCACGCCTCCCTTTTTTGTATTCCAATTCAATTTGTTAGTTCAGCCAATCCTTCCCCTCTTTATTTATCCTAGTCTTTAATCTTAAAATATTGTAACATTAAATTTTTACCTATTAGTAATCCATTTTTCATATTCCCTTATAGTATTACAGCTAAAAACCACTTAATTTCTATCCAACATCATTCTAACATTCATTGATTTTACAATATTTCTGTAGGCACTCATCTCGCTTTCAGGCCGAGTGAGCTGGTGTTTGTCCACAGAGAGCTTTCCGGTTCATGTGGCCAGCAGGACTAAACTGCTTCTGGTGCAACGGAACACCGTGATGGAAACCAAAGTGCAAGGAAACACCGTTTACCTTCCTGCCACAACGGTACCTATTTATCTACTTTCACTGGTGTGCTTTCAAACTGCTAGGTTGGCAGGAGCTGGGACAGAGCAATGGGAGCTCACCTGGTCATTGGGATTTGAACCATCAACCTTCCGATTGGCAAGCCCAAGAGCCTCAGTGGTTTAGACCACAGCGCTACCTGCATCCCTGTACCTATCAACTAATATTTCAATGTAGGCATGGGTACATGGCAGCGCAAGCATCTCCCCTAGAAACTTGGGGGTTGCCGTTCAAAGTTTCAAATCCCCACTCATCCACTAAGCTCTCAACCTAACCTACTTCACAGGGCTATTTGTGGTACTGGATCAGTGCTGGCTCATTCACGTGTGCAAGTTACCTCCTGTTGCTCCCATCATCAAGTGACTAGGATGCATGTGCACAGTGAATCAGCCCAAAGAAAGCTGGTTGTTGTTACATCATTCCCATTAACTTAAATGATCAGTGCACACATGCTCTTGGTGAGGTGAGACGAAGCATTGGAATGCCAGAAGCTGGAAGAACCTCTCCCTGCACCCCGATTTTTACTAGTAGAGGTCCCTAACAAAGCAGTTTAACAGCCTGATCTAATGCTTGTTTATTCAATGAGTTGACATGCTCTGTATACTTCGGAAATGCTCATCCAATCCATTGCTCTTCCAGTCTCTTTCCTCTTTTTACCTTTGTTTCTGCCTCTCTTTGCACCTACACCTTCCTCTCCTGTGTTTCCTGTTGCAATGCATGACTTGAGGGCATTTTGGGATGGATAGAAAATGGCAGGAATTTGTGCTGGATCTTGCTGGATCAGCACAAACTGGTCCTTCTAGGCAGCTGCACAAGGTGTGCCTTCTAGCTCCTTTTAAAAGCACTCTAAAAGCACAGCTCCATTACAGCTGATCTGCATGTTGCTTAACATTCATCACTGATGCTGAAAACGCCTTTCCCCAGGCAGCAGAGCCTCATGCTGGGGAGTCAGGCCTAAATGATGTTACCAGGTACAATGGTGGTGCCTGCCCAGGTATCACCAGCAGCTTTCAAAGCCACTGAATCCTACTTTTTTAAAAAATAAATAAATCTCTACAGTATTTCTTATTCTTTATAGCCAACTATTTCCATTTATTTATTTATAAAATGAAAAGCAAGCACATAATAAGGATAAAAACCAATGGCATAAATCCAACAAACATAAAAATGCCATCACATGGGCAAATAAATGTGAACATAAGAAAGCCCTGCTGGAGGAGGAGGAGGAGGAGGAGGAGGAGGAGGAGGAGGAGGAGGAGGAGGAGGAGGAGGAGGAAGAAGAAGAAGAAGAAGAAGAAGAAGAAGAAGAAGAAGAAGAGGAAGAATTTGGATTTGATATCCCGCTTTATCACTACCCGAAGGAGTCTCAAAGCGGCTAACATTCTCCTTTCCCTTCCTCCCCCACAACAAACACTCTGTGAGGTGAGTGGGGCTGAGAGACTTCAGAGAAGTGTGACTGGCCCAAGGTCACCCAGCAGCTGCATGTGGAGGAGCGGGGAAGCGAACCTGGTTCACCAGATTACGAGTCTACCGCTCTTAACCACTACACCACACTGGCTGGATCAGACCAAAGATCAGAGGTGGTTTCAGGGCAGGGCAGCCAGTCTCTTCCCCCCCCCCCACTGGGCACTGAGTGGAGAGGGATCCTGGTCTGGAAAGCACTTGTCTGGGTACAGAAAGGTGGTGTCAGGGCTCTAGCAGGGCTCTAGCAGGGTCCTAGAGTCCTCCTCCTCCCTCCCAAAGCCTTGTTAGTGCTTTCCCAGCTTTGAGAAGGAGGTGAGAGGGCTGTAGGACCCTGCCCTCTGGGAAGGCAGTGCAAGAGCTGTGGGGGGGAGGGGGCATGGCATGGAGCGTGCCCTCCCAGGCGCGAGATAGCCACCCCAAGTGCCCTGACTGAGGGGGGTGACATTTGGCACACTGCCCGCCTGTGACTCCCAAGCCTACTCCGAGCTGTCGGGGTAAGGGGGGAAGCTGCGCCACTTTGCTGGCTGCACCCCCCTTCCCCCCTTCATTTTGATGGCTTGGGAGTCACAGGTGGGCGGAGTGCCAAATGTCCACCATGGGCGGCATGCTCCGCCCCCTGTGGGCAGCTGCAGGGCATGTGCACCACTCTGGGCACCCGAGCGGCTATCCCACGCCTGTGAGGGCACCCTCCGTGCCACGCCCCCCTTGAGAGCATGCCCGCCCTGGGCAGTGTGGGCATATACTCTGCCGCTGGTGGGGGGCACCAAATTTTGACTGAGCCAAAATTTCCATGGTACCAAAGTCAGCCTCAGCAAATGTTCGCCTAGTCCAGCATCCTATTATCAGATTGGCCAGTCTTATGCCTGAGTGGAACAATGCCACCTCCATGTGCAATTCCCAGCTTCTGACGTTCAGGTGCATGCTGTCTCCAACAGTGGAGGGAGAACATGGCTATTGAAAGGAGACTGTGGAGGTTGCAAGCATGGAAACATAAACAGGGTATAAATTGTGTTTTCAAAACTTAGACCAGAGGTGGGAGCCTGTGGTACTCCAGATGTTGTTTGGCTACAGTTCCCATCATCCCCGACCATTCGGCATGCTGTCTGGGGCTGATGAGAGAGCTGGAGTCCAACAAGATCTGGAAGACCACAGGTTCTCCATTGTGGCGTTTGCCCTCCTAGGTGTGTGACATCATACTGGGTTCCTAAGGAAATGGTTAACTAATTGTAAAATGACTAACCAATGGGAACCCAGGGGGCAGAGTTAACTGTGTATAAGGTTTTAAGCACAGAGGAGTTGGTTTTTTGGAGGAGTTAGAGTTAGGGTGGTTGAGAAGACAGTCTGGAGTTAGAAGAGACAAAGAAGATAAATCTGTGGATTGGGCTAGTTTGTTAAGAGGAGTCAGTCAAACAGTTGAGATAATCAGTCAGAAGGTATTAGGAAGGTATAGGCCAGTAAAGAAACTAAAGTTAAGATACTGACAGGAATATTATCTGAGAAACCATAAACATGTTAATGTTTGTAAAATAAACTTGTTTTTTTGGTTCACTTTTAACAACTGACTGGACTCAGTGTTTTACCAGAGAGTAACTGGTTGGTGGCAGCGGGGAAGCGAGCCCAGTGGTGGCACAGGGATCAATAGACTATTAAACGTCTGGAGACCCTGTGTGATCGCCACATCCCTCCCTCCCTTAGAGAATAGCCTAAGCTATTAAGAAGGTTTGTGAGGAAAGGGTGGAAAGCAACATGTGAATCCATCCTCCATATGTTCATTGTGAAACAAACATTGTCAGGCAACAACCAAATTAATCAAATGGTAGGTATACTCCTAAATTAAGGTTCACTAGAAGATTAATCAAACTAACAAATTAGGATAATGGATTGTACTAAGCCAGGCACCCCCAAACTCGGCCCTCCAAATGTTTTGAGACTACAATTCCCATCATCCCTGACCACTGGTCCTGTTAGCTAGGGATGATGGGAGTTGTAGTCCCAAAACATCTGGAGGGCTGAGTTTGGGGATGCCTGAACTAAGCAGATCTATGCAGCCTGAAATGCTGGAGAAAGGCAACGCAAATTTAAGACTTAAAGGGGGTGGTTTCTGATTTGGTTATAATATGTTGTATTCATGTTGTATCCAAGATGAGTTTAATGGCTGACCATTTAACACATCTTGAATACAGCATATTATAACCTAATCAGAAACCACTCGCTTTTTGAAGTGAAAGATTCCCTACCGCTCATAACCCTTTCTCAAGCCATAAGAAACAATCCATTCTGTTAATTAATTTAAAATAAGGAGTGGACACAAGTACTTCACATTGTTGTTATTCAGCAGCAAGCTAACCGTGTTCCCTGCTATCCTTTAATTACCTTTGAATTTGTATCATAAGAAGGATCTATCACAGGTGTTTAATCTAGTCAAGTTTCCATGTGGAAATTAGTAACTTAGCAGTCCTCTACTTAGACCATACATGAAAGATGGAAAACTGGTGTTAATGTTTAATCTTTAATACTATTTTTTATATATTAAAAATAAATGTCTTGTGGAACATGTGGGCAATTCCAAAGTTCTGGGTCATCTCGACTTGAAGGATGCCTCAGACTGTTTCTCAACTTCCACCTTTCGTTTCTTAAATCAGGGGAGGTAATTGGGTGGGGTATTGGGTACTACTACTACTACTACTAATTTATTTATACCCCGCCCATCTGGCTGAATCTCCCCAGCCACTCCCTTCTCCAAGAACTGCAGTTTAACCAGTTCAAATCTGCTGAGCAGAGATAAGCCGATGGCCTTGAAAAACATCACCAAGCAGCCTACATACCTAATCCAGATGACACTTTGCAAACTGGGAGGAGGCACACTTCAGAAATGTGCTTATGTGGCAGATAGTTCAAGGTGAGTCTCAAAAACAACATAAGGCACATGCTCACTGACAATCTGAGTGGGGAGGAATTTCCTTCCTGTCACCACAACCTATGTCAGAACTTGCATGTGGTTCATTGACGAAGCCATGACCAATGGATAGTGAACTGAGTGCGTATCCACACCTGTCCCAGGCAATGGTTGCTTCCACACTGTTCCAACAAAGTACCCTCCTCTCATAGACTCATAGATAGAGTTAGAAGGGATCCCAAGGCCATCTTGTTTGACCCACTGCAACACAGGAATCACAGGATCCCTGACAGATTACCACCAGGGAGGGAGAGTCTGCCACTTTCTGAGGTAGCCCATTCCACTATCAAACAGTTCTCATTTTTACCCTGTTTGCCTTCTGTTCCCCTGCCTACCACCCACTCCAAAGCTAAGAAAATACATCTTTTAGAAACCCAGCAGAATTGCTGCGAAATTTCCTGAGGTGTAGATGGCTTGTCACACTGCTGTTCTGACCGGTATAGATTGCTTTGGCCGTTTCCTTTTCTAAAGTCATTCAGCTTCTGCTTTAAGATCCCCAGAGAAGCAGAATCCATCTCCCCTCAGGTCCATCCGTCCGACTGAAAAGCAGCCCTTAGCATTAGGAAATTTCTTTTGAAATTTGCCTTCTTGCCATTTCAACCCATGAGCTCCAGCAGCAGAGATGAAAGCCACATATACACGATACTTTTGAAGCACATTTCCTTCCTCAAAAACTGCAGTTTGTTGGGGGCTACTGGGAATTGTAACAATGTGAGATTAATAATAATAACAATAATTTTTATTTATACCCTACCCATCTGGCTGGGTTTCCCCAGCCACTCTGGGCGGCTTGCAACAGAATATTAAAATACAATAATCTATTAAACATTAAAAGCTTCCCTAAACAGGGCTGCCAGAATTCTTTGAGGGGAATAAAGGTGCTCAGAATGCAATCTTACATGAGAGTAAGTCCAGTTGAACTACCAGTAAGTGGGACTTACTTCTGAATAGACATGCGTAGGCTTGCACTGTTTGCATATTC
This sequence comes from Podarcis bocagei, assembly GCF_964188305.1. Taxonomy (NCBI): domain Eukaryota; kingdom Metazoa; phylum Chordata; class Lepidosauria; order Squamata; family Lacertidae; genus Podarcis; species Podarcis bocagei. The sequence goes on along the minus strand of NC_138136.1, from coordinate 52,529,456 downwards.
AGGGCACTGGGTGCTTAAATTGCATTGTAGCAAGGCGTGAGACAACTAATTTGCCTCAAGTGTTTAAAAGTCACCAGGGAAGCCTCGTAATTAATTTATTGCTTTATTGCATGTCAGCTTGATCCTTACAATGTCTCTCTTTTCCCCCTTTTGCATAAGATAAAAATAAATAAATTGTCATGTAAGTAGCACATGCAGGGCTGAAGGAGTCTGTTGACAAAAGCTGAACTCTTGTTATCAGGATGCACGCATGCAAAAAGGACAGGTATGCAAAATCAGTATGGTAGATAAGAAGTTTCAGTTTGCCCCAGCCTTAATTCCTTATATTGACTTCTGCACTGGAAACAGGTTAACACCACACCCTTAAAAGTATATAGTGTGAATCTAGAGCTGTAAAATGCAGAGCATTAACCTATAACAATGAAGTTAGAGCTGTGCTGTCTAGGGTGGATGAGAGTTATAGTTCAACACATCCAAAGGATGCCAGATTGACCTATTGTGACAGTGTAAACTCTACAGCTGACGCTATAATTTAACTCCATTCCCACCTGAGAAACAAATTGGAGTATACTGGAGAAAGGGCTGTTTTGCAACATTATGAGAAGAAAATCTTGGAACAAAAATATCTATATTTAGTTTGTGGCATAGCATGAGTAAAGAAACACAAGGTATGCTAAATAGCAGTTATATGTTGTTTGACACCTGTTCTCCCTCAAGGGAAGAAGATTCCATCTGCTTTCCAGGCCTGCCTTGTTGAAACTAATTCCCGTGCTTGTCAGTGGAAGAAAACATGACAAGGGTGCGTGATTGATGGACCTTTCATTTGCTTGTCCAGCTTAGTGCAACTGTGATAAGGTTAAACTTCTAGGTTTTCTTATTTGCAGTAACAGTGGCAGAATGGCTGAGATACAGGTGGTGGAGAAATCTGTTGACTTTATGCCTGCCTTTCCACAGTGTGGATGGGAGCTCCCCTCTGCATGCAAGGAATCCTGGATCCATTGGCATTTTGGCCAATCAGCAGGACTGGTGAGACTTCAGAGAAGATTCTGTCTGTAAGGAAAGAAAAAAAGAATGATAGAAGATTCAGGGCTGGGGATGGGTGGGTGGAATGCTTCTTCACACAGCGCATAGTCAACACTGGAATTCACAACCACATGTGGTGATGGTAAAGGTAAAGGTAAAGGGACCCCTGACCATTCAGTCCAGTTGTGGCCGACTCTGGGGTTGCAGCGCTCATCTCGCTTTACTGGCCGAGGGAGCCGGCATACAGCTTCCTGGTCATGTGGCCAGCATGACTAAGCCACTTCTGGTGAACCAGAGCAGCGCATGGAAACGCCGTTTACCCTCCTGCCAGAGCGGTACCTATTTATCTACTTGCACTTGGACGTGCTTTCGAACTGCTAGGTTGGCAGGAGCAGGGACCAAGCAAGGGGAGCTCACCCTGTCGCAGGGATTCGAACCGCCGACCTTCTGATCAGCAAGTCCTAGGCTCTGTGGTTTAACCCACAGCGCCACCCATGTCCCTCCATAAATGGTGGTGATGGTAGATAGCTTTAAAGAGGAATTATACACCTGCATGGTGGTTAAGGCTATTGATGGCTACTAGTCATGGTTGATATGCGCTACTCCAAAACCAGAAGCAGTACGCCTCTGAATACCAGTCACTGAGGAACAACAGGAGAAAGCAATTTTGCTCATGTCCTGCTTATGGGCTTCTTAAAGGCATCTTATTGGCCAAGGAACAGGATGCTGGACTGGATTATGTTCTTGTATAAAAATAAGCCATCATAGGACCATATCAGCATGTGGTCTTTTGCAGCTGCATCCATCTATCTCTATCTCTTATTCTGTTTCTAGATCTACTTATATCTTGCTAGATACCGTATTTTTCGCTCTATAAGATGCACCAGACCACAAGATGCACCTAGTTTTTGGAGGAGGACAACAAGAAAAAAAATATTCTGAATCTCAGAAGCCAGAACAGCAAGAGGGATCGCTGTGCAGTGAAAGCAGCAATCCGTCTTGCTGTTCTGGCTTCTGGGATAGCTGCACAGCCTGCATTCAATCCATAAGACACACACACATTTCCCCTTACTTTTTAGGAGGGAAAAAGTGAGTCTTATAGAGCAAAAAATACGGTAATATTTCTGCAAGAAAAAATGTTATCACGCTGCAGTTTGTGTGCCGCCAGTAGGTGGCGCTGCAAAGTACAGTGTGAGGAGAAAACACTGGGCAGTGGAGGTCAGCGAGCGAGAGAGTGGGTTGCAGGAACTTGGTGGGCTGCACTCAGCTTGGTGAATCATGTTGTGCTGCTTACAAAGAAAACTAGCCATTAATTGCAGCAAATAAAAGTTGCATGCATACAGGAGAATAACAGTATCAAAGTTTATGCATGGCCACACTGCCCAGGCTTGTGTCCCAGGGACATCACTTCGGTGCTGTGAACACAGCAGTTTGACTTCAGCGCTGGAGGCACAGTTCTTTGGCTCTCGGGACAGATGGATGCCAAGGACAATAATAAGGGGGGGGGAGGCTAGGCTAAGAGGAAAGGTAACCTCAATCTTTGCTCTACTGAAAATGGGTCTGAGGATGCAATTCTACCTGTCCTGGAGAAATAAGAAAGGAGGTCATCTCTTAGGTACGTGTAGCCTCCAACAGTTAAGATTTCGTAGGTATTATATCTTTAAAGCCCATTTAATCGGCTGTCTTTAGATACAAGCTGCAGTTTTGCTTCAGAAAACATTAACTATACATGAATAACAAATTCCCCAAGCCAATCATTTGGCACTTGAATGGCTTCACGAATCAATGACTTCTATGTGGAAACAGTCATTAGATTCCCTTCTGTTCAATTCTGCCTCCTTCCCATTGGGCCAGTCGGTGGTGCACATCAATTTTGTTCTTCCCTTCCTACAGCTGCTCTTTTAGAATCTACATTTGAAAATACAAGCTGTTAAATCACCCTGCCTTCCCAAAATCATAAAATCGTAGCAAAAGCCATGATAATTATCGTCTTTCGTCATCGAGCACCACCAGTTGCTATAAATTCAATTGTGAAATTGTTATAATTCCTTCTCACTGAAACAACTCCATTTATCGAAACAGTATTATGGTAGTTCTCTTTGACAAAGTAGCTTAAAGCCAGCATGAATCATAGCCTTCTAGGTTTCAGTAGGGCAGAAGCTCAAATACTAAAGCTTTAAAAGCCAAAATCTTCTGTATCTCTTGTAGCATACAGTTGTACAGGTTTGTTAACCTGTTTGTGTTTATTGCTTTGATTTCATTGATGGCAACATGACCACAAAGACCTTGGTACTTTGGTACTCCTTAGGATCAAATAAATTAAAGCCTACTGATGTGGAGTTCTGGAGATCAAAATAAAACTAAACTAAACTAAAATAAAAATATACTTCATATCTGAGCACAATAAGATATAGAATCAGGAACCTGAGCTCTCCAGATGTTGTTAGACAACAGTTTCCATCATCCCTGAAAATGCTGATAGGAATTTATGGGACTTGGAGTCCAAAAGCATCTTGAGAGTCATAGGATCTCCAAGGTGTAGGCCAGTGTTCTTCAATTTTGGGTCCCCAGATGCTGTTGGACTACAACTCCCATCACCCACAATTAGCTTAGCCAGTGGTCAAGGATGATGGAAATTGTAGTCCAACAACATCTGTGGGCCCAAGACTGAAGAACACTAGTGTAGACTGCCAGAGGCGGTTTTAAGGCAGTGCGGGCAGTGTTGCCACACTGGATGTGCAGATGATAAGGGCCACATTCTCAAAGCCCAGTTGCCTGACTTTGGGAAGGAGGTGTGAGGGCTCTGACAGGGTCTTAAAGTCCTTTTTCCTCCTTCCCAAAGCTGGGCAAGCAATTTACCAGACTTTGGGCAGGGGAGGGAGGGCTCTAGGCCCATGCCAGAGCCCTCACACCTCCTTCCCGAACCCTGGCACCTCTTGCCCAGCTTTGACCCCCCAAGGAATGGGGAGATATGGATCAGAAAAAGTTCACTGCCTCTGGTCTTTTAAAAAAACAAACTGTTAAAAAATTAGTCCATGGGTAGGCAAACTAAGGCCAGGGGGCCGGATCTGGCCCAATCACCACCTAAATCCAGCCTGTGGACGGTCCGGGAATGAGCGTGTTTTTACATAGGTAGAATGTGTCCTTTTATTTAAAATGCATCTCTGAGTTATTTGTGGGGCATAGGAATTCATTCATTTCCCCCCAAAAAATATAGTCCGCCGTCCACCCCCAAGTTTTGAGGGACAGTGGACCAGCCCCCTGCTGAAAAAGTTTGCTGACCCCTGAATTAGTCGTTCATAGTTTGAATGCAAATATGGAGAAGCCCCCTGGAATTTATAGGACTTGATTGTGTTTCATTGCTCTCAGAGGGATTTGTATGGGAAAAGAAACACTGCTGGGGGTTTTTATTATTATATTTTATTCTGGGTGGGAGGCTTTCCTGGACACTCAGCATGCCAGTCAGTCTCTGAAGTACCTATAATGATCCTGTAGGTCAGGCAACAGTGAGGGACAGACATTAGCCATCCCTGCTCTGGTTCCTTATCAAAGCTGCACCTGCGAACTGTTCTTGCTCGGAGAGTAATGTGACAATGCACTGCCACCTAATGCTGGTTTTCCTGAAGTGCAGGGGGAATTTAAAGTAAACAGGAATGCACAGCCTTTTTTATTTGCAGGCTGCGAATAGAGATGGCAACCTATTACTATGGCATAACAACCATTTCACTCTCCGATTTGCCCCAATGTTCAAAGGATGAAGTGAGTTGAAAAAGGGCCAGTAACTCCTAAAACGTTCAGGGGCTCCCAGCTAATTTAACTTCGCCGCAGGGCAGCTGATCATACAAATAACAGGCAGCTGTACTTGCCTGTGTTTCACCAGGACTGTCACCTGATTAAAGCAATATTAGCTGATTAATCATATGTGGTTTGCTCAATTAATTGATCAATTAAATTTGCATGCATTTGCATATCATCAAATTGCATAAAGTGTCAAAACAAAAAGTTTCCTCTCTTGTTGCTTTGAGATGACGCCCACTGTAGCAGACATCACCTTGGATACAGGCATTCTCCCTTATGATAATATGGATTCAAACTATTATTTCAAGTCTGCTGTCCAGTTAATTCTGGCATCTTTTTTGTTGATCAAAAGTTTTAGAACTGGTTTATATAATAGTTACAGATAGGTAGCCGTGTTGGTCTGCCATAGTCAAAATAAAAAAATTCCTTCCTGTAGCACCTTAAAGACCAACTAAGTTAGTTCTTGGTATAAGCTTTCGTGTGCATGCACACATGCACACGAAAGCTTATACCAAGAACTAACTTAGTTGGTCTTTAAGGTGCTACAGGAAGGAATTTTTTTATTTTTATATAATAGATTAGTCTATTAACCTTTACAGAAGCAGCAGCAGCCCTTTTAAACATAAATGGAGCTGATACAAAATGGGTGGTTTCAGTTCAGTCCTAGCATAGGTGCAGAACAACTTGTGCCTAAGAGAAGCTTTGCAGGTAGAATCTCTCAGGTCAGTCCCTAGCATTTCCAGTTAAATGGAGCCAGAACGACACCCTGGAGATTTGCTGCCATTCCGATTAGACAGTTGTGGTCTAAAACGACAAATGATCTGAGCTTATATAAGACTGTTCCCCCGCCTTGTTTCTAAGCCTCAGAACCTAATACAATAGCAAATAGCATTGATATTTTTTTTCCCTGTTTGCAAATGGCATGGGTATATTAATGTTCGAGCTTACTTTTAGATCATGAAAACGAGAGGTTTCAGGTCTAGAGTCCAACATGTGCTCCACTGCACACTCTTATTGCATTGCCCCATTGATTTCAATGGGAGGAGTGGATGCATGCATGCAAGCAAAAGTATGTCCACGCACTCATTCCTTTGGGATGAAAGGTGCAGCACTTGTGAGCAAGCAAATTCTGCCTTCTGTTTCGTGCACTCGTAAAATAAACTTCAGTCATTCGTAGCAATGAATTTGACATTCTTTCCCTTCGCCATTCAAGCTCTTCCCTGGAATTGGAACCAGCTTTTTGGTCAAGTGGTACCAGGTCTCCAGCCCATTTTTATTCTGACCCATGTGTAATTTATTTTAACTAGGAGTATCATATTCATTTGGATGAGTGACCTTGGCATATGGCTGCTCGACTCTACTTTCTAGCCCATCTCTTTCTTTTGATATAGCATAATATTGGTAACAAAAGCAGTAGCCTTGTCACAAGTCCAAATAAAACAGCCAGGGGAAACTAGCAGCAAATAGCCCTCTCCCTTTCGCTGAGCATGCGATGTATGCTTGTCAGAACATCTAAGAACTTTGCCTTAGTTCAGTAATGGGAGCAGGTGCCTCAGCAGGAATAAAATGAGTTTCTCTGCAGGCTTGTAACTTCCACGGTCCAGACTGTGGAGTTTAAATAGTTCTGATAGCCACACGAAATGAATTTCAGGTTGCGATAGAAAATGCTGCTTAGTGAGCCTGAACACACATAGCAGATACTGCATTCGGAGCAAGTGCAACAAAACAAACGTTAATTCCTTTAAGGCCATGCTTCTCCAAGCGTGAGGAGCATATGCCTCTCCGAAGCAGCTCAAGAAATGTTCGTGAGTGGCAAGCCCAGAGGCAGCTTATGTGTGAGTGGAATAATCTACCACATCTGAGCAGTAATTGAGCCGAAATATGGTTACCAGTTATGGACGTGAAAGCTGGACCATAAAGAAGGCTGATCGCCGAAGAATTGATGCTTTTGGATTATGGTACTGGAGGAGACTCTTGAGAGTCCCATGGACTGCAAGAAGATCAAACCTATCCATTCTGAAGGAAATCAGCCCTGAGTGCTCGCTGGAAGGACAGATCGTGAAGCTGAGACTCCAATACTTTGGCCACCTCATGAGAAGAGAAGACTCCCTGGAAAAGACCCTGATGTTGGGAAAGATGGAGGGCACAAGGAGAAGGGGACGACAGAGGACGAGATGATTGGACAGTGTTCTCAAAGCTACCAGCATGAGTTTGACCAAACTGCGAGATGCAGTGGAAGACAGAAGTGCCTGGCGTGCTCTGGTCACGGAGAGTCGGACACGACTAAACGACTAAACAACAAATGGTTACCAGTGGCTGTTGCTAGGAAGCAGCAATATGGGGACTAACAGTGTTATGTATTCAGTGGTCTGTGTTTGCCTGAGCTTGAGTCCGGACTAAGGATTCTGAGCTCCTGTGTTCTGATTCGATACATGATATCCAATCACAGAACATTTCAGGATTTGGGCCTCTACCATTGGCCCTTAAACTCTGAGTTACGATTCGCAGCTTGGAATTTTAGACCGCCAATCGCGTTGGGAGTGGCCCAGGCCTTCAGAAATGTATATAAGCAGTTGCTTTTCCCCTGTTGTCCAGTTCTATTAGTTCAATAAAGATTCTTGCTGTTATCACTGTGTCTTGCCTCGTGGGAACCCACCTACACTTCAAACAGTACCTTGCAAGGTTGTTGTGAGGATTGCAGCATAGCAACTGCCATATAAATTGTAGGTATTGCTATTACTTTCATCCTTGATCATCCTTTAGGAGTTGAAGGGTTATCCTCATGACTCCCCATGTGTTTTGAAACACAGAAGGGGGAAGAGCATGATTTATGATAAACTGCAAAAAAAACAAAAAAACTTTTGCTCCTCCATGAAGTTTTATGCGAAAGACGGCTCTTCTTCATCTTCCTTCCCAAAATGATTAAGCTCATATGCACAAAGTTTCTCTATCGTTTCATGAGATAATTATTGTAATTTAGCCTCTTAATTTGAATCCAGAAGCAATTTCCTTTTTCTCCTTTCCCATTTTTCTCTCTTTTTCGTTTCTTTTCTTTTTTGGAAATCTAAATTAATTCCCTAGGAAACTGATGAGGATTTTTCAAACTAGGAATAAATGCCTGTAATAAATCAGGAGATAAGGGAATGGCAGAGATTATTCTGCAATTAAAGTTTACAAAATTAATTCCGTTTGAAATCCTTAGAGCTTAATGCCAAAAATTAAAAACCCAGTAGCCAAGTCTCTGCAAGATGCCTGTTTGGATTGACACACACACACACACACACACACACACACACGAAAGGTTCTGGAAAGGTGGAGAACAATAATCAATATTCATCTGCATATTAATAATCAAAGCAATATGAATGCCATCTTTCTCAGCTTGACATTTATATTAGACAAAGACATAAAAGAATCCAACAACTAGCTGACTGAATGGGAATCTGGACAGGTGATTGGACGCTGAATGAGCGTACTTCAGTTTTACCCTGATGAATGTAAATTTCATTAGCTGATAATTAAAAGGAAATTATACAGACATTACATTTACTGCCAATGGCATAAGTGATGAAGCTATATGGTGCCACAATTTAGGAACCCTCATTGCTGTTCTTTTTTGTCAATTTGGTTACCAAAGAAACCAAGTATAAATAATGTACTTGGTGTCTCTACAAATGAAGCACTGATGTGTTGCTAGGCTGTTAAAGCTTAATGCTGTTGCATAAAACAATAATGTTAAACATTATTAGTTTTTTAATTATTTCAGTTAATTAGAATTGCTCCTGTTAATTGCCTATGATTCATCTCCAGATTTTATTTTTATTTTTTTAGTAGAAGACCTTTCTGGGGCGCGGGTGTTCTCCCTCCCCAATTCAATATAGTACACACATACACATCCCAATCAAAGTTTGCCAATGCAAAAATTTACATCCCACCTTTCCTCCCCAAATGACTTGCCCAAAGTGGCTGGCAAGATATTAAAAACAAAGACAAGATGTGGCATTAAACTAAATGGTTGTCCTAGCAAAGTCCAAAGGGACGTCACCGTATGCTATTCCCCAAATCTGCTCCGGAGGAAACTTCCAGATCTAGGAGATGTATGGGGAGATGAGAGGGAGAGATTGTTCACTGAGCAAAGGAGATCCTTGCACTGATGGAATGATCAGCTTCATGTTATGTCCTAACAGTTCGAGAGCACACCAGCGCAGGTAGATAAATAGGTACCGCTGCAGTGGGAAGGTAAATGGCATTTCTGTGCACTCTGGCACTTGTCATCGTGCTCCCTGTGCCATAAGCGGTTTAGTCATGCAGGCCACATGACCCAGAAAGATGTCTGTGGGCAAATGCCGGCTCCTTTGGCCTGAAAACGGAGATGAGTGCCACACCGTGTTATGTATTCGGTGGTCTGTGTTTGTCTGAGCTTGAGTCTGAACTAAGAATTCTGAGCTCCTGTGTTCTGATTTGATGCATGATATCCAATCACAGAACATTTCAGGATTTGAGCCTCTGCCATTGGCCCTTAAACTCTGAGTTATGATTTGCAGCTTGGAAGTTTAGACAGCCAATCACGTTGGGAGTGGGAGTGGCCCAGGCCTTCCGAAATGTATATAAGCAGTTGCTTTGTCCCTCTTGTTCAGTTCTATAGTTCAATAAAGGTTCTTGCTGTTATCACTATGTCTTGCCTTGTGGGAACCCACCTACACTTCACACCCTATAGTCGAATTTGACTAGACTTAACAGTCCAGGGGTGCTTTATCTTTATATTTACCTGAATATAAGCCAAACACAAAAATTACATAGGGCAAAATTCAGTATTGCCACTCTCCTCTTGGAATCCATTGGATTTGCCCACTAATGCATGGGAAGAGGAGATTTGTTGTTTAGTCATTTAGTTGTGCCCGACGCTTCGTGACCCCATGGACCAGAGCACACCAGGCACTCCTGTCTTCCACTGCCTCCCACAGTTTGGTCAAACTAATGCTGGTAGCTTTGAGAACACTGTCCAACCATCACATCCTCTGTTGTCCTCTTCTCCTTGTGCCCTCAATCTTTCCCAACATCAGGGTCTTTTCCAGGGAGTCTTCTCTTCTCATGAGGTGGCCAAAGTATTGGAGCCTCAGCTTCAGGATCTGTCCTTCCAGTGAGCACTCAGGGCTGATTTCCTTCAGAATGGATAGGTTTGATCTTCTTGCAGTCCATGGGACTCTCAAGAGTCTCCTCCAGCACCATAATTCAAAAGCATCCATTCTTCGCCGATCAGCCTTCTTTATGGCCCAGCTCTCACTTCCATACATCACTACTGGGAAAACCATAGCTTTAACTATACGGACCTTTGTTGGCAAGCGGATGTCTCTGCTTTTTAAGATGCTGTCTAGGTTTGTCATTGCTTTTCTCCCAAGAAGCAGGCGTCTTTTAATTTCATGGCTGCTGTCACCATCTGCAGTGATCATGGAGCCCAAGAAAGTAAAATCTCTCACTGCCTCCTGTAGTCCACCTGGCTCACAACTGTCTACACTGACTGGCAGTGGCTTCCCAGGGTTCCAGACACACAGGTCTTTCTTAGCCTTATCTGGAGACACCAGGGGTTCAACCTGGGATCTTCAGCCAGGGGTGGAGGAGAAATTTAATTAAATCTGTGTTTCAATTATAAACAACCTCATTTATACTTCTCAAAGCAATATGTAAATGGAAACACAGCTGCCCTTTGAGATTCACACTTCTCCAAACCTTCAACCAATAATGTGTACAAAAATGCATGAGTTCGGAGAGTATGTGCATCATCATGCATATATTAGTGAACGTAATACAGAAAAATGAATTCTGCTGCAGCAAATTGCTTTGCAAAACCGTCACTATTGGTCAAAACTGCATGTAGTGTTATTTAGAAGAAAGTTGCACTAAACTGCTTATGAATTTGTACACAGATCTTTTTTAAAAAAAACACACCTGCAAATTGCTGCAGAAAATTGGAGAACCGAATATAAGATTGGGAAATGAGAAACGGAAAGAAACTGAATTTACAGATTCTTCCATACCTAATTTGTGTATGCCAAGCACGTAATAACCATTTTACCTGATGCTTTAATGCAGAATGTTTCACATTTTGTTTCCCCACATAATCAGGGCATCCTAATCCCACCCCGCCACTGCTGCCGCCTTTGCATTCACTGTTCTTATATTTTGCCTTCTGTAAGATTAATGCTCCTTTGATTTTCTTTCAATATCCTTTGTGGATTATGCTTACATCTTTCATAATTGGCATGCTCTCCCTTATCCTCTGCTGATGTAGCTTACAATAAATAAATAAATGATCCAAGCTGATTTCAGGCTTTGATCATACTGTGTTATATAGCTCCCGTGCCCATTGGTGCAAGTGAAGGACCTCATTTTCACACAGAGGAGGGAAGTCCAGTTTCCTTGATCTGAATACGCCTGCCCAGGTTCCAGTCTCTCTTTCATCTGGCTGCCTCTGCCTAAGGGCCTCATCCTGTTGCTCCTCAACCAATCCAACTTCTCCATCTTCTTGCATCTGTTCTCCACCCTTCCCAGTGCTATAATCTTGAGCAGTGGATGACACCTCTCGTGTCGCTTGGCAACATTCCAGAAGTGATCAGTCCCCCTGTTAGAATTAACAGCAGAGTGGAGCCACCAGACCATATACCTAAATCCTGTTTTTTGGACAGTAGCCTGGGCTTCCCCTCAATAAGCCACCAGACCATGCTTAAATCCATGTTTTGAACACTAAGCTGGGTTTTTCCCAGTAAGCCTCCACACTCCTGACATATTCAGAGATGATTATAACATTTCTGAACCTGGAGAGAGGGAGTTTGGTGGGTGCAGACGTCAATATCGTACCACAGTGAGAATATCTGGCTCTTTTCGTATTCCTCAATCTGTTAATTAATTTCCCCTTCCATGTACCACTCCTCAGCTGAGCACCTGTGCAAAGAATAAACCATACTGTCGCGCAAAATAAAATGCAAACAGACATTGTTTATAACACATAATCTTTGAATACAGCTTGACACTGCTTAGGTGAAAAATGTTTGGTTCAACTGGATGTGTCAGAAATAAGTGTGCATTAGCAGGTTGATTAACTAGCTATTCCGTGGCTAAATTTAACATCTATTGTTGCTAACAGAAAATTCTTGATGGTGATGGAAGATTATCCAGCTTTGATAGGGGCTTTGTGGTTTTGTTGCTTTAAGCTCTATTCCCGCCCACCCCCTTCTCAGCCGCATAGTTTGTTTCCAAATAGCAAATGAGAGGATTTTAAAGCAGATTTATGATACAGGATTTGCCATTAGGTTCCTAATTTGCTTCAGAGATTTCAAGGGTTACGCAGGGCTGTGTCTGAGATACAAAAACAGGCCAAGCTTCTTAGTGACACTAGAACAATCCAACGAAGTCATTGCACAAGTGGAACGACTTCCGCTTGCACAATGGAATGTCTCCTCTTGTCGCGAGCCCTGCAGTGTGTGGTCAGGATCAGGTCTGGATTGGAGAGCCCTGGCGCCAGAGGAGGAGAGGGAAACAGAGTGCTGTCAACATCTTCTATGGATTTGGCAATCAGTCCCCTTTCACTGTTTAATACTGAGAAGTAAAATTTCAGAATGGTTGCTATTGGATGGTAGAAGCAGCACATATATTTTTCAGTGTGCCTTCTCCAGTAATTTAAATTTACTCTACATCTAGTCCAGTAGATTATTTGCAAATGATTGCCAGATTTCTGTTCTGCTTCATTTTCTTCATCTTTTCCCTTCTTCAAAAGATGGTTTTTAGTCTCTCGTTTTGTTTTGTTTTTGTTTTTTGGGGTTTTTTTTAAAAAATAATCTGGTTGATTGGCAAAATGTGACTGAGGGGAAGCATAATCATGTCTGATTTTGCTTGTTGCTGATTCAAAAGCTGCATTGAGCAGTACAAGTAATCCACTTATCCCTATTCTTGATTTTTTAAAAAAGAAAATATATATTTAAAAATCCTTAGCTTTTATTTTATTGAGTGTTAGTATTAACATCACAAAGATCCTGCTTCCCTGTATCTTTGGAGTAACAATCTGAACGATGCTTGTTCATCGTTCAACCTATAGGACTAGAAACTTCCTTTCAAAATGCGTTTTCAAGACACTTGCATTTCTTTACACCTAATAAAAAGAAGTTTTTGGACTTGTGTTTCTCACAGAGCATCAGTCTTCCCTCAAACAATCCTCTTTCACAAGAGCTGTCTGTGAAATATTATTATTATTATTATTATTATTATTATTATTATTATTATTATCCCCAGAGTTGAGAGCTGTTTCTTCAACACAGGATGAAAATCATATAATGAAGGTGCTAAACCCACCTCTGTCAGGAGGGAGTTCTACACCTTAGGGGCTGCCACTGAGAAGGTCCTTCCCTGGGCCACACACACAGAAACTTCCGAAGGTGGTAGAACTACAAAGAAGGGACTCTTTGCTAATCTGAACACCCAAGAGGGTTTGTGTGGAAGGAGGCAACATTTCAGATATTTAGGGACTTACTTCTGAGGAGATATGTATAGGACAGTACAGCTATTGGTTCTTAGGGAGGGAGGTGTGATGCTCACACATGCAACATTGCGATAACATGTGTGCATCGTACGCACCCCCATCGCAAGCTGGCACCTCTGGCCCTAGCTGTTCCCCTATGAAAAATTTCACTGCATGCCACTGTTATTGTTATAAATTCATATACACTACCCCTGTGATGAGACTCGGTGGCTTACAGATAAAAACAATTCTCACTGAAAACACAGAAAAAACACTCATCAAACATGGATACAATTAAAATTATATGCATCTATAAAATCTGTTTAGAACAGAGGTTCCCAAACTTATTTGGCTGACCTCTCCCTTTTCAGGAAAAAAAAAATTAATACTCAGTGCCCATTGGAAATCTACCTTCTTCAAGTGAAGGGGTGGGGCCAGCTCCGCAGCTCGCCTGCCATTGGTCAAATAGGCAGACATGCTGTGATCCACTTCCCAGACCTGGGAGAAGCCAAAAAGGGTTCACCCAAGCCCAGGAAAACCCCTCACCTCCAGCATGATCGCCGGATCCAGGAGAGGCGTTGTTGTGTCATTACACAACAGATGAAACATGTATGAATGGCTTTTTAAAATTTTCTTCTCCTCTCTTCTTTCTTTATGCTTCCACAACCATCTTATTTTTATTTAATGCTCTCAATTGCACCCGAGGCTACTACAGCCCCCTGAATCGCTCCAGCGCCTCCCAGGGGTACTTTGGGAAACACTGGTTCAGAATATACAGGAAATTACAATAAAAGCGGGACATGGGTGGCGCTGTGGGTTAAACCACAGAGCCTAGGGCTTGCCGATCAGACGGTCGGCGGTTCAAATCCCCATGACAGGGTGAGCTCCCGTTGTTCGGTCCCTGCTCCTGCCCACCTAGCAGTTCGAAAGTACACAAAAGTGCAAGTAGATAAATAGGTACCACTCCGGCGGGAAGATAAATGGCGTTTCCGTGTGCTGCTCTGGTTTCGCCAGAAGCGGCTTAGTCATGCTGGCCACATGACCCAGAAAAACTCTCTGTGGACAAACGCCAGCTCCCTCAGCCAGTAAAGCGAGATGAGCGCCACAACCCCAGAGTCGTCCGCGACTGAACCTAGTGGTCAGGGGTCCCTTTACCTTTTTATAATAAAAGCAGCATGGCCCTTTCAGTAAAGCTGGCCAAGAAAGTGAATGAGTAAATAAGCGCAGGGGGCAGCTTCAGTTTCCATTTCTGTGTGCCAGTCTTCTTTAAGGGGCTCAGGAGCAGAGCTGTGGTGGGATAGGTGGCATTCTTGTCCTCTGATTTCCTCCCACAGATACAGAGGCAGGAACTGAGTATCTGCCTTCTATGTGCCGCCATTTTGTTCTGCAATTCTGGCTTCTTAGCATGCTGCCCTGTCTTCCGACTGCTCTCTACCAAACATTGGACCTGCAATTTCTCCCTCTTTCTCAGTCAGTCTTTATACCTCTTCGTCTAAAAACAAAGAGAAACAAAGATCCTAATTATACCCACAACGATTATTCTCTGAAGAAGTTCCCAGTAGTTAAATTTTAAAGAAAGAAATTATTTAATGAGCTTTCTCTCTCTCCCCCCCACCCCAGTTAGAGAGCCAAGCAAATACATATTCATGTAGATAGTGATTAAGATGAAACGGTTCTAATTTGAATGACTTGATAAAAGCCCTCACTTCATGACTGTGTTTTTTTAATAATTGTGTAATTACACAGAGAAGGGTCCCTGTAAATATCGCTTGTTTCGGAAGAGAATGAGAGACATAGAGACGTGCTCTTCCTCAGGTCTTCTCCAGTATTTTGAAGCTGTGATCATCTCATGTCATGCTAGGGGGGCGGGAGGAACCTCCTAGTCTGACTACCATGGAAATACGTACATGTCATGCAAAACACCAGCTGCCCAGCTGCTGCTAGCACTTGAGAATCTTTATCCTTGACCAGGACATTCTGTTTTGTGGGGGTGAGTTGAGGGAGACACCTGGGGCATTTGTCCTGGGCCCCAGATCTCCTGCCCTTCTCCCCCAAAATAGCCCCTTCCTCTCATTTGCACTTTATTATTCAATAACAGCAATAATGTGGAAAGTAAATAATAGTGCATTAAGAAAAAAATAAGTAGTATCCTTCATTGCATACAGTACATAGGCATAAGTATATAACTGAATAAGAGGAAAGAGGGGAAATGTTTGCACATTCACTCCATATGTATGAATATTATTATGTTCCCAATAAAGTGCATGGTTCTATATTATCTTGCATCTCATTGTTCCGATGCATGACTTTTTTTTATTAAAAAAACACAACAACCCACCCCTCCATTTTTCAATAAAGCGATTATGTGGTTTGCCTACCCTGACTATGTTGACTAATTTTATCATTTGAACTACTTCTCAAACTCTTAATATCTAATTCTCCAATGAGGGTACATTAGTGCCCCCACCCTCAATTATAACTGATTGTCATGTGCGGGCAGCTGTTAGCTGATGCATAAACATTTATCTGCCTTTTTCTTTTATTTTCTTTTTTTTACTTTGCTTGCAGGGCAGCTGGGTCTGATAAGAAAAGGGAAGGGAAATTGCAAGGGAACAACCACTAGCTGGCAATGTCGTCTAACCTCCACATGAACACATCAGGATGAATGCTTGACAAACAGGATGGTGTCGTAAAACCTCCTCCAGTTTGCAGTCAGCTGCCAACAGTCTTGCAACCGGTACTTGGGTGTTGTCAGATCTTTGCAGACTCCCATAGGATGGCGCTGTGGGATAATGCGACATGGTATGGTTGAAGCCGTACAGGTGTTTTTCCTGATGGGGTGAACATTCCCACTGTAGAACTTGTGCTTTCACATCCTTGCTGCAGATCATGACTCCCCCACCCCCCACCAAAGCAAGTGTGGGTGTGCTGGTCCTGAGGGTTAACCATGCGGCGAGGTCTGAGTCCAGTCCGAGGTCGAGGGTACGGTATGGAGGCTGTCCGTCAAAGCTGAAGCTGGGTCCAAGGCAGGGAGTCAGGTGAGGTCAGGAACTCTGGCAGAAGAGCAGGACAGGGTGCAGGCAGGAACAGGCTACCAACAACATTGCTTCCGCAACCTGGGACTGGGGCTGGCTGGCTTTTATCTGCCCCGAGGCATAGGGAGGCTCCGGTCCACAGGTGACTCGCCTCTCCTGGCCTGGAGGCGAGCACTCCTGAAGGAACTTAGTTCCCTCCGCCTCTCTGCCCTGAGCCTTTGCAGCTCAGGAGAGGCTGGAGGGTTACTGGACCCAGAGGCAACCTCAGCTTCCCCTGACAGGGCTGAGAGTGGAGCACCTGCAGGCAATGGGTCCTCCATCACCTCAGGAGCCAGAGCAGACTCAGCTGGTGCCTGCACCTGAGGATCCAGCACAGGTGAGGACCCTTCAGGCTCAAGCCCCAGCTGGTTCTGAAGGCAGGGACTCCTGTGCAGGCTGAGATCCCTCAGGTTCAGCCTCCGAGTCCGAATCCCAGGCCATCGCACCTGGTAAATAACTGGCTCTAAGTTCACAACTGTGACTGCTAGTTTAATGCAGTTTTGCACCATTTGGAAAAACTGAATGCTGAACCACATATTTGCCATGGAGCCGTATGGTTGATTTATATCATATTTTGCTGGTTGTTTTTCACACACACACACAATTATATATGCCTATATGTATTCAGCACCAAAGTGGTAGTTTTCCCTGATTGAGATTCTTAAGCAGGTTTTAATAATAATGGTGCTACTAATTTGCAGAGATAGGAGACTAAGTCTAAGTGATGTTATGGAAGGGATAATTAAATAGGGGGAAAATATAACGTTAGCTCTGATTTTCCAAGCAAGGCTGCAGGTGATTCTCTGAATATCTATTTTGCCTTCTGCACCGTGATTGCATTTGGTAAATCCCTAGGCATGTTTTCCCAACATATTGTTCTCCTTTATTATATATAGACAGATACGAGGATAATCAAGTTGTGTAGCAACTTGCATTCATTTTGCCTGTAATGCAGTCAACATTTCTGCAGAATTGAATTAACCCTTCTTGAAATCTATCCGTGAAGACCTATCAAGTGGTTTTGCTGACGCTCTCTTGCAACGTTCCTCCCCTAAGTTGTGGGTGGGGTGGGGGATGTGGGAAACGCATCTGATTTCCTAGCATGAGGGAGACAAGTTTCCACTGAAAAGTTTGTGAATGTGAACATAGTGCATGGTATCTAGGCAGACAGGCAGCGGCCTGAGCTTCTTGCAAGTGTGTACCTGGGGTCACATGTATGCAACCAGCACTCAAGTATGTAAACACACAGGTTTAGGATCTTTGGCTAGAGTCATAACACACACTTGTGCTTTACCCTCAATGCTGTGCCCACAAGAAGCTCTCACACAGAGGAATAAAGAAAACTTAGTTTATTATACTAAATAGGAGTGACAGAAGAGATAAATGCTGTCTCAGACATGCAAAATTACAATTTAAGCAGGCAGCAGCTCGTACAACACAGCAGAAAGAGTGAGACAATCCCTAGCTATTTTTTAAAAACATACGGAAACATGGGCATGACCATTTTTCCATAAACCCACACTAGAAGCAAAAAAGAGGAGAGGGAAGAAAGTCTACCTGTCTTTAAAGCGAAGCAGAAGTGTGCCTTGGGTAAGTTCTGTCCTGTTAGACAGATAACAGAGCGAGCTAACTTTTTAATCGAAGGAGGACTTTATGTGGGATGTGAAACACAAGAGCAGTCAAGTACAACATCCCTAGAGTGGACATAAAAGGGGATGTCTGGAGCAGCCAGTCGGAACTTCCTGTTTCTCCTAAGCTGGGACAGACTTCCTCTGCATGTGACTAAAGGTGGGCGTGGCCTCACCTGTGCAGGTAACAAAAGCATAGGACTGGCCGCCATCTCTCTCTCTGACTACTTTCGTTGAAGGAGTAACATCTGCTTAGCCAAAGATGCTCTCTTGGGTTCCAGCCAAGAGAGGACAAAGGGACTGTCTCCTTATGGGATAGTTTCCAGGTTTATATTACTTTTCTAAGCTAAGTCTGCCTTCTGGGATCCAATTGTGAACAGAATGTGAGTGAGTAAACTCTTTTTATACTTTTATAGAAGACTGTGTCATGTCTTATCTTTTTATGAAGGACTAAAGGGGAGTTACCTTTAAAACGTATTATAGAGGCTTTAGCGAGCCTGAGCAAACGCATCCGCTGTAAGTTTAAAAAGGGGAATGTTACTCTGCTAATTTGTGGAACTTGTTAACACAAGTTGGAAAGGATATAATCAAACAATATATCCTCTGCTGCATCCCTGAACATTCCCACACTTTATATCTTACTGGCAAGGCATGCCAGTAGAGAGGGGAATGGGCCTTGAGTTGAGCAATTCTATTGTCTTTCCCAGAGATCCTGTCCATTCCTCAGTGGAGAAGATGGAGAAGGGAAGGGGGTTGTGAATGAGTGATTTCTACAGTTTACATAGTTTCAGAGTTTCCTGCCCAGTTCTCACTTCACCCATCATGCTTAACGAAAAGGTGAAAGACTGTGATCCTAGCAATCCTACTGAGCAATTGACTAAACCTGGATATCTTTTTGTCTGCTATCTGCCTTCAAATCACCTTACCATCTTGTGGATGGCTCCCATTGAGGAGTTGAGTATTTGACAACTAAATTTGCATGTGTTAATCTTTAGCTCAGGTGTAGCTGAACTCAGGCTATGTCTGAATGCCTTTCAGGAGGCGAGGCTGGAATCCGGCTTGTACCAGGGTCACCAAAGTTTATCATGTAGGGTCTCCTGTCATGATCTACATTGGTAAACTATGGAAATATGTTCAGGTTGTTAAAGGTAAACGTAAAGGACCCCTGGACGGTTAACTCCAGTCAAAGGTGTCTATGAGGTCATGGCACTCATCACGCTTTCAGACCAAGGGAGATGGCATTTGTCCACAGACAGCTTTCTGGGTTATGTGGCCAGCAGGACTAAACCACTTCTGGCATAACGGAACACTGTGATGGAAGCCAGACCACACGGAAACGCCGTCTAACTTCCTACCACAGTGGTACCTATTTATTTGCTTGCACTGGCATGCTTTTGAACTGTGAGGTTGGCAGAAGCTGGAACAGAGCAACGGGAGCTCACCCCATCGTGGGGATTTGAACCGCCAACCTTCTGATTGGCAAGCCCAAGAGGCTCAGTGGTTTAGACCACAGCGCCACCCGCATCCCATAGTTCAGATTGACACAAACCTATTACAAGCCAGAACAACTCAAAGGGTGCATGCTATGCCAAAAGGAACACCCCAGCCTGCAATTTTCCAGTATCCCTCTGACACAAAATGACTAGCTTCCCATAAAAAATGAAATCATGGGACTGTAGCTCAGTAACAGAGTACATGTTCTGCATGCGGAAGGTCGCAGGTGCAAATCGTGGCATCCCCACTTATAATAATTTGGCAGCAGATGATGTAGAAGATCTCTACTGAAGACTGACTGGAACTCTCCAGAGTCTCTCATGTAGAGTCTCTTTCCCATTGTCTGTTAAAGGAATGCACTTTAACTGAGTGATCATAGAAAGGAAAGCCAATGGGTTGGATCCAGACTTACACACCACTACTAATCATGTCTACTGATAAATTAGTCCTGTTGAATTCAATGGGGCTTCCTCCCAGGTGAGTGGGGACAGAATTGCAGCCTTCATCATGTTTTTAGTGTGTACTTGCTTAAGTTGATTTCAGTGGGCCCACTCTAAGCATGACTAAGTATGGATTGAACCCAATGAATATAGCTTGCTTTAGGTGAAGGATGTGATTGATCATCTGATGGCAAATAAAAGAATAGAATGGGTGGCTGTAAGAACATAAGTAGATTAGCAGTAGGTATTTGAGGGGAGTTCTATGGCAGCGTCCCCCAATTATAACTCCCTGGGGGGAAGGCTAATCTATAGGATTTGGAGAAATACGAATATATCAGCAAAAGAACTGGCCGCTTGATCCACACATAACTACTTTTACCAGTAGCACTTCTTTCTATATAATATAGCCTAATTGTTTCTTGTGTTAATATTATGTTCCAGTTGAATGTTACAGATCCATTACAATCCCAAACAAAAACAGTGGCTGAGTCATGATCTTCTCTTTTCAAACTCAGCTTTATTATTATTATTATTTTTCTGGAGGAGTTGTTCCAGGTGCACAGATTTCATGCCACAACACATATCTGTATTTTTTTTTTAAGTGACTCAGCCACTGTTTTCATTCAAATGGAACTTTGCCATGTAATAAAAATAATATATTGTTCTATCCAAACTACCTAAAGACGTCATAGGTTAAACTGCTTGGCATAATTAAAAGGAAAACAACTAACGAATTCATAAACGCATCACTGCAAAATAATGTGTGTTAATCACCAACACTGTGAATGGTCCAGAGGACGGAATACTGAGCTTGTAGGTTTGGGTTCTGAACCAAATTTGGGACTTGAATGCTTTCAGCGTAACCTGCAAGGACGACATGAAATGTGATAAATCTCCTAAACAGAAAGCATGCCAGTGCCACTAAGGTATGAATCCAGTACAGGTAACTGGTATCTTATGCTCATTTTACTTATTTGATCACAGGAGAGACAGAGAGATGATAGATAGATGATAAATATAGATAGATGATAGATGATAGATGATAGATGATGATGATAGATAGATAGATAGATAGATAGATGATAGATGATAGATGATAGATGATAGATGATAGATAGATAGATAGATGATAGATGATAAATATAGAGATAGATAGATGATAAATATAGATAGATATAGATAGAAAGATAGATAGATGATAGATAGATAGATAGATAGATATAGATAGATAGATAGATAGATAGATAGATGATAGATAAATGATAGATAAATGATAGATAGATAGATGATAGATGAGAGAGAGAGAGAGATGATAGATAGATAGATAGATAGATGATAGATAGATAGATAGATAGATAGATAGATAGATGATAGATAGATAGATAGATAGATAGATAGATAGATGATAGATAGATGATAGATAGAGATAAATGGATGGATGGATGGATGGATGGATGGACGGATGGATGGATGCAGAGCAGAGGAAACCCAATCTCCATTTATTTTTTCACCACCATGCAAGCAAAGCTGCGATCACGGGCTTCGGGAAGGCAGCGTGAGGGCTCTGGCAGCATCCTACCTTCCCAAAGCAAGACACTGGGCTTTGGGAAGGTGGCCAGAGCCCTTACGCCACCTTCTCAAAACTGGGCAAGCAGCCCCCCCAACCTCATTTTGGGGGAGCAGTTGCAGGAGTTCCATGGGTTTATGCAATTTTACTTTTATGCATGGACCCCCGGCTGGAACCGAACCCTAGAAGAAGACATGAGTTGCCTGTATTGCAAGAATAGCAAACACATGCAAACAAATAATTCTACGGCATGCTGAGGCTTATTGGAGTTGGGATGGTCAAGTTCTGTAATTTTGGGAATCGGGGGTGATCAGCTCCATAATAAAGAGCCTTGTGGTTGCTGTGGCTTGCACCCTTACGGAAGATGGGCGCTGGGTTAATGTGACTGATTCTGTGGGTGTGTTAGAAGATATAACTCTCCCTGTTATTTGGGTCTGGAATTAACTATTTGAGGTTGTTGTTGTTGTTTAGTCATTTAGTCATGTCCAATTCTTTGTGACCCCATGGACCAGAGCACGCCAGCCACTCCTGTCTTCCACTGCCTCTCGCAGTTTGGTCAAACTCATGCTGGTAGCTTCGAGAGCACTGTCCAACCATCTCGTCCTCCACCGTCCCCTTCTCCTTGTGCCCTCATTCTTTCCCAACATCAGGGTCTTTTCCAGGGAGTCTTCTCTTCTCATGAGGTGGCCAAAGTATTGGAGCCACAGCTCCAGGATCTGTCCTTCCAGTGAGCACTCAGGGCTGATTTCCTTCAGAATGGATGCATTTGATCTTGCAGTCCATGGGACTCTCAAGAGTCTCCTCCAGCACCATAATTCAAAAGCATCAATTCTTCGGCGATCAGCCTTCTTTATGGTCCAGCTCTCACTTCCATACATCACTACTGGGGAAACCATAGCTTTAACTATACAGACCTTTGTTGGCAAGGTGATGTCTCTGCTTTTTAAGATGCTGTCTAGGTTTGTCATTGCTCTATTTGAGGTAGTGTTTATGAATAAACAGAAGCCAGGTATTGCACCTCTGTGAAGGCTGCCACTCGCCTCCCACCCATTGGTTCATGGATGAGAAGGCACCTCTGGAATGAAACTAAATTGTTTATTTATTTATACTCAATGAAAGCTTTAAGCATGATAGCTATGCAAGTGAGGCACAAAATTTAGTTTAAAACACACTTACCTTACAGAGAACTTCAAACAGCACTCTTTTCCAAACCAAATCTCAGGGTAGATTTCCCCCACCTAGAATGGCTAGTGGTGTTTCTAACCAGCAACACTCCCTCAACCCTTTCTAGGATTTCATTTTTCCCTCAGGGAGCCAAACCAGGTTGCCCTGCCTAGCAATCTCATGTTTCTAACAGGCCAGTTCCCACTCTCTCTAGGTCCCTGACTTACAGTCATTGCCTATCTTGGTTCTCTCAGACAATCCACTGTCCTTATCTGACCATTAAAGCTTCTCAGTATTTTTGAGTCACCAGTCCCTTCTGGTTGGACAATGGTTTAACCAGCTCTTACTGGTTGCTGGGTCACAAGGAGGCTGAACCAAGGCCTGTCTGTCACAGCACCTTAAAGACAAACAACTTTATTATGGCATAAGATTTCTTGGACCCCACAATAAGGTTGAGAAGCCATCTAATGAACAGGGCTACACAATTATATCCTAGGGTTTATAAGTTCTTAATTGCACAGGAATGTAGCATTATAAATCCAATTAAGAGAACTGGGGGAGAGAAATTAATATTGTTGCAATGGATCAGCAGTGAGATCTGTTTGTGATTAGTCCGTGGAAAGTGTGATTAAATTAAATTTAAGGAAGAATTTAAGATGGAATTATACTCCCGTTTAATTAGCAAAAATGTTTTCAACCATTTCTGATCCTTGAGGGAGATGTCGGAAGACCAGAAGTGCTTCCTGGCAAATATGGTGGGATTGTCCTCTGGTCAGAGGTTTTGGGATGAAAATCCAACAAGCTATCAGAAAGGTAACAGAGGTAGTTTGCATTTAGACCCAGTAACTGTGCTGCTAGGTCAGGTATTTGGGAGCATCAGGGCCTTAGGTTTGATAAGGCCCTAAGCTACTGAAGGTATTGGGGCCCTTTATATGTCCAGCTGTCCTTTGTCAACATCAAATGGTCACTGTTTTTTGTGTTGAATATATGCTATATGGTAATTTATGGACCTAATAGGTATCTAAAGCCATTTGCGCATGCAGAATGTAGGCACCCTATATATAGGTAAAGATAAAGGGACCCCTGACCATTAGGTCCAGTCACGGACAATTCTGGGGTTGTGGCGCTCAATCCGCTTTATTGGCCGAGGGAGCCGGCGTACAGCTCATGTACAGGTCATGTGGCCAGCATGACTAAGTCGCTTCTGGCAAACCAGAGCAGCACACAGAAACGCTGTTTACCTTCCCGCCGGAGCAGTACCTATTTATCTACTTGCACTTTGATGTGCTTTCGAACTGCTATGTTGGCAGGAACAGGGACCGAGCAACGGGAGCTCACCCAGTCACGGGGATTCGAACCGCCAACCTTCTGATCAGCAAGTCCTAGACTTTGTGGTTTAACCCACAGTGCCACCCGCGTCCCATACCCTATATATAGAAATGAGCAAACCAGTGATATTTTAGGGAGCAGGCTAGCAAGTGGGGCCCATTACTTACATCATAGGAGCCTACACAACACAAAACACTGTTGCTGTATGTAGGTTTTATTTTATTTGTTTTTTATCTTATATTTTGGAAATGTACATCCAGGTTTTTTTCCCTTTAAATTTTTTTTGGGGGGCCCAAGAGAGTGGGGCCCTAAGCTATAGCTTGTTTAGTTATATGTAAATCCGGCACAGGGGAGCATTACAGCCTCTGACCGGGGAGGCAAAGCATAGTCATTATGGTCTGTAGGCATTGATAGCCTGATCCTCCAGGAATTTGTCTAATCCCCTTTTCAAAGCATTCAAGCTGGTGGCCATCAGGAGCAAGCCATAGAGTAGCTGTGATAATGAGGAAGACATTCACCCACTCAGGGCCTGAAGTTACTCCCAAGATCCCCCCAGAAAGCTGAGACACAAATGCTTCCAGACTATTGCACTCAAGTTCTGCTTGGGGTAACTGTGAAAACAGGGTGGGGAGGGGGTTTGTTTGTTTGTTTGTTTGTTTGTTTGTTTGTTTGTTTTCTTAGACACCTATACCTACTACTAAAAATAGTATTGAGGTGATTTACTATATAAAAGTACTTTGAAATATATATTATTTAAAAGCTGTGCTTCCCAGTGGAATATATTTGAGTTGAATGAGCAATGAAATACTCTGCAGCTTTTTTGCATGTAGCTTGTACATGGCTCTCCTTGCGAAGGGAGTAGAGACCTTTTTCATCATCTAGCCAAGACAAATATATACGGTAAGTCTAATAATAATAATAATAATAATAATAATAATAATAATAATAATATACTCTTTTCCTCTGGTGGGACTCAAGGCGGCTTCCAGATAAAAACAAGAATTTCTAAAATAATTAAAGGGGAAAAAACAATAATTAAAGAACAATTAAACATTAATAGAATTAAAACTATATACATGTATTAAACCTGTTTAAAGCATACAAATAATTGCCACGAAAACAGCACAACGCCAGCCCTTTCATGGAAAGCAGTCAGTTCCCAAAAGCCTGTTGGAAGAAGGTCTTCACCTGTCAGTGGAAAGACAAAAAGGAGGGAGCCAGTCTAGCTTCTCAAGGGAGGAAGTTACAGCCACCAAGAAGGCCCTCCGCTGCGTCCCTACCAGGTGCCTGCACCAGGAATGAGAGAAGGGCCTTAGCATCTTTCCTTTATCAAGTATTGCAAAGAATACGACTACTGTGCAGAACTGTTTTCCCCTGTAAGAAAGAGTATGTTTCTATAGAGAAATGAATGCATGAAAACAATTCCACACAGTTCTAGGTAGGACTGCTACAGAATTCAGAGACAAAAACATGAAGAGCTTTGAAGGCACAATCAGAGGAAAGCGAATGTGCTACATCTGCCACACTTTTCAAGTGTTCTGACTCTAAAACCAAAGCCTTCTGATATTTGAAATTCTGATTGTCAAACTTTTGCTTTAGCTCTTTTTTCTTTCATTTTTTGGATTAGTAAGGAGGCAAGTAGAAGTGACTGGAGCTAGATAGGCCTTTTGTCTGATCTAGGAGGGCTCTTCTTAAGTTCTTAACTGCAATTAGTGCCAGGCAAAACGTGCTCTCCTTTTTGTGTGTGTGGAAAGATTTCCTTCCCCGTGGGGAAAAAGCTTCCATTTTCCTGCCTCATTCTAAAGATACTTAAGAAGGATAGATAGATGATAGATAGATAGAGATAGATAGATAGATAGATAGATAGATAGATAGATGATAGATAGATAGATAGATAGATAGATAGATAGATAGATATAGATAGATAGATAGATGATGATGATGATGATGATGATGATAGATAGATAGATAGATGATAGATAGATAGATGATAGATAGATAGATAGATGATAGATAGATAGATAGATAGATAGATAGATAGATAGATAGATAGATAGATAGATAGATGATAGATAGATATAGATAGATAGATGATAGATAGATAGATAGATAGATAGATAGATAGATAGATGATAGATAGATGATAGATAGATAGATAGATAGATAGATAGATAGATAGATAGATGATAGATAGATAGATAGATGATAGATAGATAGATAGATGATAGATAGATATACAAAATACAGCAAAAGTAATAAGTATAATCAGTGCAAATGCATGAAGAAATAGAAAAGATAAAATGAAGATACAATGGGGAGGAAAGCACTTGAGAATATAACTGGGGCATAGAAAGGGCTATGCAATTGGATAGTTAGGTAGGAAGGTGAGAAAGACCCATACAATGGGCCCCATACATGTAGGCATGCCATTCAAATGTGCTCCCCTGGCCTTCATGTTTCTTAAAGTGTGTGTGTGGAATGGGCAGATTTTATGTAGCACATTGCAAGTGGTTAAGGAAGACTCACTTTCAAATTATGGGGTCAGTAGGGGAAGAAAAGGACACAGTGAGAGATTTTACTTTCTTGGGACCGATCCTGAAGCTGAGGCTCCAATACTTTGGCCACCTCATGGGAGGAGAAGAATCCCTGGAAAAGACCCTGATGTCGGGAAAGATTGAGGGCACAAGGAGAAGGAGACGACAGAGGACGAGATGGTTGGACAGTGTTCTCAAAGCTACTAACATGAGTTTGACCAAACTGCAGGAGGCAGTGGAAGACAGGAGGGCCTGGCATGCTCTGGTCCACAGGGTCATGAAGAGTCGGACATGACTAAACGACTAAACAACAATAACTCACAGATGAGTTCAGGACAAAAACAACATTAAGAGTGCCTCCTTCCTAAAGGGTTTGGGGACCTGGCAAAGAAGTTCATAAGATGGACAGTATTAGAAGAACTTTGAAAAGCCCAAGTCAGTTATTATAGATGACAGCGGTCAATTTTTGCTCATACATTTGCCCAACTTATTTGATTATACAATGGCTGCCAAGCCAATGCCGAACAAGATTACAAAGTCTAAAAACCTATAAGTGATTGTTATGAAAAGAAAACTCCGCCACATATTAGAGTGGCTTAGTTTTTCATTAGATCATGACAGAATATCTTTGGCCAAATATTCACTGTGGGACTGGTTTTAATGATTTATGGGTACATTTCCCCCCTTGCCTAGCAGCTGGGAAAGCAAGCATCTCTGCTTTGAAAGATAGTGATATGTGACGTTTGCCTAAAACCCATGGAATAAAGAACAAAACAGTACAGATTGAGCCTCCAAGGAACCCAACAAATTATGCACAGATTTTCTGTTTATTAACTCATTCCCACCACTAAAACAAACATAGATAAAGTTGACCCAACATGGAGATGTGTCAGAACTGATTTTGTAGCATGCCACGTTCCATAAAACCTCTACAGAAGCTGAGAACTTACAGCCTGCCAGCTGAATTCAACCCATGGCTCGATTTCATCCAGTTTACCTGAAGGGAGTTTTGAAGATATAGAATAGGTGGCTGAAAACTGCCCAATCTGTGCCTTCACTTCTGAGCTTTCACTTCTTCAGCAGGACATGGTCCAGCACTGGGAAGCCTCTCACCTGAGGAACCCATCTGAAGGTGTAGATTAGCTGTTTGACAACCTTACTAATTATCTTCTTCTTCTTTGGCAATCACTCGTAGCTGAGTAAGATTGTCTTCCATGAACACAGTCTTAACAGTAAGTCCGTAAGTGACTGTGGAGGCCAATTCTGAATCCACATGTCCTTACACAGTGGGGACATAGGTTTCCAGATGGGAGTTGATCATCGTGAGGGTTCGCCAAATGTGCCTTCCTCTTAGCACGTTTCTCCCTTTTGTCCTGAGTTTCAGCATCTTCAAAGTCCATGACACCTTTGGTAAAGGCTGTTTTCTACAGTTGGAGCACTCACAGGTCAGTGTTTCCCAATATACTAATCTACACCTTGTCGATGAGAGCATGGATTGGCACAGCTGTCTGTCATCTCGTTCTGTGCCTTCAAAGTTGTCCTTGAAGGAGAGAGGTTCTATCATGAAAGATAATCAAAATAATGACAGAAGACAGGTTCAAAATATCAAGGCAGAGACAAAAAAAAAAGCAGGGCAGAGTCCTCAATAATACATTCCAGAACTCATAATATGTCTATAACAGTAAAGACACCGTTAGCATGGAGATCCCTTTCCCAGGGAGGTGTGAGCTGCCTTGGTTTGTGGAGCTCTGTGTGCATTTTATTGTATTAACCACAACCATTTATAAGCCAAGTGGGAAGTTGGTGATGTCTCTCCAGGCATGAAGACTCGCAGTGACTTCTGGCCTGTGCAACTTGTCATCCACCAAGCTGAATACAAATCACCAGCAGCATATTGTGCCCTACCAAGTTGTTGGCAACCCCATCTAGGCAGAAAAGCAAGAGATTGAAAAAGTCACTGGTGGGAAATGCTGCCAGGCTGGGAAGCTCTATTTTGGCTTCTTGGGTTGCAGCTTAGGCAGGCCCGTGATGGGTGTCATTGTGGAGCAATGGAAGGTTTTTCTGGGTGAGATTCTGATGTCAAACGCAGTTCCAGTATGTTCACTTCAAGACACGTGAACTTGGAGACAGGTCTCAATGAATTGAGCAGGGATCCCTTCCAAGGAAACGTGTATGGGGATTGCACTGTCAAAAGTAAAATAAATAGGCATAATGTCCACATCAAGCTGTCCACAGCCCTTTTTCAGAGCACTGGAATGCTCTTCGCTCATCCCACCATGTTCAGTATACAGTTTCCTGCATGCTTCAAAAACCTGCAGAACCTCAAAGACAATTGTGAGATGTGTGTATACCAAGGGCAATGTGGCCTTCACCACAGCATTTCCATATATCTTAAAAGCCATTGCCCATCTCCAGTTTAGTATAAGCAGGCTCCAGCGCTGCTTTCAAAAAGAGCAGAAATGGTTTGTCTGAATAGCAGACTCCAGGTTGACTTCTAGAGATACAACTCTGCCCTCGCTAGTTTTAACCATGTTGCTCTCAGGCAAGTTAATTGCTTACAATTTAATTAAGATCTCTCACTCATTAATGCTCTAGTCACTTAGCAAGTTTGGGTTAAGCGCAGCATGCAGCAAAGATTTCATTCCATCCGTTATCTTTCCATTAAGTCACCCTGCATCGGTAACCCTGCTTGCTTACCCTTCTCTGCCCCAGGTTGCTAAACCATTTGAGATTTCATTAACTAGGAGGTTCCACAGATTTGGATTTCTGGATTTGCCCTGCTCAGCGTTAGGTTACCGTATTTGTGCACATTGACATGACTTACTCCTATGTGTTAGAAGCAATGAGCGATACATGACACTTCTGGTCTTTAAATGGACATTGCTTAACATTAGGCAAGCAAGTCATACATGCAAACTTGCATGAGAGACTATCAAGCCAAATTTATTCAATTTTAAACCCATTGATTTCAACAACTGCATAGGTGATGCAGGGTACTTAAACATTTCAGCACTTAGGACTGTAGACACACATCAGAATAAATTTGATTGGTTGATTTGTACATAAGCAAATTTAGAATTTAAATGTCGCAGTAGGCAAACCTACTAATTTAGTATCCAAATCACTGCAGATATTATTATTTTTTGAGTGTACAGTACTCTATTCCAGATCACCCCAAATCAATTTCTTTTCCATTCATTTACCCCTAATCAATTCTGACTCCAAGATTAAATTACTCTTTGGTTACCCAATTTATTATCCCCAAATAATTTCTATATAAGGCATCTTGAATGTTACGTATTTTTGTGTTTTTATATTGTAAACTGTCCTGTGATCCTTGGATGAAAGGCAATATAGAAATTTAATTATAATAACAATAAAATAAAAAGCAATTAACAACCCCATAATCCAGATCTCCCCACCCAAAAGAGCAACTCCCCACCCCAAATTCTTACTGATCTAAAAACACTTTGGATGCTGTAATAGGTATGAGTTACTCGTGCGTTAACTGGTGCCTTTCTTGGTTAATTTGCCTTGTTAAACCTTTCTGACTGCACAGCCCCTTCTCATCGTGGCTGCCTCAGTCACTGGCAAGGTTCAAGTGGGCGTTTCTTGAACCTCTTCCAACATAAAAGTTGTTTGACACCCAGTCTCCTCCTCCTCTCACTGCGCGGGAGTCTTCTGCGCAGGGAAGGCGTGGGTAGCGGAGGACCTGGGCTCTCCTCACTGATGTCCAGTGAAGAGTCCTGGAGCCCTTTCTCCAATTCCCCCGTCTGCCCCCCTTTATCCCTGGTGTTGCGCTGATTGGCTTCCCCCTCTACTGAGCTGTTTCTCCCCCTGCTGCTGGGTCCTTCGCCAGCATCATCTGGGAACCTCCCCTTCGCCTCTCGCTCCGATGTCAGTTCCCTGACAGATGCATAGCAAATGATCTGGAAAACGTGGAAAACTGGACTTCAGATTGGAAAAATGAGAAACTAAGAGAAACAAAACTGATAAATTTGTCCATCCTATTGGGGTGTATGTGTGTGGGAATCTGTCAGGGCTCATTTGGGGGGGGGTAGTTTGTATGTAGAGATGACAGAGCAAATATCTGAGTCCTGCACCACTGGCCTAACTGCTGGATTTTACCATCCTGGATTTTACCCCCTGCCATTTTACCATATCAGTTCCACACCACAAATATGTTTTCATGGTGTTTCCCTAGCAAGGTAAACACTACCTTTCACAACAAGTGTAAGTCTGATGTATTCACCGTGCGAAATGGATGGCAGTGAAGTCAGCTTGTGGCGACTGTTCCTCACCCAAAACTGGTGTGAAAGGACAGCCCTGACTTTAAAGTTCTGAAGTGTTTTCTTTGCAATCTCAGACTCCGTCTCTTGTTTGCTATATCAGGAACCACAGAGGCTAAAACGAGGGTGGCAGAAGATAAAAGGGTTAGCAAATGCAAAGCTCAGAGTCTTATGCTATTGGCTCTCAGAGACACTTTCTAAAATTATGCTGAGTGAGGGGAAAATGACACAAAGACCAAGATGATGTTTCTGCTATTGTTGTAAGAGCTAATAATAGCTGTGGCATTTGCTTATGCAGAATATCATAATGAAAAACGTTTTCCTCTAAGGCATGGGCGTCAATGGATTTAAAATAGCTCTCGCAGGAGTCTGTTAGAGGAGTAAAGTTGAAAATGCAGGGGGAATGACTTTTTTGATTGAGAGGAAGGAGAAGAGAGCTGAGGTGAGTTTTGGAAGATTCACAACAGGCGAAAGAACAGGCTTCATGCAACACATCAGGTGTGCCAACTCTTAGGGGCAGAGGCAGTTTTGTCCCCACCGCAGGTACTTTTTGAGGGAGTCAATATTAGGGGGTGTTTGGCTCCGCCCCCTGGCATCACATGCATGATGTCATGACATCACACAGCGTCATGCAGGGTCCCCCTCAATCCCCCTAAGAAGATGGCGCTTCTACAACACAAAGTGAAATTACGGAACTCACTCCCTCAGGAAAAAATGATGGCCACCAGTTTACATGGACAAATTTGTTGAGGAGAAGGCTCTCCATGGCTACTAAACATGAGGGAGGAGAGTGCTTTTGTGCCACGGTCCTTTCTGTGGGTTTCCTACAGGTATCTGTTTGGCCACAGTGAAAACAGGAAGCTGGAGTAGATGGGTCATTGGCCTGTTCCAGCAGGCTTTTATTACATTGTCACAACGGACAGGAGACACAGTCTGGTACTGAGAATGAATGCAAAGACACGCAAGACGATTCCCAGCTTCCTGGCCTTCAGGTGTTCTGAACTACAACTCCCATCAGCCTCAGTCAGCAAGGGCTGATGGGAGTTGATGTCCAGAACATCTGAAGAACATCAGACCCTGATGTTGGGAAAGAATGAGGGCACAAGGAGAAGGGGACGACGGAGGACGAGATGGTTGGGCAGTGTTCTCGACGCTACCAGCAGGAGTTTGACCAAACTGCGGGAGGCAGTGGAAGACAGGAGTGCCTGGCGTGCTCTGGTCCATGGGGTCATGAAGAGTCGGACACGACTAAACAGTGGCGTAGCGTGGGTTCTCAGCACCTGGGGCAAGGCAAGTAATTTGCGCCCCCTAACCCGGGGCAAGGCAAGTAATTTGCGCCCCCTAACCCATGGATTTTAGCACTCGAGTCTCTTCCGCCCCGCCCCCCCAGATGTTGCGCCAGGTGCAGCAGGCCCCCCTGCACCCCCCACGCTATGCCACTGCTCCCACCACAAGTCTTCAGGACAGCCATCCGAAGGCTGGCGTGGGGAGAAGGTCTCTCCGCCCCACCGCCAGGCTTCGGAGCAGCCTTCCAAAGGCTGGCGGCGGGAGGAGGTCTCTCCGCCCCACCGCCAGGCTTCGGAGCAGCCTTCCAAAGGCTGGCGGCGGGAGGAGGTCTCTCCGCCCCACTGCCAGCCTTCGGAGGAGGTCCGAGGACAGTGGGGTTCCTGCTTCCTCGAGGAGGGCCGGCCAAACGCGCCCCCCCAAATGTTGCGCCCGGTGCGGCCGGCACCCCTGGCACCCCCCACGCTACGCCACTGCGACTAAACAACAAAGCCTACTGTCAGTCAGATGTACTGGGTGATTCCCCTGAGTTCTTCTGTTATATGGCAGAGGGAGAGGGAAAGAAACATATCTCTCTCCACACCATTCAAGCTTTCCCCAGGCACACTCTCCAGCTTTGCTGAACCCTTCTTGGAGGTGAGATGAATAGGCCTCTGCACATCATTCCAAACGCGAACAACCAATCCATTTATCTAATTTCATTTCAATTTTTTAATTGCACTTATGCACTGTTTTTCCTTTGAGAGCAGCTTGCATATGGTACCCAGGTGGTCCAAACATTTTACAGTGCTAGCCCTGCCTAGCATCAGCAATAGAAATGCATGATCAGACCTTTCTCTGGACCATATAATGGCAACAGAATGCTTGCTACTTTATTACCCATTTCTTCCTTGCCTAATTATGCCTACATTGGGTTTGCCTTTGCAGAAACACACTGAATCGGGTTAACCTTTTAAATGCTCCCTTTCCGAGGCCTAAAGGCTCTTTCCTGTGCTTTATTTACATGCCCTAGACGTGAGCCAGGTTCCCCAAAAACACATATGCTGGATAATCCTAAAACAAATGCTAGGCCAGATATGAGCAGATGGTTAGTTGTGCTTTACGTAGACCTTTTTTAACGTGCAGTTTCCAAGCTTAAGTTTTATTTAAATTTTGCACTAGTCCGTCCCATCAGAAGTCTGTAGGGAATGTGTTGGTTAAAAATAACAGGAACTATTCACTACATTACACATTATTTATAGACATTCATATACATAGCGCTTTACGGGACTGCGTATACATGCATGCATGCATGGATATAGGAGAGCTGCCAAATTAAATTTCAACAGAGGGATGGGAAAGGGGATAAATATGGAACATGCAAATGCCTTCTTAGGGTTGGTTTCAAATAGAAACTGGCAAATCTGCTGATGTAGTTTTCTCAGTAATTCATCTTTCTTAAGTTCTTCAGTTCTGCACATTTCCACATTATATTACTATTATTAAAAAAAAAATATAATTAAATTTCTATACTGCCCTTCATCCAAGGATCACAGGGCAGTTTACAATACAAAACATCAGTTTATGATCTGGTTTTTTAAGTGCTCCTCAGGTTTCACCCGCATTTTAGTGTGATTGTCTCCTAGTACCCACATTTTGTTTGCAATTTTGCCCAATATATCCATTTTTGCAAAGTAGCTTTCCTGAAAATAGTGCTTCCTTTGACATGTTGTTTTTGACGAATATGTGCATCTTTATGCATACTTCACCCCAGTACTGTATATGATTGATTGATTGATTGATTGATTGATTGCACTTGTCTGGAGAACTGCATTGCAAATTTGACAAAGTGCAATTTTCAGTGGTTGGCTGGGTTTGGTTCTTGTATTTATTCAGAATAAACCTCCATTTGCCCTGCTGCTTTCCCCCAGGAATCTCAGTCTTTAGCACTGACTCAGAACAAACAGCCGTCGGGTTTTCTGCAGATTGCCATTTGTTCTGGTTTATCACTAAAGAGTGAGTTTTCCAAAGGAAAGCAGTGGGGCAAAGGCAAAACCACTCGGACCATTGCCTAGAAAGCCTGGGTCAAGCAGAAAAGCACTGTGCTTTCTAAGCAAGCGACAAGCAGGAGTTTGGGTGAGCCCTAGGTCAGATCGCTTTTACACATGAACTGAATCACTCCTGCATTGCAGGGGGTTGGACTAGATGACCCAACAACTACTCGCAATGATGGTTGTGGTCTACCTTCACTGTCACAGGCAGAATGCTACCCTTGTGAAATTCCCCATGGCATTTGGTCAGCCACTGTGGTAGCAGGATGCTCGGCTAGGTGGGACATCAGGGATCTTCATTGTTAAGTATAATAGTTTAATTGACACTGAAATGGAGAATAGCTAAATGTGTATTGCTAACATTGGGGTTTTTCCATAGCAGCATACTATTGGACTCTGAGCTTTAACCATTTGATCATAAACTGAGAATGTTCTCAGCTCTTAAACTGAGTGTGTGCCTTTGATCACATGAAAAAGGTATTTGGTTGCAAATCTCCATCTTGAAAGGGAGTTGCCTTCGGTCTTTTGTTCCCAGCCAGAGTGGAAGTAAGATGTGATAATGAAGTCACTCCAGGAGTTGCATAGCCTCAAGCTGCAAGGGAGGCTGGAATGGGGAAGACACAGAATTTTGATCCCAGCCTTGTTTAAAGTTATTTCTAAGATGCTGAGCCCGTGTTGGACATGTTCGAGATATTATGGAACTGTTTGGATGTATCATTTACTACTTTTTTGTTCTGTTTTGAAGAAAGTTCTGCAAGTAAAGCTTTGAATCAAACTTATGGGTCTGGACAATGTTTTATTCCAAAAGGAGTCCTTTTTTATGCATCCAGTCACTTCAAGATGCACAGTATTAATATCTGCAAAATTATTATGTCCTGCTTTACAGGTGCGAATGTAGCAACACCTATGTGAAACCCACGGGCCACTATCGGATTGTGTATGTGATTGTGATCCAGGAAACTGCACGCATGCATACAGAGTTAGTGTAGAGAGGTTCCATGTGCTTGCAGTAATTTTGGACGGCAGCTGATGTTTTTATCGTTTTCCAATACCCGTGAGCTATTTAACACAAGCATTTGGAAGCATATTCTTCCCACTATGACCCCAAAGAGCAATGAAGGGATTTGAAAAACCAACAATCTCTTTTAAAAATAGGAATTATTATTACTGCAGTCAGAACAACAATAACCAGATCCTCCTTGTTTCCTTACAAAGGCAACTCAGCAATGCACTCTAGTCTAGCCAAAACCTAGTCACAGTCTTAGTATGATCCTGCATGCATCATGGAAAACTTTATTGAATTTTGCAGGGCAGACATGAATATTATTTTTGTAATACCTTCTCTTCCTCTCAAATCCTCCTATTAATCTCTTTTTTTTCTCCTTCCAAAAATGCCTTTTGAATTAGTTTCTTGGGTCAAGGCTAATGAAGGCAATTACTGAGGGATTCTGACTTCTGAGGAAAAAGGAAATGAGCCAGAAAGCAATGTTGTTGATCTAGTTTCCATCTCTTTTCCGCAGATCCTACTTATTAAATGGGAGGGGAAAAATCTCGGTTATCAGAAGTAGAGTACACAGGATCCAAGTACAGTTAGAGTGAACGGGCCAGGAATCTGGAAGCTCATTCATCCTAATCCAACCAAAGGGTGATAATCCAATTTATTGGACTTGAATACTTAGAATGTTGTCAGCTAAATTAACATTATTAGGTGCTTAGGAACAGAGCTGGCCAGCTAAAGGACAATGAGTTAAAAGTACCAGTCAAAAATTACCAAATGGATAATCCTTAGCAGTGTTTTTATTCGGCTTTCCTTTGAATACTTCTGATATTGGCCTAGTGTGCACATCATACTAGGCCTGGGGGCCAGAAGCACCCTCCTCTCCTCTCTGTGTGGATTTCAGGACTCTCCTCATGCCACACCCCCTCCCAGAGGCCACCCCCTCCTTGAGTGCTTTTGCCTGCCTGGAATGTGCCCTTGAACTTTGCTAATTCCTTTTGCTGGTCTGGAAGGAGGAAGGAGAAATGTGTGTTGGGTGTGGATATGCGCTGCAGAAATCTCTGCCATTTGCATGCCTGAAATGTACCCTGCTGTACAGAGGTAACATGCAGAGATATGTGGCCCTCAAAAGGTTTCCCATGAGGGAATGTGGCCCTTGGGCTGAAAGCAGTTCCCAACCCCCACAATACACCATAATTTACAGTTCTGGTTTGATGTGGATGAACAGCATGATAGTACATGGTATGCAAGAGATTCCTGTGACACTACTACTACTACTGTTGCCATGCCACGAACAAAACAAGTCTCGTACAAGCCTGGGCTTGTGGTTCATCCCAAACAAACCATGAGCGCTAGCCAAGATGTGTTATTGGCTTAGTGTCTGTGGTTTGTCTGTGATCTCTACCTGATCACTAGAGTCTTTAGGGGAGTTGCTGTTAGTGGTCCCCTATGGTTTGCTACTAACGTGAGTTTGACCAAACTGCGGGAGGCAGTGGAAGACAGGAGTGCCTGGCGTGCTCTGGTCCATGGGGTCATGAAGAGTTGGACACAATTAAATGACAACAACATTGGTTTGGGTGCACAACTTGTACTCACCAGGAGCCCAGTTCTGCGGAACTCCCTCCCAAGTGAAATCAGGCCCCCTCCATGTTGACCTTCCCGTGCCTAGTGCTGGCCTTTTAAAAAAAAAAACTTCAAGCATTGTAAGTATTCTTTTTTGATTTTATGGTTAAATGAATGAATGAATTTCATTGTTCTGCATGGGACAATGACAATAAAGATATCATATATCGAATGAATGTTAACGTGATTGCAAAAAAGATCGTAGCCCCGAAAGACTGTGTTTTTGGACACCGTGCTCTCACACAATATTGCAGCTCTGAAAGATGTGTGTCCCAGTTTCCCTCTGGGACATGCTGGAGGGCATGGAAGTACCACCTTGTCTTTGTCTCAGGCAGCAAAACTCATTGGTCCAGCCCTGCCATTGAGGGGACACTTGTGTAATGTCAGGTTTCAGGGAATTGGCTTCCTCCCCTATGGCTGTAGATAAGCAGAACAAAGGAAAAGGAATCTTCTTACCAGTTAGAATCTTTAATAATCACAGCAAGAGACAACAGAACGCCTCTCTCTAGAATGGCGGTGCTCCCAATTAAGGCTTACTCCCCTTCCGTCCCTATTAATCTACGTCACTCCTACGTCTTGTAACCTGAGCTTGTACTCTCTGTGCTTTTTGTTTAGAAACTTTCTGAGCTCTTCTAGACCGGGGGTGGGGGGTGGGGGTGAAGGAATGCGATCCAGAGACTGTGAATCAGTTAACCCTCTCTCTTCCAGTGTTTCTTCTCCTAGCTGTTCTCCATCCAGTATTTCCCAGCTTCTGCTTTCTGAAATATGCCCCTCTGCAAACCACTATTCTAAATCTATACTGTCCTCCTGCTCATGGGGAGATTCAGGATCAGGGGGGGGGGAGGAGGCTTCCACCTTGCCTCCTCATTGTAGCCCTCCTCAGCACAATCCCTGACAACTATGTAGAAACTCACCAGTGCTACTCTGAGGACCTCCTCAAGTCAGGCGGCTACCCTCCTACTGCCCAGTCCTTCAAAGGTACACTGAGAATGGAGAGGAAGGAGGCAGTCACCCTTATTTTCTGTGGCAGTGTTCACTAAGCTGATGTCCTCTAGAAGTCTTGGACTACAACTCCCATCAGCCCCAGCAGGCTTCTGGCTGAGACTGATAGATGTTGAAGTCCAAAGCATCCTGAATGTCACCCAGGTAGTGAATACTGCTTTACAATAACAACATCACACACACACAAACCCAAGTTTCTCTGAATACTGTTTTCCTTCTCCATCGGTTCATGCAATGAGGGAAAAGACTAAGTAAGAGTGAATTCAGTTATTGAAATAAAAGATCTAAAGAAATTGAAGCACCACAGCTGAGAGGGAGCAAGGTAAACAAACACATGAGTATTAAAATTTAAGCTCTAGTAGCTAGTGGAGAAGTATAGGGTAATAAGCACAGTGGGGTGTCCCTCAAGGTACTTGAGAATCCTACTGCTTTTATTGCCTAGTATCAGTAAGGAAATATATGCCTGACTACATTTATGGGGCCATTTAGAACTTTAAAACAGGCTCTTCTTCCCAGAAAGAGGTCATTAAAATACTCACCCTCCAAGGTCTTTCTGCAGATTAGTCTACTGCCGAGTCAGCCATGGTACGCCTGATCAAAGATGCGCTCCCCCTGTGGTACTTTGTAGGAGAAGGGTAAGCATTCAAAAAGCCCATGGTATCATACGAGGTGTGTGTTGTGGTGGCCAGATCATTTGAAAGGGAGCTGGCTTCATTGCAACACAAGCCTTATGACGAACCTCCCAATAAAAATCAAAACGAAAAAGCAACAACACCAAACCTTGCAACCTGTGTCTCTCTTCGGCCACAGAAAAATCCCTCTTGTGGGATTGGTGGGATTCCAACTCCCATCAGACCCAGTCAGCAATGGCCAACAGTCAGGGAAGATGAGAGTTGTAGTCCACAACACAGTGGTACCTTGGGTTAAGTACTTAATTCATTCTGGAGGTCCATCCTTAACCTGAAACTGTTCTTAACCTGAAGCACCACTTTAGCTAATGGGGCCTCCTGCTGCTGCCGCGCCGCTGGAGCACGTTTTCTGTTCTCATCCTGAAGCAAAGTTCTTAACCCGAGGTACTATTTCTGGGTTAGCGGAGTCTGTAACCTGAAGTGTATGTAAGCTGAAGTGTATGTAACCTGAGGTACCATTGTATGCAGAGGAACAGAGGTTCCCTATTGATACGTAAGGTCTTTAGATTTCAGAGCTTTCCACATTTTTCAGTGAGACAGAGATTCCAGGGGTATGTTTACCCGAACCTTTCTAAATTGAAATATGTTGTGATTGTGATTCATGTACAGAGTGTTAAAAGTGCAACAGTAGATATCATTCCATCTGTTACTTAAGGGGTGATTCTGTTATCCATTGGTCCACTAATCAAGGGTGAGGGAGGTGTTGCTTAGCAACCAAGCAGAGTGAGGCAGCACGTGCTCTGATTGGCTGTGTAGTTCTGTGGGAGTTTTTTCATCTGTATGTTTGGTTTAATGTCTTCCTGCTATGTACAAGGTCTGTTTGTTTCTTCTAAAATGATACACTGTTTTATTCAGTTTTCTCAATAAAGTGTTATCAGGATTTATTTTCTCCCTGAACTCTGTCTGCGTTATTTAAATGATTTTGCTAACATATAGCACTCTCAGTGTACATGGCACTTTGCAGAGTGACATAAGCAAACGTTTCCTGAAAGAAATGTGAGATAAAAATGCAATAAACAAGCAGCCATTTTAAACTAAGCTCATCAAGTGCAAATACAAGGGATACATCTGTGAATTCCATTGTCATGAACTGTAGTCAACCTCTAGTTTTTTGGAGTTAACTCAGTTTTTTAGGCCCTGTGCAAACACCTCCACAAATCATCTAACATTGACGCTAGGGAAGAGTTGGTGTGTATAACTGAGGCCCCCAACTTCGAAGTCTCTGTGCATGATCACTTTTGGACTACATGTCCCATGGTGCAGTGCAACTGTAATATTTCTGTATGCACAAGAAGTTCTAAGGGAACCTTTGGTCCTCCAGTTGTTGCTGAACTACAGCTTTCCTCATCCCTGCTTTCTGGGGGTGATGGGAGTTGTAGTTCTGCAACATCTGGAGGGTCAGAGATGCTATGGCTAGGACAGAGATTACCTCTAAAGGGGAGAATGCAGGGTTCTCTCCTGGGCCCGTTGTTGTTCTACGTCTTTATAAACAACTTGGATGAAGGAATTGAGGGGATGCTCATCCAATTTGCAGCTAACACCAAACTGGGAGAAGTAGCTAATGCAGCAGAGGACAGAATCAAGATTCAAGATGACCTTAACAGATTGGAGAACTGGGCCCAAACTAACAAAATGAATTTCAATAGGGAAAAATGTAAGGTTCTGCACTTAGGCAGGAAGAGCCATCTGCACAAATATAGAATGGGGGACACCTGGCTTACCAGTAGTACATGTAAAAAGGAGCTAGGGGTCTTAGCGGACAACAAGCTTAACATGAGTCGTCAGTGTGATGCAGCAGCAAAAAAGCTAATGCTATTCTAGGCTGCATCAACAGAAGTATAGTGTCCAGATCAAGGGAAGTAATAGTACCTCTCTATTCTGCCTTGGTCAGACCACACCTGGAATACTGTGTCCAATTCTGGGCACCACAATTTAAGCAGAATGTGTGCAGAGGAGGGCAACCAAGATGATCAAGGGTCTAGAAAAAAAAATCCTTATGAGGAATGGTTGAAGGAGCTAGATATGTTTAGCCTGGGAAAGAGGAGGTATGATAGCCATCTTCCAGTAGCTTAAGGGCTGTTTTCTCCTGCTCTGGAGGGTAGGACTTGAACAAATGGATTCAAGTTACAAGAAAGAAGATTCTGACTAAACATCATAGAATCATAGAATCATAGAGTTGGAATAGACCACAAGGGCCATCGAGTCCAACCCCCTGCCAAGCAGGAAACACCATCAGAGCACTCCTGACATATGGTTGTCAAGCCTCTGCCTAAAGACCTCCAAAGAAGGAGACTCCACCACACTCCTTGGCAGCAAATTCCACTGTCGAACAGCTCTTACTGTCAGGAAGTTCTTCCTAATGTTTAGGTGGAATCTTCTTTCTTGTAGTTTGGATCCATTGCTCCGTGTCCGCTTCTCTGGAGCAGCAGAAAACAACCTTTCTCCCTCCTCTATATGACATCCTTTTATAGATTTGAACATGGCTATCATATCACCCCTTAACCTCCTCTTCTCCAGGCTAAACATGCTCAGCTCCCTTAGCCTCTTGACAGTCAGAGCTGTCTGGCAGTGGAACAGTCTCTCTCGTGAGGTTGTGAGCTCTCCTTCATTGGAGGTTTTTAAGCAGAGGCTGGAAGGCCATCTGTCACAGTTGCTTTCATTGAGGTTCTTGTATTGTAGGGGGTTGAACTATTTGACCCTCGGGGTCCCTTCCAACCCTACAATTGTATGAGTCTATGACCTTTTGGGGCACCATTCCCTTGACAGCAGTAGCATGTTCTCCTTTTGAGGACCAAACTACATACTGAAATACTTTCTTGTCACTTGTACAATTTGTATACAATGAGATTACACAAGCACCCCCCACTCAGCTCTCTTAGTCTTAATTCCCCTCGTTTACTGACACACACACACCAAACCCAAAAGTCAGTTGCCCTGTTGTTATCTTTTCATTCAGCAGCCTAACAGCCCACAGATAGAAGCTATTCTTTACCCTGTTGGTGCAACTAATCATGCTTCTATATCTTCTGCCTGAGGGCAGGAGATCAAGAAAGTGCCAGCCAGGGTGTGACTCATCCCTGAGAATTTTCCTCACTCTCCTGAGGCAACGTTCTTCCGCAATGTTATCCAGTGGATTCACAGGACAGCCCATAATATCTTGTGCTGTATTCACCACCCTCTGTAGGCACTTCCTATCAGTTGATGTCAAACCACCACGATGCAGTATGAAAGGACACTTTCTATTGTGGACCGATAGAAGGAGATCATCAAATGTTGATTGATATCATTCTTTCACAATACTCTGAGGAGATGGAGTCTCTGTTGGCCTTTCTTAACCACCTGGGTTGTATTGATTTTACAAGTAAGGTCTTCACTGAGATAATGATACATGTGTCATTAAGAGCATCTTTGCATTCAACATTGCTGGTTTAACATGCTGGATGTGTGTTTATCCTGATCACAATGGCATCTAAAGCTGGTGTGAGAAGGGGAATTTAACCCACACATTGGTATTGAGGAAAGCCCATCCTTTGAAGGTTTTGGAGAAACTCCCCACTGGTCACCTACTGTTATTTAAACTACATGAAATCATAACCTTCTGTTCACACTAGATGGCAGCATGGTATACCAGCAAAAGAGTTGGATCGTATTTTTCCCTCTTTAGCAGCAATACGAAAGATACCTAAGGAAGTTTGCTTCTTAAGACACATCTGTTATTGTCTACTTCCATATTACTCCTCAAGAATGTTCTATGGCAGAGATATACATCTATTCCAATGTTTCTTGTGGTATGACTGTGGGTGGCTCAGATCTTGCCAGGAAATTTATTTTTTTTAGACATTAGTAATCTTTCCCAAAGTGTGTTCCCATTGAATTAGGCTGCAATGCAGGGAATCAAGAGTTTTGCCTCGATGAGGCAACTGCAAAGCTTGGCTTTAATTGCTTTTAATCAAAATGTATAGATTGTAAGGTTGGAATAATAAGCCGCCTTCCTGACAGAGACTGTAGATGTTGAACACGATAAGCATCAGAATAGTTTTGTGATATAGAACATTCTGCTTCAAGACCTGTTTGCTCCTGAAGGGAAGTCAGGATGTAAATATTAGAAATAAATACACAAATCAAGTTTGTGGTCTTCTGGAATGCACATGTTAATCAACAGGCTTCTTTGATGGCTCTTGATTTTTGAGGTATGTGAAAAGCGTATAAAGGGATGGATGAAATCATATTTGCTGTATATAGTCTACTCACTGTGAAATTTAATAAAATAATACTCCATTTGTTTGGTCATTTTATAACCCGCTCTTCATTAAAATCAATCCCAGAGTAGGATATAGCATGCCTGTCTATCTGTCTGTCTGTCTGTCTATATCTATCTATCTGTCTGTCTATCTATCTTTCTATCTGTCTATCATCTATCTATCTATCTATCTATCTATCATCTATCTATCTATCTATCTATCATCTATCTATCTATCATCTATCTATCTATCTATCTATCTATCTATCTATCTATCTATCATCTATCTATCTATCTATCTATCTATCTATCTATCTATCTAGCGCTCTGGCTTCCATCACGTTGTTTAGTCATGCTGGCCACACGACCCAGAAAGCTGTCTGTGGACAAACGCCAGCTCCCTTGGCCTGAAAGCAAGATGAGTAACCCCATAGTCGCCTTTGCCTGGACTTAACCACCCAGGGGTCTTTTACAGTGGAACCTTGATTTTCAAATGTAATCCATACCAGAAGACTGTTCAACTTCCGAAACATTTGAAAACCAAGGCGCAAAGGGTGGTCTGCCAATTCAATAGAGAAAATTGTGAAAAACAACAGATACATGCAGGGGAAGCCATTTGACTTCTGAGGTGTGTTCGAAAACGGAGGCATTCACTCTTTGGGGGGGTTTTCTGTATTCGAAAACTGAAACGTTCGGCAACAGAGACATCCGAAAACCGAGGAACCACTTTATATAGATATAATAAAGTAAAACAACACGGAAAATCAAATCACAACAACAGTGAATCAAATTTGTTTCCCAGCACTGCGGGAGTGTCAAAAGATCCAGTCAACTTAACCAAATGCTTGAGTAAAAAGAAGCTCAACTAGGTAATACATGACAGAAAACAACAACAACAACAATTTATACCCTGCCCATCTGGCTGGGTTTTCTCAACCACTCTGGGTGGCTCCCAATCAAATATTAAAATACAGCATTACACATTAAGAATGTCCCTAAATAGGGCTGCCTTCAGATGTCTTTTAAAAGTAGGATAGTTGCTTATTTCCTTGACATCTGATGGGAGGGCGTTCAACAGGGCGGGTGCCACTACTGAAAAGGCCCTCTGCCTGGTTGCCTGTAACCTCACTTCTTGCAGTGAGACAACCACCAGAAGGCCCTCGGAGCTGGACCTCAGTGTCTGGGCTGAACAATGGGGGTGGAGACGCTTCTTCAGGTATACAGGACCGAGGCCTGAAAATGTACTGGGAGCTAATGCAGGTCTCTCAGGACCGGTGTTATATGGTCTCGGTGGCCACTCCCAGTCACCAGTCTAGCTGCCGCATTCTGGATTAATTGCAGTTTCCGAGTCACCTTCAAAGGTAGCCCCACATAGAGTGCGTTGCAGTAGTCCATGTGGGAGATAACTAGAGCATGCACCACTCTGGCAAGACAGTCTGTGGGCAGGTAGGGTCTCACCCTGCGTACCAGAAGGAGCTGGTAGACAGCTGCCCTGGACACAGAATTGATCTGTGTCTCCATGGACAGCTGTGAGTCCAAAATGACTCCCAGGCTGCGCACCTGGTCCTTCAGAGGCACAGTTCCCCCCTTCAGG
Organism: Podarcis bocagei; assembly: GCF_964188305.1. Taxonomy (NCBI): domain Eukaryota; kingdom Metazoa; phylum Chordata; class Lepidosauria; order Squamata; family Lacertidae; genus Podarcis; species Podarcis bocagei. The sequence goes on along the minus strand of NC_138136.1, from coordinate 52,485,148 downwards.
ACCAGGGAGTCCCCCACACCAGTCCGCCCCCTGTCCCCCCAAAACAGTACTTCTGTCTTGTCAGAACTCAACCTCAATCTGTTAGCCACCATCCATCCTCCAACCGCCTCCAGGCACTCACACAGGACCTTCACCGCCTTCACTGATTCCGATTTAAAAGAGAGGTAGAGCTGGGTGTCATCTGCATATTGATGAACACCCAGCCCAAACCCCCTGATGATCTCTCCCAGCGGTTTCATATAGATATTAAAAAGCATGGGAGAGAGGACGGAACCCTGAGGCACCCCACAAGTGAGAGCCCAGGGGTCTGAACATTCATCCCCCACCACCACTTTCTGGACACGGCCCAGGAGAAAGCAGTGGAACCGCTGTATAGCAGTGCCCCTAGCTCCCAGCCCCTCTAGACGGTCCCAAAGGATGTTATGGTTGATGGTATCAAAAGCTGCTGAGAGATCCAGCAGAACTAGGAAACAGCTCTCACCTTTGTCCCTAGCCTGCCGGAGATGCTATAGGATATGGGGATACGGGGGGAAGGGGGTTTGTTACACATGGGTAGAACACCTGCTTTGCATGCAGAAGGTCCCAGGTTCAATCCTTCCCATCATCATGTGTTGTTGTGAGAGACACTTTCCTGCCTGAAATCCCAGAGAACTTCTGCCAGTGTAGATAGGACTGAGCTACAGGTCTCCCTCAGTGTGCGTCATCTCTGACATGCAACCCCATAGTCCAGCCTTTCTCAACCTGTGGGTCCCCAGATGTTGTTGAATTACAACTCCCATCACCCCTAGCTAGCAAGGCCAGAGCTCAGGGATGATGGGAGTCGTAGTCCAACAACATCTGGGGACCCACAGGTTGAGAACCACTGCCTTAGAGCAATTGCTCAGTGGTCCTCAAAAAGAATGCCCAGTGCTCACTATATCGTTCAGTAAGATGAGCATCAATAAATCCCAAAATCTTACAAATATTTTCTACAAAATCTTACATAAGGATTCATACCAGCCTATTCTGGAGGTGGTTGCTTCGGTTCTATTTATAATATGCCTGTTAAGATCAGAACAACAGATATATTGGAAAAGTAGCAGGAACAAAACAAAAGCAGATCCCATCATCTCCATAGCTGGGCCATTCCCTTTAAAACGAGCAGCGGAATGCTTTGCATTCCACCTTTAATCCTGCATTCCTGCCCTATTGGATCCATTCTAAAAGCCAGTGGTTCTCAGACTTCCCCTTGTGACAAATGGCCTTGAGCTCCCCCAAGGTTAAATAACAACAAAGTCAGCCTTGGCATCTTGACTGGTGATGCCCACTGTTATCTCATTGGTGACTCAGCAGCTCCTCAGTTGCATACAAGTTTGATTCTGTGACTGAGGATTTGCTTTGTCTCGCTGCCATTCCAAGCTTGTTCCTTAACTCCTTGTCTCCTAAAGCTTTGCTCCACATGGGACTGTACTAAGCAAGGGGTTGAGTCAGCCCCAGAAGTGGCTTGCTGGATGGGGTGGGGCAGGGCTGCTACATTAGCTCAGCAAGTCGGTCATTGCTGTGGGAGGAAGAGGGGGCCAAATGCAACAGGTAGGTTGATGCAGTGCAAACATGCTGGCAGAGACCATTCAGCACCCTTTCCTTGCGTTTCTACAGCACTGACCTGCCTGCCACCTGAGAGTCACCTCCAGGGAAGCTAGCATAGTGAGGTGCTTCTATAAGAGTGGATTTCATGCTCTTTATTCAGCTCACAGTGGTGGGGAGGAATGAAAGTTCCCCCAAAGTATCTGCTTTATATACATTATTTACACAATGGGCTGCACGTGATTGGCTAATTCCGGGATTCTCCTGTAGGCCAATCAGGTTGTGGATTCACTTCCATCTGGAGCTGGATTGGGTGGCTCCTGCAGACCAATCATACTGCTGCATTGTTCTAGGACCAATCAGACTGTTGCATTTTGGATCCTATTCAACTCAGTACATAACAACCACCAAGGAAGAAACCACTGCAGGATGAAGCCTACCCTGCTATCCAGATTTGGTGCATGGAAAGTGTTTTGAAACAAGTGCTCTCTTGCAGCCTTTAAAAACCCGGTGAAAATCCAATATGTATATATACATGACAGTTTTAAGCTCATAATTTCTGCTCATGCCTTTAGTTTTTTGTTGAGCTCTTTTGATCCAATCTACAGGCTTTAATTGGTTGCATGTCATAAATCAGGTAAACAGCAACAACCTGTTCTGCAAAGCAAAAGTCCTATCATTTCACGATTTGCTAGCAAAGGATCAGGTTGCCCTCAAATGCTTCCATTCTACAACAGCCCAAATGACAATAGGTTCCAATCTCCCAATGTATGTAATTCTGAACATTCCCCCCAGCATTTCCCAAACTAGGGCTGGCTACATCTACACATTTAATTTGTACCTTTTTTATAGATTTGAAGCTATTTCAGATGGAGGCAAGAGGTTTACCATGCCCTTATCACTCCTCATACAAATAGGGGATAAATATTGGTTATTGGAGGATATTTTTTTAAAATCCCTTTAGAACTGGTCAAGGGCAAAATGAGCACCTGTTGCAGCTTTTCAAAATTATTTTATTTATTTATTTGTCTTTTGAGTCAAGTAGGGCTGTGGCCCTTCAGATGATTTCGGAGAATAACTCCAACCCCCCCGATAGTTGGCTATGGGACTCTGTGATGTTTCTCTATTGGCTTTTAGCCTTACGGTGATTACTTTGATCTTAGAGCAATTTGCCGAGAGTTTTACTGCACAGTACTATGTTTTATCCTTGAACGTTATCCCTAAAGGCTGCTTCTCACTTTTATGTGTTTTAACTTTTTAAATTTCCCTTCTTTGCACTGAGCCTTTAAAGGTGGGGAGAAGGCTAAAATGATTTTTTAATTAAGAAGCAAATAATTGAGGATCAGAGAATAATTGATTGATTTAATGATCAAATCTGCAGGCAAATCCACTTGCGTGACTGAAATCAGTTGACAGCACAAATTAGAATATTAGATCTAAAGTTTACCATGTTCCTGACTTCATTTTGACATGCAGTGTGACTGGAGTCTATAAAGACGTCTTTTATTCAGTTTCTGAATTTAGCCCAGAATAGCTCAATAGGTGTGCAGCGATGTAGACAAGAAGAGGAGGAATTTGAGAAAGAGTTGGGTTGGGGCCACATTCCCACATTTGGCAGAAGTCCCAGTTCTCATCCATTAATATAATGTTCATGAAGCTCTCCGTGGGCTTTGGGTGAAAATAAGCGGAGACGTTTATTCTCATTTGGCACAAACACTTCCTTGTTTTTGTTGATGACAATCGTTAAAAAAAAAGATATTTCATATATATAAAATACATTTTTCAAACACCACATATCTTATCTTATACAATATTTTTAGGACTTCCATCAACCACGTCTAATGATTTTCATTCTTCATCACTTAGTCTTGCATTTCATTATTTTCACTATTACTTTTAAAAATCCATAACTATTAGTCCTTTTCATAAATTTTACCTGCAATATTTCACATAGTCCTTCTTACAAAACTTCTTGCAGTCCTACTAGCGTATTCAATTGATTACAGTTGATTTTCAAATAGTTTGTATATTTACTCCAATATTCTAAGAACCTCTGATCCCTCCAGTTTCGAATTCTTCCTATCATTTTATCTAATTCTGCATAGTCCATTAATTTCATCTGCCACTCTTCTTTCATCGGTAATTCTTCTTGCTTCCATTTTTGTGCCAATAGTACTCTTGCTGCCATTATCGCATATAAAAACAATTTATTATCTTGTCTGCTAATATCTTCGCCTACCATACCAAGTAAAAAATGCTTCTGGTTGTTTTACAAATGTATATTTCAACATCTTTTTCATCTTATTATATATCATTTCCCAGAAGCTTTTCACTTTTTTACATTCCCACCACAGATGATAGAAAGTTCCTTCTTTTTCCTTACATTTCCAACATTTGTTACCCGTTTTATACATTTTAGCTAATTTCACTAGTGTAATATACCACCTGTACATCATTTTCACATTTCCATTTGATTTTATGCCCCGTTGACATCCCAGCCCCTGCTAGGGTGGCCATGCACCTTCTTTTACAGAGAAAAGTCCTCTCTTTGAAGGTGTCTCTCATTTCAAGAGCTGCCCTGTCCAAATCTGGTTTGAACACAAGAGCCCTAAGAACGGGAAGCAGGAGGGGCTTGAAGTTGCCCACCAACAGCACCCGGGCAATAACTGAGCAGACACACAGGTCCTCCCAACTATGGTGGGATGTATTGTATTTCTACTGAGATTATAGTGATGAGACTCACTGCCCATCTGCTACCAAGCCAGGTTCAAGGTTTTTGTATCAACTTACAAAACGGCAAGTAACTGGGGTCCAGGGTACCTTAGGGAACCCTTAGCTTATATCCCAACTTAGTCACTGAGATCATCTGCAGGAGCATCTTTGTCCCATGAGTGGTGAGGCTCACCTGATGTCAACACTAAATCAAGCCTCCAGTGTCATTGGCCCAATCTTGTGGAATGTTCTTCTGATAGAGATTCAGCATGTGCCCTCAGAACTAACTTTTAGGCTTTTTGCTGAAAACCTTTTCATGCCACTGGGCTTATGCAGACAAAGGGAAAGCTTTCTTTGTGACTCCAGTTGTTTTCATGTGGTTTTTATCATGCAAGCTCCATTCTTGGCTGACTTATGGGGAGAATCTGCACTCATTGTTTATAATGTTAAGGAAGGGTTACCATAACGTATTTGGACACATTGAGTTTTGCTTGTAACGCTAATAATGTGTTATTAAAATGTGACACTGCAGAGCAATCCGGAACTGGCAGTAAGGGAGAGTGTGTTGTTACAGAGGAAACAAGGTAAGGAACTTCTTTATTTTATCAGTATGCCCTGTGATGTTTTAGAACAATAGATCTAATATTGTTCTAATACAGTGGTACCTCGGGTTAAGAACTTAATTCATTCTGGAGGTCCGTTCTTAACCCGAAACTGTTCTTAACCTGAGGTACCACTTTAGCTAATGGGGCCTCCCGCTGCCGCCGCACCGCCGGAGCACAATTTCAGTTCTCATCCTGAAGCAAAGTTCTTAACCTGAGGTACTGTTTCTGGGTTAGCGGAGTCTGTAACCTGAAGCGTCTGTAACCTGAAGCGTCTGTAACCCGAGGTACCACTGTAATGTTTAAAAGGTCAGTGTAGATGATATCCCATCATTGTGTGTGAGCGCACATGTGTGTGCATGTGTGTGTGCATGGTTCCGTGCAGAAGTTGTTTTGCTGCTGCTTCGGGGCAGCAGGAGAAACAATTCCTCGCTTTATACAACTGTTCTGACTTCTTGTGCATCTTGTGGGTGGTGGCTCATGGGCTTCCATTTTTTCCCCCTCCTGGATTTGACTGGCCTTGCATTTTCGGAGACAGGAATGAACTGCCAGTGGATCCACGTTTTGAGTTTGGTCAAAACAAATGAGAATTTTAATGGTTCCAGGTGTGTGGAAGGAAGGGGCTATTGTCCTAATTCAAGATGGCTTTTTCCTTGACCTTTGGAATGGAAGCAGGAGTCAACCTCCCATATTTGGCTGCTAATTGGAACCCGGGCCAACTCAGCCCCTATCTACCACTACTAAGTTACTACCAGACTGTCTTTAATAGGTAATGCTACAGCAAATGACTTGCCTGGGGATATTGTCTGTCATTCACCCTATATGTTTACCCACGCTTTTCAGACTATTTATCTATCTTGCCTGCCTTGGCTTCAGCTTCCTGAGCCTTTTAAAAAAAAATTCCCAAAGAGGAAAGAAAACAAAGGTTACATTCTGCTCAGGATGTCTCTGCTAGCAAAACTGCAGCCTATGGGGAGAGAGAGAGAGAGAGAGAGAGAGAGAGAGAGAGAGAGAGAGAGAGAGAGAGAACAGCGACAAAAATAGATTTAGCAAATTACCAGCCCAAGTCTAGCTAGGATCAAAACACCTGCAGCAGTAAATGGCTGGCTTGCCTATTTCTGTGTATGTATCTTTTGGCAACGAAAGCTTCCCCTGTCATTTGAATGCTAATGAGTATAAAGGTATTGGGTGTGCGATTCTCCAATGTTCTAGTTCATTGTTTTGTCCGTTCCATGCAGTGGGAATGAAGGAAATGGAAATGGGTGGAAATTTCAGGGACGGGAGCAGTGCAGAAGGGAGATTTTCTTCTTCCCTACTGGGAATAGCAGTGTTCCCCGGTCTGGTTTCTGACTGAGCACTTTCCCTGGGTTATCAAGAGGGCTAGAAGCTTATGGTTTTTAAAGAGGTTGTCACTGGTGTTTTCGTAGGGCTGGCATTGCTGGGATTTCAAAGGCGGAGTTGACGTTGTGGGGGGGGAGGATTTGTCCTGGATCGAAAAATCCAGAGTTGTTTTTTTTTTTTTTTTTTTGGCATCTTTGTGGAAAAAAAGCTCAACAGTTTTGGGATGAACCATTTTCTGCAAGAGGAAGGGGAAGAAGAAGGTTGGGGAGATGAAAGGGGGAAAGGAGTTAAAAATGCAGTTCAGTTACAGATTGTTGTTGTTGTTTAGTTGTTTAGTTGTGTCTGACACTTTGTGACCCCAGGGACCACAGCACACCAGGCACTCCTGTCTTCCACTGCCTCCCGCAGTTTGGTCAAACTCATGTTGGTAGCTTCAAGAACACTGTCCAACCATCTTGTCCTCTGTTGTCCCCTTCTCCTTATGCCCTCAATCTTTCCCAACATCAGGGTCTTTTGCAGGGAGTCTTCTCTTCTCATGAGGTGGCCAAAGTATATGATGAGTATTAGCGTTATTGGATAGGTTAGCCATCCTTCAGTATAAGGTCCCAGGGCAAGCTGCAATAATATTGAAATACAATATCAACATAAGTTAAAACTCAGTTCCGGCACCTCTCAGGCTGGTGCCATTGCCGTTATAAGAGACCAAAGAAGGCATCCGTGGTGAGTTGCAGCACCTCTTTCTCTAGAAAGAGAATGGCATGGAGCAAAGCGAAAGCTAACTAGGAAGGTGTGTAAAGAATGCCTTTCTCCCAATGGTCCGCTGCATTGCACGATCCATTAAGTCCCTATACCAGGTGCCTCACATAACATTTGTAACAAGACTGCCGTTGTGCTGTGTCAGGCGAGGAGAAGGAGGTGACTTTTCCTCCACTCTTACATATTTAACTAATGGCTACAGAAGTTTCCTCAATGGGCACTAATGTCTGAAAGATGTTTCTCCAGTAACCCATTAAGGTTGGCCAAACCCCACATACTCAAGTAATGACTACATAAGCAATTGCCAGATGCAATTTACGCAGCCCAAGAGATTGGGGGAGGGGGAGGGTTCGTCTGAGGTTTGCAGCTGTCTGAAAGAGGCTGGGTTGTCAGTGTGTGTGTGTGTGTGTGTGTGTGTGTGTGTGGACATCAAATGGGTGTGACTTGCAAGAGCATCAGGGTTTTGGGTGCAGAGTGATGCTGTTTCACAAGCCACTGTTGCCTGTGCCTGTCTGCTCCTTCCTGCTCAGTGCATAGAGCTGCCAATTGACAGAAAACACAGCCCTCCCGTAAGTCTCCGGTGCTGTTTCCATCACCCTAAAGCAATCGGATTCCCTGCAGGACTACCCTGGAAGTTCTCTCGCTGCTTGGGGAATCATCTTAACAGTATGCATCAGCTTCATCAGAAACCACATGCAGGCTGTTTATTCTGGGCCTCTGCAGCCAAGTGCCTTTCCATCAGCTCTTTTAACAGTGTTTACACCATCCCTACTGAGAGACAGTGGTGTAATGCAGCAGTCTCGGATCTGTATAGCTCTGCCTCTGTCTCTTTCCCTGGTCTGCAATTACATCAGCATGCATTACGCAGCGGGGCCTGGCTACCCCCTGCCAGTGCTACCTCCACTTGCCATCGCAGGGCACATCAAAGCAGCCAAGGATGTTGGCTGATTCCCTTCCAAACAAGCAGCCTTCCAGGGGGGAGGTGGTGGTGGCGGCGGCGGCGGCAGCAGCGAAGATTCATTGCATTATTATCTGCTCAGAATCTTCAAAGGACTGCAACAACAGTTAAGCCTCTTTCAGCTGTTTGCTACCCAGGCCTTTTTGGAGTTGTCGCCATGGAGATATGGCACAGGTACCACTTCTATTTGCTGGCGCGCATTATTAAAAGTGTACCCAAAATGCTCAGCCAGCAAGGCAGGCTGGAGAACACAAAACAAAAACAACAATGGCAACCCTCTCTCTCTCTCTCACACACACACACACACCCCACAATCCCCCGTTCCAAAAAAACAAAACCCCAAGTCTTCTCCAAATGGATTTGTTTGTGCATGTCGTTAAAAGGGAGAACAAAAGGACTAGATAACAATAACACAATCGAGCTATATTGCTGACGAGGACATCCATAAATTAAGGGAGCTGAACATGAACTAACAAGCAGCCAAGAAATTTGAGGGGGAAGGGGAGGGGGAGGGAAAATCACCTGGACCCAGAAGTGCTGTATAAGGCACACTATAGCTTTAAAGCACCATCTTTACATCAAAGAATTCTGGGCAGTGTAGTCTACCCCTTACAGACTTGCAGTTCCCAGCATCCCTTAATAAACTGCAATGCCCAGAATCCTTTGAGAGAAAGAAGGTGCTTCGGATGTGCTTTAAAGGTGTTATAGTGTATATACAGCCCCAGAGTTCTTCCACTCTCAAGAGCATTTCTGGTCATTTTTCAGGGAAGTTTTTAATGGTTGAATTTTATATCTACAGTGGTACCTTGGTTTCCAAATGGCTTGGCTCCCGAATGCCACATTCACCCGTAAGTGAATGTTCCAGTTTGTGAACGTTTTTTGGAAGCCAAACGTCCGACGTGGCTTCTGTGGCTTCCGACTGAGTTCAGGAAGCTCCTGCAGCCAATCGGAAGTAACGCCTTGGTTTTTGAACCATTTCAGGAGTCAAACGGACTCCTGGAATGGATTAAGTTTGAGAACCAAGGTACCACTGTGTGTAGATGTGTGTGTGTGTGTGTGTGTGTGGTTGGAAGCTGCCCAGAGTGGCTGAGGCAACAGTCAGATGGGCAGCATATTATTATTATTATTACTATATAGTCTATAGACTGCAAGGAAAGCTTTAGTTTGATGGTGGTTCAGGGAACCCTGTGCAAAAATCATACCGTTTCAAGATTCTCTATTTTTCATTTACTAAATCCATCTCCCCACAGCTCATGGCAGCCACATTGAGTGATGCCCACAATTCCCCCCTCCCCCAAAGTTCCAAATGTGCTCTTAGGTGCCAAAAGGTCAGGAATTCCTGTTTCAAAACACACATCCTGGACTGAAATAACAGGCACATTAGGGAAATGGGTTTAAGGTTAGAAACCTGTCCTCTAGGCTGATAGTTTTCTATGTCCAGAGGATATTTTCGGGGGGGGGGGAGGTTCAAACACACATTTTCTCATCTGTGCCCTGAAGTGGGAAAGTCCCCTTATGCAGGAGCTCTTCTGTAAGTGGAAGCCATCTTGCTTCACAAGGCTTATCTTGTTTCCCACAATGGCCAACCAAATCAGAGAACCATCATAGCGTTGGAAGGGACCTTGGGGATCATAGAATCATAGAATCATAGAATCATAGAATCATAGAATCATAGAATCATAGAATCATAGAGTTGGAAGAGACCACAAGGGCCATTGAGTCCAACCCCCTGCCAAGCAGGAAACACCATCAGAGCACTCCTGACATATGGTTGTCAAGCCTCTGCTTAAAGACCTCCAAAGAAGGAGACTCCACCACACTCCTTGGCAGCAAATTCCACTGTCGAACAGCTCTTACTGTCAGGAAGTTCTTCCTAATGTTTAGGTGGAATCTTCTTTCTTGTAGTTTGGATCCATTGCTCCGTGTCCGCTTCTCTGGAGCAGCAGAAAACAGATCATCTAGTTCAACCCCCTGCAATGCAAGAATATGCTACTGTCCCTTATGGGGAATCGAACCTGCAACCTTGGTGCTATCAGCACCTTGCTCTAGTCAACTGAGCTATCCACGCAGCTTTGGGGAAGCCCAGGAGCAGGGGACAAAGGCAACCTTCTTCCTGCTGTTTGGAGGTATCGTGCACATGAACCTGGAACATCTGTATAGCCATCACTGCCAGACTTGGCATCAGATGCAACAAACAAAGACATATGTGTTGTTGAAACACACAAGTAGTCAACATGGCACCTTCCAGATGTTATTGGACTCTAACTCGCATCAGCTCAAGCCAGCATGGCCAATGACCAGGGATGAGGAGAGTTGTTGCATCTGGAGGACCATGTATATCCCATCCATGTTCTACAGCAAAACTAGTTACTGGCCAGATGGTGGGAAGGCAGGCTGAGTCTCCTAATCCTATCCTACAGTATTCAGCTTATCTCCCCACCCAATCGGAGGGCGGTACATTGGCTTCCTCTCTTGTAGGTAAAAGGTAAAAGTAAAGGACCCCTGGAGGGTTAAGTCTAGTCAAAGGCGACTATGGGGTTGCGGAACTCATCTCACTTTCAGGCTGATGGAGCCAGTGTTTGTCCGCAGACAGCTTTCCGGGCCATGTGGCCAGCATGACTAAACTGCTTCTGGCACAACGGAAGACTGTGACAGAAGCCAGAGTGCACGGAAATGCCACTTACCTTTTCCACCGCAGTGGTACCTATTTACCTACTTGCACTGGCATGCTTTCGAACTGCTAGGTTGGCAGGAGCTGGGACAGAGCAATGGGAGCTCACTCCATTGCAGGGATTTGAACCGCCGACCTTCCAATCGGTAAGCCCAAGAGGATCAGTGGTTTAGACCACAGCGCCACCCGCGTCCTCTCTTGTAACATATATATTGTTATATTGTTATTTACTCCAGGAAAAGAGGATCTGCAGAAGCGGTGGCTGGGACAACTCCTCTGCAGTCTCCGCCTATACCAGTCAAGGACCAGATGGTATTCTTTGTGCATGCAATAATATTCCAGAGCCTGTGCTAACATGAGCCTCTCCTGACTCATGGCTTATTGAGAAACCCACAACTAAACCCTTATTAAAAGCTTTCTCTCGCACTCATTCTTTTCTACCACACCAGTGCTAAGGGTGTGTGTTTGAGTCTTATGAGCAGCTGTCTGATTAAAGCCAATTTCACATTAAATCAAAGGGCGGAGAATAATAGCTAATGATAATGATGATAAAAAATAATAATAGGAGATTGCAGAATGCACAAAAAGTATACATTTCCTACAAAAGTAACACAAAACTCTTGATTTCTGTGTATGCTAAAGCTATTCAATTATTATTATTATTATGCATGGTGGTGAAAACTTAAATTAATTTTGTTTTCCTGGAAAATTTTTGCACAGGACCCAAGTGTTACGGCTAAAATCTGGGTGTGGGGTTACTCTGCCACCCAGCTCATCGGACTAAGTCCGTGGGTCCCTGCGGAAGAAAATGAGCTCAGCCGGACGCAGGAGCAAACTGCAGAAGATCCAAGTTTATTGCGCAACAGGTTCAAGGCGAGATTGAACCCAGAGAAGGGGGTGACATGAACTTTTGAAATTTCCCTCCATATCCCAGAATACAGTGCATGAAACGTCACGAATACATTATGGGAAGGTTGGGTTTCACAAGTTACATCATGAATATACTTTACACGTCATGAATACATTATGAAAAGGTGGGATTACATTAATTAGCATTTTCGGATGAGGGAGGGGGGATATGCGGAGCGGGAAATATACATAGATACACATTTATTGAGTACCGGTGGTGGCAAGACAATGGGTCAGAGATATGCATCGTCTGCCACCTAATATTGCCTAGAGGGAAGGTTTGGCAAATTAAGAAGTTCCTGCGTATGTGACCTGCCGCTTCGGGGATTATGGAAGTAGGGATAGCATCATGGAGTCCACGGGGAACTGAGTTGAATGACACTGAGAGCGAAGAAGTTGGAGTTACGGTTGATTTTATATCAATTTCTAAAGATTTCAATGATTTCAAACCCATTCTGTACTATAGGGCAAAAGCAGAAACAGAATGGATACATTGTAACAGGAGGTCCCTGGTTTCGGATCCATTGTTCTCGCCGTGGGGGGCCGTCAGCAGCTTGCCAGGGGTGAAATGAGGCGTGCAGGAGCTCCCTGAGCTAGCTTCTGCAGGACGAATGCATGGCTGTGATTGGCTAAAGCGGGGCCATAGGAATAAGCGGGGCCTCGGATGTTCCTAGAAGGAAGGGGGAAAGGAGCCCCCCCCCTTCCGTTCCGTATCAGTCCCCCATCCGGAGATAGATTTGCATTAAAGTTCTGTAAGAACTTGCAAATCTTTTCTCCGCACCCTAAATCTCGGTGAATGGGATGTGTGGCTTTATGCAAACCTGAAAGGGACTTGCAAGCCATGCCTCTTACGGTCATTTGCAAGTATAGCAGTGCAGGTAGCTGCATATAGGGTATTATATAAAGAACACCTCTTGTATTTTGTTGCTAAATTACTTGTGGCATTCTCAATAGTGTTTTATGCTTTACACCTAGCAGGAAGGTCTAATTGACTGAAAAATGCAGTTGGTGTTTTGTCCTTCGCCATTTTTGTGTATTTCTCAGGTGTCAAGCTAGCTCTTCTGTGGTCTCACACTGACATAGTGCTACAGCAACACATCCTGTCTGTTGAATCCCCTCGGGGCTTTCATTTAACCATGTTGCCTGGCATTCACCATAGCTGGCACAGGTTGGACATCTCGTGAGGGAGAGGTCTTCGCCTTGGCCTTCCTATGGGATTCTATTATAGGCTGTGGTTTTGCACGCATGGGGGTTGCTCACTTGCACTTAAAGGACCAAAAGGCTAATTGCAGCCTGGATACACTTGCCCAATTCAAACTGAGTCCAATTTGAATTTATCTTGCCCCATGGTTCTCAACTCTTCAAACCAATCTGTTAAAAGAAAACCATTCTTAACAAGGGCAGTTGTCCAAATAAGTCAATTTAACTCTATAAGGGATCATTCCTGCTAAACCAAAGCATATCCACTTTCATGTACCTGGTGTTTTATGGATCCAGAAGCTTGTCCTTGGCAAAACGAGGTTTAACACATTTTAAAATGGATAGGGAAAGATTGGCATAGTGTCAGGTGGGACAATGAAATGTGGTTATCTAAACATTGAACTACACAATAGTGTGAGCTATTAGAAAGTATAAAATGCATGAGAATTCTCCATTGGTGTGTAAGCAATAAGACATTAAACATAAAAACAATTACACACAAAAATTGCCCCCCTTTGTGGAAATCACACTGTCAGACACATTTCAACATTCTTACATAATAACACATAATACAAAACAAACTAATTAAATATCAGTTACATATCTTGACACAATTGTGATCTTTTATGCATGTATCTTTTGAATCCTGGAGCACAGTCTTAAGGTTCAAAAGTGAGAAAATGTCCTTGCAATTCAACTCCTCCCCTTAGCCATGAGGGGTTGTTGCTGCTTTTCATCATTGCACATCTGTAGAAGTGATATCCTGTAAGGGGCAGGGTTTTGGGGCTTAAAGACAGTTAGAAAAGGGAGGGGGCAAAAGGCGAAAAGGATGTGATGTCCTTCGGTTTCTGTTGGAAGTTGCAAATAATAAAATCTTAGCGAATTAAGCGTTTCATTCATTCCAATATTATTATCACATTTTCCTATAACTACTGTTATTATCTGCTAAGTTTGTTTGCTTTTCTTCACTTAGTTTTTGTTGTTGTTGTTCTTTTCATATTATAAAATAAAAAATTACTCCACATGTATAGAAAGAGAACTGTAAAAAATACAAAGGTTAAAAAATAAAAAGGAAGCAAAAAAAATTAGATTACCAGTTAGATGAAAATGGACTTGACACAAAGACATCAGATTCAGAAAATAACTATTATTAAATAGTACAAAGATATTATCAAAACCACACATATTACTACTGGACTGAAAAAAAAGGGAAAACAATGGGGAAAACTTAAAATTCACCATGTGCTATCCAATAAAAGAACTTCATGAGACTGACTTTCAACATGTGATGAACATGTCCCCAAAGTAAAACACAAACACACAAAATGAGCTATGAGGAACCAAAAATAAATAAATGCTAAGACACACAATTAATAAGTAATCTGTTTTGGCATTCTAACATCCCAAATGAAAATAAAAGTGTTTCTTGATGTGACATCATCAGCTGTAATGTTAATACTGGGAAATGAGTTAATACCAAGAAAAAAATGAATGGCAATTTAAAGTTGTGTAAGTACCTTGCACTAGCCAAAATGACAGAATTAATAAGAGATGCTCAGGCCGAAGGTAAACAAGTACCATTCCACAATGTTTGGTTGTGCTTCGATTAACTTCATAGACATCATGGAGAAACGGATTAAATAAATGAAAACAGATTATTTGTAACTTTAAAAAAGTGTCAAAGCCACAAAGAGATGGAAGTCACTAATATAGCAGGGATTCAGACGTGTTTCACAAAACAGAAAGAAAGTTGCTATGGGAGGAAAAAGGGACAAACACTTTGTTATCGGGGTTCACATATCCTGTTAAAAGGGAAAATTATTTCATGTGAGAAGCCTGTCAGGAAATGCTGTTCCTAAAATTCCCATTGAGGGGGGGGGGGAATGCTTTGATATTTACCTGTGAAAAGAATTTGGCATGTTAAGATTTGGAACCTGGAAAACTCTTGACTTTTGATGGGCTAGTTTTTTTTTTTTAGCCTTTTGTCTTAAGTAGCCCCTGGAGCAAAGACAGATTAAGGGTGATTTCCTTCAATGGTTCCGCCTTTTCTTTTACATTTGGAAGAAACCTCCTCTCCCTCCTTACAGTTCCCCCCCCCCCCGTCCTCTCTCTCTCTCTCTCTTCTTTAGCTGATCTAGCCTCTGTGCATGTGCAGAGTTCATGTCTCAGCAAACCTTTTGTACTATTGAAAATGTTGCATCCTTTGGCTAAATTAACATTTGAATAAGGGAAGGGAAGGGTATGGAGTAGATTTTGAGAACAGGGTTTGATTTTAAACAAAAAAGAGAAACTCAGCAATTTAAGTATTCACCAAAGCTAGCGATTTCAGCCCAAGCAAACGAGACTGCTTCCTTTATGTACAGGAAAGGGCTAATATCCCTCTGGCCATTCGCGGAACAATCAACCGCTCTCTTATTTATGAGTAAAAATGGCCAGAGAGTTAGAATTCATAGGAATTTTTTTTTTTTTTTTAACATTCTCAGTTATTTCGGCCTTACCATTTGCAGACAAATGGATTGGTCAAGGCTAATTCTACTTGATTATCCATTTGTATGTGCTTAAACTTTGAGTAGACTTTTAAGTCTAATTTTTGTAAATAATAGACAAAATGATAAACACTGTAATCACTTAAATGCCTGATATCACCAGTTCTGCTTCAAACATCATGGCTTTCACCTGTCATCACACCTTTTAAAAAAACAAAGAGCCAACCTGGGCTGAATTTCAACTCATCAGCCACAAATTGGGAAAGTTGAAAGGGACCTGGGGTCATCTAGTCCAACCCTAAAATACAGGGTTCGTAGCAAGATTTGTACTACCAGAAACACACACATACCTATAGAAATTATCTTTAAAGGAAGATTGAACTTAACATTTTTCCTAAGATAGGGAGAGGATCTTTTATAAAGCAAAGTTAATTCAATTGATATAACCACTCACAAATAATTACAACAGCCATAGATTTGACATTTTTGTTGAACTTGCAGAGCAATAGTAAGCCTAATCTATGCCCCCCCTTGCAGTTTCCTTTAAAGGAAGCTTACTCAGGAGTAAATTTACCTGGCACAGAATAAGAAGGAGAAGGGGGAAAAAAACCCTGAAAGAGACAGAATGAAACAAGGGGGGGCATTTTCTAAGAAAAGAGGCCAGGAAGTCTTATAGAGACTGATATCAGGAGCCTTACAATAACTCTTCTGTCCAACCAAATCAAAGTTAAACCTGGACTCAGATATTTTTCTTAGAAGGAACACCATACTTTCATAGGCATATGCTTAATGAAATACATACACTGCATTTTAGCTTGAGAGCAGTTGGCTCAACTAGGCTTTTGCAGCAGAAACATTAGGTTATCAGCACCTTCCAAAATAAGACTGTAGACTCACAATCTCAAAAGTTGGGGCAAAGCAAGAGGTGGGGTAAACATTTGCACACTTCATTCTCATTTTCTCTTATTTAGGACTGCTAAGATCCAGCATGGCTTCCTTAGATTTAAATTTTGAAGCAAGCTTGCAGTTTAAACTATGCACACTTAAGAAAGGCAGTCTGCCAGAGACAGAAGGAACAGACAACACACATAACGGACAACATGTAAACATACATATTCTCATATATGTATTAACAGACAACACACATAACAGACAACATGTAAACATATATATTCTCATCCTTTAGTTGGTTATTGCAAGGAGATGGGCCACTACCTTTGGCTTCATTAAGTGAAATTAGTAGGAAGGTCCCACATGGTTTTATGAGCCTCCTTGCCTCTTCAAACACACCACCAGGTAATCAGACTGGTAGGGCTCACAACGCTTGGTTGACTGGGTACCCCTTTATAGATGCATGCGTTGCTGTTGTTGCTCTTTTGCTTTTTCCTTTTTTGGGGGGGGTGTCTGGGATAGAGAAGGGGAAAAAGAGGGGTTGATTAGGATTGGTATGTCTAGGGGTTTGGAATGCTTAGTACAGGGACGTATAGTAAAGAGGAGAAGGGGCTTCTAGTTGCCTGGCAACTTCCTTAGTGGGTTTTAGAGAGCTCTAGCTATCCGGTTCCTTGCGTTCCCTTTCCTATTTCCTATTTCCTTATTTCCTTATTTCCTTATTTCCTATAACCTGGGGTCTCTTTCCACTCTGCCGGTCCTGCCCAATTCCTCATGGGCTATCCCTCCTGGCAACCTCCTACCTATCGTCACATCTCAGGAAAAGGGGCCCTACTGGACGCCCGCGCCATGCGGTGCCAGATCGGGTGGTCCCTGGATAGAATTTCGAACTGAAAATCCCCCTTGCTTTTGGAAGCGGGCTCACGCACGGTTACGTG
The DNA here is from genome assembly GCF_964188305.1 of Podarcis bocagei. Taxonomy (NCBI): domain Eukaryota; kingdom Metazoa; phylum Chordata; class Lepidosauria; order Squamata; family Lacertidae; genus Podarcis; species Podarcis bocagei. The sequence goes on along the minus strand of NC_138136.1, from coordinate 52,468,124 downwards.
GCACCGACCAGTGCGGCTGGGATTGGGATAGAAAGCCAGACCCCTTCCTGCCCCCTCCGTAAGGGCGCTCGGGAAGTTCGGAAAGAGAGCTCCAACCCCTTTCTTTCAACTGGGATGCCCGTTGCGGAAAGTCGGCTGTCTTTCCAAGCCGGGTCTCACCGTCTTACTTTCGGACTCCCAATTGGTGCGTCTGGCTGGAGATTTTAAGGAAAAGAGATAGAGCTCAGAACCCCCCTTTCGGGTTGAGCAGCGGTCCACGGTCTCTCTCACTAACCGGACCAAGAGAAAGGCAAGAAGGAGCGATAGAGAGGAGGGCAGAGAATTCAGTTGCCAGGAGATTCCACCCCCTTCCCACCAGTGCACTGGATTTTCCTTTTTCCTTATACTCACGCGTCTTCTATGATGATCCCGGGATCGATGAATAAGCCGGCTGGATCCCTCTTTTGCTCCCCGGCTGAACTCCTAGGGCTTTCGATTACCGCCCGGAAGATGGCTGGGGGTCCAAAAGGATCTTCCCAGGCAAAATGGCCCGGAGCCGGCTGAAGATTTCGGGGCCCCCAGTCAGCAGCTCGGGAGAACCACAAGCCCCACGTTGGGCAGCCAACTGTTACGGCTAAAATCTGGGTGTGGGGTTACTCTGCCACCCAGCTCATCGGACTAAGTCCGTGGGTCCCTGCGGAAGAAAATGAGCTCAGCCGGACGCAGGAGCAAACTGCAGAAGATCCAAGTTTATTGCGCAACAGGTTCAAGGCGAGATTGAACCCAGAGAAAGGGGTGACATGAACTTTTGAAATTTCCCTCCATATCCCAGAATACAGTGCATGAAACGTCACGAATACATTATGGGAAGGTTGGGTTTCACAAGTTACATCATGAATATACTTTACACGTCATGAATACATTATGAAAAGGTGGGATTACATTAATTAGCATTTTCGGATGAGGGAGGGGGGATATGCGGAGCGGGAAATATACATAGATACACATTTATTGAGTACCGGTGGTGGCAAGACAATGGGTCAGAGATATGCATCGTCTGCCACCTAATATTGCCTAGAGGGAAGGTTTGGCAAATTAAGAAGTTCCTGCGTATGTGACCTGCCGCTTCGGGGATTATGGAAGTAGGGATAGCATCATGGAGTCCACGGGGAACTGAGTTGAATGACACTGAGAGCGAAGAAGTTGGAGTTACGGTTGATTTTATATCAATTTCTAAAGATTTCAATGATTTCAAACCCATTCTGTACTATAGGGCAAAAGCAGAAACAGAATGGATACATTGTAACAGGAGGTCCCTGGTTTCGGATCCATTGTTCTCGCCGTGGGGGGCCGTCAGCAGCTTGCCAGGGGTGAAATGAGGCGTGCAGGAGCTCCCTGAGCTAGCTTCTGCAGGACGAATGCATGGCTGTGATTGGCTAAAGCGGGGCCATAGGAATAAGCGGGGCCTCGGATGTTCCTAGAAGGAAGGGGGAAAGGAGCCCCCCCCTTCCGTTCCGTATCACAAGGATCCTGAGCTTTTCCTCCTAGCATGTCACCACCATGCCCAAGGTCATGTCACAGATGAAAAGTGAGCACACTCGATTTTGAAAGATGCAAAATAGCCAGGAAAATAAAACCAGTCACATGAGCCTGGCACTGACAGATTTTTTTATTATTATTATTTCTGTTCTCAGTGATTCTTCCGAGAGAAATGTGAATGGAAGAATTTAATTATAGCAAGCCCGGATTAGCATGCAGTGATTTACGGTGTGTCTCAGACAAGCATGCATGATCAAAAGCAGAAGAACATGTTACCAATAAAATTAAGTACATGGCACTAATGCATCTGAATGGCTTTATAACATTTTAATTTAACACTACCTTGGCAAGGAAGCCACGGGGGCAGGGGAGGGACACACAATACTTCCCGCTGCTCGGAGCTGGTGACAATCATCGCTAAGAAACTGCAAATTAAGCAATCTAAAAGGAGATCAAATTGCCGATGGTGGGGTTTTAAACATGACTGCCCCAATCCAGCAATGGCAGAGCCAGTTTCTGTGTATGGTCAACTCCCACATCACAAGTAAACTTTATTCTAGAGCGCAGAATCGTCATGTGGCATGTGATAGAAAAAGAAAGATTGTGATCATTTTGATTGACTGCGACTGATTAACAGCCCTTCACCCTACGGTCCCAGGGCAGGAGAGCCACTATGATTTAAAATACAACATTAAGAACAGCTTAAAACAAATTGAAATCACAAGGATAGGGTGGTGTCAGGGGCAGGCAGGAGTCTGAGGGGTGAGCAGAGGGGCAGGAGGATGCTCTGGGAAGGGGGCAGCGATTTGTAGGTCTCTGTGCCACTCATGAGGCAGAAGCTGGAGGGTGGAGGAAAAGGAAGAGTCTGGGCAGGCAGAGAAAGGAGGAGAGGGGACGGGGCGGGAGCTGCAAGGAAGCGCAGAGGTGGAAGGATCAGTCCCAGAGAGAGTTGGGCCCTTAGACTTTCCTCCATCCGCTCCCCAGCTGTCTCCAAGGAAAAGGAGGGGCTTAAAGCGACAGGTGCAGCTGTGCAGGAGAAGGTGCCACATCACATCAGACGAGGGGGGTTAAGTGAGCTGAGAGGGGCATGGTTCGCTGTTGCACCAACTGTCTGCGTCAGAGCATAAGTCTGAAGAAGGATAAGGAGGGGTGGTGTGCATCACCATTGCACATTAGGAGCTGGTGTAATCAAGTGTTGTGCCAATAAAGAACTAGACTTCCAAACAGTTGTCATTGTTGGGTGCTAAAAAAATATTCAACCCAAGTGCTAAAGACCAAGGTAAAGAGCCTTCAGCATATGAAGAAGGTGCCAGACACACCTCTGTGGGGAGGGAATTCCACAATTTAGGGGCTGCCACAGAGAGAGATCCTTCTCCCACAATCTTCTGAAGGTTGTGGAACTACCAGGAGGGTCCCCTCTGCTGATCTTAACACACAAGAGATTCTGTAGGGAAGGAGGGAACTTTCAGATATAAATAAACTAGGACCTTAACTGGTGACTAGGAGTGGCCGCCGAGACCATATAACACCAGTCCTGAAAGACCTACATTGGCTCCCAGTACGTTTCCGAGCACAATTCAAAGTGTTCGTGCTGACCTTTAAAGCCCTAAATGGCCTCTGCCCAGTATATCTGAAGGAGCGTCTCCACCCCCATAGTCCAACCCAGACACTGAGGTCCAGCGCCGAGGGCCTTCTGGCGGTTCCCTCACTGTGAGAAGTGAGGTTGCAGGGAACCAGGCAGATGGACTTCTCGGTAGTGGTGCCTGCCCTGTGGAACTCCCTTCCATCAGATGTCAAAGAAATAAACAACTACAGTATCTGATTTTTAGAAGACATCTGAAGGCAACTCTGTTTATGGAAGTTTTTAATGTTTGATGTTTTATTGTGTTTTTAATAATCTGTTGGGAGCCACTCAGAGTGGCTGAGGAAACCCAGCCAGATGGGCAGGATAGAAATAATAAATTTATTATTATTACTACTACTACTACTTAACACTAGTGTGAGCACCTTTCGTTGGACGAGAAAGGAGCAACCAATGTAACTTTTTAAGAACAGGTGATGTGTGAGTTCTAAATGGAACCCCAGTCATTTACCTGGCCCCTATGTTCATGAAGCTCCAAGTCAGCTCAAAGCCTGTATGGACAGGTGAGAAGACAATACACTTAATTTCCATCAGGGCACATCAGCACTGTTAACCCTGCCCTCTCCAGGTCCATGGTCAAACAAGCAAATAAACACACTGCGTGCATGTTCAGCCTGTGGGGTTGTGTATGTGGAGCCTGCCCTAGTTCACAGAGGGGCGAGAGCATCAGAAGGCTTTGTGATGCTGGCTCATCGTTTTTTGGCAGGGGGATCCAGGGGAAGTTAAGCACCTTTTAATCCCCATTGAACACGAGCTTAGCACGCCCTGTGAAATCAAAGGTAGTGAAAGATGCTTGCTGCTGTTCCTTTCATCAGAGATGTTATTGTTAGCTTCTCAGCTGTGATCGCCAGCCAACTCCACGTAAGTCTACCAATGGCAGCAAATCATGATGGCTATATCCCTTACTCCTGCTCTCTTTCCTATTTCATTTTTATCCCGCCCTTCATCAAGCAAGCGATCCCAGGATGGGCTGCGTAAAACAATAAACAACAGTCCATATTCAGCTAAATTGTTGTGCTAGCAAGAACCAACGTAAGGATTCCCACTAGCACAAGGGGAATTTCCCTCCCTCCGACCCACTCCATCCCCAAATCCACTTTGGGGGGTTATGGGGGGGGGAGCCCAGAAGAGATTTAGAGGTGCAAGGGAGAGGAGACAGGAAAAATGCAAGAAAAACCATTCACCTTAGCACTGTTCCCTCATGTGTCACCCACCCTCCCCTCTTCTCTGATTGTTGTTCTTGCTGACATTTTAATTTTCCTCAGGTTTATGTCTCTTATATTATGTTTCTTATAAGGTACCGGTACTCTGCTCTGGGGTTATTTTAATGAAGAGTGGTCTAGAAATCTTTAAAGTACAGTGGTACCTTGGGTTACATACGCTTCAGGTTACAGACACTTCAGGTTACAGACTTCGTTAACCCAGATATAGTACCTCGGGTTAAGAACTTTGCTTCAGGATGAGAACAGAAATCGTGCTCCGGCAGCGCGGTGACAGCAGGAGGCCCTATTAGCTAAAGTGGTGTTTCAGGTTAAGAACAGTTTCAGGTTAAGAACGAAACTCCGGAACGAATTAAGTGCTTAACCCAAGGTACCACTGTAATCCGAACACAGCAATAGCACATCTGAATAGGGTCATTATTCTGGCTCTGAGCTGGAATTTCTTTGAACACCGCTACTTTTCTTGTACACTGTGGCAGTGGGTACATTCAGATCTCTGCCACCTTGCAAGAATTGTTTCATTTCCTTCTACTATTATTGTGATTACCTTTATTATTACATTGTGTAATGGGAATTGGGGTTGCTTGTGCGTAAACTGCAAACTGCTCCAAGCTAGCCGTGTAGCTAAAACTTTACCCCGGTTGACAGCCCTTGAAACACGACTGTCTTAGTCACTGGCAGAATCCGTCAGTGGGTGGGACCTAAATTTGCGCCAACATAGGAGTTGTTTGACTCCAAGTCTCCGCCTAGATTCCCTGCGTGGAAGCCTTCTGCGCAGCGTGGGCGTGCCAAGCGGAGGTCCTGTGCTCTCTCCGCTGATTTCACTGGAAGAGTCTCTGAGCCTTCCCTCCGCCTTGCTCTCGGCTTCCCCTTTCTCCCTGGTGTCCCCTGGATTCCTTTCCCCCGTGGGAACCCTCCCTCTCTCCTTGCTAGTTCCCTCCCCTGCATCACTGGAGCGACTTTCCTCTCCTCTTCCCTCTGATGGCAGTTCCCTGACATCCACCTCCCTCCCAGGGCCCTCCCCCTCTCCCCTCCGTTCCTCGGACGGCGACGCGGGAAACCCCTGGAAAGAGCTCTCCCCTTCCTCAGAGGATTCAAACACCGCTCTCCATCTGTTGTTATCTCCTTCCACTGCCCAATCTCCCCAGTCGGATTCCTCTTCCTCGGCTTCCCCTCCTTCCTCCTCTTCTGAGGCTGGCCACCCCTCAAACTCTTCTTCATCCTCCGTGGCGCCAAATTGCTCTCTCCAGAACCTACCAAGGGGTTTGGGCTTCCTTGGGAACCTGCTATGAAACTCCTCCTGCAGGTACTCATCCCTGATCTCTTCCGCAGGAACCCAAGTGTTTTCTGACTCTGGTTCCCCTTCCCAGGCCACCAAATATTCCACCCTTCTCCCTCTCCACCTTGAATCGAGGATTTCTGCTGCCTGCCCACTGAATTCCCTTTCCTCCACCTGTGGATGCTTGGGGGTTTCTCTTTCTCCTCCCTGCCATTCCCACCCCTCCCTGTACGGTGAGAGCAAGGACCTGTGGAACACCGGGTGTAGCTTCATGTTGGTGGGCAATCTTAGTCTAAAGGTTACCGGGTTAACCTGCTGCGTTACTTCAAAAGGTCCCAGTCGTCTCGGTTGTAATTTCCTACACCCCCCTTTGAACGGTAACCCTTTGGTTGACAACCACACCTGATCTCCCACCCTTATAGTCTCCCCTTCTCTTCTGTGCTTGTCTGCCTGCCTCTTGTATACTTCTTTAGCCCTCTCCAGGTTAACCTTAAGTTGCTGGTGTAAAGCTTCCATTTCTTCCACAAATTGCTCGGCCGCCGGCACACTCCACCTCCCCTCCCCCTCCCCTGGGAAGGCCCTGGGGTGGCACCCGTAATTGGCCATGAAGGGACTCATCCCCGTGGACACATGTTCAGCGTTATTGTATGCAAATTCGGCCAGCGCTAGCTTTTCCACCCAATCGTTTCCCCTTTCGTTGGCGTAGCACCAAAGGTACTGCTGAAGTACGCTATTAGCTCTTTCTGCTTGTCCGTTGGTCTCCGGGTGTCTGGCCGTCGAGAAGCTCACTTCGATGTCCAGCAGGCCCATGAGCTTCTTCCAGAACCTGGAAGTAAATTGTCTGCCTCTGTCGGACAAAACCCTCAAGGGTGCGCCATGCAACCTGAAAACGTGATCTATAAACAGTCTAGCTGTTTCCTCTGCTGTCACTGCATGCGAGCAAGCAATAAAATGGCACATTTTGGTCATCAAGTCCACTACCACCATGACTGCTGTTTCCCCCCTGGACTTGGGTAAATCGGTCATAAAATCTATGGATACCACCTCCCATGGCCTTTCCGGGGTGGGTAAGGGCTCCAGTAACCCCGCGGGTGGTGCCCTCTCCCCTTTAGCCCACCGGCAGCGCTCGCACCCCCTTACGTATTCTCGAACATCTTCCCTCACTCTTGGCCACCAGAACTGCCTGGTGACTAGTAACATGGTCTTGTGTTGACCAAAATGTCCCGCCGTGGGGTTATCATGGAGTTGTTTGAGTACTTTTCTCCTCAAGTCCCCTTCTGGTATGTACAATGCTCCCTTATAGTACAGCGCACCCTCCTTTTCCTCAAAACCCCCCTGATTTTCTTCTGCGTCTCGTATCTCCCTGATTTTAGTCTGTGCGTACTCGTCATTCCTCGTCAACCCGGTTAGTTCTTGTCTCCCTATCAACACTCCCCCACACACCCATTGGTCCTCGGGTATCACATGTCATGCTTCTGGCTCTCCCTCTCCCTCCACGTACTCTGGTTTACGGGAGAGGGCGTCTGCCCTGACGTTTTCTTTTCTGGGCACATACTGAATTTCAAAGAAGAACTTGGAAAACTCCTGTGCCCATCGCACCTGTCTTTGGTTGAGAACTCGAGCAGTCCTCCAATATTCCAGGTTTTTGTGGTCCGTGCACACCTGGATCTTGTGCTTCGCGCCTATCAGGAAATGTCTCCAACATCGAAAGGCTTCATGAATTGCTAGTAATTCCCGGTCATACACTGTGTAATTCTGCTCCGACTTGTTCAGCTTCCTAGAAAAAAAAGCACACGGCTTCCACTCTGATCGATTTCCTGGCTGGAGCAGCACGGCTCCGATCGCTCTATCTGACGCGCCTGTCTCCACCCTCATAGGCTTTTGCAGATCCACATGTAAGAGTTGCTCCTCCGAAGCAAACACCCTCTTTAGCTTTTCAAAAGACTCCTGAGCTGCTGCTGTCCATTCAAACTTCTTCTTGCTGCTGAGACAATCAGTTATGGGTGCCGTCAGGTGGGCGAAGTTCTTGATGAACTTTCTATAGAAGTTGCCAAACCCCAGGAACCTCTGCACATCCTTCCGGGTCTTAGGAGCCTTCCATTCTAGTACTGCCTGCACCTTGCATGGGTCCATTGCCAGACCTTTGTCTGACAACCTGTAGCCCAGGAACTCCACCTCTTAGGCATGGAATTGGCATTTCTCCAGTTTGACCCACAGCTGATGCTCCTGCAGCCTTTTCAGCACTTCCCCGACATCTTTCACATGCTGCTCCTCGTTCTCTGAGTAGATAAGCACGTCGTCCAGGAAGGCCACGCAATTCTTGTACAGCAGGGACCCCAGCACGTGGTGCATGAATGCTTGAAATGTGCTGGATCCCGATTGTAATCCGAAGGGCATAACGAGATACTCAAAGGCCCCCAGAGGGGTGAACATCGTGGTTTTCCATTCATCCCCCTCCCTCATCCTTATCAAATTGTACGCCCCTCGAAGGTCCAACTTGGTAAAAACCTTCCCTTTCCTTACCCTGGCCAAAATGTCATCAATCCTGGGCATTGGGAAGGTCACTGGTTCCGACACCCGGTTGACGAATCTGTAATCTACGACTAAGCGGGGTTCCTTGGAGTCTCTTTTGTCCACAAAGAACACTGGACTGCCCCCCACCGCCCTTGATTCACGTATAAAGCCCCTCTTCAGATTCTTGTCAATGAACTTCCGCAACTCCTGCATCTCCCTGTCTGACATGGCGTACAGCTTACCCACTGGTAACTGAGCCCCTGGGAGTAGGTTGATCTGACAGTCAAAAGGCCGGTGAGGGGGTAGTCTATCCGCCTCTTTCTCGCTGAAGACTTCCAGGTCTGCATACTGAGGTGGTACTCTCACTGATTGGTTCCCTTGTTTGCACGTCATCAGCTCTTTGCGTGTCACGCTTTGCTCCACATCACTTGAAAACATGTGGTCCATTGCGCTAAAAAATTTCCTCAAGTCCTTTAAGGCGGCATTCTCCGATGCCATTAAGGGCCTAATCCATTCTCTGGCCCCCCCTTCCAGGTGCCCTATCACAAAAGCGACCCTTCCCCCATCGTCTTCAAAGTCCCCATATTGCAAGTCCAGCGCATATTGCACTTCTGTCTTAAATGCATTATAGTCTCTGGGGTTGCCTGAAAACTTCTGTACAAGTCCTGGTACCTTCCTTGCGATGGGGGTGGGCTTTCCCCGAGCATCCTGAGTCCTCCTTTCATCCAGCCGCGCCGCTAGTATAGCCAGTTCCTGCTCCAACTCTCTGTTTCTCTCTTCGAGCGTTGGTTCCTTCCTGGCCCCGTCTCCGGCACCTGCTCCTCCAGTTTGACTCATGACGCTACCTCTGCTGCTCTCCGCACAAGCAACGAAGGACTGACGGATTGCTGTAATGGGAATTGGGGTTGCTTGTGCGTAAACTGCAAACTGCTCCAAGCTAGCCGTGTAGCTAAAACTTTACCCCGGTTGACAGCCCTTGAAACGCGACTGTCTTAGTCACTGGCAGAATCCGTCAGTGGGCGGGACCTAAATTTGCGCCAACATAGGAGTTGTTTGACTCCAAGTCTCCGCCTAGATTCCCTGCGTGGAAGTCTTCTGCGCAGCGTGGGCGTGCCAAGCGGAGGTCCTGTGCTCTCTCCGCTGATTTCACTGGAAGAGTCTCTGAGCCTTCCCTCCGCCTTGCTCTCGGCTTCCCCTTTCTCCCTGGTGTCCCCTGGATTTCTTTCCCCCGTGGGAACCCTCTCTCTCTCCTTGCTAGTTCCCTCCCCTGCATCACTGGAGCGACTTTCCTCTCCTCTTCCCTCTGATGGCAGTTCCCTGACACATTGATACAGCGAGAATGGGCAATCTTGATTGCTTGTTTAGGTGGGGTTGATATATACACCGACATTTGCTGCAGTAAAATGTATTTTACCCCAAAGCTGAAATTTCATCTTTCTATTTCTCAAGAACTTTGAGTTTAAACTCTGTCTAACGCACATATTCCTGAGCATGAAACCTGTTCAGATGCAAATACTTTGTGGCCATTGTCACCCTTCAAATTGCCACCTGTCCAACAGCCTCTGGAAGTCAAGGAGAACATCCTCCTGAGAGCTTATGTGGGAGGAACGGTCCAACATCTTAGAGGAGGAAATATAGGAGGGCGAAATCTTTTGTGTACACAGTTCTTCTGCTATTCACGTCAGCCCCTCGGGAGAGACGCTGGAGGAAACAGAGAAGATGGAGCACATGGCTAAGGACCTCCAGCCTCTACTCGAGACAAGATAAACAGTGAAGAAAAGCACTAACTGCAACTCTAAGGTGAAAGGCCTCCTTCTGGAAACATCTAAGACGTTTGCATTAGCCTACAGAAACTGAGAGCATTTATCCCATTCAACTTGCTTGCTTCACTGTTTGGAAATGTTAGTATAAGCATGAACTCAATGAACTTCCGTCCTTTTTATAGAAAAATCCAGCCCGAGTAATGTTTAGTGGGTTGTATTGAATGCAGCACTAAGTTAGTCACTTGGCCTTCGAGTTGTACTGCTGGTGAAATGTTTTGCACCAGAAGAGTGTTGCTGCACAGGGCAATGCATAAATAGGTTGCTAGTGACATTCTTGCACAATAAACAGTTGTGCAGTGAGTTTCCGCTAGCCTGTGTGGGATTCCCTCTGCTGCACACAGTATTAAGGCTCACTCATTTGCAAGAGCACAAGTGGGCAGAGAACGTTGGATACAACCGATTTTGTGAGCCTCTGCTAAATAACTATGGCCCCTTGCCATAGGAACGTAAGAAGAGACGCTGGATCAGGCCCGTAGCCCATCTAGTCCAACATCCAGATCTCACAGTGGCCAGCCAGATGTCTGTGGGAAATCTGCAAGCAGGATTGGACCACAAAGCAACCCTCCTCTCCTGTTCCACCAACTGGTATTCAGAAACATCACTACCTCCAACTGTGGCAGTAGAGCATAGCCAACATTGAAAGCCTTGTTCTCCATGAATATATCCAATTCTTATTTAAACCCATAAAGGTTAGTGGCCATTACTGTCTCCTGTGGGAGCAAGTTTCATAGTTTAGCCACATGCTGTGTGAAGAAATATTTCCACTGATATGTTGTGAATCTTCCAACATTCAACTTCATTAGATGACCGCAAGTTCTAGTGCTATGAAAGAGGGAGAAAAACTTCTCTCTGTCCACCTTCTCCATGTCATACCTAATTTTACAAACTTCTATCAAGTCACATCTTACTAAAAAGTTCCAAACATGGCAACTTCTTCATAGATGTATTGCTCCACTCCAGGATCATTTTGGTTGCCCTTTTCTGAACTTTTTCCAGCTCCATAATATCCTTTTTCATGTGAGGCAACCATAATTGTACAGTGGTACCTCTGGTTAAGAACTTAATTCATTCTGGAGGTCCATTCTGAACCTGAAACCATTCTGAACCTGAGATACCACTTTAGCTAATGGGGCCTCCTGCTGCCGCCGCGCCACCACCACGCAATTTCTGTTCTCATCCTGAAGCAAAGTTCTTAACCCAAGGTACTATTTCTGGGTTAGAAGAGTCTGTAACCTGAAGCGTCTGTAACCCGAGGTACCACTGTACACAGTTGTTGCACATATAGTGGAAGAAGGGCTGGGGAAGAGAGAAAATATTTCAGTGTTTTACTTCAGTCTAGAGAAGAACTCCCAATATTTGGAACTTTGTATTGCAATCACCTGGAGAAGCTATCCTAAAGGAGCAATCTAACATAGCTATACTGTGGAGTTTTTTCCTGGAAAGAGTTTAATCACTTATTTGTGTCCTCTGCCACTACAGGGATGAAGTATACTCCACACTGGTGCCGCTTAGAGGAGGGAAGGGGGACGCTGTGAGATAATCAGCCTCATGTAAGCAACATGCTTAAGTCTAATTAACACCTGAAGGGGTTAATACCATAGAGTAAGCTGTCCTCCTAGGCTTAGCTATGTCCACTTCCCCTCACCTTGGGAGGAAGTAGTCTTTGCTCTCTCTCCCCCCCCTCCACATGTGAATGCAATGATGTGAAGATGTTTGAGCTGGTTGCTGCACTCAGACCACACGACTCTTTTGAACCTCTCGAGTTCCTATACCAATAATCTAAGAACTTTCACCATTTTGTAACTAAGCCAAGTTTTACGGCCTGTGCAACTTTCTGAAGCACATGCATCTGACCTTTGGAGAGTTTGTAAGTAAACCATTTTTTTAACTTGCCAGACGTTTTGCTATGCTGGGGAGAGTGGGAAGATTTGGGAAGAAACTTTTAAAGGGAACATTTTGGAACTCACTTTAAACATCTAATAGCCTATATTTCTATGCTTTAATTTGCTGCATATTTCATGATTTTAAATCTCTGCTGGAGCTTTCTCACCAAAGAGTACCTTCCCCAAATTTGAATCTTGGCTTCCAGGAATTCTCATTTCTATATTTTTTCCTTGCACCAGGAAACACTACACATTGCTGTTAGCCCAGGTAATGGGGAGCAATAGGAAAACTCTGCTGAGTTGATGGTGTTTGACCTGAGGCTGCTCTCACAGGCAATCTGTGAACCAACCCCTAAGGCATGTAACAAAAACTGTTTCTCACTATCCCTGTGTTTGTAAACACTTTGCATCTTTCTCTCCTTTTCCGGTGCTTGCAAATTTGCAAAGCCCAGTCCTCACCTTTCTCCATCCCCTCCTCAATTTCCTAAGTATCCAGCACAAAAGGGCTGTGAATGTAATTTGCAAATGACCCTCCATGGCAAGGTCTGTTAGTGTGGATATACTCACCAGTCTAGGACTTAATTAACTGTGACCAAAACACCTGGAGGATAATTAGGCCTGCCAGATGTCACAGTTTGACCACAACAGTTCAGCTTGGTCCTGTTTTTCCTCTTTCTCCAAGTCCATGAGTCAGGATCGTAATCTCCAACCAAGCAAAGGGAAAGGAACTAACTGAGCCCTTCCTCATTTGCACTTAGCTCAGTTTAATGTATGTATTTTGAACACTGCATGTTTTAAAAGCTAATGTTTGAATTGGAGCTTATTTTTTTCTTTGTTTCATTTTGGGTTTTTTTTAATCTAGTCTGTTTGAGGGAGGACATTTCAGGGCAAACTAGGAGTGCATCAGAATGCATATATTGGTGAATACTACACAGAAAACTGCACTTATATGAAGGTAAATTGCTTTGCAAAAATGTGTCTTTTAGGCAAAACTGCGTGCGAAATTGTGAATGTTTGGGTAAATGTGTGCTGAAATGCTGGTGAACTTTCACAAGGACTTAAAAATAATAATAATAGCAAGCCGATTTAGAAATGTGGAACATTGAACTTTGAAAAATGGAAAATGAAGAGAAGTCAGAATGAACAGAATCACCATCCCTAAGCCATATTCTGTGATTTGTTTGGTAGAGGGGACTAGAGTTTCATTTAAACAAACACACTGCATCCATTGGACTTTGGTAATCATATTAAGTTCAAAATATGGTTATAAAGTTAAATATTTATTTGAAGCAGTGGTGGGGAGTCTGCAGCTCTTGAGATGTAGCTGGAGTCCCCACTTCCATCAGCCCCAGCTTGCATAGCATTATGGGAGTTGTAGTCCAGCAACATTTGGCGGGGCAGAGATTCCTTACCTCTGCTTTAAAGAGGGAGAATATAAAAGAGATATTTCAAAGTGATCCTCCATCTAGTGGAACTTTTGTGGGGTTTTTCACAGGGTTGGTTTTAAAAAAATGTTTTTCACCAGCGGTTTGAACTGTGGCACATCTGTATGTGAGCATTACTCATATTGTTGTTTTTAATTAAGTGGTATAAAATAAGCCTGCCTTCATCTAAAAGCATAGTTCTTTACCGCTGTAGAAGAAACGAGCTTGCTGTGTAGTTTATGTATGAACCAGGGCAGGTTTTCTCCCCAGGCCAAATGAGTAGTAAAGCATTTACTCATTCTAGGTTCTTCTTTTTTTGTAATAAAATATTTTTAAGTCTTTTCATAATTGTCAGAGCTGCTTGAAGATCCTAGCTCACAGAGGATCACGCTAGCCAGCGATCATTAAGTAAAAGTCTTTATTGAATTGCAGTTTCCATTCTCACGCTGCTGCGCGCAACTCTACGTCTAGTAGCTAGATCGGCGAAGCTCCGTCTGAGTCTCCGCCCCTTGTGCACCAACTTAATATCCTAGCCCTGCTCCACCTTTTCCGCCTGACTGTCCTCCTCTGGGTCCCTCTACCCCCCGGGGTTTCTTCCTTCCTGGATTCTTCTGACGCTGACCCGGACCCTCCTGCCTCCTTGCGCCGGGCTTTAGGACCTGGTTCCCTTTCCGGGCTGCTTACTGCGCCGCCTTCCTCTGCATTTGAACTTGGCGCGCGCGCCCAACCTTCCACTTTCCTCTTAACCGTTTCTTCGCTCCCCGATGGAGGTGTGGCCACTCCTGACTCATGCCCTCCCTCCTGTGGTGAGCTGCCAGCGCTTGCCCCCTGGCTCCCTTCTTCTTCCCTGCTCCCTGGCGGTGACGCTGGTCCCGATTTCCAACTGCTCTCCCCTGAGTCCCCTCTGGCTCTATCTTCCTGGGGTGCCCCCCTAGACTCCCCCCTTGCCCTGGCCACTGGTGCTCCTTTCTGTGAATCCTCTGATTCACTGGAAAGACTAGGAGATCTCGGGTCGTCGTCATCACTCATCTTTTCTTCTGCCTCCTCCCCTTCGCTCTCTGTTTCCTCCCTTGGCCTTGCCTCTGCTCCTAAATCCCTGACAATAATGCAATAAAAAAACCAAACTGATCTAAACAAAATAATAATGGAGAACTAATTCTAGGTTCCTCTGCCCACACACACAGGACTGAGGGCGTGTGCAACTGTATGTAAAGGTATTTTTTGCGGCGGGGAATTACGTTGAAAGAAATAAACCAACAACTTAGCCTTTCCAAAAAAGAGTCTTTAGATAATTGTGTGATGCTTTTTCTGTGTATCAAGGAGGAGATAATTTGGTCTTGCAATTAAGGGCAGCCCAACATATTTTGTTGCATGAGGAGAAGGGTCGGCTGGCACCCCTACTTCCATTTCACACAGAGTAGCAAAAGCAGACTGGAAGTTTCTGGCAAGAGACTCGCTTTCTCCAGCACATTCAAGATAGCTCAGTCGGTAGAGCATGAGACTCTTAATCTCAGGGCTGTGGGTTCAAGCCTCACGTTGGGCAAAAGATTCCTGAATTGGTCCCTTCCAACCCTACAATTCTATTATTCTTTGACCATTTGGTGCGGAACAGGCATATCTGCTCTGTAAGAACATCTGCACAATGCACGTAAAGCAAGGTCATGCCAATCTGAACAGTCAGGGCTTCCTGTTAAGTTGTGGGTGAACATATCAGACAACACAGCGATTCTTCAGACAGCTCTTGTTTATTCACAGGCCAGAACAGAACTGGGCTGAAGGGTTCAGCCAACCTTATTATTTAGAGCTACAAAGCAACAGTAACAACTTTCTATAACTATCCAATCACTGAACATCACTTTCAATTCCTTATTTGCATATGTGGACCTGAGTGAAAACTACCTACAGTATCCCCCTGCTGGCCCAGGGCGAGAACTTCAGTACATAACACTTCCCCCAAAGAATCATGGGAACAGTGGTTTGTTAAGGGGGCTGAGAGTTGCTAGGAGACTCAGGACCCTCCTGAGAAGAGGGAGTGATTGTTAAACCACTCTGGAAACTTTAGCTCTGTGAAAGGAATAGGGGTCTCTCAGCACCCTTAGCAAACTGCAGTTCCCAGGATTCATTGGGGGAAGCCATGATTGCTCAACGACTGTGTTCAGTATATAGTGCAGATGGAGCCTAAGTTTAATTCAGTTCAGTGTGGGACTTACTTACTATAGGGGGCTGCTATACAAAGTTCGATTTTGGTCGCTGAAAAGAAGCCTCCTGCTGATACTTAGAACACCCTGGACAGTAAACAAACAGAGTGCATCTTGTTTTCAGAAGTAAGCAGATCGCTGCCCTCCCCCCCGAAAGTGCTGACTTCATCTGCCGTGCCAAAGAAGAAGCCCTTTGTGTAAACGGATTGCACAAAAGTATGTCGACGTGATGCTGAACTCAGCAGCCCCATCCGGGCGTTCCAGCTGGCTCCAGGAGCCTGGAAGCCTCTGCCTTGCCTTTCATGTGGCTGAGGATGGAGTGATCTTGTGAGACAGCCAACTTTACTGCACAGGGGTAAGCCATGGTGGTACCCACAAGCAGAGATCAAGGGCGCTGTAAAACTTAAATGACAAGACAAGAACACACACACGGGAAACCAAGCAGACATTGTTTGATAAGGCTGTTGCACCCAGTGCTTCCATTCATGGCTCATTTCTTAAACCAGTGCTTGGGCTGATCTGGTGACCAGTAGCTTTTAGGTTGCTGCAAGCAAGGCTTATGGCTAAGGTCATAGCTCATAATGTGGTGAGCCTATTCTTGAGCTATGGATGCTTTCAGACAGGGGCTTAATACTGCAAATGGATAATTTACTGTGGGGCGATCGTTTCTTTGCTTTCCATATCTTTTTTTCTTGGTGGTGGGAGGGAATATGGGCTGGCATTTTGATGCCAATGATGATGTGTGGGTGCTGCAGTCTGTTTCCAAGCTTTAGGGGCACCAATCCCACCATAAACACCTGGCTGGAAGCAGCCATGGGGAATTATGTAATCGGTGCTCCCCTTTATAAAAACTGCACTGTGAAGCGAAAGCTAGATACCAGGGAGGAGGGTTCTAGGGAAGCTTTCTCCCCAACGTCCTGGTTTTCTACGCAGCAATTTTATTTTATTTTTATGTGGGAGAAACATTCAAGAAATGCAGTTCCCCCAACCTGTGGTCTGAAGTGGCAGATTCCAGCTTACCACACAATGAGCTGTTTGTCTAGACCAGATCTTAGCCTCAGGATTTGAAACTTGGAAACTCTTTCCCCGTGCTCTTGGCCTGGGATACTCCTCTTTCCATTGTTTCATCCACTAGAAGTCCTTAAACCATTGCATGATGAAAAACCTGCCCAGCTGGGGTGGCTGTGTGCCTTAGAAACATAAGAAGAGCCTATTGGATTAGGTCAGTAGCCCATCTAGTCCAGCATGCTGTTCTCATAGTGGCTGACCAGTTAAACATGAGAAGCCCCAAAGGAGGACCTGAGTGCCACAGCAACTGATTGGCTTGTAGGAAAAGACCAATCAGGCTCCAGGAGGAAGTTAATCAGCCTATTAGGCTGGTAGGATTGTAGAATGCAACAGCTGATTGGCCTGCAGGAAAAGACCAATCAGGCTCCAGGAGGGAAGCAGAATCAGCCAATCAGATGGGACTCGTTGTGTAAATAATGTACAGTCATACCTCATGTTGTGTCCGCTTCAGATTGCGTTTTTTCAGGTTGCAGACTGCCGAAACCCAGAAGTACCGGAACAGGTTACTTCCGGGTTTTGGCAGTCACGCATGCACAGAAGCACTACCGGCAAATTGCGCTTTTACGCATGCGCAGAAGCACTGAATCGCAACCTGTGCGAACAGACACGTTCGCAACCTGAGCATCCATTGTGTATAAAAGCCTGAGGTTTGGGGGGGGGCAATTCACTCACTGTTTTACAAGCTGCAATAAAGAGCATGAAATCACTACAGGCCCCCAAGTATATTTCAGTGGCCATCAATGTCTCCTGTGGATAGAAGTTCCATAGTTTAACTATGTGCTTCTTCCACAAGATTGTGCTTACAGAACATAAGAAGAGGCTGCTGCAGCAGGACAACGACCCAAACAAAGAACTCACAGATGTTAAGAATGTTATAACTAACTGGATAGCTCAGTTAATTAGAGTGTGGTGCGGATAACACCAAAGTTGCAGGTTTGATCCCCATATGGGACTGCTACATATACCTGCATTGCAGGGGATTGGACTAGATAATCCTTAGGGCCCCTTCCAATTCTATTATTCTGTGATTCACAAGGGCCAAACCAGTGCCTGTAGGAATCCTACAAGCACAGAAGCTCTCTCCCCTTCTGCAGCTTCCAGCAACTGGTATTTGGAAGCAACTATTACTGCCTTCAACCGTTACTGTCCTACTTTTCAGGGGATAGTTTTCTTTTTGAAATACAGAGCTGACAGACACATCTCCCCCCCCCCCATTAGCCTGCAGTCCAGCCCCAAGGCTAGGAGAGATGCTTCCTGGAGAGGCATCTTTATCACATCCTTTTCCCATGGAGCCTGGGAACAAAAGACCAAAGACCAATTGCCCAAGATGGCGATTTGCCATTCAATACCTCTCATGTGATCTAAGGTTAAACACTCACATGCTAGCTAGCAGAGAACAATAATAGTTACCGTATTTTTCGCTCTATAAGACGCACCAGACCACAAGACGCACCTAGTTTTTGGAGGAGGAAAACAAGAAAAAAAAATTCTGAATCTCAGAAGCCAGAACGGCAAGAGGGATCACTGCGCAGTGAAAGCAGCAATCCCTCTTGCTGTTCTGGCTTCTGGGATAGCTGTGCAGCCTGCATTCGCTCCATAAAATGCACACACATTTCCCCTTACTTTTTAGGAGGGGAAAAGTGAGTCTTATAGAGCAAAAAATACAGTAATTACCAACCCATCTAGGTGCTTAGAGAGCAGTTCTTGCTCTTCTTTAGCTTCAGTGGAATTTCCCAGTTAAACCCTTCCAGCAATACACACAGGCATTGTCCATTTCAGTGTCAGTTAAACAATTTTACTTAACAGGTCACTCTTTGGGCGTGCATAAGCAGCCACCCAGTGCCCAGGCATGCAGTAACTCTGAAACCGCAGGAGTAGAGTTTTTTCCCCATGCATGGCAACCTATAGAACAGGCAGTGGCTAATCATGATGTGTGTAAAAGACAAACAACACCCAAGATGGTGGGTGGAAGAATCTGGGAAGGCAATTGTCAGTGCTTCCCTAAGGAGGCCCCTTTAAGGCTTGGGAACAGTGAGACAAGATGGAAATTCACTGTGTTTGCATCCTCCATCCTTGCTTATCTAAATCAAAGCCCACCTGCTTCCCATCTTCAATATAATCCATCCCAAATTCCCTTGGCTTTCCCCAAGCTATTTTCTCCCCTGTGACTCTGCCTTCACTCACTCGTTTATTTACAATGGTTACAACTTACAAATAAATAGCTATAAATTGCTGCTCTCCACTTCCATAGATAATGCCTGACAATCTGGAGACAGTTAGTGCCGAAACCCAAATAGATATATATGAAAAAGCTAGCTTGAATTTATCATTGCCTGCCTTGCTAATAAATTATATGAGGGAACTAAATATCCTGTAATTAAGCAGAACAAACTATAAGCTCTGGGCTAAATGAAGGCTGTACGGTTCGGCCATGTCTTTAGCGGATTTCTTTCCAGGGCGACAAGGAATATCTTGTTGTTTTTAAATGGTCTAATTGTTTGTGAGCCACCTGGAGCTCAAGGAGGGGTGGGGAAATGTCTCCTAAATACTAACGTTTAGTGCAGCTCTCTTTTCCCCGCGATGCTATTTGTATGCATTCTGCATCCACACACAAAGAAAAAAATAGACATTCCTTGCAAAGCCAGTATAGTGCAAAAGGTGGTGTAGTGTAAGGGTTAGAGTGTTGGACTAGAACCTGGAAGTCCAGTCACCATGCTGTGTGACCTTGGACCAGTGGCTCCTTCTCAGGGATGTTGTGAGGATAAAATGAGCTCCATGGCTGAAAGGTGGAGTAGAAATGTTATAGGTAAATAAGATGGATTCAGCAGACTATGCTTTTCCTCAGTTGTACCACTCCAAGCTGGCACGGTGTGTTTGTGCGTGTGCCTATAAAAAGGAGCATGTCAGCGGGAAACATTCAGCTTATTCTTGTGCACTGTTTTTCTACATGCAGGGAAAGTTTAGGTTTTTAAACAAAACATTCAAACTTTCAACCCATGTGTCACTAGTTTTTATCATCGCTGTTGATTACCTTTCTAACCACAGCCGCCAAATATCTGCATTATACTGCTTACCAACACATTTAACCATAACCCAGAAGCTGTGGAACTTTAGACGTGGTGCAGAACCAGCCAGACACATTTTGTCAGAAAATAAAATCAACTAAATGTTAAGTATTGATTATTAACAATAAAGGTAAAATAAGGTAAACACTTTACTTAAACTGGCTGGTGTTTCTTTGAGGCTTGTGCTTGCTTTTAATTGCCAGTTGCATCCAAATACATAAGGATTATTTGAAAAGTTCCGTCCCTAACCATATTTAACTTATATGCCAATTACCCTTTGTCCTTTGCCAGTCAAGTCAGTTCTCACCTCTACCAGGTACTGAGAACTTCTCTTGATTGTCCTATGAGCCAAGGGTTCAGGCAGTTCTCTCTCTGGTCAGCTCCAGAAACACCTTGCTAAACTCTTCCTCACCATCCTTAGATGACCTCTCCAACAATCTTCATCTTGAGCCAATGATCCAGCTCCTTAGCTGCAAACTATATCACTGGGCTTTCCCTCTTGCCAGTCTTTCTCCTCCTTCCAAGTCAGTCACGATCTCTCATTGAACAGTAGTAGAATCCCCACTGCCCGTGTGTCAGCCAACCCTCCAACCAATCAGATTTGAGCAACTGCCCCGTTGTTCAACGAATGGCCAATAATTTCTATCCAACAAGCCAATCAGAAGCGTAATTTTACAGTCCTCTAGCTCAGTATAAAAAGAACTTTGCTTTCCCCACACCAGACCTAAGTAACAACCAACAGCCGGCCACGGATGGATACTCTGTGTTTTAAAATTAAGTCTTCAATACACATGTAAGGTGATCTCATATACATTGCATATATATGTATAATAAGCGCATAAAATGAAACACATTTCAAAAGGTTATTTCTCCACAACCACCTGAAGCTGCAATTAATGTGTGTTTGTGCGGTTCCTGTCTGGAAAGGCGTACAGTCTAGAATACATACAGGAAAACAAGAGAGGAAGGAAGGAAATGGATGCATGAGATGGCAGGAGACCTTCTACATTCAAGGCAGCTGTTCTGCTACTGAGCTATGGTTTTTCCCTTTGCATTAGTTCAAGGTGTTACACTGCATGTAGCTCATGTTCCTGGATAGGAGAGAGACACATCCCTATCAAGGTCCATCACATGCCTCCTCCATCAAATTAAATGGAAGCCAATTAAGCATCTCACAGTGCAGATCCAAATCCACACCTGCATGCACATCCATATGTGCTGCGCATGATGCTCTCCTTTGCTTTCTTCAGGCCAGTTTCTCGAATTCTTTCCTCTGGAAGCAGAGCGAACTGAAACCATCCAAAAAGTTATTTGCAACGGTGTGTCTGGCCCAAGACAAAGTACCCCAAACAAATCCCATCCACACAGCCCTATGGAGTTCAAAAAAACGCTTAGGATAATTTGGTGGTTTTGTGTGTGCTGTGTATGAGAGCGAGGTGGGGGGGGCCTCTGTTGTGTGAACTGTACATCCGCCGGCCGTTGGAGGCTGACGTGTCACATCCAATTAGAAGCAAACCTCCGTTGGAAGAGCAGAGCTGAACTTACTGGGAGGATCTGTCCCGGTTCCAGCCTTCACAGCTCGGGGCATCTCTGCTTTCCGTCAAACCACATAATGGCTGCCAAAGTTGTCCAGTGTTATTTCCCATAGGCTTTGGGGAAATTTATATTTGTGGATGTGGGGAGGAGGATTTTAAAAAACCTGCTCGCATCTAGGTTCACATCTAGTTCTGGGGTCAATTCCATGTTGTCTGACATGAGCGAGAGGGGACTTTGCACAACCAGGAAGTTGAAGGCAGGTCTTCCAGCTTCCCATCATAGCTCCTTGATGTGCCTACATGCTTGCCCAGCAGATCTGGGCTTAGAGAAAAGATCTAACTCACTAAGGCTGTTCTTCCAGCTACCTACCGAGAAAATTATTTAGTATGTGGCTTATGAGGCATTCAGGGAATATTGAACCCAGGCAGTAGTTTAAATCGTTTCACCACTGAAGCTCCCCACCCACCCAACTCTCTGTAAGGTTGACATCAACCGTAGTGAATTTAACTGTAGTCCATTTCTGTTTGGCAGTGGAACAGTCTCTCTCGGGAGATTGTGGACTCCCCTTCCTTGGGGGTTTTTAAGCAGATGTTGGATGGCCATCTGTCATGGATGCTTTAGCTAAGATTCCTGCATTGCAGGGGGTTGGAATAGATGACCCTCAGGGTCCCTTCCAACTCTGCAATTCTGTGATTCTACAATTCTGTTTGCACTTGAAGCTTTTCAAGAGTAACTTAGCGCACAGGAAGACAGGATTTGTTGTCAGTTTTGGTTTCTCCCATTTCCCATCTTAGCTCACCACATTTCTGCATCGATTAGTTATTGTTGGGTTGTTGTCGTTGTTTTAAAGAAACAGCACAAAAATGAACCAGCATTTTACTGCGCTTTTCTCCGAATATATGCACATATTTTTTGTATGCAACTCTGCTTTAATGTACACATTTTTACAAGTAATGTTCCCTAATACAATGCATGCTTGTATTTTTATAAATATATGGACTTTATGCACACTGTCCTCTAAGTTATGAATGTTTGCGTTTTTGTTTTTTTTTTTTAAAAAAAGAACTGCATGTCAAATTTGGAGGAATGCAGATTTTGAAAGATAGAGGCTGTGTTCCTGCAGGGGGGCTGTATTGGTTTGTTTTTGTTATGTGTTTTGGGTTCTCATTTTGTATGTTTGTGTACAACCCTGTGATCTTCAGATGAAGCGTAGTATCCAAATTTAATGAATAAATAACAATAATAATTTTGGTTTGCATATTGTTCGGAGCAGGAAGTGTCTATATCTATTTATCTCTATCATCTATCTATCTGTCTATCATCACCATCAACATCGTCATCATCTATCTAATCTAGTTATCTTTCCCTTTACAGTGGTACCTCGGGTTAAGTACTTAATTCGTTCCGGAGGTCTGTACTTAACCTGAAACTGTTCTTAAGCTGAAACACCACTTTAGCTAATGGGGCCTCCTGCTGCTGCCGCCGGAGCACGATTTCTGTTCTCATCCTGAGGCAAAGTTCTTAACCCGAAGCACTATTTCTGGGTTAGTAGAGTCTGTAACCTGAAGCGTATGTAACCTGAAGCGTATGTGTCAAGGCTGCCACTCAGTCCCAGCTCACATAGGACCACGCTAGCCAGCGTTCAGGTTAAAAGAGTCTTTATTGGATTACAGGTTCCATTTCCAAACTGCAATGTGCAGCCCTACTTCTTCTAGGTCAGACCGGCGAAGACCCGTCTGAGTCTCCGCCTCTAGCACACCAGCTTAATACCCTAGCCTTGCTCCACCTCCTGCGCCTTTCCTTCCGTCTCTGGGTCCTTCTGCCCCCCGGGGTCTCTTCTTTCCTACTCTCTTCTGACGCGGACCCCCCTGACCCTTCCGCCTCCTTGCGGCGGGCTTTGGGACCTGGCTCACTCTCTGGGCTGCTTACTGCGCCAGCTTCCGCTACATTTGAACTTGGCGCGCGCGCCCAACTCTCCACCTTCCTCTTGATCGTTTCGTCGCTCCCCGAGGTGGGCGTGACTACTCCTGACTCATGCCCTCCCTCCTTCTGAAAGCCTCCGGAACCCGATATCTGGTCCCCTTCCTCCCCGCTGCTCCCGGCTGGGTACGTGGGTCCCGATCTCCAACTGCTGCTCTCTGATCCCTCTCTGGACCCTTCTTCCTGGGGTGTCCCCCTGTTTTCCCCCCTTGCTCTGACCGCTGGCGCTCCCTTCTGGGAATCCTCGGACTCACTGGATAAGCTCGGCGATCTCGGTTCGTCATCCCCACTCATCTTTCCTTCGTATTCCTCCCCCTCGCTCTCTGTCTCCTCCCTTCTCTGCGTCTCTGCTCCTGAACCCCTGACAGTATGTAACCCGAGCAACCACTGTATTGCATTTATATGCCACCTGACAGTCCACTTGGAGCAGTCCCCAGTAAAAAAAATTCATCCACATTTTGGTGCAAATGTCTCTGAATGTATTTTTGCAATGCACACATTTGCAAAGTGATTTCCCCAAATATTTTCTACATCATTTTTCTCTATGATATGAATTTTTATGCACACTTTGCCCTAGTGTATGCATTTTTGCACACCACTTACTCGGCTGGAGAATTTTGCATTGCAAAATTTAGAGAAGTGCACGTTTTGAACTGTGCCTGTGTTTTCGTTCACATTCTGTTTCACAAAATGTGACTTGAGTAGGTTAGCCTTTAAATGTGAACGGAAATTGCGTCTCTCTCCTGTGCCATCTTCCCTTTGCACCTGGTCACTCTATTGCCCTTCCTTCCTACCTCTCTTGGGTCCTGCCATGGAGACCAGAAACAGGCATATCTCTTTAGCCTTGTTGAAACCTCCCCGTCCTCCTCCTTCTTTAAAGTATCCAGGGAAAAGAAGGGTGCCCTTTTTAGTGGGCTGATACTCTGAGCCACTGATTACCAAGAACTCCGTTACACTAAGAATTCCTGCTGCTCAGTGCATCTGAAGATTAAGCCATCTGGTATTTCCTTTCCTCTCCGTAAGACTCCTTATCAAAGCCACGGACAGTTTTTTGCCGCCGCTTCCATATGGATCCTATTGAGTCCGTGCAAATTCCGTCGTGCAAATTGTCCAAGTAAATGGCCAGTCATCAAGATTTGTCGTCGTTGTCCCTCTCCTTTCATTTCCTGAGACTGCGCTAAGAATTCGCACCTGTGCAATTTCCGAATACTAGGCTGAAATCAACACCAGCTTCTTCTCCTTTTCCCTCCTTCCAAGGGGGCTCATTGAACTGCTCAAAGTTTAACTGCAATCTTTGGGTGGCTGGATTTCAAGGCTTAACACATTTATTTCTTAAAACATATGCAGCTTCTTCCAGCCTGTACACAGATGCCAAGGGAGGAAAAAATTTAACCCGCTCCGGTTTCTAATTTCCTTGGAAGACTGTTTTCTAGTAATCAACGGATCTCTTCCACATCTGTTTTGCTAGGATGTTGGGGTGTGTGTGTGTGTGTGTGTGTGTGTGTGTGTGACTAGATATTTTCCAGCTCATCGGGATCTAAATCTTCCTTTGTCATGGGATTGTGGGACTGTAACTGTAGCCAGAACTCCTGGATACAGCTGTCCAGGAGATGGGATTTTGCATGAGTGAATGAGCAGTGGGACGATGCTGAGAAGGCCCAGGGCTCTTCCAGTAGCTACAGGAACGTCTAGGGCAGGGGAAGGCAACCTAAGGCCTGGGGGCCGGATGAAGCCCAATCGCCTTCTCAATCTGGCCCTCAGACGGTCTGGGAATCAGCGTGTTTTTACATGAGTAGAATGTATGCTTTTATTTAAAATGCTTCTCTGGGTTATTTGTGGGGCATAGGAATTCGTTCCAAAATATAGTCCGGCCCACCACATGGTCTGAGGGATGGTGGACTGGCCCAAGACTGAAAAAGGTTGTCTAGGGATTTCTAGCATCACTTTCGCTCTCAGGGACGAGTAGAAGGTAGACCGTGCTCCAGTGGCGGACCATTGACCCATTTTGGAGTGGGCATCTAGCAGTTGTTTGTATGTCCAACCCTATCCCAAATGCTATCCTAGCAAAGGGGCATAATCAGCACACCCCTCCCATTTGTGCAGATGTTCTTATTTTTATTCCCTTTGGAGCCCTTTTCATTACTTCTATGCACAACTTTCACACATCAGGGATTGATCCCTGTCATGTAAGGTGCCATATTTTTCGCTCTATAACACGCACCTGACCATAACACGCACATAGTTTTTAGAGGAGGAAAACAAGAAAAAAAATATTCTAAACGAAACAGTGGATGTATGATTTTTGTGGTTCATGCTGTGGCCACAGACATGTGATCTGACGGTGAGTTTGGGGTAGCCCAATGCAAAAATCCTGAGGATCCATGTGGATCCATGCTTTGTAACCACGTTTTTGCACCACTGCGGCCCCAGGCAACAGTGGGTGCATTATTTTTTTGGTGCAAGCTGTAGCCATGGACATGCTATGTGATCTGATGGTGAATTTGGGGTGACCCAGTGCAAAAATCCTGAGGATTCATGTGGATCCGTGCTTTGTAACCAGGCTCTCTGTCCCTCTCTCCTCCCCACTCAGTGGCTCTTCTCCCACTTTGCTGTTTCAAAGCGAGCCACGGAGGAGGGAAGGAAGGGGAACCATGGATCCTCTGCTCACGACTGCAGCAGATCCCCCCCGCCATCCGTAGGCATTCGCTCCATAACACACAGACATTTCCCCTTACTTTCTAGGAGGAAAAAAGTGAGTGTTATGGTGCAAAAAATACGGTAATAAATGAGCATGCATGCCTCGTATCCCAATTGCTCATTCTGCACACCATTTGTTGACTGGTGTTTGCCTTTACTGCAATGGACTGGGGTAGCTCAGTTGGGTAGAGCGTGGTGCTGATAATACCAAGGTTGCAGGTTCGATCTCCATACGGGACAACTGCATATTCCTGCATTGCAGGGGGCTTGGGCTAGACAATGCCCCAGGTCCCTTCCAACTCTGCAATGCTAAGATTCTATGATTTATAGCTGCACACTGGGGCCTTTAACTGAGAGTAGCACCATATTCCGCCATTCCACTCAAGGTGTCATACATGATTCTCCCTCTCTCCATATTTTCCCCTCTCAACAACCCTGTGAGGGAGGCTAGGCTGAGAGACAGTGACCAGCCAAGGTCACCCATGTGAGCTTCATAACTCAGTGTAGACTAGAGCTCCAGTCTCTCAGCTCTCAGTCCAACCACTACACCACACTGCCTCTCCATTTGCACATGCCTGTTAAATCCATGGGCGTAGCCAAGGGGGAGCAGGGGGACAGTTGCCCCCCCCGTCCAATCAAGTAAGACAATAGAAATACTTAACTAACTGACCAATCACGTTGGTTCTGAAACACACACACACCCCAACAAAAATCCTGGCTACGCTCATGGTTAAATCCGTAGTTTGAGGCAACCTATATTGTGAGTCTGCAAGCAACAAATCCTTTGCGATTTCATACCAAGGTTCTGTTGTTTTCTGAAGAGTTTAGCTCCCTCTATTTTTTTGTTTGTGCAGATGTGTACACTTTGGCCCCCAGTCCATCTGTTGGTATGCCATGATCTGGCCATTTTCAGAGGCGAAAGCAGCAAGGCAGCCACAGAAAGGGGTGCAATTGACCCCTCTCTCTTCCTAGGAAGTGCCCGACGTCTCCTTAAGAGGTAAAATGAAAGGAAACAAAGATGCTTTAAGACCACGATAACTGATGCCGAATCTCTCCCCCCTCCTTATATTCCTCTTACATCTGGGACATTCAATCCATAACAGCACAGAGGTATTCCTTTGCAGATATGTTACTAAGGTCTTTACAATATTGCTTTAAAGATTTAAGAGTTATCTTATTTATCTGTATTATCGTCATTATTATGCTGCAAATCTGTCTTATTTTGCTGCTAAAATAAGTTCAATTGATAGCAGATAACACCGCTTCAGCCGTCTTGCGTTTGGTGTATGTTAATCTCTGATTATCATTAATGATCTTTGGGTCCCTTTTATTCCACATTATTCAGGAATTTCACATAATCTTCCCATCTAAGTGTGGCTAGAGAGACTTTAATCCACCGGGGTATTTTTGTCCTCTGCTGGCTTTCATCCACATTTCATTGAAGGATTTTCCTCTCCGAGTCCCTCTCCCCTCCTCCTCTATATCCACCATCCCTTGCTTGGGCATTTGTGTGCATTTATTTGCAACATTATGTCTAGAAATTGTGTGTGCTTCCTTGTTTTTTTACGCTACCAATCTCCAAGCGCTCGTTTTAGTGGGCTTCCTGTCACGCAAACCAAGATGCACAGGAAGTTGTCAAACAAGGTCAGGTAACTTATTCATCTAGCCCAGTTCTGCCTACTTTACTCTGACTGACAGCAACAAAATCAGCTCTACCGTTAGGCAGAGTGAGGCATCCGCTTCAGGCAACAAATGTTGGGGGTTTGGTAGGCAAGGAATAGCAGTGAGATGTTGGTTGGAGGACAAACCTTGGTGAACCACAGCCTTTCCTGAACCCTGTAAACCAGCAGGAGGACCTTGTGGGAATGTTCAGGGATGCAGGAGAGGATATATTGTCTGATTATATCCTTTTTCAACTTGTGTTAACAAGTTCCACAATTTAGCAGAGTAACATTCCCCCCTTTTAAACTTGCAGCGGATGCGTTTGCTCAGGCTCGCTAAAGCCTCTATAATATCTGTTCTGGTATTTTCCCCTTATTCCCTCATAAAAGATAAGACACAACACAGTCTTCTATAAAAAGGTTTACTCACACATCATTCTGTTCACGATAGGACCCCAGAAGGCAGACTTAGCTTAGAAAAGTAACATACACTTGGAAACTATTCCATAAGAAGACAGTCCCTTTGTCCTTACTTGGCTGGAGACAAGAGGGCATCTTTGGCTAAGCAGATGTTGCTTCTTCGATGCATGTAGTCAGAGAGAGAGAGAGAGAGAGAGATGGCTGCCCTGCCCTGTGCTTTTGTCATTACCTGCACAGGTGAGGCAAAGCCCACCTCTAGTCACATGCAGAGGAAGTCTGTCCCAGCCCAGAAGGAAACAGGAAGTTTGCCTGCTGGCTGGAGAAACATTCCTCCCCATGTGTAAACATGTTCACTCTAGGAATGTTGTACTTGACTGCTCTTGTGTTTCACATCCCACAGCCCTCAGGTGTGAGGAAGGATGCTATCCCATCTCCAGTATCAAAATGCAGCAGTCTACTTCAGAACATGCAATGGGAGCGGTTGCCATCTTGTCCTTTGCCTCAGGCAGAAAAATGTATTTGGCCAGCCCTGGGTGGCAGCTCTTTGGGTTCTTGGACAGAGGTCTTTCTCATCATCAGTTGCCTGATCCATTAAATACAATACAATAGTGATGCAGTGAGTATTTCTATAAGGCAGTGTATGATGAAAATCCTTCTGCTCAAATACTTCCAGTCTGTTTTGATTCTGGTCCAGATCTAGATCCATTTGAGTTTCTCTTGGGCTCAAACTATCACTCCTCCTCCTCTGCCGCCTCTCTGCAAGATGGGAGGAGAACAGCAGCAATCTCTGGCAATTTTCGCCCTCCCTTCCCCACAGGTGGGCAAGGTTTGTGGCACCGAGCGAAGGCTCACATGGGCGGGTGCCTCCCACCTGCTTGGGCCGGCCTTTGACCCACCCTTGGTCAGGGAGGACGATGGATGGGGCAAAGGCCAAAGAAAAAAGGCTCACCCCTTTGTCCAAGCCTCTTTTGGTTTTCTTCCTTCCAGGATTTCTGATAATTGCTTGTGAATGAGAGCAGTAACCTCTGGCAGGAAAGAAAGAAAACAGGCTCTGAACATGTGCAAAACTTCATTTTCCTGGTACGATCATGGGAGTTGCAGCTTTTTTATTTAAAAAAAAAATTGTGAGCAAACAAATCATAGTTATATCCTGTCCACCTTTTTCACCTGAGCTCATCATCCAGATTGCTGCATGTGACCGCAATACAAGCATTCCCCACACACACACCTCCATTTCTGCCCTCCCTCTTTGAGAAATAAGCCCTGCTTCTCCCCCCATGTTGCCATTTCAATGGTATGGAGCAGATCTCTCAACTGCAAGTGGGTGGAGATATGCAGAATGAGGAAGTCCTCTGAAGTCTGCATGCAGTGCAGTTCAATAACTTGCATGGGGTGAGGAGAAGAACAAAGAGGTGTCTATTGCCCCGGGACTTTACTTCTCTCCCCGCTGCACACACGCACATGCACAAGTGTCAAGTTGCTCACACCCACTTTAATAGGAGAGTTGTACACTTCTCTTCGCCCTCACCATATTCTGGGTTATTCCTTCCCCCTCCCCTCCTCTTAGATGCAACAAACTGTTTTGAACTGCCATGAACTTGCCGCACAGGCCCATCTGATTCCCATTTCCTGCGGAGTAATGAGCAGGGCTATCCAATGACCTAAGTGGTCCTTTCCTTAACACCCTTCCAGGAGGCACGACCAGACCAGCCACAAACACATTCCCCAGCTGCCCCCACATGCCACGGACTGCACACATTTCCTCATTATACGTCCATTATTTTGCCGCAATTACTTGAAACGATTAAAATTCAAATTTTCTCGAAAGGGTTGCCCTTATCCAACTTTCCCAATGTTTAAATAATCAGGCGGGGGGAACTTCAAAGGGCAGCAGCGAGAGCCTGGCCAATAAACGCTGCATCGTTATCCAATGGCTATCGCTAGCATGTGTTGCCTCGATGCAATTTATTTTCCAATAGGAGCCAGGCTGTTCTCTGAAGGCCGTGCCAGGTGTGGCTGAATTCTGCCCAGGTGGAGGGGAAGGACTGGGAAGCTGCTTTTCACGGAAATAAGCAGAGCGTTCAGCAATGCGATTGTTTCAAATCGGCCCTTTGAACCTGATTGACAGCTTTAAAGAACCTATCCTCCCCTAATTCATAAGCTTTTTTAAAAAAAATCAGACTGGATGTGAGTGCAAGGGGAGGGTGAACGGCTGATATTGTCATGCTAACCTCAGCTATAGCAAGTGTGGTCGACTTGGTGAGGACTAAGGGCTGTTTCACAAGTCCTGTTTGAGCATTCAGGCGCATGCCTTAGTAGCATGAGACAAGGGAAATAGGTCCACATGCATAAGCGCCAGTGGCCCATCAATTACAAATGTCCTGTTCTCACAGTGACCACACAGATGCATACCCGCCAACATTCCTCAGATAAAAATAGTGACATTTCTCACTCCCTCCCAACCGACCCACCTGGATCCGCCATTTTTTGTGGCCCCCCCCAACATTTCCGCCAATGGAACACACACACACTGCACTGTCCTGAAAAAAACCCTTAATCCTGATTTGATTTTATTCTTTGTAGATTTACAAAAAGAAAAACAGGCACTAATAAATAAATTTTAGAAAGGGGCAAGAATAGACGTGGATGCACAAAGCATTAAAAAATAAATAAAGACCGCTTGAGTTTCTCAAGTCGCAGTCTCCAGTGAGGGCAAAAAGAATTGCATTCTGGTAAGATAACAATGATGTAAGGTTGCCAGTTTTTAAATTGACAGGCAAACATTTGCCTCTGCACAGATAAGCATCATCATTAATTATCTGCTCTTTACGCTAAGGTTCTAGGCTGAGGTACAGCGATTGAAACATTATGTTAGAAACAGTTTAAAACAACGTACAGTTACAAAAATAAGGTGGTTCCTTAAAAATGTACATCTCAGGTGTTGAAAGCCAGGGTAAAGAGGTGCAGTTGCCTGTTATAATATTAGGAAATTGCTGCATGTTTGGACCAGCTTGGAAGGTGATAAGTCATCATAGCGACTGAGCACTGAAATGGTCAGGATTCTACTGCCTCCTTCTGATATAGGTGTAGACTGGGGACTAGAGATGGGTGGATCTGTCAATTATGGTTTTTCTCAGTTTCTCAGTTTTCCAACCTTAAGTTCCATTTTCCAACACTTTTGCATCAACTACAATTTGTGATTTCTTCAGAAAAAGACTTCATGAAAGTTCACCAGTTTCGGTCTGTATTTATCCTAATTCACGCAGTTGTGTAAGCAATTTTGCTAAACGCAATATTTTTGCAAGCAATTTCCCAAAACACTTTTTTCCTTTTTTTTTCAAGGGGGGGGGGGAGAAACATGCATTTTTACGTACACACTTCCCCACTAATAAGTGCACATTTTTTGCTTGGAAATCAGCACTGCGAAATTTGGAGAACTGCAAGCTCTGGAGGATAGCTGTTTTTCATTTTGCGCATTGTTTTGCAGAAGTGAAAATTGGGGATGTTCACATTAAAAAAGCACAAGCCAAGCTGAGCTTCTCCCCCCCCAACCCACCCCCCGGATCCCTCCCAGAGACTGATCAAAAGGAAAATAAAAGAATGTTTCCGTGGCCTTACCATCCGCCTTAAACCACATCTATTAAGAGGCAGAACCACGAGAGTGCAGGAGGAAATAATAACGAAGGGGACCTTTTCTATTTAAAATTAAGGAGCAAAGCAAAGCAAGGCTCTGCCTTTGTTTGGTTTTATTTATTTGTCTGGCTGTTTCATAAAACTGTTTAAAAATAGCCTCTCCTCCTCCCTGCACCCCCCCCCATCAAAGCCCCATTGGAACATGGAGCCATTTAAATTCTTATTTGGCACCTTCCCATTTCTGTTGATTATGGTGTTGTGTGTGATCCTGTCCGTTCTCTTACTGCTGTTCAGCCTTTATCTGCTGCTAGTTTCCGTCCAACTGCTGTGGTTACTCATGGGGCTGGCTTGACAGCTGCAGAGCCCAGATGCCAAGCGCTGGCAAGGCTTCCTCCGGCAGCAGCCACAGCAGCATGGGGGGGGGTAGGGAGCAGGCGTTGGAGGGGCAGAGATGGCCTCCTTTCCATCCTTGGCTCCCAGGATAGGATAACAGCCCAGCAGCCGGCAGAAAGAGAGAGAGGGAGAGGGAGAGAGTTTTTTCCATTGTCATATCCTGTTAATATTTTTATCTCCCTCCTCCTCCTCCTGCTAGACGCTAAGGGGCTGACCTTTGTTCTGCTTCCCCCCCTCTGCTTGAGGTCTTGGCAAGCTGCTGTCAGTCAGAGTCGACAGTATTAGGCTGGGCAGTCCAAAGGTCTGGCACAGGATAAGGCAACTTAAAGCAGAGAAGGCTGGTGCCACCTTACCGCCCCCCCCCAGCAAATTCCGCACGCCTGTGAAAGTCAGAAAAGGGGAATACACTTGGGGGTTGCGACGGAGCAGGGAACCTGCCCTCAGCCCTCCCCAAATGCAGCCAGGAGCTCATTGCTGTGGCCCGAACCCCCTTGACAGGGTGGACAAGCAATAGTGAGCCCCCGATTCCTTTAACGGAATCCCTTGCAGCAGCAGCATTAGAGGGGCAGGCACAGCCAATCCATGCCCCTCAACCAACCAAACCATAAACCAATGCCTAACCGCAACCTTACAAGTTGTGACGATTTGCTACGCAGTAGGCAAAACCAAATGGCCCCAGCCAATCAGCCAGATGGACAGAATTCCTTCCGGGTCCCTGCACCAAGAGCAGATGACCCCATGACAGGCATAGCAAGGTCAAAGCGAACAACCCTAAATATAGGGAGCGGGGGCCGGGCAATCCGATGCACAGGCGAAAAGAGGAAGCCCTAGCCTTGTGCAAGGAGTTTTAGCATTTCTGGCTGTCAATCAACAAATGGCAACATTAACTTCTTCCCAACAAGGAAAGCCCCAATCGCATCAGTGGCCAACAATCAATTAGCCCGCCCCACAACTTTGGAGTGTCCTGTCGGCCCCCACCGCAACACGTGCTCTCCATGAAGAAGAACACAGTTTGGCATCTTATGTCACCTTTGTGACACCTTTGTGGCCTGTTGGGGTTGTAGGCATTGGGCACCAGGTGACTGTGTTTGGGGGTCCATGTTTTGCCATTGATTGTCTTGTTGACACAATGAAGATGGTGCACAGGCTCTTTACAGCATCTAACAGGTGTTTCTATAACCTCACCTGAGCCTTGGAAAGCCTCACATCAAGGCAGATGTATATAAGGAAGAACATACGAACGTGGGAACATACGAATGACCTGCTGGATGAGGCCAGTGACCCATCTAGTCCAACATCCTGTTCTCACAGTGGGCAACCAAATGCCTGTGGGAAACCCAAAAACAGGACCTGCGCATTCTGCCCTCCTGATATTCTCAGAAGTACCATATTACTGCCCCTCCAACATTTCTCCTATGAAAGTAGGGACATCCTATTCCATAATAATAATGATGATTATAACTTTATTATTTATAAAATTAATCTGTTTCAATCATATATAAAAACATAATACAGTCGTTACCTTGGTTTTCAAACAGTTTAGTTCCCGAACATTTTGGCTCCCAAATGCCACAAACCCAGAAATGCCTGTTCCAATTTGTGAACTATTTTTGGAAGCCGACTGTCCAACGGGGCTTCCGTAGCTTCTGATTGGCTACAGGAGCTTCCTGCAGCCAATCAGAAGCCACACTTTGGTTTCCAAACATTTTGGAAGTCGAACGGACTTCGGAACGGACTTCCAAGGTACGACTGTACTTTAAAAACATCATAAAACATTAAACTTTTTTTTTTAAAAAAAAAAACCTTCCCTATACAGTGGTACCTTGGGTTACATACGCTTCAGGTTACAGACTCCACTAACCCAGAAATAGTGCTTCAGGTTAAGAACTTTGCTTCAGGATGAGAACAGAAATCGTGCTCCGGCAGTGCAGCGGCAGCAGGAGGACCCATTAGCTAAAGTGGTGCTTCAGGTTAAAAACATTTTCAGGTTAAGTACGGACCTCCGGAACGAATTAAGTACTTAACCCGAGGTACCACTGTAGATGTCTTATAAATGTTGTAGAATTACTTATCTCCTTGGCTCAGGGGGTCGCATAACTCCATACCCTCCAACATTTCTCTGATGAAAAGTGTGTCATTTCCGGGATCTAATCAGAAACCAGGACGGCTTCTGTAAGTCCAGGACTGTCCCTGGAAAATAGGGACACTTGGAGGGTCTATGGGGGCAGATCTGGTAGCCATCGATAGGCAGGCAGGCAGGGGCTAAGTGAGGAGAGACTGTGGCTTGTGGGGGCACTATCTCATTCACCCTAATGGACCAGCCCCCCCCCCCGCCCTGTATACAGTAACCCTTTATGAAACACCAAAACAGGAGAGTCTTGCAGCACCTTAAAGATGAAGCATTTTCATTGTGGCATGTGGTTCCAGCGTTTTGCTTCCCCTAAAGCATAAAGCGGCCGTTTCTTCCAGTCTGTTCAGCGCTGTAGGTTTTGCGCTCCAGACCTGCTTTTCAGAACTTTGGTGTATAGAATCAACAGCTTGCTGGCTGGAATGCTGTTTGGGGTTGGCGTGGGGGGAGAGAAATGCAGAAGGAGGATTGTGTTTGCAGAAAAAAAAGGAAAGAGAAAAAAAAACCCCTCAATGGATTAGTCAGTCTGTTAAGCTTTTCTCTCTGGCTAGTATGCCCTAGATTGCAAGTCCCTGCTTTTCCCACCACCAATTTTCTAAATTTTCTTTTGAGTGGGGGGGGGGAATGAACAAACAAACGCCTTTGGTTCTAATGTTATTCCTCCTTTCCCATAAAATAAATAAATAAATCTTATTCTTGTTTATGAAAGATGGAGCTTTCTTTTCCCCCCCCTCCCCATACAAACAACCCCCCCCCTGCATTGGCTTTCCATTTCAACCAAGTTAAAACAACAGCAACAAAGTAGTCCTGGCCTATTTCAGATTATTTAATCCTCTTTAGTCGTCTTTGAATCTCAGGCTTACAAGTTATTTAGTGCTTTCCAATAAGTATCTGAGCTCGTTCAGGGACACATCTGTACCAAAGTTTTATTTTGTGATCTAGCCTGTGTGTTGTCGCCGTTATCTCGCTGACAGTAGGAGGCATTGGCTAGGTTGGCATTTTGACGCCGGATCACATTCATTTCTAATGTCTGTATTTAGACTGCCGCCTTAAGCAGGGGGCGACAACAACAGCAATATATATATATATATATATATATATATATATATATATATATATATATATATATATATGTATTCCCTTCAAGGTTCAAGAAGGCTGTTTCAGGACAAAAAAAGCTGTATTCTTACGTGAGTGAAAATGGGGACACAGTGGCTGGTCATACAGTAGTGCTTTTTCAAAACAACAATAACAATTAAGCCTTTCCTCATCTCAGCATATTAAAACTCACACTTAAAACTTAACAGTCAGATTCATAACAAAGCATTACTTCCATCTACAGCACAGCAACTCTCAGCAGGTGGAAGCACAAGAATAGAAGCAATCTGCATCCTCTGAGTCGTGAGTGTGGAACCTCCAGAAACACGCCTTGCCTCTCAGTACCACTATCTGGAGAACAACAGTGCAAGAGGGCTATTATCCTCAGGCTCCTCTGGAGCCAGAGGCATTTGGTTGGCCACTGTGGGAACCAAGAGCCCTTGGGTATGATTCAATAAAGGCTCTTCTTCTCAGGACGCGGGTGGCACTGTGGTCTAAACCACTAAGCCTCTTGGGCTTGCTGATCAGAAGGTTGACGGTTCAAATCCCCGTGATGGAGTGAGCTCCCGTTGCTCGGTCCCAGCTCCTGCTAAGCTAGCAGTTTGAAAGCACGCCAATGCAAGTAGATAAATAGGTACCAATGTGGCGGGAAGGTAAATGGCATTTCTTTGCGCTCTGGTTTCCTTCATGGTGTCCCGTTGCGCCAGAAGAGGTTTAGTTATTCTGGCCACATGACCCGGAAAGCAGTCTGTGGACAAATGCCGGCTCCTTTGGCCTGAAAGCGAGATGAGCGCTGCAACCATATAGTCTCCTTTGACTGGACTTAACTGTCAAGGGGTCTTTTTTTCACCACCTTCTCAGGTGTGCGTGCTGAGCATGCTGCTTTGTGCAAGTGGGTAGAGAACAACTTAGAACCACCAGGAACAACAGCTTCCACATGCGCTGCGTCAGGAAAATTCGGAGTTTCACATGGTAGGACAGAGTTTCATACAAAGATATGCTCTCCCATGCCTACATTCCCAGCATGTTCTCACTCCTGTCTCAGTGACATCTAAACTGGCTTGGTCATGTCCACAGAATGCAAAATGGCAGGATCCCCAGAGATGTGCTCTTTGGGGTGTTGTCTTCAGGCACCAGGCCTGTTGGCAGACAAACTCTGAATTATAAAGATGTCTGCAAACATGACATTAAGGCTGGCAACATTAACCCCACTGTGTGGGAATCCCTTGCAGATGACCGCACTGCCTGGAGACAATCAGTCATATTGTGTATCCACAGCAGTGACCAGAGAAGGATTGATCACTGGGAGGAGTGCAGAGAGAAGAAATGCCATGGTGCATCTGTAAAAATGAAACCAGACTCCTTCATCTGCCCCAGCTGTAACAAAACATGTCTCTCCTGTATCGGTCTCTACAGCCACAGCGGGCGCTGCAACCTCTCAGCAGTGTGACTTCACCCTCAAAGACACACTCCTCCATTATCTCTCGAGACAGACGGATGCCAATCTTCTTCTCATGTTCTTAGTCAAGCATCTCAAAAGAAATATGAGAGGAGCAATCACATCCATCGTCTGGGAGGACATTCCAGAGCTTTGGCGCAACGGCGCTGAAGGACACACTTCTCATGGCGGATGTTCTTAGGGCCCAGCAAGAATGGTATTGCCTGCATCATGCCAGGATGTAGTAATTAATTAATTAAGTGTGGGGGACAGAGGATAGGGCAGTGTTCCTTGGTAAGGCAGTGTGAAAGGAGAGAAGGGTTAACCTTTCTTTTCACCATGACTGAAATAGCACCACCCCCTCCTCAGGTACTGCTTTGGGATAACAGCTCTCACTGACATACCCAGTGAACATCATGACCCATGCCTATAGTTTGATAAAGAAAAAGCCTGCCAAGCAATGCACTGGTGCCGCATGCATTTAGACCTTGGTGTTTTTACAAGAAGCTTCTGGAACCAAGACCTAGCCTGTAGACTTGAGGAGCTAGTCGTTAACCTACAAAGAAGGCCTAAAATGAGTAAGCTTGAGCTTTTGTTACAAGACTGCTTCCTGGCAAGCGGAAATTGAGCCTCAAAGTCCTGCGGGACACCCTGCCACTTGAGATTCATCAGGCGCATTGAGTGCCAACTTGCAAATGCCTGGTGAAAACTTTTCTGCTCCACCAAGCCTATGCAGACAATTAAGAGAACATCACCCACAATGGCTCCCATTGAGGTTTGTTTTTAATTTATTTTCGCTTTCAATTTGTTTTTAATTTTTGTATTATTTTACCACATGGCTTTATGTTTTTATATTGTTGCAAACCGCTGCAATATATATATATTTGCGATACAGCGGTACGTAGATAATTTATAATAAAAAAATAAAGAAGCAGTACAAGTGTGTTGCTTTTGTAGTTAGAACTGGCTGTAGGAAGAACACATGACGGCATGTTATATGCATTTAATTATGCACTGATCAACTGCTTAGAAGGCATTTTGGCATACAAGCGGCATGCCAATTAATTAATTAATTAGTCAACCAATCATTCTCATCCTTCTTTCCTAAATAAAAAATCTGGGTTGACCTTCATTTCACCTCTGCCAAAATCCTGATGGAGATTAGGCCACTGCTCAGTTTCATAGATAATTTATAAATGCATACCTCCACCATTTCTCTGATGAAGATAAGGATGTCCTATTTAATCATCATCATCATCATCATCATCATCATCATCATAGCCTGCCCATCTGACTGGGTTGCCTCAGCCATTCTGGGTGGTTTCCAACATATGCAAAAACATAATTTTTTTTTTTTTAAAAAAAACATTAAACAGGGCCAGATGTCTTCTAAAGTTTGTATAGTTACTTATCTCCTTGGCTTGGGGGCGGGGGTCGCATAACTCTATACCCTCCAACATTTCTCGGATGAAAATAGGCGTGTCCTATGCAAAAGCAGGACATTCTGGGATCAAATCAGAGATCAGGACAGCTTCTGTAAATCTGGGACTGTCCCTGGAAAATAGAGACACTTGGAAGGTCTGTAAGTGCTTAACAATGTCCACAACTTCTGACTCAACCACGGGCTGCTATTCATGCTAATCCGCTCTTGGGGGCAGTATACAGTGGTACCTCGGGTTAAGAACTTAATTCGTTCTGGAGGTCCGTTCTTAACCTGAAACCGTTCTTAACCTGAGGTACCACTTTAGCTAATGGGGCTTCCCGCTGCCGCACGATTTCTGTTCTCATCCTGAAGCAAAGTTCTGAACCCGAGGTACTATTTCTGGGTTAGCGGAGTCTGTAACCTGAAGTGTCTGTAACCTGAGGTACCACTGTACATCCTCTGGATACCAGCTGCCGGGATTCACAAGTGGCAAGAGCGCTGTTGCGCTCCAGTCCTGCTTCTGGGCTTCCCAGAGCCATCTGGTTGGTCTCTGTGAAAAGACTGGCCTTATTGAGCACACTCTCCTTAGGTTCTTAAGGTCTGTGCTGCTCCGTGCGGGTGTGGGGAGTCTTCAGTTGGAGTTCACGTGTGGTGAGGCTCCATGAAATTCACACCGTTCATCTGCCAGGAGGAGAAAGAGAGAGAGACTGAGAGATCGTTGATTTCCAACTCAACTGTTGCTGCAGAAATGTGTGAGAGAAACTGCCTGCCCCTGTTAGTAGTTGGGACAAGTTCATAAGTTCTAATAAAATGTTATTGCTTATTTAAAAGTGACTGCATTACCCTGCACCGTATATTCTGGTGATAAATCAAATGGTTCGGATAAAGTGCAGCTGGTGTAGGATATTCTAAGTAATTTGTCTGTTTCACCCCACATCCATCCCTACCTTGGACCATCTAGGCAAGTCATATGTTCCTGTATTCCGTAGGTAGAAGAATAGGCAAAGCTGCCTTATGCTGAATTAAGCCATTCACTCACGTAGCTCAGTATTGTCTGTCCTGAGTGGCAGAAGCTCTCCAGCATTTCAGACATGGGACATTCCCTGGAGAAGTAGGAGACTGAACCTGGGACCTTCTGAATGGCCCTCTGTCATGGATGCTTTAGTTGAGATTCCTGCATCAAAGGGGGTTGGACTGGACAGCTCCTGGGGCTCCTTCCAACTCTACAAATCTAGGAATGCAAAGCCACCTGAGCTCTGTGTCAGGAGCGCATGCAGGAGCCAGGCCCTGTGACCAGTAGGACTTTGCAGGACTGGGGCCTTCCTAAGTTTGTTCTGAAGAGGCAAGGCATGGCCACACAGGTGAGGCCGATTGGTAACTCACAGCACCTGGTGGCAAGAGCCGGGAAGGGATATAAGGTCAGCATTTCCCTTCGGCTCTTTGCCACAGCAACATGTTCCCTGCCTTGCTGCATTTGGTTCCTTGTCTCCTTGCTTCTTGATCCTTGGACCCCTGACTTCATGGCTCCTTGCTTCTTGATCCTTGGACCCCTGACTTCAGGACTCCTTCCTTCTTGATCCTCAGACCCCTGACTTTGTGACTCCTTGCTTCTTGAAACTTGGACCCTTGACTTCCTGACTCCTGGACTCCCATTCCTGCTCCCACCCCGCCATCTTGCCCCCGGTCCCGATATCCCCAGCCGGGTCTTTGATCGCTCATGAACTGGACCGTGACACTCTGGCCCTTCCACACTGTGGAAGCTGACAAGCCACTTAGATGCCAAGCTAAGCTGGCCTTTGTTTGACCACCAGGGCACAAGTTAGGGCAACAACCCTCCAAAAGAAATGCAGGTCATAGGAACCATATGCATCTAAGTGGCTTGTCAACTTCCACAGTGTGGAAGGTTACAGTACTGGACTAGGACCTGGGAGACGAGGGTTCAAATCCTTGCTCGGCCATAATACTCAGTGGGAAACCTTGGGCCAGTTGCTTCCTCTCAGCCCACCTCACAGGGTTGTTGTGAAGGTGAAATTGGGGAGGACAAGAACTGCGTAAGCCAACTTGGAGAAAAGGTGGGATATAAATGTAAAAGAAACAAACATCACAGGAGCCCTTGAATTGAGATAGGGGTCCAAATTATGGGACCACCACAGTCCCTCCTTCCTTCTCCATAAATCAAGCACTGAGCACAACCAACTTGTGCCTTCTTTAGCTCCCCCCACCCTTACAATGAGCACTGCAAGGAGCAGCAAGGTGAATTGGGGGCATGGGGGGGGGCTTGTCAGGTGCAGGCAGAGCAGTGACAGTGTGACGACATTCCATTTGGAAGGGATGCCTTCCCCTCAAAGTGCCAGGCAAATAAATGGTAAGCACACCTATATATTGCAGGTCTCTGGTATCATATTGGGGGGCAGGTGCAAAGCCAAATTGGAGTTAGCAGAGACTAAAGAAAGTGTTGTGTGCTGATGTAGGCCATAAGAGAGAACGCAGAGTCCCTGACCCCCACAGACCTTGCAAACTAAGTGCAAAATGGTACAACTCAAGCACAACATGTGCTAGGTGAAGAGTGGACAGGTTTAATTTAGCCCAGAATGATGGAGATTTCCTAGAGAATGGCAATGTTTCTTAGTTTGGCCAGCTAGAGCTGATAAATCATTTCCCTCTAATGATCCAGAAAAGGTGCTTAGCATTTCTGCCGCGATGGCAGCTCTCAGTGATTAACAAGGCAAAACACAAAAACAACCCATCAGCAAAAAAAACACCTTGTGAGCCTTAAACACACACACACACACACACACACACACACACTGATGTGACCAGTTTTGTGTCAAATGCTGTTTTCCTTCTGTCTGCCAAAGGGCTTAAGAACCAAGCTTGCTTCCTATGGAATGGAGAAGAAAATGCTCATTTACTTTGGCAGGAGGGGAAACGGGTTTTAATATCCACCAAAAAAGCAAAGAGAATGTTTTCAATGCCTGAGTTTCCCAGCCAAATTGCTTACAGTGCAGAAATGTTGCAGGGATTTCTAGAAACCTTCAGCCAGCCCCTTCAGATGTTTTGTAAAGGCATAGCTTTTTGCCCAGGCTTTCCCTGACCCCTTGGTTTGATTTGTTTTGATAATACCCTTTTACTGGTTTTTATGCTGCGCCTCTGTTTTTTTTGATACTTATTATTTTTGTTTCCTTTTTTCCGAAAACCACTGAGAAATTTTAAAATATTATGGTAGTTTAGTAAGATGGTAGCATTCTATGCCGGTACAGATAGGGTGCGTTAAGATTTGGTCCTGTTGTGTCAGAGAAAGTGCAGTTTCCTATGCATGCACTACCATAAGAGGTGAAGCTTCCCAGTAGTCTACTCATTTCGGCAAAGGTGGTTGCAAATCTGAGTATGTCAGGAAGCTCAGTCTGGGATTTCTGCAGATAAGGTACTGGCTCACTTCTCCCTGTGCCTCTCACTAGCCACAAGAAAGACCTATAGACAATTCCAGCTGGGGCATTTTTTTGGAAGTGCAACAGCAGAGATAATCCGGTGTTGAACTTAAGGGTTAATTCTTTTAGTTCTCATGTCAACTAGTCAAGATGGGGATGGGAGGAGGTGCTACTTACTAATCGGCCAGGTGTCATCAGTACACTGATAACACACAGAAATACCTGCCCATAACATTATGTATCAGGAGAAGCTGTGAAAGCTCTAGATCAGTGTTTGCCTACAGTGGTGGGTGGGATGAAGGCCAGCAAACTGTCCTTGAACCTTGAAAAGACAGATGATTTTAGGATGGGTGGTTCCCATGACTGGGAGATAGACAAGTTACCTGTTATGGATGGGCCTGCCCCTCTGAAGGAGCAAGTGCATAGCTTTGAGGTACTCACAGACGCATCTTTGTCACAACGGTCCTCTGTGGGACATGGGTGGTGCTGTGGTCTAAACCACTGAGCCTCTTGGGCCTGGAAAGTCGGTGGTTTGAATCCGTGTGACGGGGTGAGCTCCCATTGCTCTGTCCCAGCTCCTGCCAACCTAGCAGTTCGAAAGCACCCCAGTGCAAGTAGATAAATAAGTATCGCTGCAGTGGGAAAGTAAATGGCATTTCCGTGCATTCTGGCTTGCGTCACAGTGCTCCATTGCGCCAGAAGCGGTTTAGTCATGCTGGCCACATGACCCAGAAAGCTGTCTGTGGACAAACGCTGGCTCCCTCGAACTGAAAGCGAGATGAGCGCCGCAACCCCATGGTCACCTTTGACTGGACTTATCCATCCAGGGGTCCTTTACCCCTCTTACCAGTTTGGTTTGGTTTGCCAGCTATGGCTGTTGCTGGACAAGGATAGCCTGGCCACTCTAGTCCACATGTTGGTAACCTTGAGGCTAGATTACTGCAATGTGCTCCATGCGGGGCTGCCCTTGGGCCTGGTTCAGAAGCCCCAGCTGGTGTAGAACACTGGTGGCAGACTGCTGATTGGGGGCACATGACTGACTTGCGGCACCATGGATAAAACATTTCCTTGTAAGGACCTTGAACCTCACTTGGTCGTAAATGGGCAGCCGGTGGAAATGTTTTATCCATGGTGCCGCAAGTCAGTCATGTGCCCCCAATCAGCAGTCTGCCACCAAAGAGGGACGCGGGTGGCGCGGTGGGTTAAACCACAGAGCCTAGGACTTGCCGATCAGAAGGTTGGGGGTTCGAATCCCCATGACGGGGTGAGCTCCCGTTGCTCGGTCCCTGCTCCTGCCAACATAGCAGTTCGAAAGCATGTCAAAGTGCATGTAGATAAATAGGTACCACTCCAGCGGGAAGGTAAACGGCGTTTCCATGTTCTGCTCTGGTTTGCCAGAAGCGGCTTAGTCATGCTGGCCACAGGACCTGGAAGCTGTACGCCAGCTCCCTCGGCCAGTAAAGCGAGATGAGTTCCGCAACCCCAGAGTTGGCCACGACTGGACCTAATGGTCAGGGGTCCCTTTACCTTTATATATTTACAAAGCCCTGAATGACAAGTAGGCTTTTGCCGCCTTCATCTGGGCCGTGCACCCTCTTCTCTTTCCCTCCCTCTCTCTTACACAAATGCACACTACTCAGCTCATAGGGGCACAGAAATGAACCAGCGTTGCAGCAGCAGCAGCAGAATGAACAGATGACTTGGGTCTGCTTTGTATTTTGGGGAAAGAAAACCTGGCACCCCCACAGGTCTGGAGGACCACTGGTGCTCTACAAAGGGTTGAAATAAGCAACTCTACAGTGCAAGTTAAGGGCTGAGGGAGCTGCATTTAGGGGAAATGTCTCCTCCTTCAGTCCCCGCAGGACCAAAGGAAAGGGGCTGTAACTCATTGGTGGAGTATCTGCTTTGCATACAGGAGGGACAGGTTTCATTCCCAGAATCTCTAGGTAGGGCTGGTAAAGACTCCCTACCTGAAACTCTGGAGATCTGCTGTCAGCCAGTGTTGACAATACTGAGTGAGATAGATTAATGCTGACTCAGTAGAAGGCAGCTCCTTCTACTTCCTTTGAAATCCCAATGGCATTGAAGGGAAGGCAGCAACACCAATAACCTCATCCATTGACTATCTGGGAAGTGACTGGGTTTTCATCACCTTGATGGGAGTGAAGCTGCAGCAATAACCACCTGACAGCAACATCACTGCTACTTGTTGGGAGGTGGGTGAGGCTGGGGCTGTGTGTGCACTGTAAGGAACACAGGACTGACTTCTCCGATGTGTCCATGAAGCCCTGACCTTGTCATTCCCTGTTGGTAAGCAGGCGGTGACGCTGCTACCTGAAGGCTGTTGCCCAGGCTCCAGCCAACCGAGTGAGCCGACCTTGGACATTTCTGCTCTGCTGTGGAAGGGAGTTAATAATGGTAGGGGGAGAG
Source organism: Podarcis bocagei (assembly GCF_964188305.1). NCBI lineage: Eukaryota > Metazoa > Chordata > Lepidosauria > Squamata > Lacertidae > Podarcis > Podarcis bocagei. The sequence continues at coordinate 52,424,225 of NC_138136.1, read as the reverse complement.
ATACAGTTCTGGGTCAGTTTGGGAAAAGGTGGTTGCATCTCCTCCTTGGCATCTTTAGAGTCAGTCAGGCAAATTTAGTTGTCCTCCATAATGAAACCAGGGGAGGAACAGTCAGTGGACAACCAATTTCATCCAACCACCCTAATCTGTCGTTTACCTCCACTGCACTGTTTGAGGACTGAGCCACTGATGCTCTCACACTTGGTATTGCTTTGCCCCTTTCCTCAGGGGGTCTTATCAAGGTGAAATGGCTTAACCGCCAAACTGTCACTGCCCATGCTTAAGCCCCACTTCTTATAGAAGATGGAAGAGTAGCAACAGGACCATCTAGACCTCTTCTTCAGAACTCCCTACATTAGCCAGGTGCCCTCAGTATCTTGCTCCAGATGCCTACTGTGAGGGTTTGATTAGCTGCTTGTGCGTGAAAACGTGCTCCCTCAGAGTTTGTGCGCCCCCACAAACCTCCGTGTGTGACGGAGCTCCTCAGACATGTCTGCTCTAGTCACTAGTAGAGTCCGACAGTGGCTGTCTGCGGAAGCGTTTCCAACAAAGAAGTTCCTTAACGGAAACGCGTCTCCTGGACTCACGGCGTGACAGTTTCCTGCGAGGTATGGGTCTCCCTATGGGAGACTCCGATACCTCCCCACTGTTTTCGCTGGAAGCCTCCCTGAGCCCTCCCTCCTGCTCACATTCCCTCAGAGACCCACTCCTCCCCCTGCTGGTCCCTGCTTCAGCAGTTGAGTCTCTTTCATCCTGCCTGAGTCCCTCCACCACCTGATGCTCTGATGGCAGTTCCCTGACATCCACCTCCCCTCCAGGGCCCCCCTCACCCCCTCCCAATTCCTCCCCCCTGGGAGGTGAAGGGCTAAAACCCCGAAACGAATCTTCCTCATCTTCTGACGTCTCGAACAATTCTCTCCATCGATCGTCGTCCTGGCCAGCTGAATCCTCCTCCTCTTCAGAATCTGGGAACCCCTCCAACTCCTCTTCCTCGTCGGTGGTGGCAAAGTATTCCCTTCGGAACCTCGCTACAGGCTGAGGTTTACGTGGGAACCTCTGATGAAAAGTCTCTATTAAAACCTCGTCATTGACATCCTCTGCCCTAACCCAGGTGTTTTCCGACTCCGGTTCCCCTTCCCACATTACCAAATACTCTACTTGATCTCCCTTCCACCTGGAATCGAGGATCTCCGCTACATGGTAGCTGTGTTCCTTCTCCTCCATTGCTGGTCCCCTAGTGACCCTCCCCTCACTGTCTCCTCTATACGGTGACAGCAACGACCTGTGAAAAACTGGGTGCAGCTTCATGTGGTTCGGTAACCGGAGCCTGAAAGCCACTGGATTGACCTGCTGTATGACTTCAAACGGACCCAGCCTTTTGGGTCTTAATTTCTTACAACCTCCTTTGAATGGCAACCCTTGGGTTGACAGCCACACCTGGTCCCCCACCCTGATGCTTTCACCTTCCCTTCTGTTTTTGTCTGCTTGCCTCTTATATTCCTCCTTAGCCCTGTTTAAGTTGAGTTGGAGCTGGCGATGGATCGCTTCCATTTCTTCCACGAACTGTTCTGCAGCTGGAACGCTCCAGTTCTCCCCCTCCCCCCCTGGGAAGGCTCTGGGATGGCACCCGTGATTAGCCAAAAAGGGGCTCATCCCCGTGGACACGTTCTCTGCATTGTTGTAGGCAAATTCTGCCAACGCCAGCTTCTCCACCCAATCATTCTCTCTGTCATTAACATAACACCTCAAATATTGTTGGAGAACCCCATTTGCTCTTTCCGCCTGCCCGTTGGTTTCAGGATGACGGGCCGTCGAGAAATTAACCTCTACATGCAGTAAGCTCATGAGCTTCCTCCAGAACCTGGAAGTAAATTGTTTCCCTCGGTCTGAAACCACCCTCAAGGGGGCGCCATGCAACCTAAACACATTCTCTACAAACAATTTGGCGGTTTCTTCTGCTGTAACCGCATGTGAGCAGGCTATGAAGTGGGCCATTTTAGTTAACAGGTCTACTACAACCATGATGGCTGTTTTCCCTCTAGACCTTGGCAGATCAGTCATGAAATCTATTGCCACTGCTTCCCACGGTCTCTCAGGTGTGGGCAGTGGTTCTAATAAACCAGCCGGCGCCTGCCTCTCCCCCTTGGCTCTTTGGCATTGTTCACACCCTCTCACATACTCCCGCACATCTTCCCTGACCTTGGGCCACCAAAATTCCCTGGTAACCAGCCACATGGTTTTGTGTTGCCCAAAGTGCCCTGCTGTGGGGCTATCGTGCAGCTGCTTGAGTACTTTCTCCCTCAATTCCCCTTCAGGTATATATAACGCTCCCTTATAATACAATGCCCCATTTCTCTCCTCAAAACCACCGGGTTTGTCTTCCTCCCCTCTGAGATCCCTGAGTTTCCCCTGGGCGTATGCATCCTGCACCGTACCCTCTACCAATTCCCTTTGCCCCACCAAAGTCGCCCCACACACCCAGCGGTCCTCTGGAATGATATGGGTTTCTTCGGGTGCTCCCTCCCCCTCCAAATATTCAGGCTTGCGTGAGAGAGCGTCCGCCCTAACATTCTCTGGGCCTGGCACATAACAAATCTCAAAGTTAAATTTGGAGAACTCTTGGGCCCATCTCAACTGCCTTTGGTTGAGCACTCGCGCCGTTCTCCAGTACTCTAGATTTTTATGGTCCGTGCACACTTGCACTTTATGTTGTGCACCAACTAGCAGATGCCTCCATCTCCGGAACGCCTCATGAATAGCAAGCAGTTCTCGGTCGTACACCGTGTAGTTCCTCTCGGATTTGTTCAGCTTCCGCGAGAAGAAGGCACACGGACGCCACTCCGACTCCTCCTTCCCCGGCTGCAGAAGAAGCACCGCCCCTATGGCTCTGTCAGATGCGTCTGTTTCAACCCTTAGCTTCTTTCGTAAATCCACATGCAGAAGTTGTTCTTCAGAGGCGAAGGCCCTTTTCAGTTCCTCAAACGCTCGCCCCGCCTCCGCCGTCCATACAAACTTCTTCTTACTGCTGAGACAGTCAGTGATGGGCGCCGTCAGATGGGCGAAGTTGCGGATGAACTTACGATAAAAGTTTCCAAACCCTAGGAACCTCTGCACATCCTTCTTGGTTTTGGGTGTTTTCCATTCCAGCACTGCCTGTACCTTGCCGGGATCCATGGCCAATCCCTTGTCTGACAGGCGGTACCCCAGGAATTCCACCTCCTTGGTATGGAACCGACACTTCTCCAGTTTGACCCACAGCCTGTTGGCTTGCAGTCTGCTCAACACTTCTCTGACGTCTCTCACATGTTGCTCCTCATTCTCAGAATACACCAACACATCATCTAGAAAGGCAACGCAATTCTTGTAGAGCAAAGGGCCCAGCACGTGGTTCATAAAAGATTGAAAACACGCGGAGCCTGCTTGTAATCCAAATGGCATAACGAGGTATTCAAACGCCCCCAAAGGGGTAAACATGGTGGTTTTCCATTCATCCCCTTTCCTTATGCGTATCAGGTTGTACGCCCCCCTTAGATCCAGCTTTGTGAAAATCTTTCCCTTCCTCACCATGGTCAAAATATCATCAATTCTGGGCATAGGGAACGCCACCGGTTCAGTCACTGCATTCAGCCGCCTAAAATCACATACAAGTCTCGGCTTGTCCGCATTTTTTTTGTCCACAAAGAACACTGGGCTCCCCCCTGCTGCTTTGGACTCTCTGATGAAGCCTCTCTTCAGGTTCTTGTCAATGAACCCTCGCAACTCCTGCATTTCCCTGTCTGACATGGCATACAACTTGCCCACGGGAAGCTGTGCTCCAGGGAGTAAATTGATCTGACAATCAAAGGGTCTATGAGGTGGTAGTTGGTCAGCTTCCTTCTCGCTGAACACGTCGCTGAGATCTGCATACTGTGGTGGTACCTTCACCTTTCCCATTACTTCAGTCCCTGCTAGGGTGGCTTGGGCCCCTACTGAACCCTTCTCCCCTTTGCAGTGTTCTAGGCAATGTGCTGAACCAAAGGACACCACTCTTTGATGCCAGCCAACCAGCGGATCATGTAGAGCTAGCCAGCTCATTCCCAAAATAATGGGAGCGCCTCCCAGGGTGGCCACATTAAACGCTATCAGTTCTGTGTGCCTTGCCACCCTCATTATCATTGGGACAGTCTGCAAGCGGACTCCTCCTCCCAACAACTCCCTGCCATCAATCGTGGTCACCTGCAGGGGGTTGCTTAAAGGGATGGTCTGTATCTGGTGTTCAGCAACAAACTCCTTGCTCATAAAATTGCAGGAGCTGCCTGAGTCCAATAGCGCCTTTATTTTTAGGGGGTGCCCATTCTGCAGCTCTAGCGACACTTCAATCACTAGAGCAGGTCGAGGAGCTTCTGGCACGGGCACTTTCACTGCTCTTTGGCCTGGCTGCAGTGCCCCAATTGTGGCAACCAGGCGTTGGCTTTTACCTGCTCCGCTCCCCCTTCTTCTCCCCCCTCAACAGCTCCCACCATCCCTTGCCATTCCTTCCTCTGGGGGCAGACTCTGGCAAAGTGGCCTGGCTGTTGGCAGAGATAGCATTTCCGGGGGCCCTTTCCCTCCTTCTTAGCTCCCTCGCTGGTTTTTGAAAATGCGCGCGCGCGCGCTGTTCCGATTTCCATCGGCTCTGCCGGCGGGAAAGCTGGCTCAGGAATGTCTGGAATGCGGAACTCCTTCCAACGTTCCCCTCTCCCTTCCCGCCTCTCCAAGGCTCTTGCCTCCTGCCGCGCTCCTATGGTCAGCGCAGATTTGGTCAGCTGATCCATAGACTCCGCCCTGGGGCTCCGTGCCAGCTCGTCTTTCACCCCCGAAGAAAGACCTTCTTCAAATAGCATTTGAACGGGTGCCGCCGATAAATCCCAACTCAGTCTGTGAATCAGCATGGTAAACTCAGTCCAATATTCACGGACAGATCGACTCCCCTGCTTACAAGCCATTAGCTGTCTGCGCACCACCCCTTCCTCAATATCGCTGGAAAACATGATATCCATTGCACGAAAGAACTTCATTGTGTCCTTTAGTATGTCATTGTGCGTTGCCATTAGGGGTCGCACCCAGTCTCTAGCCCCTTTCTCAAGATGCCCAATTACAAAAGCAACTCGCGATTCCTCATCAGGGAACTCATCGAACTGCACATTAAGGGCATATTGCATCTCTGTCCTAAAAGCATGGTAGTCCTTGGGGTCCCCCCCAAATTTCTGCACCAATCCTGGTACCTTTCTGGGGAATTGAGTGGCTCTCCCCTTCTTGTCTGCATCCTGAGCCCTTCTCTCCTCCAGCCTCGCCGTCTGCAGGGCCAGTTGAACCTCCAACGCTCGGTATCTATCTTCCAAGCTTGGACCAGCTCCAGCCCCTGCTCCTCCGGTTCCGGTTGGTTCGCTCATGATGCCTTCTCTTGCACAGGCAGCGTACAAAGACTGTCGGACTGCTGTGAGGGTTTGATTAGCTGCTTGTGCGTGAAAACGTGCTCCCTCAGAGTTTGTGCGCCCCCACAAACCTCCGTGTGTGACGGAGCTCCTCAGACATGTCTGCTCTAGTCACTAGTAGAGTCCGACAGTGGCTGTCTGCGGAAGCGTTTCCAACAAAGAAGTTCCTTAACGGAAACGCGTCTCCTGGACTCACGGCGTGACAGTTTCCTGCGAGGTATGGGTCTCCCTATGGGAGACTCCGATACCTCCCCACTGTTTTCGCTGGAAGCCTCCCTGAGCCCTCCCTCCTGCTCGCATTCCCTCAGAGACCCACTCCTCCCCCTGCTGGTCCCTGCTTCAGCAGTTGAGTCTCTTTCATCCTGCCTGAGTCCCTCCACCACCTGATGCTCTGATGGCAGTTCCCTGACACCTACCTATCAGAATACCTATGTTCTGATTTTTACTGATTGCAATGTTTTGCGGATAATTTTGTGCATGTTTCTTAATGGTTTTGTGGATTTCACCTGCTTTATCTACATTATTATGTGCACCACGTAGCTCTTTGAATAAATGGTTTATAAATCTGTTTGAATAACTAAGAGATTCTGCACCTCTTCCATCTTTCTCAGAAAAGATGGACTTTCTCCAGTCTCAGAAAAGGTGGAAGAGCAAAAGAAAAAACAAAGGAGCCATTTGATTTCCTAATGTTATCATGCGGACCATCTGTAAAAAGTGAGTAAACAAACTGTGTCAATTCTATACTAAACCTTCTGTCTGAAAGAGCCCCATGAGATGAATTGAAGCCACAATGTCCCCATATTCAGAGGGTGACTTTCAGAAGAACAGAAAGAGACCAGTGGCCAATCTGGCCCAGCATCCTGTTCTCACAATGTCCAACCAGATGTCTGTGGGAAGTCCAGAAGAAGCAGGACCTGAATGCAACAGCACTCTCCCTTCTTGAGGTTTCCAGCAACTGGCATTCAGAAGCATGACAATCTCAGACAGTGGAGGTGTGGAACATAGGCATCAGTATTAGCAGCAACTGATTATTATTTGCATAGGACCCCAAGAAGGATCCATCTGACAAACACATCTCCTAATAAGTGTACCGTATGTAACATGGGCTTCTGAATTTTGTTTTAACGGTCCTTATTTGTGATACTAAGAGATTGAGAAAACCTTCTGGACTGATAAAATGCAACAGGGCCAACCAGAATTTATTACTTTCTTTCCCACCCGTTAACAAGATGTTAAATACAACGTTAGCATTTATAATTTACAACTTCAACACACGTTTCATTGGGGGGGAAGGTAAAAATAAAGGTGACCATCCCTTTTGGCTTTTTAGTACAGCTCAGACTGCAGTCGGAGGGAAGAAATGCTTCTGCCTGGAGACATGGAAATAATCTCATCAATATATGAAAGCTACACGAAGATCTGGATCAACAGAAGCACTATGCCCATTGATTTTTCTTCTAGTCCTTAGCTTTGAATTGGACAGATGGTACCTTCCCCCCTCCCAAGGGCTAGTTCATCACATAGTTCAGTTTATTTTATTTTTTTTTTGCATACATGTCAGCACCTTCTTGACATTTTCCCCATTGTCCAAAGGTGCATTATATCCTCTCATTATGTACATAACAGTTTTTTCCCCAAGTGAAATACAGGTGCTATATTTACAGAGTAGCTATATACCGATGATCATGAAAGCGATTTTACATTTTATATAGCACCTTCCATTCCAAAAGATATGAAAGAACTTTACAAAGGAGTTAAAACTTACAAACAACTTTCTCCACCAATTGGGATTCACGCCAACCGTGAGCCAGTCCTCTCCCCAACCCCAACCCCTTTTAAAACAACTATATTACAATGCATAGCCGTATTACAGAAAGGTTTAGGCCAAGACGTGAAGTACATGTGCTTCTGCTAGAGTTATGTCCAGAAAGCAGATTCTTTTATCAGCTACCCAAGTCAGCACATGAAGAGCATGGAGGCCTCTAGAAGAACTCTTTGTGTTCTGAGAAGAAACTCAGATGACCAGAGCTTCAGTTTTTACACATCATCTGGAATGTGGCCGTTCCGAACACACCAAGGGCACCTTTAAACCCCATTTGCATTTTGAGGGTTGTGTCTGGGACGAAAACGCCACCTAACCAGGTCAGCCAAAAGCAGCGCTTCCTGTGACACCTACAGAAATGGGACAATGCAAAATGAAATGAAACGAAAGTGTCAGAAGCAGTTTATAAAAATGGCACATTTATTGCTACAGAACGGTCATGTACATGACGGCATCGGATAACTACAGATGGGAAACAGGTAATGGCCTACGGCAAGCTGTGTTTGTTTGCTTTTTTTTCTCTCTCTTCTCGAAGGAACTCCAGCACACAACCTGTTTGGACACTTCTACAAATCAGAAAGTACACCAAAAACATGGAGGGGAAATTGAGGCACTCAGCCACACGTTGAAAACAAAGTGTAACTGTATTAACTTTTTTTCTCTCCTTTTTTGTCCCTTTTGTAATTTTCACCTCCCCCCCCCTTTCCTTTTTTGAACTGTTGCAGCTACTACAGGTTCGGTCGCAAAAAAAAAAATCCTGCCCCCCCCGCGACCTACAACTAAAAAAGAAAAAGAAAAAGAAGCTACCATACAATTTCATCTTAGTAACACATGGTAAAATAACATCTTTTAAATAGTAAAATAAAGTAACAAACTTTTACTCAGAATGATTCAAAAAATCTATAAAGAAGAAATATTCAGAATCTGACGATTCCCCCACCCCCCCACCCCTTGCAATATTCATGGTATAAAAGGATTGCTCCTGTGAAAAATAAGCCAAATATATTTTTTATTTTTTAAATTTAGGGTTTTTCTTTTATCCTACTAGGGTGTACTACAGTTCTATTTTATAGCAAAAAGGTCACTAGACAAACGAAGCTTTGTAACAAAAAGCCAGGCACTGATACATGGTAAATCTCTGCTTTTTTTCTTCTCTTATCTTCACTTAGTTGCATCACAAGTAACAAGAATGAAAAAGGCCACAGGTCATATATTTTCACCATTACATAAGTCTATAATACTTGAAATGAGTATGCTCAAACCAGCACTGCACAAAGGTGAGTCAATTTCAAGTCCCAAGAGAAAGAATATGTTGTTTTGGAAAAAAAGAAAGAGAAACAAAACAAGCTTAAAAGGTCTTGGTGCCCCATTGTGCTGGAATTTATCTTATTCCATCTTTAAGATCCCTCCGCCCTACCCCACTTCAAGTGAGTCAGTGGGCCAAGTTTAATTTATTTGTGCTTTTTCTTCTCCCCTGATGAATTCTCTTCATTCCTGGTAATGTACTGTATTGTTCGCTCTCCCCCTCCCCCCGGCACAGATTGAAGCGTGCCTATCAGAATAGAAAGATGAAATTTGCAAATTCCACCCCGTTCCACCCCCGCACCCCCCCAACCTCCCACCCCCCCGCCAAGGAAATTAACAAACGAAACAAATCGGAAGACTGCATCGGTACAAGTTGCATCACTGGTTGAACTGACAAGTTGTCTGTATACACATTAGTGTTCCTTGCAGCTACATGAAAGACAAATGTGAAAAGGAGAAAGGAAAAAGAAGTTCTAGATGAACAGATTTCCCTAACCAGCATATTCATAAATTACTTGAATGTGGAGGTGGATCACCCACTAAAATATCTGATGGGTTTTTGAGTACTGTTGGTTTCAACACATAGCCTTCCTTGAATGGTTAAAAGCCAAGCCACCACCAGGTCGACTATCAAGTGACAGCTTCCTCTGAGGACACCTGTTTGAAAAGACAGGAGCAGGGGGAAGGCCTCAGAGGTTTGTGGTGTCTTGTCTCTTACGGCCAGACCCTAAATTAATGCATGCATGCAGCAAAAAAATAAGAAAACCCAAATGGGGGGAGGTTGGGTGTGTGAGACAAAGGACAGTGTGGCTGAATAATTTTCAAGTTTACATTCCATTATGGAACAGGAAACCATCTCAAAAGCCATGCGGATAAGATTACCATTTGATACATCACTAACCTTTCTCCTGGTTCTATGTAGATCATCAACAGTTTAGAAGCATGCTCTGTGCATAAGTGCACATTGAAAGAAAGGTGATTTTTTTCAAAATAAAAAAAACATCCTCCTATCACTTGGGTTGTGATTTTGACAGAATAAAGTGATATTGACTCTGCATGTTTAAGGTGTGACATAACTGCTAGGTGATGATATTATTATTATTATTATTATTATTATTTATTATTTACTGGTATTCTGTTTGGAAGGCTTAAATGGAGAAAAAGGTTTTATTTACTTTCTCCCATCCTGCCCCTCGATAGCCTCATTTCAGACTGCAGTTATCTTTTAATTTAGGTGGGCAACACTCAGTGGTCTTATAGACTGAATGGGATGGTTAAAATCTTGATGCTATTGAAGTAAGTAAATGGAAAAACTCTCCATGGAGATGGTTTATAACAAAAATTTCCCCTCAAACTGTTCATTTTCATATAAAAAAACCTTTAATGACAAGCAATTTTAATATCCTTTAAAGGAATCCTTCAGTCTGTCCAGAATACTAGTACTTAAAAGAATTAGGATTACCCATTCACCTGCATAAATGCTATTAAAAGTATGGCATTTGTACTGAAACATTCTGAGCTAAACTAATATGGTTTTTGCTCTGTCAGGATGGTTTCAATCCACCTCCACATTTGAGAAACTTACTGACAAATAAAAGCATTTAAAGTTTTACTGCTACTGAACATATTTACAATTTTCAACACACGCACACGCACACACACAGCTAATCAAAATGTTTATGGATATGTAGAAGGTGGTTCACATGGTAAACTATCATATTTGTTCTTTATGTTTTTCAGAAACATAAAATTCAGATTCTCGTATCTCACTACTCCATGAGATTTTGTTTCAACCACACAATTTTTTTTAAAAAAACACAAAAAACTGATACAATGTATTAAAACACATAATAACAAGAGTCTACATGTAAAAATATAACTTTTACATACACAATTTCAAAATAATGATACGTTTGCCATTTTGTTGCATAAAATTTACAAATGTATTTTCCCCCCATTACTATGTAACTGGCAAAACAGGAGAACAGATGGAACGTCTAGACCGTTTTCAATGGACTTATGGCGTTTACTCAGTGCTGATAGGTGGAAAATCTACTTGAACAGGGAGATTTCATTTAAAAAATACATGCCAAGTTTGTGTGGCTATTTAAAAAAAACAACAACAAAAAACCAGAAGCTGGAACAGGAGACAAAAGGATGCTGACGAAGACAATTTGGGAGCACTATTTGTTAATTGTTCTATACCGTATACCAAAGTCAATCTTTAGAAGATTCGCTATGGATACTAGTCTCTGCTGTGCCCAAAGCTAGTTGTTGGATCAGTTGCTGTGCCATAGGTTTGATCTATGCTACAATTATATATATATATTTATATGTTAAGTAAAAACTTGGTTCATACTGGCCAGAGAAATACTGCTCTACTTCCCCCTCCTCAACAAAGTGCAACTTGATGCTTTAGAACGGGTAAGGCTTGTTCTAAACGCTGCATTACAAGTGGATATTGGCATTATTTTCATAAATGAAGGAGGAGGCAGCAAATGGTCGACCTTTCATTAATCCACTTCTTTTCCTTAAAAAAAAAATGGTGTGTGTTTTTCCCCTTTAAAAAAACCCACAAAAATCTTTCATACAACTAGCAACACCCCCCCTTTGTAATCCCCCCCCCGCCCAAATCTGACCATGTATTCTGAAACGCCTTGCTGCAAAATTGTATTCAGGCTACACACATTAGGTTAACACTTCTACTGGTTCGTTAAAATCACAGCCACCTTTGATTTGTGTTATGTTTTCGATGATATAAACATTGGAAGGCACAGTGGTAACATTGTAGCATTCTAACCTTGTACCTCTGAAAATTCCAGAAATAGTGTCTAATGAGAGAGAGAGAAAGAGAGAGAGAGAGCGCAACATCTACAATTCGGACAAAAAACAAAAACGAAATCAGCCCACAACTGTTTGGACCAAGCCTCCGCAAATGCTGCCTTGCAGTTCAGCCGCATGTGATGCGACTTGCCAAGTCCTGTATTCTCCCCAAAAGACTGAAGGAACAACTCTCTACTTATTTTACGAATGATAAGTAACATCAGGGCCAGCGTTTCGTCCTGAACTGCCCCCTCCAGCAACAGAGTTGGCGCTACAGGCTACAACAAAAGGGGGGGGACCCAAATGGGGGAGTGGGAGAGAAATAAGACCAAAAAAAAAAAATCAAAAATCAATATTTACAGTAAAATCTTTTTTTAAAAAAGTTAATCAGTACTTTTTTTTTTTACAGGAGCAAAAAAGTTTGAAACAAATGAACAAAAGCTTACCATATTCACTAATTTTAATATATATTTATATATATATATTTATATATGTGTGTGTGTGTGTGTCATAGGTCTATAAGATCCATCTGTTCCTCCTACCCTAAGGAATGGCTAATGTCATCACTTCAGTTTTCATTAGGTCGTTTGCTGGTTTTGTAAATATGTGGGTAGCAAAAGCTTCCCTTTTTAATATCCAGTAAGTATAAACACTAGCTGACTAGTACACCAATGAAAACGTTCATTTTTTTTCTTCAGAAGTACACTTTTCATTATTGCAAGTTTACAATTTTTAAATTAAATATTTTTTTTTCAGACTTACAAATTAATTATATTTTTTTTCCCAAAAGAAGTTTAGGCACAAATGCATTGTCCCACAGTGTGGAGAAGATTGCCAATTCAGTCTCTTGGCTGTGCATTTACAGCTCCTAACATACTGCTTGAAACATTCTGAATGATATGTTGAAAAAAGACGTCCCTCAAGTTGCACTTTTCTTTTTGTGTTTGTTTCGAAATCGGGAATGCTGAAATCTCTTGCGTCTGTGATTCGTAACTACTCAGACTTGTCTTATTATATTACAAAAAAGGGGGTTAAGTGTTTATGTGGGTTTAAGATAATACAGCTGTTAAGGAAGTGGTCTCTGGTTTACGTAAAGAAAATGTGGCAACTTGGACCTGCAAAAGAAGTGAAAAAGATTTAGGTCAATTCTTGCTCTTATTCTTAATTTTCCATACAATATACATTTTTTAAGTGCATTTTAACATACTTTACAAGCCATTTCTCAGTAAACCTTACCGTACTATTGGGATGTAGATTTTTTTATTCCCATTTTAGAGATATGGAAAAATGGCGCACTCGAATGATGGCGGCCTTGCTCTCTAAGATCCAATAAAAATCTGCCCCCATCCCAGAAACTCTGAGGCAAGAAAAGGAGGCCAGCTGTGGAGGCAGAGTAGCATAGCTCAAAGACCACCTCCTTTCCTGGTTGGCTCTGCTTTCACCCTTTAGCTTGGCACCTGCCTGTACATCCAGCATAAAGGCTGGGGTTGACTGGTTGATGGCCTTGGGTAGAATTTTCTTTACCCTGCTGGCTTAAGCTGGTCACGTGACTGCTTTTCTACTTAACCCACATGCCAAAGATGCACAGGACAAGTCGACAGGTGCAGTGCTGGTTTAAGGGGCGTTAAACAAAAATTAACCACCTGGTGCCATCTTTTAAGAAGAAGGGAGACTTCCTCAGACCTGCCCTCTTCAAGGAGGCAAGGCTAGAGGGGATAGGGGGCAAGAACAGAGCCTCCAGTTTGGGTTTGCCTGGTTCACCCACATAAAGCTGCAGAAGGTGGGGGGTTGCTGCCACCAGGCCACAGCAATGTGAGGCCCATGGCAGGCCATGAGTAGATTAAGGACTAACCAACAGTTAGTCCTCACCTGAGCCGGGTGAGCTTACCTAGAAATGGCAACGCATAAGGAGGAAAGCCCCTTTAACTCTGTCAGATAAGATACCAGCACCGAAGGAAGTTATACATGCTACTCTATTTGCTCATTGCATATTGCTAGAAGCTGCCACCCGTCAAAATCCCCAAATACACATCTCGCGTTTTTATTCTAGGGGAACAGTGCAATGGCGCAGCTCAGGTGGCATTAAATACCTACCGAGTTGCAGAGAGATTGATGTGTGTGAACAACTAAAAAAGTGGTTCAAATAATAAAACTGACAGTGTGCTCTGTGGAAACATTTTAATCAATAAAATCAAAATGGGGAAAATATATATATTACGGGGCCAATAGCAGGAACCAAGTGGATGTTTGGGAACATGGATGCCTATGCTTGGATGTGTTTCTGACTTCCGATGGAAGCCGTCCAAGGCTATCGCCTGCTTGATCTCAACCAGGAGGTCATTCTACAGGGCAGGGGCAACTACTGATAAGGCCCTTCTTTACACTACAGGCAGATGTACGTTGTGGGATGGCCAGCAGGGACTCCCCAGCAGATTGCAGTCACCTGTCTGGAAGAAGGTAAGCCTTTCAGCTATCCCGGTACTGAGCTAGTTGAGGGTAGGCTGCAATAAACAAACTTGCCTTTTTTTGTTTTTTACATCTGTCCCATATGATTAGATGTGTCTCCCATCCCAGGGTGGGGTCCTGCCAAAGAAAGGGGAGGGGGGTCCGAAGATACTTTCTCTTCTTCCCTTCTTTTCAGACATGCTGCTTTAGGATTCAGATTCCTTTCTGCAGAACCAAAGCAAATGGGCATTAAGCATGTTAGCATCTGAACATGGTACCAGCTTACTTCACAATCCCACAGCAATGCCTTCCCCTCCTTTTCACTCTCAGTGTCTCATGAATCTCCATTAGAATAACAAAGGGCAAGCATTTCTATGGCTCTGAATTTTGTATCTCTGGATATTTTATATTTAAAGCCTGCCATTCCCTGCTCCGTCCAAAATCCTTAATAATCTGAGCATGTAAGCATCTAGGAAACAGAATTACCTGCAAGTTCAGTACCAGATCCCTGAGGACACAGGTGCGGCACCTCCAGCCCCACAGCTCAAGTGCACCCCAAGAAAGGGCCCAAATTTAGCCCACAAAGCCATTCCTCACAAACCACACCTGTCTGCCCCACATCTGACATCAAGTGTGATGTCAGGTATGGGGAAAGTAACTGCGTGTCTACAAAGGAAAAACCAGGAGCTTAAAGTGAGGTCTGGATTTTTCTTATGATGGAGCAAGGAGCACTCCCATTGCCCATCGGCTGATAATAATACGCCTTGTTCCAATAGCTCTCAGTACATTTCCATGCACAGTTCAAAGTGTTGGTGCTGACCCTTAAAGCCCTAAATGGCCTCGGCCCAGGATACCTGAAGAAGCATCTCCACCCCCATCATTCAGCCCGGACACTGAGGTCCAGCTCCGAGGGCCTTCTGGTGGTTCCCTCACTGCGAGAAGTGAGGTTACAGGGAACCAGGCAGAGGGCCTTCTTGGTGGTGGCACCCACCCTGTGGAATACACTCCCCATTAGTTGTCAAGGAAATAAACAAGTATCTGACTTTTAGAAGTTTTTAATGTTTGATGTTTTACTGTGTGTAGAATATTCTGTTGGGAGCCACCCAGAGTGGCTGGGGCAGCCCAGTCAGATGGGCAGCATTTAAATAAGAAAATCACTATTATTATTATTATAGCATGAAGTGGATTGCATTGAAACTGCTGCTAAAACAGAGGGACAAAGCTGCTTTTTAGCAGTGGCTTCAATTAAAACTTCGACAATTAAAACAGGACCTGTTGGCCAGGCGTCTAACTGACCTCTGACTTGCTGCTCTAAGCTGAGGATCACAGCTACAGCTTGATGCAAGATCAGAAGTTTGGTCTGGGGCTTGTCGCTCTTCAGGTGAAGCTGAACCATCCGGCCCAGCTCCTTGAAAGCCTCGTTGATGTCTCGGACGCGGAGGCGCTCACGGGCGTTGTTGGCCATTCTCCTCTCTTTCTCACGCTCCGCCTTTTGCTCCGGTGTAAGGTCTTCATCATCGTTATTGCTGGGAGGCAAACAGAACACAGTATTTTCTAATGGGGTAGAAAATGCAGGTGTTCTAAAGGAGTTCACACTATGCTCATGTCACAGAATGATCTTTGCTAGAAGGGGATGCAGGAATGCAGCAGTTTTGGGGCACACTGTTTAGCCTGTAAAATTGTAACTTCACCTGTGATGGTAATGCAGAAGGCTGAAAGCGACACGACAGGTTAATGCTTTAATAGTACACTGGTTTGGTTTTTAGACTCTGCACAGCATAGAGATTTTGGAAACATTAAGAGGATTAAAAATACTTTTAAATAAAGCTAAATAAATATATCACACTTGTTGTTTAAACTCCAGAGTCCACACATACAAATACCTCTTTTTAAGATCTGGGAAGCAAGTTTCTTGGATTGCGTGCAATTCACCGAGAGTTTCTCTTGCACAAGCCAAAAGCCCCACTGCAATGAAATTAATTTCCGTGGGTTGCACCCAAAGCAGCGCTGAGTGAATGTTCCATCAGTGCAAGGATTTGTGCTTGTGCAAAATCCCCCAAACCTTTTCCAGGGATTCCCCCACACAGCAGGGGATGGAAGTCCATTGTGGAAGCAGAAATCCTTTCACTGACAAAACACAGTAGCTGAATATTGGCCAAAGTGGCTTGTCCAGGACAAATTCCCATGCTCAGCAAGGACAAAAAGATAAGAAACATACAACTGCATTTTAAAAAACCTGCATTGTGGCATCAGCTACATTCAAGAAAACAATATGTAGATTATGCTGTGTTAAACCAAAATTAAGATAACCCTTTGTCCTTTGTTATAGTTTATGCTTTTGGCTGGGCTTTCTGTGCTCAACACATTTTGGTCCTTTAAGGCTTATTTTCTGTGTAGGTTTATTATGGGTTATTGCTGAAAAGTTGATCTAGTCTGCAGCTGACCTGTGTTTCCTACAATGAAATAAGTCAGGAACCTGTCTTGACACCCCTCAAAGAAATGCTTTGTGATTTAAATAAGGTGCCACTCTGAGGAAGACAGATGCCGAGTTAACTCTGTACTTGGCTAGGATGGCTGCATTATGGAGTTTCATTCTATAATCTATACTGAGGAATATAAATTGCAGTAGCAGCAGCAGTTGTTGTTGTCAAAATGGTGGTGGTGATAACTGAATGGTTCTCCGCTTCTTCCTCTGCCACATTTGTCATTCTGGTGGCAATCAGAAATGACACTCACAGGGGAGACTGTTTCATATATGGGGGTGAATTTTCTGCTCTGCACAATCTATGCAGCATGAGCATACTGCAATTATGTTGCTTTATTAAGAGTGTGCAGCTGTATATTTCTCCATGAGGATTATTAAAATAGTTTTAAGGGTGGTCTATGAGGGTGAAAAAAATAAAGTGATTTTCAAAAGCCCCGGAAGGGGGGCATTTTATTCCGCAATGCTGTTTATGATCCTCACCCCCTGGAGCAACTGACCTGTGTGGAGAGTTGTTCAGCTACATAAGCACTGAACCACACGCACCCCATGGTGGGCATGGGTCGAGTGTGTGAGGGACCTTGGCAGGTTGGCTATGGAGCAAGGGCCTTAGGTTGCCTATTGACCTGGACTCTGCAGACATCATCTAAGACCCTTCTTTGTGTCTCCTCCATGAGATGTCTGGAGGGCGGCAACACGAGAATGGGCCTTTTCTGCAGCGTCTGTGGATTCCCTCCCCAGGGAGATTCATCTGGCGCCTTCATTATACATCTTTAGATGACAGGAAAAAACATTCCTTTTCAACCAGGCCTTGAGCTGGTTGGTATTCTATGGCCTTTTAAATGTGTTTGTCGGAGAGGGGTTTTAACTATTTATTTTGTGCTTCTTATCCTCTGCTTTTATCTTGTGAACTGCCCTGAGATCTTTGGATGAAGGGAGTGAAAAATTTAATAAATCAAAAAAGTTGCCTCTGTAGGAGATTAGCTAGTTCTCCTGGTTATAGATGTTCTCCACAACCCTAAGCAGAATAGTCTTAAATCCTTCTCGTGTCTCTGGTTGTATGTGAGCTACGTCATTCCTTGCACAGAAGCACACCATGCCAAAGCCAGTTGAGTTTTCCTTATGGGTTGTCATCTTGACCTGATGACGACTCAGGTGTTCACGTTGCTGAAGGCAGTGCCCAGGCTGAAGGGAGCCTGTCAAGGCTATTTCACTAGCAAGCAAGTTACATCACACCTGTATCATTGGCTCTGACTGGCCAGGAAATTCCTCCAGTCACTGGCCCACTGAAAGAATGGAAGGGGCAGAGAAGTCATGGGGAAATGCTGAAGCAGCATAGAATCTGCTGGCTAAATGTGGCTATACATCTATTCCATATGCTCCTTGCTTCCAGCCTTTATTTTTATGAAATACCGTATCATACTTTCTGTCCAGTGCCAATGACTGATGACTTCTCTACCTTGATCTCATTCTTTCTCGTCTGCCAGCAGTCTGGATTTCCTATCAGTTGTAACTCTCCTTTACACGGAGCGTAAGTTTTTGTTTTATTTTTAAAACCATAAGTTTCTACATTCTATTTATTTTTTACTCCAAACTCCATATTCTCCCACATTTGCAAGGGCAGAAGAAAAAGGGCCGACCAGCTTGCTCATCTGCCTCTCGATTATGTCAGTGAAAAAGTCTTGATGATAAAACCGGAGGACAGGTTTTCACTAACACTCTGCAACGATTTCTTGTGCGGAACATGAAGAACAGATTGAGGGCTAGTGGCGATCCACGCGAAATCATGCAAGTTAGGGGCCACTGATGCTTTGTGAGCGAGAAATGCTGGTCTGTGTGAGGACCAGGCCATTCTCGGGATCAAGATGTGATGAAACCACTCAGCGCCATGCAAAAAGCTCAACAAAGGGTCTCAGATGGTACAAACAGGCTTAGCTTTGTTTATCCCAATGAAGCTACTACACTGATATATATATCCGTTCATAGTTACGCACATAAAAAGGCAGAAGGAAAACAAGTATTCCGCTGGGTATAAAATGTTATACAAATGGCATCTGTTTTAAGACATATTCGTTTTCAAGCAAGTTATCTCTGAATTTGATTACACACATACACTTCTTTCTCTCTCTCAATGTAAATTTTGTTTTTGTCCAATTCCATGGCCTAGACGAAACTTCCGGCCCTTCCAGTGTACACGCATCCGAACAGATACTCCAAGTACTACCAAAAAGGGCCATCGGCTTCCTGTTACCTTTTGTCTGACAGGAAGAAACTCCAGAGTTTCTCCTTGTCTCGTTCACTTCATCAAAATCCAATAAAGGAATTAAATGAAGCGACACTATTATATACTGTTACCTAGATCTTGACCTAGTAATTGATTTGATATCCTTCTTGTCGTCGTCTAACTTCTTGTCCTCAGAAGATTTTGCGTCCTGAAGGTTTTCGTCTCCCTCGTCATCAGATTTGATTTCGGAGCTCCCTGAAGATACGCTTTGTCCTTGAAGGCCAGTTGGCATGCCTAGGTGGGACAAACAAGCAGACACACATTTCCTGGTAATATAACTTAAGCAAAGGTATTAAGGAATTTGTATGCACATTCCTCAGAAGTGCAGCTATTGCTGTACTGTCTTTCCTTAACTGCAGAATTTCTTTTCACAAAGGGGGATTTTAAGGAAATAGTGGTTAAAACCGGTTCCCCAGCTCCAATTTCGTGGCTCTGGTCTATTCTGATCTGCTTTGGAAGCATCAACAATTTCAATGCCTACAGATCACCAGATTTAACTGGTGGTTAGAAACCATAATTGTGATCAAGCACACACATATCTACAATCAAGGGCAAGCAAAGATACTAGGCGATGAGACAACAAGAAGATCTTTCAACAGCATTTTCTGAAGGAGAATAAATTTAGGACTATCTAATTTTCTGAAGGGGTATTCTTAATTTATTTGGCTGCAAGCAGTCCTTCTCTACTGCACGGAAGTAAGTTGGGGGGGCTGGGGGGTTGGAGAAAGGCCAGCTATTGACAAGACCAGATAACACAGGGGAATAAATTGTTGTTAAGAAAGCCTATTCCTTAATACAAAAGGTACTCACTAGGCAAGTCACCAAATCCAATCCCCTGCAACGCAGGAAACTTTTGCCCAATATGGAGATCAAGCCCACAACCCTGAGATTAAAAGTTTCATTGAATATCTTCTGGGTTGACGGTATTCCACTCCAAGAAAGAAACAGAGACTCTGTTTTGGTCCCAATCTCCTATTCATGTACCATAAATTCTGCCAATGCCATCTTATTTGGGTCTATATAAGTCATGATGCTACCCTTCATCATTTCATTGGCTATGGACCCCAAACTGGTGTCTTAACAAATCTTTTAATTTTTTGCAGAGCCCCTTAAAACTGACTGCTCCTCATATTTTATAATCCTGACTTGCTGATTCATCTCTGTACTGCTCCTGATTTCCCCCTCAAATTTAGGTGCTACCTAGCTTGAGTAATACCGATCCCCATGTGCTGATTTTTCTCCTTAGTCTTCCAAATTCAGTTCCCCATTCATGCTCCCATCCTGTTTTCTTTAATGTGTGTATTCAGATATACTAGAATATTTTTTGCAATCCCCACTGGAATAATTTCCCAGTCCCCCGGTTCATGATCTGGCTTCCCCTTTCTAATTCAAAGAGGTACGTTCAACAATGAGCAATGCCTGTACCCCTGAGTATCTGCATTGTAAAATTCTTTTATACCAGTGGCTATGAATAATGCTCAGTTTAACTTATAAGATAGCAGAGCCTGATGTTCAAGTGATTTCAATCAATAATTTGTGGGGGGTAGGGGGACCTCAGGGTCTCACATTTCCTTGCAAAAAAAAAATTCTCCATCTTCTCCCCCACCCAAGTGTATGGTGTGGTAGAATGAGCCCTCGTGGTTAGCTGTGGGGTGATGCAACTCTCCATGGCAGTCCCCACCACTGGATGAATTAGCCCAGCAAAAGGGACAACAAGAGTGGACCAGAATGGAGACTGTTTCTATTTGGCCTGCTTCGGGTGAATAGGAGCCCAAACATGGGACGTAATCACTTTCAGTTTACCAGCGATGAAGCTGAGCACAACATAAGGGCTTTGCCTGCCCATCAATCACTGACCCTTACGTCTGCTACAAACCTATACTGAGCTCACTAAGGTCCCGTCCAAATACAACATCTGATGATTCCGAGGATAAACATATGCTGTTATAATGTTCAGGTATAATGGATTCTCCTTAAAACACTATATAAATTTATACTGTATTCTGACCCCTGGGCTTCAAATCAGTTATATGGACATTTGCTGTTTTGCATAAACAGGAAGGAGGAGGCTCCACTGGAGACTGGATACATATTACAGTCCACCCACCCCCGAGACATGACAGTATTATGGAAACATTGTTACTCATGATGTATACACTCATTTTTATTTTATTAATCTTAAATTCATTGCAGGCTTGCGCTTCAGAAACATGCAAAGCCAACCAAACTGAGGCAGAAGAAATCTATGTGTACATAACGAGCAGTAATGGTTCATTGTGTTCCCTCTAATAATTGTTGCTGTTGGCAGCTGTCTGTCTCAAGAGACAATGGAGTGTGCCCCTGGGGGTGAAGTCAGCCCGCTGTGTTAGCAGCACCGAAGTGACATCTTGGGGAGCAAGCCTGGGCAGTGTGTATGGAAGTCCAGGGCTGCCCAGAGGACAAGACCCCGCTCTTGGCCTTGCTGATGTGGTCAGAAGGAAAGCAGAACAGCATTTAGTAGGAATCTGCCTTATACCAAGGTCCTTCTAGCTCACACTCTGTCTGCTACAGCTCTCTAGAGTTTCAGACAAAGGCCTTTTCCAGCCCTATCCAGAGATGGACCTGGTACTTTTCTCATGCAAAGCTATGTGCTCAACAACAGAGCTACAATTTTTCTCGTTGATTGTCTGGATATAGCCTTGGCTCCAGTCAACTTCCATAATGCTGCTGCCTAGGTATTTATCAATGTCACAGGATCCCACCCCCCACTCCCAAAGCACAGTAAGCACCTGGACCATGAAGACAATTTACTTGAAAGCTTGCAGATGTGGTAATACTTTAGGGCTCTCTGCATCACAGAACTACCAATTCTCTCCAGTAAACAGGCCTCCTCATTAGAGTGTTCATGTAACTACATATCCTGTCTGCAAACAAACCCAAACTGTTTGTTTATTATATTTGCCTCATGCAGAAGCCCCTAGGCCAGGGATAGCCAATGTGGTGTTGCCTGCCAGATGTTGTGGACTACAATTCCTATGATGCAGGGAATTCTAGTCCATAATATTTGAAGGCTAGCACACTGCCTACCTTTATTCTACGCAAAGCACAGAAAACCAGATTTTAAAATTTGACAGCCAAATACAACTATTAATAGGGAAAAAAAGAAAAGCAACTTCAGCCCTGGTACAATTACACCGAAACAAATGAACAAGCATCTCCTATCCATGCAATAATCTAGTTAGCTGTTGCATCTAGCTAGTATTATGTTGCTATCGTTGGACTTGTATGTTTGAACTAATGATGAAGTCCAACAAATTGCTGCATCAACTTTAAAGGACATTGTTCGTCCAGTGGCAATGACAGTGCAACATCAAGGTCTACAAATACTGTGGAAAACCACATTGCATGACTGCACGCAGGTCTGCTGACATAATGGCGCAGGATTCAGTTATGGGACAAAAATGCATCACTCAGAGTCTGGCGCTCCCTTACTCACCTCTGTATGGATCTTGAGGCTGGTTTAAGTCGGGAGATGTAGCAGACTGTACTGGCAGCTGTGGGACTGGGACCTGATTTGGCACGAGTGGATGGCTGCCGCGGAGGCCAACAGCATCCTCACGATGAGCCCCAACCTGCAACAGAAGAGCGGCGGGGAGGCATTAATGGGAACCTGTTTGGGTGAAACGAAGGAGAGAAGCAGCAACTCCTAGAGACTGTACGGGCAGAGGCTGGAAAGAGACGTGGGCATTTAAGAATAATGCCAAGGTTCCCCATAGCGTTTCACTAGAGGGCGCCTGGGTACTGCTATAGGTACATACTCTGTATGTATATGCAAAAACACTTAACGCTCAGTAAGATGCTGTGCAGCACATTTAGTGACAAATACGGCAGAGGAGCTCAGGCAGGTAAAACGTCAAATTGCCTCTCCCAGGGTGCTGCAGTGGAGAGCACTGATTCGTACCCATCTGTCTTCTATCATGTCCGCCAACAGATCTGACAATTATCTTAATGCCCATATGCTTAATTGTGGGCTTCTCAATTCCCTCATTGCTATCAGAAATCCTGCAGGAATTTCAATTTGGCATCAGACTTTCGTTTTAGGGGGATAAGATTCTTGGGCCTGCCATTCCCCCCTCCCTTTCCTCCCCCCTCCCCACTTTCATAATGCCAGCTAAGCCTCTGACAGTGGGAGCCACTGAAGTTATCCGACATTTCCCCCCACCCCCACCAGTTTGGAGCAAACACATATATCTATCTATATATGTATAAAACACTTGGCTTTCCAAAAACTAGAAGCCCAGGCCCCACTCTAAATTAATCTTCACTGTTATGTCATTAACCACAGAATTTCAGCTCCAAAAGGGGCAGTTTTCTTTGCCAACGCAATGACTCTGGATAATATATCAATAAAGGTTTTATTAACCACACCAGCAATGCCATCATTGTAGGCATGATGGTGTCAGCATAATGGCACTATTGGCATTAATGGATGGAGCCAGAATAAGGGAGACAAAATTTCCGCACGCTGCACTGTTGTTCATTGCACCTGTGGGTTAAATCTGTTTTGAGTTTAAGTAAAGAAAAAGATACACAAGGACACAACACAGCCTTGCTATTCTAAGTGTGCAAGGAAACATACGAAATGGTTGCCTAATCAGATTGACTGGAAGTCTTATTTATGTACCACTTCTGCTGCTGCTCTTACTGACTACAACAATGTACCTGAAACTATTAAGGTCCTGTACAAATATAAGAGAACAAGACAAGGATCTCCCGAATAGACCTATTAGGGAGGAAAGGGAATGAAGGGAAAACAGGAAAGCGGGGCCTGCTAGAAAAGCTAGGGTGGAGAGATGCCTGCTAAGGAGTTGCTTGATGTCAAATGTCAGGTGGAGGGACATTCCAGGGGGAAGAGGGAGCAAGGGGAAAGGAACATAGATGGAAATAACATAAGAAGAGCCTGGTGGATCAGGCCCATTGCCCATCTAGTCCAGCATTCTGCTCACACCGTGGCCAACCAGGCTCACATGCAAAGCCCGCAAGCAGGACCTAAGCCAGGCTTCCTCAACCTCGGCCCTCCAGATGTTTTGAGACTACAATTCCCATCAGCCCTGACCACTGGTCCTGCTAGCTAGGGATCATGGGAGTTGTAGGCCAAAAACATCTGGACCTAAGCACAAGAGCGCTCTTCTCCCCTCCAGTGGTTTCCAGCAACTAGTATTCAGAAAGCATTACTGCCTCTGGTTGTGGAGGCAGAGCAGAGAAAGCAAAACCGGTAACCTTAAGTCTATCTAAGGGATTGGGGGAATAGGGGGAAAGGTCTGGGAGTAGCACGTAGAGAAAGAAGACAAAAGGGGTTTTTAAAAAAATCCCTCTGAGGGTAGCAGGAATGCAACTGCTGCTTGTCCACCTGATACATTTGAAATTTGCTGTTCCTGGGGACATGGCGGCCACTGGGTGCGCCATGTGGGAGAGCCGTGGGCCAGAGGAACAGGGCCACGGAATCCTTTGAAGGAAAGCCCATAGCACCGTGAAGATGAGATAATGAAGATTACATATTCCTGTGCAGCTGTTCTTCCTCCATGCAATTACCATTGTGCGACGGGGAGAGCAGGGGTGAGTCCACTGTCCCCTCCCCTTCCATACATCCCCACTCTGGCAGCCCCCCTCCACATGTTTGGGGCTGCACATCTGCAATGGGGAAGGCTCCTGGCCTGATGAGGGTACTAAGTGGGGAGGTTAATTGGCTGTAGCAGGCTCTCTGTTGCGACGTCCACCCCCAACATGTGGGGCATGTGGGAGTGGGCAAGGTCATAGGGTTCACCCCTCAAATGATGATAAGCATGTAAGGCTGGAGAACGACTGAACAGGTCGCCTTGCAAGATCAGGAATCTCAAAAGGTGGTAACAGCACAAAAAGAAGCTATGACATGTAGAAATTAAGTGAGAAGGAAATAGTCTTAAATTTATTATGATACCTTTGAAATCCAAAGCATGCTTAGAATGGTTTACACCTTGAAATGCAATTGCTTTTATTCCAGGCATTCCTTTTCAGTCAGGAATGGTTTCATCTTACTGTATCGGAACCCTGTGGGTCCACACAATATGGCATTTTGATTCCCTAATGGTATCATTCACTGATCAGAATTTGCAGAGGTTAAGAACAAGGAATGTTTCTAATCAGGCCTACGAGACAATATAGCCTAATTGTTACCAGGAAGACTGAAAGACAGATTAAAAAGAATTCTGCCAAGGCCAAGAAGAAGAAGAAGAAGAAAAGGCATGGTATACTAGGCATAACGTTGCTAATCCAAATAAAAAATTCCTTCCAGTAGCACCTTAAAGACCAACTAAGTTAGTTCTTGGTATGAGCTTTCGTGTGCATGCACACTTCTTCAGATACACTGAAACAGAAGTTGCCAGATCCTTCTATATAGTGAGAAGGTGGGGAGGGGTGTTACTCAGAAGGGTGGTGGGAATGGGAGATAGGCAGATAGCTGAGAGAGCCTCTTGACGACTCTTAACGACTGTAATAGGTCTTACAGGAAAAGGCAAGGGGTGGGAAGGTGAGAAATGGTTTAGTCATGTATAGTGAGATAAGAATCCAATGTCTTTGTTCAGCCCAGGTCTTTTCATGGTTTTAAGTTTGGTAATGAGTTGTAATTCAGCAGCTTCTCTTTCCAGTCTATTTCTGAAATTCCTTTGTAGTAAAACAGCTACTTTGAGATCTTGTATAGGATGTCCTGGGAGATTGAAGTGTTCTCCTACTGGTTTCTCTGTTCTGTGATTCTTGATGTCAGATTTATGTCCGTTTATTCTTTGGCGTAAGGTTTGGCCTGTTTGTCCAATATAGAGAGCTGAAGGACAATATAGAGAGCTTTATTTTGACTATGGCTACCTATCTACTACTGTTGCTAATCCACAATGACTATAAATGACAATTCTCCATTGAATGCATTTTAAAATTATTAATTTCAAGGCAATGGCCCTCTTATCTGGAGGACTTCCACAAACAGGAGTTATATGCAATAATCCCCAAATGGATCCAAGAGTCAAGTCCTAAAAAGAAATTCTAGAATGTTGAAAGACAAGTATAAAAAAGCAAGAAGGCACTGTACAGCCTAGAATGGAGTCCAAAGTTGAGATTCTACAATTGTTACAAGATGGCAATGAAGAAGCAGAAGCTGCTGGGCCAAATCCTGCCCTTAGAGAGTGTTGCCTGGCCCCTTAGTTGCCAACCTAGAGGAAATGTCTCTGACACAACAGAACTTGCTAGCACACCTCTTTAGGGAATGGGGACTGAAGGAATAACAACTCTCTTAATTCCTTAGACTGGCCCTTCAGAAATATTGATTGCTGACTAGGGTTTTAAAGAGGCTTTGAAATAAACGGCAAAGTGAAGGATTTTTAACAAATCTCAAAGATTTAACCGAGTCCTATTGCCTTGGGATTGTATGAGAAATAACAACTGTAGCCAACTACTGTTTTTTTCGTGGACAAATGCAGTTCAGGCACTGAAGGCAATTATCTGTTTTCATTCTTGGGTGGAGTTAATGTAAGAGTTATAATGATTTCATCTGGATCTATCATGTAATGAGAGAGAGAGAGAGAGAGAGAGAGAGAGAGAGAGAGGGAGGGAGGGGGAGAGGGAGAAGGCACACATATTACCATGACAATGGAGCAGATCTTTCCTGGCCAGTGTAAAGAGGTAATATATTTTGAAAGATCTCCACCAAATTAAAAAATCCCTACTAACCCATGTCCAAAATTTGGGAATAAGCAACTGAGAATGTCACTTCTGGACATTATAGAACTCTACAGTTCTATGATGCTATGATTTCTAGCTGTCATATGCAAGAACAATTTACACTGGATTTCCACCAAAGAAAAGTTCAGGTTTTTTTCCATATATTTTTTTAAAACACACAGACAAATGGACTGTAGCTTCTGAGTAAATGAGAAAGGAAGACCTCTTGCACTTTAAGAGCTACCAAATTGATTGTGGCAAGAAGCAGCATGGAGAACTGGTAAGTTTGTATGAAGAAACAGCTGTATAATGTTAGGCTAAAATGAATAAGCACATTTTAAGAGATGCAGTATTGGGACAAATCCATGCTCCACTGATGTCCAAGACCATGGATGAATACTGAGCACAGGTAAGCATTTGCTCTGGCCAGAATTTGGTATCATAATTTGGTATCATAAGACTATAGAACCCTTAGCCAAATAATGTTCAAAAGGACAAATGTGTGTGAGAGAGAGAAAGAGAGAGTGAGAGCACGGGGCAGTGGCTTTTGAATATTCGGGTTGAGAAAGCTGTCTGTTGATTACTGTCTATTGCAGCTGGAATGCAGTGCCACCCCAAACAATGCTTTGAACAGGAGCAAAAATCAAATTTCTCTCTGTGTGGCACAGGATAGAAAAGAGAGACAATGAACTGAAAAGCATTTTTTTTAAAAAAAATCAAACATTCCTCATCCTCAGCATGTACACACACATGCAACCTCAATCATTTGTCCTGTACTTATTATGAACAAATGAGGTAGAAAGGGGAAAGTATTATTTAGTACAACAATGGAGAAAGATAGGAGACTCACTGAGACATTTTCAAGTGGCATTTCCCTCCCCTGAACCACGTGGTGAGAATATGTAGCCAAGAAGCCACAGAATGAGAGAGGAAGACCTTATTCAGCTACTGGTTCAAAGCACAAATGTGAATATTCTGTGAAGCACTGATTGCTCTGTTTCTATGCAATTTGAGTGCGGTCCAGAAGGTCGGCCTGGGCATTGTCAAGCTGCTTGTAGCAGACCTTGAGGGCTTCCAGACGTTAAGAGCCCAATTTATTCCTGGTGAAATTCCAGTGATGGCAACAGAATTATGGCAAGGCCAGCTGGTGTAAAAGGATTCATTCAATCCCACTCTGGTTTCGTAACCCTTCTTCGTCTATGTGCAAATATAGCAAGCTGCTTTATGCAACATCAGACCAGTGGCCCATCCAGACTAGAATTAGCTACTCAGACTGGCAGCAGCTTTCCAGGCCCTCCTACCCAATAACATTTTGCTGATGATGATGCTGGGACTTCCTGCATGTCAAGTGTCTGCTCTATGACTGAGCACTTCTCTGGTTATTATTCTATAGTTCTTCCTCTTTCTTCTACCTCATTCTCAGGTAAACATGTCCTTGCAGGGATCAGAAGTATCCTAAGACATCCTTCTGACTTATTTGCAATGTCCAAGCTAGAATCAAAACTATGGAATCGGTTCCCTTCTGAATTAATGCAAGGGTCAACAGTGCTTGCTAAAAACGTCACTGATTTTCTCAACAGTACCAGTTGGCTGTGTTTCTTAATTTTAAATGCACATTCATAGGAT
Source organism: Podarcis bocagei (assembly GCF_964188305.1). Classification (NCBI taxonomy): domain Eukaryota; kingdom Metazoa; phylum Chordata; class Lepidosauria; order Squamata; family Lacertidae; genus Podarcis; species Podarcis bocagei. The sequence continues at coordinate 52,396,260 of NC_138136.1, read as the reverse complement.
GACACTGAAGTCTTCCCAGTAAGGTTCATAGAACAACTGTTTTGTATATTCTTTGTGTTCGCTGGCCTGATCTTTGGAGCAAAACCCTGCGTTATAAATAGGTTCAGTTTCAGTAACCTACCAATGAACCAAAGGAATGAACCAAATTCTGTTCTTGCTGTTTTCTCATTTTCAGCTTTTTAATAATAAGCAGCACACTTTGATGCTCTCTAATGGTTCCTTATTTCTGGCCTCCATCTAGGTTGCCATGCCCTCAACAGGAAACAATGCCTCTCCCTTTAAACAAGGAATGGGGAACCTGTTGACCTCCAGATGTTGCTGGCCTATAACTCACCTAATCATCCCTGACCATTGGATTGGCCATTCTGACTGAGGCTGATGGGAGTTGGAGCACAGCAACATCTGGAGAACCACTGACTCCCCATCCCTGAAAGCTCTGGGTGTGAGGCAGCAGCCACTGTGCTTCCTACCCAGATTCTCCACCAGTTCTATTGCCTGGCCTGCAACTGCTATGGACAGCGGGCTAGAGGACGAGGCGATGAGTGAAAGGGCAGGTGCAGGATGGAGTGTGAGGTAAAACAACTGGAACTTTGCCCAGAGGCTTGGTATATTTAATGGAACTACCCCAGGCAAGAATCTGACAGCCCTGCAGCCTCAACCTGCCCTCTTTTCTTCCACGATCTCCAAAACATTTCCTTGCTTTATGGTAACCTGAATGCTAGATCCAGAGCAAAATAAACTAAAATTGACAAGGTGCGAATAATTTAATCTGACGGCAGAATTGCTGTGGAATCAAGAGAAACATATGCACGCTTAACTTCTATTGCCATCATTGGGATCCGAGCAGCAAGATTTCAATTTGGGCAGGAAAACTTTCTCTAGATTGTGGTTTCTTGGCACACCCACTGGCTACCTCCCTGAATGTGGATTTTCTACTTGCCTAGAGTACACATGGCTCTGTACACGGCTACATCTGTACAAGCAGGCATAAAAACCTCATTCACATTAAACTGTTAAGTATACATATTTGATAGATGAGATCATCCCCTCCCACCCCCCCACCCAGTAAACACGGAAAGAAAAGTTGATGTATTCTCACTGTAATCAGACACCCATCGACACAGAAAACTGTTTTGGTGTCTTTGAATCGTAATCTCCCCGTGAAATATCAATTATACCTGACAGGCTCAGAGTGTTAAATTCCAGTTTCAATTACCCTGCCAGTATCTGTCATATCAAAGGAAGGCAAAATGTATTTGCTCTAACGTGGAAAAAAACACACCATTTAGCCCTAAAAGCGCATCTTTAAAAGTGGTAAGAAACACTCATCCAAATGTTAACTTTTATTGCACACAGATGGGCACTCTGAAGTTTTTGAATTGTGGGCAGCAGATAAAAGCTGCAAAAAATTAAAACAATGGAGGAAGGTTTCTTATGAAGTTATGAGAAGTATACCCTGCTGCTGCTTACAGTTAACTCTTTTCATACTGAGGGGCAGAACTTCAAAAGTTTTCTTACTTTTGAGGTATAATTACTTTAAAGAAAATTGAAACCAGTTCTCAAAAGAAAGCAAATGGGAGAAATTGGTGTATCTTCACAGCTTTGGAATTCTCAACGAGAAACATGAGGCAAAAAAAAAGAGGGGGGTGCACATTGCACCTTTGTTTTTGTTTGTTTTTTTAAACTGTCTTAACACTGCAATCCTAACCAGAAGCAAGTGCTGGTTTACTCCCAGGTAAGGATAAGAATATCTGTAAATTTCGGTTTCTCTCAATGGCTCATATATTTCCCAATTTTAATTCAGTCCTCCACATTTCCACATCAGTTTGTGGCTGTTGTTTTCAACAACTACAATGTCCTCATGAAAATTCACGAATTTCTCCTAATACACACGTTTTTGCAAACCAATTCCCCCTAAAACAGTGGTATTTTGTATGTTATTTTCACTAGCATGTACATTTCATCAGCCACTGCCCTAGCGTATGCATTTCTGTACACATTACTTGGCTGGAGAACTTCACTGCAAAATTCAGAGAACTGCGAATTTTGAAAGATTGGTGTGTTTTGGTTCAGGAAGTGATAATTAAGTAGGATTGCCTATAAAATTCAAACTGAAATTAATTTCTCCCACATCCCTACACCCAGGTAAATTGCAGCCTAAATCTCATCAGATCAATGGATAACCAAATCTCCCACTACTGAATGCCACACAACACCTTGACCTGAATCAAAATTCTGTTACACTTTTTAGTAATCTAGAATTCAGAGTGGGTCTCGTACATTCATAACCATGTGAACAGATTGCCAATATTGTTTTGATGTATAGCATAGCCTTGGTGTGTTCAAGGTGGGCATCATAATTATAAATGAAATAAAGGGCTCTCAACGGCCACTAGCTATGATGGCTATGTTCTACCTCCACTGTCAGAGGCAGTGTGCCTCTGAATGACATTTGCTAGGAATCACAAGTGAACTGAGTGCAGTTTGGCTCCCTATAGGGATCCAAATGGCTACTGTGAGAACAGGATGCTAAACTAGATGGGCAACTGGGCTGATCTAGTCCCCTCTTCCCACCCAAGCAACTTGCTTAAAAATTGAAAAACTGCTCCGCTAGTTGGTCCTCGGAAAATGCATTACTTCACTAAGTTTTTAAATATGTTTTGGTCTAGGTTAATAGTGAAAATGTGTGAAACAGTTAAAAGATTGATTGTCGCAGGACTGGAAAAGATTTTTTGCCTGAACTATTGGGCAGCCACTACCAATCAGGGGACATATTACTGAGCCAGATAGATCAGTGGTCTGACAGTATAAAGGAGCGTCCTCTATACTGTATGCTATTGAAGTGAGACACTTTGGAAAACCAATCCTGGTCAGCCTCCTTTTCGTAAGAAAAACTGGGCACCTGCAATCAATGAAGATAGAGCTTGTCAAGAAAATAAAGCTGTGTTGCCAAAGCCGTTACTGACTAATGCACGTTTGGAAGAATACAGCCAACCAAATAAAACAATGGTAAGTCCTTATGCACACCCTATTTAATACGTTTTAAATGATGACCATTTTAAAAAAGAATCCAATTAGAAGTGTTAACGAAAAAGGCAAGGAAAGATGATGGCAAGCAGTCCACAAGGTGATGTATGTTAACATGAGCCCAACACTGTCAAAACGTATAAGCTGGATGGAAAGCAGGTTTGTGCACAGCTCTTATAAACTTCCATGGCTAAGGAAAAAGGGAATGACGAAGGACACTTCCAACAGAATCGGGTTCTCACACTGTGTGTGCATGTTATTGGTCCGAATTATTCACTCTTATTTAACTGTGCTCAAAGTCTTTCATCTCCATGCTATACAATAATAGTTTCCATATGACTGGTGGCTTAGCTATAAATAAGATCAAAAGCAAAAGAAAGGATTTCATAGTAACCCCGGGGGGGGGAGAGGGAGAGAATCAGTATGAGCAGCATTAAATCAAGAAAAAATAGCAAAGTTTAACAGTTTTCTTTTTAATACAGAAAAGTACCACAGAGTAATAAGCAGCTTTCCAAACAGCTTATGAAAAAGGCATTCTGCAAGTGGTCGTCATGTGCAAAATCCATTTAAACGTAACCAAAAGTGGCAAAGCAGAAGTTTGGCTTTCAAGAGAGAGCGAGAGCGAAAGAGAGAGAGGTACAGTGCCACGTCTTAAGTAGAGGGAGCAACCAGCTATAAACAAGGGGAGGGGGAGTTATTTTCATGTTTCTGCATACTGTAAGAGAAGACAATATGGCAGCACTCCACACATTTTTCTATGCTCTTCCTGTTCTGTTCTTTTTAAAAAAACAGGGGTGGCGGGGTTGGATAATCTAGTATTATCATCATTATTATTGAAAGAATTGCGACATTGCTCAACTCGGGCCCATGAGCTCCGCACAAAAGGAAGTTTTATTTGGCTTCACATGTCCACTCAATGGGAAGAGCCAACTTCTCAAACTAATTTTCTTCTAGAGATGCAAAAACAACAATGCTAAGCTCCATCCCCTACTGGACAAACAGATGTTAATAATCCACAGGAGGGGATGCAGTTCCTTTGTGCCTATAGACAGCTAACACATGCACTTTTGCAGTGTTTTAATACATCTGAGGACATTTCTTGCCCTTTGGGAGGCTATCTTATGGGGACTGCTGCCTCTTTCTCCCGCTGCAGTCACACACTTACTCCTCTCTCTAAGCACCTAAATTGGCTGATTTGGCATTCTTTGTTTAACCCACAAGGTGGAAAGGAGACCGCGGTGCTTTAAAATGTGAATCGAGCAAAGCATGGGGAGCAGCGATCTCCGCTGCCAATGAAATAAAGTCAGCAATGATTTCCTTCCTACGGAGATGATTATTCATTTTACATACTGGCTGAATTTGGAGACGCTCAAGATCCAAAAGCTACGGGATTAGGAATATTAGCGTTTAGCTGTACGTAATGGCCCTGCCAGCGCAACCCACAGAGTCAAAATAAACAGTGAAATGGGGTAGGCTGGATGCCTTATTCTTAAGGAAGAGAAGAATATCTTTCAAGAGACACATGCAGCTAGCCCTGTCTCTCCCTCTTTCTTCCCCACTTGCTTCTAAGCACCTGTTGAATGGTGACCTCAACTCTACACCTCAAGATTCAGACGTTTTACAAAACAGCATTTTAAACAAAAGACAGCTGTTTCTCATCTACGCTACAGGGGAAATAGAAATCAGGGCAGCGCTGGAGAAATGTTACCCAGAGACTTCCTATTCTCCAATAACTTTCACACACCCAGCTGCACAATGGAGCCATCCATGTGTGGAAAAGCAGGGAACACAGGCTAATGCTAAATTAAAACGTGGAAACCAAATACTACTGTTTTAACAATACACCTAATTAGTTAGTTTCAAATGAATGAAGCCATTGTATTAGGTTTTTGGGTTTTTTAAAGTGTCATTTTATATAATGTCTGGATCCCCTGCTATCACTGTTATACTAAACATCAACACTATAGTGCAAAAATGATTTTAAGTGTGTGATATAATTATACAGAATTTGTAATGGTTACAAAATTAGATAGGCCTCAAACATTATATAAAATGATTGGCTGCAGCCCCTTTTTAAATGATTCAACAAGATGTTTTATTGTTTGTGAAAGAAAACCTTTTTTTCAATTAAAAAAAAGCAATGTCACAATACCTTTTTGCATTATTGTGATAATGCTAAATGTGACAAGAGTTAAGCAATGTATTCCTTTTACTTAGTAAACAAGGCACAGCCTTTAAGATGATTTTAAGTTGTTCCCCTCTTTTGATACAAATGCCATAAAACAACTGCTACTTTATTTCCTAAGGGCGGAAAATTCCATGAGTTAATCTAATTTGGATGTTTAAAAACACACGGACAAGCATGTGGTCTTCCTGTGTGCGATCATGTGAAGCAAACAGGCAAATTGACAGCAGTATCCCCCAAACATAGCAGGCTGGATCCAAATGTGCCTTTTCATGAATGAAATGCACCCTTTTGTTTGTGGAAGGGGCTTGAATGCAGTGGAATGGAAAGTTAGGGGTAAGGGATTCCCCCCCCCCTTTTTGCTGGTTTTCCCTTCTCCCTTGCAGCGCCTCCTATGCTGTTTACGAAAGTTCCACAGCCCACCAGCACAGATTTTTAAGGATGCGGGGAGAAGATGCAAGCGCAATCTTGGAACTCCACTCACAGAATTTTCAATCGGCATAATAAGCTGTTTTGCACATAAAACTATGGCTTACTGCAAATGTACAGGTTCCTACTCTGGTCCTGCTGCTGCTGTGCTGCCATCAGGAAAGCCATAGTTTGGCTTAGTGTGTTGTCTGAACCTGGGCTTGTGGTTTGTCATGCTCCAAGCCATCAGTAGTTGCCAGGACTTGTTTTAAGGCTTACAGCTTGTGGTTTGTCCAGAGGAGGCCAACAAAGAATCTGAGTTTGGACAACATGCCACGCCAAACCATGGAAGGATCAGGCTCACAGGAGAAACAAAGCAGCTGTGATCCATTCGTGCTAATCCCGAGACTCGTTTAGTGTTATGTGACTTAGTTCACAGCAGGAGGACTGGGGAAGGAGTGTGGTGGCTGCAATCTCATCCCTGGGAAGCCCTCAGATTTGTGTGTTATAGCATGAAGCCATGGTTTGGCTCAGTGTTATGTGCAAACCAGCTCTCTGCTTCTGCAACTCAACATTCGTTGCACGGGCATGAAAAACATATACCTCACAATTCATCATACAAATGCCACTTTGCCAAACCCTCTTTAAACATCTCTAAACAAAATCGTCCAATATTCGTACAGTGGCAGGAGCTGTCCGAAGTCAGAACAATGGCTGTCTGTCATGTAAAAAAGGCGTTATCAGCTTGCTAACCACAATATTCTCTTTCTTTAGTAGATTTTCCCCCAAAATATGCTGTACTTTTCTGGGCCAGCCAATTTTATATTTGGGTGTATTTGAAGCCCTATTTTCACAGTGTATCCTGTGCAATCACAGACAAACATCCATGTTGCAGGTAGATCAGTTTTTATGTTACAGAGACTACAAAGCAAAGGCCTGGACAACTTGGGTGCACCTAAATTATTTCAATGACTGAAGCCTCTCAGAACACCTTATCTCAATTCCTGTGATAGTCTCTTTCAAAAGTCCTCACCTCTTGTATCTGATGACAGGGAACTGTTCTGATTCCCACTGGAGAGAGAACTTGCCCAGCAGAGGGCAAGATAGCATTTTAAGAATCTTGACATATATGGTTCAAATCATGTTTATCTAGTCCAGTACTGTCTCCTGTGGTTGGCAGTGGTCTCCAGACATACCTGGTTCAAATCATTTATCTAGTCCAGTACTGTCTATGTTGGTTGGCAGTAGTCTCCAGGGTCATAGGCAGAAGGTTTTCATATTGGCCTCCTTTGCACAACACAGTAAGCCCTAGTTAATGGTTCACTGTATACACACTGATCTCGTGAGCTATGCTCCTCTCTGCTTGCACCCTGGAGAAACAGAGCATTATCTCTGGCTTTGCATTACGACCAAAGAGCACCACAACTAGAAGTGGTGGTTTGTTTGGAGTGGGAGGAAAACACAATGACCAGTTCAGACATAATCTGAGCCAGGGATGATGGTTTGTTGCTCCTGCACAGAAGTGGAGGTGAGAAAATCTGGCTATCCCATTTTATGTTGCACACTGGAGAAGACAGAATCCTGTCCTGGAAGCCCAGCTGCTATAGGCCAGAATTAAGAAGCTAAAAGAGTCGTGCTTTTGGGGACTAGTGGGCTGCTTTCTTTCAGGAGGGAAAACAGACCAACTTATATGAATGAGTCTTTGGCCTGTAACTCCTGCAGTCTTTCTGAATGGCCTCAAGTTAGTTAAAGTTTGTTGAAACAGTAAAAATCCACCATCTAATGATCTCTTTGGAATCCCACGCCTGACTCCACTACCAAGGTTAAAGGAATATCTATACATAGCTGATGGCTGTAGTACAAGCTATCATTTATTCTGATGAATGGAAGTTTTCACTTGAGATTTTTAAATAGACGCTGGTTGGCCATCTGCCAGGAGTTCTTTACCTATGGTTCCCGCATTGCAGGGTCTTGGACCAGATAACCTTTCGTGGTCCCCTACAATTCTATGAATGCACTGCCATCAATGTACATGGGACTGCTTTTAGAAATTCATAAACAGAAAAGGAGGAAGGCAGGTCTCTAATCCAGAGAGCTCAGAAATCTAAATTTGGACTGTGGGAGCGACAACACAGGCAAGAGAGAAATGGAAGAGCAAGGGACGAATGTAAGGAAATGCAAAGATTGCAAATGGTAACCTTGATTACTAGGGCCGAAGGGGAGGATTTAAGAGGCTAAGGCAAAAGCTTCGTGGAAAAGGTGAGTTCCAAAGATGAATCAGCAGCTGCAGGAGAGAAGCAGCACTGCACACATGCCCTTCTTTTTATTAATATTAGAAGCTGTTGTGGTTTTTCTTCCCACGAGCAGCAGAATTCATATAGGAGTGTGTGCTGGTGATTTGATAAGAAAAGACTTCTGGAAACTAACTTGCGTTCTGGACCATGTCTCAGATTACTTTAAATGTACCCCCTTCCCCACATCCCCCACCCCCCAAAAGGTACAAAGCTGACAAAGGAAGGTGTACAGTGGGCAGAGCAGCTCCCAGCAGCACATTCTGAACAAGTTTCCGGTCCATACCTCCCACTGCTACTTTATTTACTGCAGCTGGCCAAAGTTTTATAGCCTGTTTCATGTATTAAAATTCAAATGTGGAAAACATTACCAGTGTCCTCCTTGATTTTTTTTTTTTATTTCTCTCCCCCCCCTTTCAACTTCCTTTTCAGTGTGGAATGTATCAAATGGTCAAAGGCTAACTTAAGACTGACTCTACTCAAAAACTATTTCCTTTGTTCTTGGTGTTTTTACTTCAAAATTTAGACCAGTTTTCCAGAAAGAAAATAGCAGCCCTGATGCTTTCTCACAAGCAACAGTTTCAGACAGTGAATAATGCTGTCTACGAACTACCAGAAACTGGGGTTCTCTGCCCCCTCCTGCTAGAGGAAACAAAGAGTGGCATTTGCAAAGCCTTCACTAGCTTGTCTTTGGCAGAGTTTTTTCTGTTTTTTGGTCATGTTTCCAAAAGAAATTGCCTGCCAGTCACTGGTGTTACTGTGTTAACTGTACTTTGTGCCTGAGGTTCATTTATTATTTTATAAATTTCGCATAAGCAAACAGGAACTTGAGATCAGCGGCAAAATCAACACACGAGTTTCATACTTTACATGCTGCATAATCACCATTTGATAAAGAAAGCAAACAAACCAGAGGACAAATACCTGCTCTTTCATTGCAGGAAGCCAAATTCAAGGGTCAGATATTTCCATCAAGAACTATATGCCGAGCTGACATTTCTGGCCGCCCTCCCCCCGCCCCCAAGTCTTTCCTTAGCTACATCTGGCATATAAGAGAGAAGTACATATTTATGGAACAACTCTCTCTGAAGTGATGCCCTGGGTGCATGTTGCATCAGTTTAACATATGCAATGCAAAAAAGGAGAGAGAGAAAGAAAAGCTACCCAAGAAGTTGGGGGGGGGGGAGAGATGGAACCTCTCCTCTCTCTCTTGATTGAGAGCAGATATACAGGAATAGTTGCAAGTCACAGATCTGGCTTTTAATAGAGCCAGATTTCTTCATTAAAAGCAGTATTGTTTAAACACGATGCGGTATGTGTTTGTGCATGGAATCACTTCGTACAAACCCAAATCTTAAGATCCTATGTATCCCAGGGGAACCTAATACATCACCAGAGGGCAATCTAAATTACAAACCAGAATTTCCTTTTTTGTGTGTGAATTCTCAGCAACTACGGTGCAGAAACAAAATCGTGCCTGGTTCATGATATTTTTTATTGGGGAAAGTCAGGAATGAGGATGCTGAAAAAGCATCTTTCCAGCTTCCTGGTCTAGTGGGTAGACTATTTCAAGCAAGCATTTATGTAGTTGTCTATAAATTCCTATGGTCTACTTCTAGCCTTTAATAATACAGTGCTCAAAACACCATTGCTTTTAACTTTACTTTTAAGAGGCAATGTCTGCAGAGTTCCTTTGTTTAAATGGTCCTTCTCTCCGCATTTTTAATGACAAACAAAACTCAGTGGTAATAACTGCCATAAATCCACTGCCTTTCATCTTGATTTGAATTAGGAGGCTGGCTACATACAGCAACACTGATTTGTAAGCATTAAACCTGGGCAAAGAGTAAGTATTTAGCCAAGAGCAGCTGGTCCAAATCACATGTTTTTAAAGGGAGAACTGGAATAATGAGTTCTGAATGTAGCCCATTGCTGTTCTGTTAATGCACCATAATTCCTTGCAGAGAGTTAGTCCTGACATTTTTCAGTGCTGTCCCTAAACTGCTAAGATGCTACTTCATAACCCAATATATGCTTCCCCCGCCTTTCTTTTTGGTGCATATAATCTGGACATGGACTTCTGGCCAGAGTGATAGATCAAACTGGTCCCTATTGTAGGATCTTCTGGGCTGGCTTCCCATTTTGGCAACACTCGTTTAGAACTCTCAGCAGACATGTCAAGTGAAACACATGCAAATTCTCTGGGACTGAGTACAGGAGTAAGTGCACAAGAGATTGCAAACCATTCCATTGGACATTTTATGTTAGTTATTTCAGAGCTGTAGAGTTTTACAATGATGTTTGCATGTGTCTTATTATTCATCATAGAGGAACAGAAATTTAACCATGACAAGATAACCATAGTCTTCAGAGCTTACTGAATCAGATGCTCCTTGTCTGGAAAATATCAGCAGTGCAGTTTCTACCATGAAAGCCAGATTAAAATAAATTGTTTAAAGGAAATTGACACATTTGGATCCAAAACACGAAGCTTGGAGAGCTATGATGGAAGAATGGAATCATAGATTTTTCTGGCTCCTATTAGATATGGCCTCAGGTAGAACTCAGGTCACAATTCATAAATACATAATATTGAAGTAGTTTGCCTAATGGACCTAATTAACTGATGTTTTTGTTTTCTATCAAATTAAGTCTCCCCTCAATGGGAATGAACTGTGAGCAGTACATTTTTCAGGGGTGAGTACCTAGTTTCTGCAATGAAAAAGCAGGTGTGCTTTCTTAAGACATTTGTTTGCTTTTATTGTCAAATGGTGATTAAGCAGCACATTAATAATGAATCATTGTGTTGATTTTGCCATGGATCTCAAGTTCCTCTTTGCCTATATGAAATTCATAAAACAACATGTATTTATGGGATGAACCAGACGGTAGACTCTACCGCAGTATTTGCTTTCTTGTACATCTTTCAACCAGACCCAAAAACCTCACAGGATGTTCCTTGGGTTTCGACATGGGGAACTCTATCGACTACCTTTCAGCTTTTCGTATATGTGCTGCCAAAGCGAGCACAACTACCTTTCGGCTTTTGTACTAAAAGGCAGGTTTCCTGCTCTAACTAAATTTTCCACAACATTCTCAGCAGCAGTTACTCGCAACAAATTTATCTTATTCAGTGTAAAAGTGACCATTCAGTCATTTGGATGGTTTTGACAGATGTGAGATTGCTGGTTTAGTTCATGTCAGTAACTGTAGTGCAATTTTATACCTGATTTTAATTATACTTGGTTTTATTCCAGTTATGCTGGAGATTGTTTGCCTGTCTCTGACAGTCTGCAAACTCTTTACTGTGCATTGTAATGGTCAATTGGATGAACAATAAACCAGAACTTGACTTGACAAACACCAAAATGAATGGAATTCAACATTGTGCTCCTCTGAATGCTTCATCAGCAAAAGCATTTCATCTTGCCAGACAGAATGACCCCTCCTCTCCTGTTCCCATGCTGTTCTAGGGTTTCTCCTGACCCCTCCTCAATCTAATTTCGGGGAGCATGGGGTTAGGGGGTCCCATTGAAGAAGCTGAAGTTCCTGCATGAAGTTCTGCTGATGGAATTCATTCATTGAATGATATTTGTGAAAGTAGGCACCACCAGTTTAGTCTCATGTTATAAAACAGTTTTATATTTGCTGACTGTCAACATCCAAGTAGTAATTATGATTGCCTGAGCTGAGCTTCTATACATTCAGCCACTGATTATCTTGAATAATAGAATACAAAGATAACACAGAAAATAGTAACTTTAAAAATTATTCACAATGAAAGTCAATGCAGACATGGGAATCTGTAAGAGGAGAAGGATTCCTGAACTGAAGGGAGTGGAGGAACCAGATTTAGACAGTACTCCTATAACCATGCACCAGGGAGTAAGCCCCATTGAATTCAAACTACTCCAAGTGTGCAAAAGAGGGCAACCAAAGTGATAAAGGGGCTTAGGCAACTTCCTTATGTGGAAAGGTTACAACATTTGGGTTTTTTAATTTGGGGTGGGCAAGACCAGTAAGGGAAAACATGACCGATGTAAAATTTAAGCATGATATGAAAAAATTAGCTAGGGAAGAAGTTTTCTACCTCACTCACAACACTATAACTAGGGTAACACAATGAAGATCAGGACAGAGAAAAGGAAGTTCTTATTCACACAGTGCATATTGGCTGTAAACTTTAAAAGGGGATTGGAAAATTTCATGGAGGATAAGGCAGTATGCCTCTGGATGCCAGTTGCTGAGAAACACAAGTGTGGTGAGTACTGTTGTGCTCAGGTCTTCCCCCTGAGTTCCACTCTAGAAAGAGAATGCTGGACTAGACAAGGATTTGGTCTGACAAGAGCAGAGTTCTTATCAGAATTGATGGACTAAGGAACTTTCCTTACCTTAAAAGAGTATTTCTCCTCACTACTTGAACAGGGTTGATGGATAAGGAACTGGTAGAAAGTTTTGTGTCTTAGCAGAAGCTGACACAGAAGCTAAATCTGAAGCTGCTTCATATCATGCTTTAAGATTAGCTGAAGGTCTGCTTGTTACAGAAGAAGTGGTCTTGGAGACTTATCACTGTTCTACCAACCTCAGTATTATCTACACCAATAGTCTTCAACCTTTTCAGATCTGGGCTCTACATACATACATAGCGACCAACTTCATAATTTTAGCATATACTTGTATGGTGGCAGTACTGCTGTTGCTCTACACCTTAGGCTAGGCTGCAACCTAATAACAGGCCATAATGTGACAGCTGTAGATGAATGGTATCCTCACTGCCCATCAGCAGTTCCCCAGGGAATCTTTCCCAATTTAACCTGGAAATGCCAAAGAATTGAACCTGGGACCTTTTGCATGTAAATCACGTGCTCTACTATTGAGCTATGACTTTTCTCCACTGTAAGAAGCCATTAAGAGAGAGGGACAAATAGTTTCACCGTCACCACTCCCTGCTTCTGCCTGAAAAGCAGAGTGACAGCTATTCCACTATCTATTCTGTTCTGAGATACAATTAACATGTAGGATATTTGCAGCAAAGTGTGTAGTTAAGTACAAACAAGATTCAGCACTTCGATGTAAAAAATACTGTATGAAATGATTAAGTACACCAACTAACAATAAATGTCCTGTCCTCCAATTCAAATTCAGTACTGAAGCATATGCCTAATGTAGGTTTGGTCTGAAATCACATCTCTTAATTGCCTTCAATATGTTGGCTTTGATGGCACATGGGGGGGAAAGTCTATTACATCAAACTACAGAAAGAGGGAAAATACACAGCAATATGACAATAATTCCTTGATTTCTATGTAGACTGATGTGAACATGAGGAAACTCCAAAAACTGCAGTTGTGCAATAACTTTATGAGAACTACACAAAATAAGACAGAAAAATGTGGGATGCTTTCAAGTTCTTCAAAACTCTTTACTAGGAAAGATGTTCTAAAAAGAGAGGTGTGAGGTGGGTGAGGAAAACAAAAAATGAAGAAATGTACAAAAAATATGCTGCTGTAGTTGCCAGGAGGTCAGCTTGTAGACTCCATTCAAAGATAGGAGGCTGCAGGCTGAACAAGAACCCCTTGACCCAGTGGCGTAGCGTGGGCGTGCAGGGGGGCCGGCCGCACCGGGCACAACATCTGGGGGTTAGGGTTAGGGGGCGCAAATCCACGGGTTAGGGGGCGCAAATTACTTGCCTTGCCCCGGGTGCTGACAACCCACGCTACACCACTGCCTTGACCCCAACTGTGTGTGTAACAACTTGTCTAATTCAGAATTCTGGAGAAATTGAAAGCTCACTTTGAATTTCTGGCACTTTTGGTTGGCTCCCATAGCGGGGAACCTGTGGATTTTGGAATCTTTTCTTAAGAACCAACATGGCTCCCTTTACTTTTTATATGAAACTGGTGCTTTTTATAAAGGCATGGTGCAGGAAATATGTGCATAAATCTGCAATTAGCTAGAAATTTAGATTTCCTTCCCTCCCTCTTTTTAAATTTCCCTTTTCTCCTCTGTTCTTTCAACATGTGTGTTGAGCCACCCTGAAACCCCTGGGTATAGGGCGGTATATAAATTCAATCAATCAAAAATGGGATATCTATCTTATCTATCTATCTATCTATCTATCTATCTATCTATCTAGGTGTATGGTAGCCGGGAATTGTTTGTGTAAATTAAATAAATCAATGGTTAAGAATAATAAAAAAGAGTGGAAATGCCCCCTCCCCAAATTATTTCAAATCCAAGTAAGTTATTTTTTCATCCAGGGGCTGGGTGAATTGTGGGTGGGGTGAGGAGAGAGAATTTGGGATTCTTGCACCTGAAATGCACATTCTGCTCTCTACAGATTGCATGGGGCCCTTTAAAAGTTGCTGCAGCCCCTGGACGTTATTTTTCTGCGAGCAGTTCCTGTGTGGCTAAGGATAACATGTAGGAAGAGGCTGCTGACCATGCAATCAGTCCCTTGGTGGATTTAAATACACTTATCCCAGGCATGCAGGGCCAGCTCATAGAAAATAGATTGTCTTATGTTTCAGGTGCAAAGGACTCCAAGTATTAAACCCACTGACTAGAGATGTAGATGTGCAGCTGAGATACCCCACCTCCCAAAGGTACAATCAAAAGGAGACAGTTGCTCCAAAAAATAGGGAACAATGTGTTTGTTTGTTTGTTTGTTTTTAAAGCAAAGCACAGTGGCATTAGCTACATTGGAATCTGAATAGCGCATGCCTGCTTATAGCACATGCAGATTCAACTTTCACTAGCCTCTCAGTAACCAGCACAAGCATGGACTGCAGGCATGGGTACCTTGAGAGGGTAGAAAACCCCATCAGCTACCCATGAATGTCTGTTGGCTTCTGCTTGTATAACATCAACTTTGTGTCCAATGAGGTGAATTGCAGCCCACAAAAACATATGCCATGATGAACGTTTGAGATGCCAAAAGATGCTTTCTTGGTTGTGCTTCTGCAGACTATGTGCAAGCGTTAGTCCATCTAGCTCAGTACTATTTACACTCACTGTAAGTGGATCTCCAGAGTTTCCAGGCAGGGGCCTCCCTCCCACCCTATCTGGAGATACTGCCGTTGGGAGATTTATCCTGGGACCTTCTGCAGGCAACGCAGACGCTCTGCCACTGAGCTACAGCCCATTTGCTAAGTAGCTAACATAGTTAACCAACAGGGACTGACATGGCTACCCCTATGGGAAGTACAGGGTTATATGCAGTGGTAGGGTAGATGCAGTGAAATTAATAGACCTTATGAACATAGGTCCATTAATTTCAGTAGGTCAACTTTGAGAAGAACTTAGATACCACCCACTGCGCTTTTCCTTTGTACTTTCCCCCTGAATCTTGCATTCACACCGTCCAAAGAAAAAAGTCAAATGTTTTGGCCAAAGGTATCCTTGAGATAGCTAGATAGCTAGCTAGAGATAGATAGATAGATAGATAGATAGATAGATAGATAGATAGATAGATAGATATAATTAGGACTGAAGCAACAGGATAGCTTCCAACCAGATTTTAAAAGCATGATCAATGGTAATGGACTGGGTGAGAGCCAATAAACTGAAGCTCAATCCACATAAGTGAGGCACTGTTAGTGGGTGGTTCCTTGGACCTGATGAATGGTAGGGCAACTGCTCTCAATTGGGTTACACTCCATTCAACCTGGGGATACAGCTGGATCCATCCCTTTCACCTGAGACTCAAGTGGCCTTGGTGGAGCAAAGTGCCCTCTGTCAGCTTCAGCTGGTGGCCCAGCTACCATCCCTATGTTGACAGGGGTAGCCTAACTTCTGGTGCCTATGCTTTGATAACTGTTAGGGTTAGATTACTACAATGTGTTATACATGGAGCTGCCTTTGAAGACAGTTCGGAAACTGAAGCTGGTGCAGAATTCAACAGCCAGGCTCCTCACTTGGGCAAAAGTGCTGGTTTTGCCCCAGAAAAATTCGAAGTGCTGGTTTTGGCTCAGGACCCCAATACCCCAAGGACCCTCCCCATGCAAACCAACCTGAACCCTACAATCATTATCTGAGGCCTTTTTCATGTGACCTCTCCACATGAGGTCTGGAGGGTGGCAACATGAGAAAAGGCTTTTTCAGTGGTAGTTCCCTACTTGTGGAATGCTCTCCCCGGGGAGATTCACCTGGTGCCATTGTTACATAACTTGAGGTGCCAGGCAAAAACATTCCTTTTTCTCCAGGCCTTTGATTCTTAATTATCTGTGGACTTTCTTTGTGGGTGGCATGTTTCAATCTCTTTTTTCCCCTCAAAAAATAAAATTGCCTTTTTTAAAAAAAATAAAATGCTGGTTTTTATGTCTGCCTGCCTGCATGTACGTATGTCCCTTGCTTAAAATATTGTAAGTTGCTTTGAGTTGCCATTGCAAAAAGCGACTAATGAAGTTAATAAATAATAATGATATTAATAATAATAACAAACAATTCGGAAAACGTTGATTCTACAACCACAAATATATGCAATATGAAAGCAATAGGTGTCTTTAAAACACATCCAGAAGAGGGCTAAATGGATCTGCATAATATGAGTATGTTTGAAAACCAATTAATTGCACCAACAATATTAGCAAGGCATCATGTTTATAAGCTCAGAATGACTACATTTTGCCCCAGTTAAATGCCTGATAAAAAAGAACAGTGTAAAAAAAAATCCTAATTACTTCACTGTTGCTGTTGTTATTATTATTATTTTTAAGAGCAGTGTTTAATCTTTATAGCTTACCATTAGCGAGTGTCTATTGGCTGAAAGAAGGCCTGTCCCATATCCTGACCCAAGACCTCCCATTGCTCCATTATGAGAGGGCCCTATTAAGCCATGCATGTCGCTATGACTACCGGGCATGGCAGTTGAAGGCCCCACTGCATGATTCCGGAGAACATGAATAGCATCATCCAGTCTTTCCAAGCGGTCTTCAATCCGGCTTTGCTGTTTGTTTATGAAAAACAAATCAAGAGAAGCATCAGCAAATGTGAAGGGCCATTTAATGCTTGAGACAAAACCCACAGAGATTAGGAACCCCACACTTAAAAATAAAATAAAATTCTATTGCTTCATGCTAGGCAGGGGAAGGGGGAGAGGTGGGCTGCTTCTGAATTTGTATTTACCGTACATTATATACACATTATGGGTTGAATCTAAAGTTACTCCCGCTCAGAGAAGACTCAGTGAAATTAACTGACCCAAGTTAGTTATATACATTAATTTCAATGGGTACACTCTTAAGCACGACTAGTATATATAATGCTATAGAAATTAAATAATAATAACAACTTTGGACACAACCCACTGTCTCATATAAAACAATACCAAAACTGTTTCTCTAGGGAACCATGCAAGTTCCATTCACAAAAAAAAGATAGCTTTCATTTTCATGGGCAAAACAGTTTCATTGATTCCTCATGAACATAACATCTGAAGTACATATGTTACCTTCTGGTTTTGAAACATTTTGCATCATTCAGAAATACCTAATTGCTGTGACAATTTAAAATGTTTAAATACACCGGGCTGCAATCCTATATTCATTTATTCCCATGTGGCTCTGTTAATATCAAGTTAAAGTTAGTTAGGTTGTGCACTGTGACCTACATACAGCAAGCATTGCTAGGGCCTATTATTCTCATGCAACTGGAGAAAAGGGTGAGAAGGAACATATTTGGCTGCCACCCATTTCCTTGTGGTGCTATGGGCCCAAATAACTTTCAGAACAACTGCACATTAAACAGGTTGATCACATCAGTTGCACAACTAGACTGAGATTAAAACACGCACACATGTACCAATCCCCCCCAAAACAAACCCTGGGGTAAGCTGTGCCATTCACCTTCTCCAACACTTATATACAAACCCTGACCTGTTCTTAGGAGCAGCCTCATTACCACTGCAGAAAGAGCCAGAAAGAGCAGTGGTATTGATTCTCAAGAAACTTAATGTCTGCTTCACTGGGCTACTTCCAAGGGCCAACTTTCACTGACAAAATGAGGTGAAGCAGTGTGTTGCTTTGCCTATTCTGCAGTTCGTTCCAGAATTCCCAAGGGTGCTTCTGAAGTGGATCACACAGGCCTGGTTCACAACACGCAAATGTGAGAGCTCCCAGAAAGGATCTCACAGCAGCTTAACTGCTCCCTGGTCTTTTCTACTGCCATGCTGAAGGAAGCCAAGGTGTGCCTTCGTGTGCTGTCCAAACTGGGGCTTGTGGTTGAGCTTTCTCCTCACTAACTGCAACCCATAGCCAAGAACAAACTTTGGCTCAGATAATGGCTACTGAAGAGGGAGAGCATAACCACTAGCCCCAGTTTGGACAACACACTAAGCCAAATCTTGGCTTAGCGTGTTGCAATAGTGAGACTTACTGGGGTGGAGCAAATTGTTTGCCAACTTCTCTATGGGAGCCTGCACATTCTCATTGTTCCTATGTGCTATATTTTGGCTTCCTGCATCATGCAAACCAGGCCTTTGCAACCTTAAGAAAACTGGGCCAGGCTGATATTAACATATTTATTTACATTATTATATACTAGGGAGTAGAGAATTTAGTGCAAGCTATCTTGCATATAACATTACTTGCACTTAATCGTTACCCTTCTCTACTCCATGCCATAAGCTATGTTTTGGTTTTGGTTTTAATTAGTTTAAAAACCTTTTGCTATGCAGCATTCTGGGTATTTGGGGTGTGGTTTTGTTATTATTCATAAAATTGAAGTCCATCACTTTTTTTCATGGAAATAGCTGAGGAGTTCTTTGGATCCCTGGCATATTAATGCCTTTTTCTTACCATCTAACCAGGAAAAAGAGAATACACTTTTACTATTCTGGGGAAAAGGCCATTTGCAGAATACTAAGCTATAGATAAAAAAAGAAATCCAGAGAACTGCAATCTTCATCACTATTTCTTACTGTCACATTATTCTTGTGCTGAGATTACCAATTCAGTTAGATGACCTCAAAGTCAACTTTTTCAGACTTGCTGGGCACTCTATGACTTATGGGTAGCCGAATATGGTGCCCTCAAGATTTTGTTGGACTACAACTCCCATCATCCCTGACCACTGGCCCTGCTGGCTAGGGTTGATGGAACAAGAGGGCACCATGTTGGGTAAGTCTTGCATAGGTGAAGGACACCAACCAAAGCTGAACCTCCTCATGAAAAGTACCTACCATGAGAACCTCAATAACATGCTGATGAGTTGCAAAAATCACCCAGTAGCAGAAAGTGGGTTATCTGGAATTTACTTAGAACCAGATGAACAATGCAGCCACTGACACTATGCATGCTTGCAGCAATATCATCTGGAAATAAATAATATCTGAAATTTCCTCATGACAGCAGCATTGCTTCTTTAATAGCTAGGTGCTATAATTCATAATACTTCTGAAGTCGACTAAAATTCTGATGCTGAACTTGAGTTTTCCAAGAGTCTGCATTATGTGGCCATTCCTGAAGTCCTCAGTAGTCCTCTGTCGGCCCCTCTACAAACTGGGAATCATTTGTTTCCTATCAGCTTTTCTTTCTTTTTTTACAGTTTTCCTAGATGCCTAATTTTTAATTTTTGTGTGTTTTACACTGCTTAGTTTTAATTGGTGTGATACAGAACCGTGTTTTGCTTTTAATCTAGTTTTCATGAAATGTTATTGAATGTTCTTGTACTTTTATTGCTTTTATGTAAACCACTCAGAGATTATAATTATCTTAAGTGTTGTTGTTTTTTTAAAAAAACAAACGAACAAATAAATAAATACCGTATTTTTCGCCCTATAGGACGCACTTTTTCCCCTCCAAAAATGAAGGGGAAATGTGTGTGCGTCCTATGGGGCAAATGCAGGCTTTGCGGACCTCTCCGCAAGCAGCGGGAGCGCTCCCGCTGCTTGCGGAGAGTTGCCGGCATGCCAAAGCCTGCGTGCGCTGAGATCAGCGCGTCCAGGCTTCGTGGACCTCTCTGCAAGCAGCGGGAGTTGCCGGCATGCTGAAGCCTGCGCGCGCTGAGATCAGCGCGTCCAGGCTTCGCGGACCTCTCCGCAAGCAGCAGGAGCCAGCGCTGGGCTCCCATGGCTTGCAGAGAGCTGCCTGCTTGGGGGCTGGGGTCGGGGGAAGCTCGGGCCTCCCCCGCCCTAGCCCCGCGCCTGGGGAAAAATAATAATTTCCCCCCCTTTATTCCCCCCCCAAAAAACTAGGTGCGCCTTATGGGACGGTGCGTCCTATAGGGCGAAAAATACGGTACATTCGCTATCATTGATGGCACATCAAAAGTATGTTTATGGTATGATCCTTTACCTCCTCAACTAAGCTGACAACACAAAAAAAAGGTTGAAAGTTTTATTAATTATATGCTGAGTGACTTCTCTTACCCTCCCATTTAAATAAACTCTCTTTATCATTTCTTTAGTATTCCATAATTAGAATCTTCAGTGATTCCACTGTCGTTTACACAATGCTGTTTTTTTCCCTACCAAATGCCAGCCTGTCCTTCTTCAAATTTGCACCTCTGTACTATGTATGGCATCCCTACCTTCTGCATCAAATTCTGCATTTTGTGCCCCATTTTTCATGTGTTCAGTTTTTTGCCACTAGTTATCAGCTAAGAGTGCACAAGGTGGGGGTGGAAGTATCTACAAATATTTAATGGTTTATGAGTGAAGTTTCACACCACCTAGTTTGGAAACGGTCAGAAGGACCGTGAAAAATCCAAGGACATTGCAAATCACCAGCAAAAGGAAAAACCTGTGTTAGAAAAGTGGGTGAGAAATGGAAGACGTAGACAGCAGATAAAATACTAACACCAAGGAGGTCACCAGTCAAAAACATACCAAAGAGTGTAAGGGACCTTCATAATTGGGAGATGATGGTGCTTGCCCTCCATTCCTAGACCAAACAGCTGTGCCTGCTAATAGTAAAATGGGAGTTACCATTGGAACTATGCAAACAAAATGCTTCTTTTTTAAAAAAATAAATAAATATGGAGACATGTAAATGCTTTTTCCTAGATAAGACATACAAAACAGACTTATGGAGAACTTTCAAAATATATGCTGATTAAGGAGAAGAAAAAATACCTTTGTAGCAAATGCTGACGATACATGCTACAAAGGTTCCCCAGATTAGTCGCTAACATGCAAACTTTCACTGAGTGGCTGCATCAGGAAGAGAGGTGTCACCAACTGAAGCAAGAATCGCTCTCTTAAAAAAGTGCTAAGGGGACTGCTGGACTGTGCCATAATTCTATAAATGGGAGACAGTATCACTGAATCATCAAACCTATGGCAAGTTTCTTCTTTAAAAAAATAAAAATTAAGAATTCTATTCTTCTGTTCCACCAACTCCATTCATTTCAATGCGCCAAATGAAGGGAAAGTTTCTGGTGCACTGTGCCTATCTGCACTGCAATTTTCACATTTGGTTACTGGCCCTCAAAAGTACTGAAAGAGGCTGCTTTTTTATTTGTGTCATTCTATTCAGCCAGCCAGCCAACCTCCCCCGCCCCTCATTTTTTTTTATTGCTCTTAAGAGTGAAATACAAAAGGGTCAACAGGGTAATGTATCCGTTTCCTAATGAAGTCACACTGAACACCCAGGGATCAAATGTTGTTTTGGAAGCTCTTCCTTACAGAATGTGCTTATGGAGATTAAAAATCTGGATATTCACAATGTGACTTTCCCCTTCTATGACACAACTGGCTTTCTGAATAACAGCAGAGCCATCCACATTTTTTCCTCTAGACTTTTTCTATCTACACTTGACACATTCACTAATAACTTTTAAGATGCACATGGAAGCAAAATCAGAAATTTCTAAGTCTAAATTAAGGGATATGGTCTAAATTTAAAGAGGTTCATTCGAGACCTTTAGTATAATTATCTCACTCTGGAATATTTATCAAAATGTGCCATTTGGGAGAAAGATAAAGACAACTGTTATCAACCTATACTCTCAAGGTATTATTTTGATAAAAAAATATTTGTTCAAGAGGTTCTTCTTTTCTCCTCCATTATATTTAATTAGACAGCTTAATTCTCTTGATTTTGACAGTCAATCTGTTGCAGGATGTGCTAGTAAAGTGGCTCTGTTAATCCTGCATATACTTACTTGGGTTATCTGCAGACTACTCAGCATCCACAGTGCAAACCTAACCTCACTTACCTAGAGATAAGTCCCACTGAATTCAAAGGGGCTTATTTCTGAGTAGACATACTTAGGGTTGCAGAGGAAGCTATCCAATATCATGCATTGCTTTGCCACTGCCCTCATACCTCCCTTGTAATGGGACGGGGCTCGCCACAGGAAGATGTGAACAATTAAAAAGGAGATTTTGCACTGCAAATAACTGGAGCATCTTCCATTTAGTCATTCACTTCACTCTGCAATGAAGGGATTTGCTGCCTTAACTCTTGAGTGTATGGATGGGCTTCTGAAAACAGGGAAGCACAGTTGGGACATTGTTCCTTAACTAGACTTCAGATGACCCTCCGAGTCCCTTTCAACTCTACACCTCTATGATTCTATGTGTAGAAAAAATCCCCGCTACATGTTTCCTATCTCATGTAGTTCTCATAGTTCTCATGTGATAAACACATGAATTCAGAAAGCATATGAATTGTCCCTAGATCTTGGGATATTTTCCAGTTAAGATCAGCATCTTAACTTTACTTAAGAGAAGCCAAGTAAGGCTGAACACAGTAGAGATTATCTAGCAAACTGGAGTCAGGCTATACTCTGATTGCCTGGTGAGGTAGGGGAATAGCAGAGCAAGGAGTTGATAAAATTTTGCAGTTTAGAATGCAAGGGGATGCACACCTGATTTGTGTAGCCTTGACAAATTTCACACTCTTGGGTTCATCCTCTAGGATCAACTCACATGAGAATTGTGGGGGGGGGGTCCCTTCAATTTTCTTGTAATTAAATTATCTTGGGAATTCAACAGCAAGTGTTAGGATCACCCATTAGTGAGGAAGACTGCTAGAAAACTGATTTGTGGCACAACAGGGGAACAAATGTCTCAGATATATTGTTCCATCAATACAAGTACAAAATTCAGATTGTGTGTATTATTAGGAACATAGGAAGTTGTCTTACACTTAGTGAGACTATTGGCTCACCTAGCTTAGTACTGTCAACACTGGCTGGCAGTGGCTTTCCAGGGTTTCAGACACGGTCTGCCAGCTCTAGCTTGATATTTTAAACCTGGGAACTTCTGTATGCAAAGCTTGAAAACAATGACCAAACTATGGACCTTCCCTAATATTAAGATGATGAAAGTTTCTGGGACAATTAAGCTCTCCTACCTTGCACAGAAGGGCTATATTTAAGGATCTACTACTTTCTACAAAACCAAAATGTTCAGCAAAGTAGAATGTTAACCACTATACCTGAGAGAGAAGGGGGAGAACCAACAGGAGTTGAAGGATTTGATGAAAAGCTGTTGTTGGTGTGATCTGGAGAGTAGATCTTTAAAAGATGATAAAGAATTATTCTAAACCCATTCGTTAATGGATGCAGACAGACCTATGGCACTTCTATTGTTAAGGAAGAGGGAAAAACCACACCACCTCTGCTTCCTTATAACCATTAGCCCCTAAAACACGTAAATATGCTGTGAACAGCAACATGACAAAAACATCTTGAAGAACCAGACAGTTGTGCTGAAGGGAAAGTTCTAATTGTCACAGGGTTTTATCTTTCCTTATCGTTTATAATAGTTTTAATGCTCCTTACAGTCTGCACTATGGTTGAAATGTATTTTACACAATGCTTTACATATGAAGGTTTCAGAGAGTTATTCTATTTGAAGCTAAACTTATTTTAACAACTACAACAGAGTGAAGATTTAGGAAGCAGGGGTATAAGTGGGCCATGTTTATTACAGAGAGCTCTACAGCAGGAGTAGCCAAGCTGATGACTTCCAGATACTGCTGGACTACAACTCCCATCAGTCCCAGGCAGCACGACCAATACTCAGAGATGGTGGGAGTTGGAGTACAGCAACATCAGCAGGGCTCTGATCTAAAGAATAGACTGGTTGCTACACCCGTTAAGTACGTTTTGCTACAGGCTATACCTGTTGAGAATGAGTTATATTTTAGATTATTCAGGTAAGACCCACCAGATATCACTTGATACCCGGAACAGGTGAAACATCTTATGACATGGTTAGATGGCATAGATAATTGATTCTTATTTCAAACAATTATCCAGTAATGGGCAGCATGCTGGGAACCCATGTTGGCGACCGTTTAAGCTGCCTATATGTGAACTCTTCCTCTGAGTTATGTATAGGCAATTAAATCAATTAGCCCTTGATCATCTTCCCTGTTAAATAAATGCCTCGGGGCACCTGCTAAATAACTTTTTTTTGGGGGGGTGGTACTGTATCCATCTATCATACAGAAATTGTGATATACCCCCAACCCCCGGCTGTTTTTGTAACACATGTTAGCTGGACACGGAAAATGTCAAATTCTCATGAGAACTCAGTGGAATCCACTCTGCCCAGAAAATTTAAGTTGCAGTGGTGGTTCTTTTAAAAGTCAGCATACACAAAGTATTGCGGCATTAAGAGATGACTGCCCAGACCTTAAAACACTGACTTTTAAATATTAACCACTGCAAAGAAACAGACTTGGGGGGCCTTTAAACATTACCAAGGCTGTGCAGCTGCTTTCTCTAAGGTAGCAGAGAGTAGAACATTTTTTTAAAAAACTCCAACATGTGAACAGAGGCTGAAGAGAAGCCGATGGCACAGTGCTTGACCACAGAATCGGCACAACAGCGGGCACTGCCAATTCTGCAGGAAGGACCCAAGCTATCGGCCCCCTTGCCCGTGTGAGTGGGTCATGAAAAATGTGTGTCAGTTGTGCAGGAGTTGCTTGCAGAAAAGCAGCTTGAGCACAGTTAGGGCAGCGTTTAAAGGCCCCTGAGGTTTGAAAGGAAAACACAAAACGGAAAGCCAAATCCCTTCCCAATGAATCCTTTCTCTGGCTCGCTGCTCAAATTACATTTCAAAGTCACAGCTGTACTCATTCTTGTGGAGAGGATTTGTGTTAAGGACAACTCTGGACACAGAGCGTCCAGGCTGCGAGATAAACACACGTATTGCAGCTCCAACTTCGAGGGTATGACTGCTCTACAAACTTAAATGGGATTCACTGTCATGGCTTCCTCCCAAAGAACCCTGGGAATCAATTATGTGATGCAGAGCAGGAATGTTCATCACCCTGACAAGGAACTAAAATCCCAGAGTTTCTTGGATGAAAATACATAACTGGAACTGGGTGAAAACTGGTTTAAGTTTGTAGTGGAAGTGTGCCCTAGATTTTCACGCACGTGAATACACGAGAAGCCACCCTGCCTTTCAAACGTAAGATGAGAAGCAATACTCAGAAACATTATTGCTATTGAGTTTTCATGTCAAGTGAATGGAAGACTGCAAAGCAAGAGTTGGGCATCAACAACTCACCCCAAATTATCTACATTATCCAGAAAGCTTCATATATGCAACATCACTACAGTATTAAAAAAAATTATTTTAGCTAGCAGTGATGAAATCTATCCCACATGGTACTCATGTTCCGAAATATTTGGTAACTGTTTCTGACTCAAGTCTATGCTATGCAAGTGATCCCAAAGTGAATATTTCCTTACAGATGCAAGTGCTTTCCCCAGTGCATCGCCTGTCTGTGAACTTCCTGCTGCTCCACTTCCTCTGTTTGCTGAAAAACAAAAGAATGAACATAAAAGAAAGGCAGGAAAATAATCCCATTTTCTATTCTTGGTGCAGGTATCCATAATTCAATTGCATTTTAATGCTAATTGCATTGTGTGAACCCTTTAACTAGCATTAATTTTTGTTTGCCGTGGTAAATCTCAAGCATACCTCAAGCACTGAATCGCCTTACGTGTGCTGCACACCGGAATTCCACACCCAAACACCCAAAGGATATACTTTCGTTTTCCCAGAGGACCCTACCTACCCCATCAATTCCATGGTTATCCCTGGGGAAGATACTGGAGCAGGTCTTGGATACATTCTCTCATAGAACAACTGAAGAGGATGTTTTGCAAATAACTACAGCTTCTCCTACATAGCCATTCACTTTTCCCTGCAATAAGGGGACACAGAGGTCTTACTTTACTGCCTTTACATTTCCTGCACTGCATGGGACAGCACAGTCTAAGTCTATTGACACAGAGTAGCCAACAGATGCCCTCCAGATGTTGATGATTCCACCTCTCATCTGCCCCAGCCAGTATGGCCAATGGTCAGGAATGATGGGATTTGTCATCCAGCAACATCTGGAGGGTACCACACTGGCTATTCCACAGAATGGACAGAATTGCTGCCTTCACCCCATCTTTATTTATATCAGAGAGACAGGCAACCCTACATCTAGAGTCATTCAGAACACTCGAAACAACTGGGGAGGTGGGCTATTCTTGATTTCCTCCTCTGGGTTAAATTGGGCACAAAGCCTTTTTCATGAAAACTTGAAGCAAGCTAGCAGTCTGTCATGAAAAAAAATGTAAGCTCTTATTAAATAAAATAATTTATTTTAGCAAAAAAGCTAAATGTAGAATAAAACTTGATGAACAAAAGGTTACTTCTGCAGGTTCCTTTTCCTTACTTGAGTTGGATGGTATTATCAAGCAGGCTCTAAAAATTCAACAGTTCTAGGATCCTATGCTCAATGTATGTCAAAGAGTTAAAACTGGAATTTTGGTTTGGTGGTCTCAAGGCCCCAGGGACTCATGTGTCTTTAAGCAGACATCAAATAGGTAATAAGGTTCGGACAGCTCTCAGTTGATCCTACCTCTTTTTAAACATAAAACCTCCCATTTATTGACCAGATGAGACTCCATGCCTTCAGGGCCATAGGGCAAAACATAAAAGACAACAAGAATCCAGAGCAGGGAAACCCACCTCCCCAATACGTACAAATAACCATCCAATTAAAATCACAGAAGCATGGACCACTGGTGACAGAAGTAAACTTGGTTAACCATGTCAAGATGGAAGATAGCTCCCAAATGGTTCAAGCAAACATCCCCTCCCCTACCTAGATATTACATGGCCCTCCCTTGAATTTTCAGGTTTCTGACATTACACCCCCACCAATTCTTTCATTGTGTAGCTATATAAGGCAAACCATGAAGACAGTATCCTACCCTACTGCACTCTATGAAGTAAATCTCCTTCTGCCTTCCAGATTTATGGGCAATTACAATGACACTGGGGCAACTGATAAACACTGAGCCCTTATTATTTATTGCATAATCCTACATTTTATTTTAGAATATTTAGTACTGTAACGGTGCAATCCTAATCATGTACAGTGGTACCTTGGTTTACAACCATAATCTGTTCAGGAGCTCCGGTTGTAAACCAAAACAGGTTGTAACCCAAGGTGCATTTTTGCCAATGGGGCCTCCCCCCAAAAATGGGCTGTAATCCAAAAAAAGGGACATGCACTTCCCGGTTTGATGTGGTTGTAATCCAAAATGGTTGTAATACAAAACGGTTGGAAACCAAGGTACCACTGTATTCTCAAGTGCAAATCCTACTGAGATCAATGGTTCTTATGAAGTTTACAGCATAAATAACTTTATATTAAACTGTATGTTAAATAACTTTAAACCTATTTGGTTGTCTATAGTTCAAGGTACCTTATCATAAAGTTTCTGGCTATGGTCTTGGAAGCAAAATACCCAAGCCAGAAGCTATTCTGAAAAGCTCCTCCTGCCCATCTTTCCATGCAAATGTAACCATAGTGGGAATGACTCCCTGCAATCTTGGTCCTGATTGGGAACTGGGAGGCCTAGGAACGCAAATCTTATGACGTGGAAATGTCAAGGATCGGGACCACACAGCAATGACATATTAAGAAATTGAATGTATTTGGGAAGTGACTCAGTCATTCGCCATGAGGATATAACTGTAAGGGATGATATAGTGATTAATCCTGCACATTTCTGGCATAATATCTAAAGGATTGTCCCTTTCCTGTCCCCCCAACCCCATATATGTTTGCTTATGAATCTGCCTGTTCTCTTATGGTCCTCTGGTGAGGCCTCTTGTGTGAAGGTTTGGTGGGAATGTGTTGTTACAGCGTTTCTCTGTAACATCCATTCTGTTGCTTCCCTACTGCCAGTCTTCCATCACGGCCTGAGGATATGGCTTTTTAGTGAATTACTGAATAATCCGTCCCAGGCCTTTGGGAGGGGTTGAAGAGTGCAATGAACAATTCAACTATGATAATTTATAACGTGCTTCAGAATCTTAACTGATTTTGTTTATTTCAATTATGATTCTCAACAGGTGCATTTGACCTTGTTTTTTATTGTACAGTGGTACCTTGGTTTAAGAACAGCCCTGTTTACGAACTATTCGGTTTACGAACTCCGCAAAACCAGAAGTAGTGTCCTGGTTTGTGAACTTTACCTTGCTCTAAGAACAGAATCCAAACAGTGGAAGGGCACCAGCGGCGGGAAGCCTCATTAGGGAAAGTGCGCCTCAGTTTAAGAATGGTTTCGGTTTAAGAATGGACTTCTGGAACAGATTAAGTTTGTAAAGCGAGGTACCACTGTACTATGTTTTAATGATATTACATTAGTAAGATATGAATAAAGAGGCTTGATTTTATTCAGTCCTAGCTCTTTTTGGATTTGAGTTTCATGGCAACCTTCCTATATAATAGATTTGTTCCCACCTGATGGCATTTAATGCCTTCTTAATGGTTGCTTTTATGGCTCACCTGAGCCACTTTGGCCACCTCCATTTTGAGGGAGAAGGCCTAACTAATTTTTGAAAGAGCTCTGGCACAAATCTTTTTAGGATGTAAGTATCTAGTGTATGCCAGTACTATGTACAGTGGTGCCTCGCAAGACGAAATTAATCTGTTCCGCGAGTCTCTTCGTCTTGCGGTTTTTTCGTTTTGCGAAGCACGGCTATTAGCGGCTTAGCAGCTTTTAACGACTTAGCGGCTATTAATGGCTTAGCAGCTTTAAGAAAAAGGAAACAAACTCACAAGAACTCGCAAGACATTTCGTCTTGCGAAGCAAGCCCATAGGGAAATTCGTCTTGCGGAACGACTCAAAAAACGGAAAACTATTTCATCTAGCGAGTTTTTCGTCTTGCGAGGCATTCGTATTGCGGGGCACCACTGTATAAGTAAGTACAGTGGTACCTCGGTTTTTGAACATAATCCATTCTGGAAGAGTATTCGGCTTCTGAAACATTTGAAAACCGAGGTGCAAAGGGATAATTTCAATTTCAGTGGAGAAAATTGAAAAATACGCAGTGGAAGCCGTTTGACTTCTGAAACTCATTCGAAAACGGAAGCATTTACTTCTGGGTTTTCGGCGTTCGAAAACCTAAATGTTCAGCTTCCGAGATGCTCGAAAACCGAGGTACCACTTTACTTGATGTGTTCCTTGCTGAAATACCAGAAGCCCCATAAGTATTGACATTCCACCAGCTTTTGAAGGAACACTTGGTTTAGGCATTTTCAACCAGTTTGTTTTATTAGATATTTTGATTGTGGGTGCCTTTAATGCATTGATGGAATTATTTTGTTGTGTACTTGAATTAGGAATGGATTTTATAATTGATCTTATACCTGTAAACAGCTTGGAAGCCATTCGGCATATGATGGGTAGACTATATAAATTTAATACTACTAATGCCAGGATTATGTAAAAACCGACCCAAACATCTCACTATGAAATCTGGTCTCAGATTGCAACCTTCTCAGGTATGTAAAATGTTGACAGAGTAAACAATGTTGATGCAACCTAAAAGTGACTCTGATTAAGAGTATAATAAGATCTCTGCTGGATCAGACCAAGGCCTACCCAGCCCAATATTCTGTTCTCATGGTTTAGTTGAGCCAAAGAATTATTTTTTTGATAAAGCAGTTACTGTGAGTTAACAAGCAAAACTCCTACAACCCGGCATCAACTTCCTGGATGGAACACAAATCTCTGAGTTGCACAAAAGTTATGGTTATAAGACTTAAGAAAGAGAACGGAAACTTGGGCCAATTTGATATTTTCACTCTTCCTAAGATAAGAAGTACTGACACAGCAGGATAAAAATTCATGTCCCTCCTGTGCCATATGACAGTTTATCACCCCACTGCACTGGAAGCTTAACACGCTTGTAAAAAAAATAAAAATCAAGTGCAGTATTATGTGACTGTTCTAATAATAAAATCACAGTAAAACCAAGGCCTCAAGGGAAAGCACACATAATGTTTCCACTAAAAAAGCCACATACTGCCATGCGTCATGTCATTCAAACATGTCATTTAAAGTGAGAGTAGAAAGCAGGATTAATACATGAATGAGGGAGATATTCTGGAGTAATCTTTAGCATATGCTGCATTAAATCTCTTCTGGTAAGTGGCTGACTGAATGCCACATAGCTTTGAACCTTTGAAAACACATGGGTAATGCTCTGCACAGACTTAAGCATCGTTTTCAGTTAATATCCTCACATGATCCACTCAGGAAACTGGAACTGTTGTGTTCACAGCTCTTTAGGACATCAGCTGTTGATACCCATGGTCTGTGAAAGTTTCTCTCGTCCAGAGAGAAAACTCATTGTGCATGTAATTTTTTAAGGCGTATCCGTAACTTGAATAAAGCAAACACTTTTTGGGGAGGGAAGGGAAAATAATGGGGAAATAATAAGGCAAGTGGCTGTGCTTGTAGTATGCAGAGATGAAATTCCATTTCCAAAGAAGTTGACAAGAGGTGAGCCTTGTGTAGGCATCTGTGCAGCAAGGACTTTAACCACCCACACCGTTTTAGTCATAATATATTCGAAAAGCATAGAGAAGCAATCCTTTCTGATGACACAACTGATGAAACATGGCCTCTTCCCTCTTGCAGAATCTTGGGGGAATCAAAGAGAAGCTTGACATTCCTCAAGCATGAAAACAGCTTGTCAACTCACCCATTATGCTATCTGTCCCATTTGCGGGTGGTGTGCAGGAAGAAGCACTGTAATGGGTTGTGCCACTGCGATGGAAAGTGGACATTGGAGGAAGACTGGAATTGATGTCTGCTGAGGAGTGTGATGGGTAGCTCTGTGGTAGAAAGCATAATGAGAGAACATTTCAGCCAGCAGAAGAGCATGTTAACAGCTGCACCTCTGCATTTGGAGCACTTCAACTTTCTTTAAAACGTGTGGGACACAGCTTTCTGAGCAGATATATATTCATTAAGATATATGATATAATAATAACGCACACATACCTCACAGCTGGGCATGCTGCCTGTGTGAAAGGACATAGGGCTCTGCAGGCTGCCTGTGTGAGCCTAGCCTCCTTTAGACATGCCCCAACCTCCCTCTTCTAATGCGGTTCAATTAAATAATTATTACATATATCAGATTTTATTGGGGTTTCACCATTTCAGACTCACTTGCAATGGTATGCACAAATGCACACACCTACTTCACAATGAAATTTCTGGCAATGAGCCTGGAAAGACTGCTGGTGGAAGACACAATGGGGGGAACCAGAAGTCCTACAGAGCACTAGTTCAGCCTTCTGTAGGGAGTTCACCAGAGAGCCATTCCTATGCCACTGTTTGATATAAAGCTCCCAGATCTGGTGCTCTCCATCAGTGTGGGACACCGGACATTAGAGGTCGCTAGGTGAATCCCACCATAGATGTACCCTCCTGTATGCAGAGAACTAGAACATATAAATATATGGGCTTTTGTAGCCTCACCTCCCAGAGACTACTCTTATCCCATATACAACAGATGGGCAGCATAAACAATAGAAATGTTTGTCATGTTCCATTTTGAAGACATGAGATGTTTACAAATATTTATTTCTATTCTGCTCTATCCCAAGGTGGTTGCATGCTCAAAGCCGCAATATAAAAATAAACTCTAAGAGACGTCAACAAAGATATACGCCCATGACTTGCAACAAATTTAAATGATGTGTGATCCAGCTAAACACAAACCTATTTGTCAAAGCACTTTCAAGTCCTGTTGAATTTGGTGGAAGAGAATTAAGCATGCACCTAACTCTTGCGCAGTGCAATCCAATCCAATCTATGTTTACTTGGGAGCAAGATCCACTATGCTCAGTAGAGTTTGCTGCCTTGTCAGTGCTTCTGGGATTTCAGCCCCAGTGAACCAGTGTGATATAAAAGGGGGTTAAACTTCAGCTGCATTACGTCCACAATTTGCATGGATGATTTGGCATTGTGTTAGGGCAGCCTTCCCCAACCTAGTGCCTTCCAGATGTTTTGGACTACAGCTTCCAGTGCTAGCCTGGGGCTGATGGTAGTTGTAGTCCAAAATATCTGAAGGGCATCAGGTTGGCTCTCTAGCTGGGTTAGAGCTGCTACACTGGTTTCCTGGTAGGAGGGTTACATTGTGTTAATGCACCAGCTGAGCCACTCTGTGTCTCCTGCTAGTGCACCTGCACCGTGCCTACCTCCCTGCCACCTCCCCTCTCAGTAAGGAACAGAGACCCAGCTTCCAAGAACCTAGTGCAATGGCTTCGCCCCACCCAGCAACCTGTTTCTGTCAACCACAGTTGAGGAATGTCAAAAAGAAGTTGTGTGCAAAAAGTAGGTTGATTCCTATTGAGTGTTTTTCTTCTTTCTTCTCTTGCATAGCTTAACACACTGGTCTTCAACTGGTGGGTCGTGGCCTTATCCAAGGTGGGTTGCAACAGGCACACTACCACCATGCAAATACATGGTAAAGGGTTTAGAAATGGGTCCCCAAATGCATGTTTACAGGTTAAAAGTGAGTCCTGGGTTCTCAAAACGTTGAAGATACAGTGGTACCTCTGGATGCGAATGGGATCCATTCCGGAGCCCCGTTCGCATCCTGAAGCAAACGCAACTTCACCGCTTCCGCTCGTGACGCCATTTTGAGCGTCTGTAAATGCGTGAACGGCAAAACCCGAAAGCAACGTGCTCCATTACTTCCGGGTCGCCGTGGAGCGCAACCCGAAAATGCTCAACCCGAATCTACTTCAATCTGAGGTATGACTGTACCTGGCTTAACAGATTTATTAAGTTGTTATGCTGGAAATTGGAAGATCTGCATGGAAGGTTCTGCCCCCTGGCTCCTTCTCCCACTCATGGATCTGTTCTGCTGTGACAGACCAGCTCCATCAGGCCTCCTCTCCCTCAACTGTCACCTGGGAGCAGCCATACCATCAGGCTGCCTCAGTGGGGGAGCTGGGAAGCAGGGCTCATTCCATCAGCTCTGCCAAAAAACCAGCTGTATCAGGTACTTCCTACCCCTGAATTGTGCCAGCTGTTCATTATAAGAAGAACTGTTTAAGTACAGGTGCCCGAGTTTGATTTTTTCGTCTTCCCTCCCTGTCCCTTCTCCCTTGTGTGTTGTTGTTTTAGATCGTAAGCCTGCAGGCAGGGACTGATTTGTTTTAATTGACTGCATGTAAGCCACTCTGGGAGCCTGTTGACTGAAGAGTGGGGCACAAATGCTCCAGATGAATGAATGAATGATCTTTACTGTTAAAAGCAGTGTGCAAAAACACACACACCAGCTCAAACTGGCACCAGTTTCCAACAACACTCCATCTCGGTATGCAATTATAAGCTCTTTTGCCTTGAAGTAAGTTAGATGGCTATGATAGCACAGAGATTGAAAGTTTATTTGTTTTATTTATAAACAGCCTCCCCCCATGCTATTTATTACCTTTTTATCTACAAACCCTACTAATAGCCCTCTTTCCCTTTCAGGACCTACCAGGGCACCAAACTTCTTTCTTTTTAAAAATCCCCACTGGAAATTAAAAAAAAAATTAGCAAAGGAATGCACAGAACAGGCCTTTCCATTGCATAGGTATGTGCAGTGGTACATGGCATGGTGGTGTGATGTTCACCTGACCTTACAACAGCTGAGTCTCTGTTGCTTACCAGGAAGGAGATGGAGAGGGGTAGATGGCAATCTGGCACTCCTGCTGGCACTTTTGCAATGCGCCAACCCCCTCACCACCTTGCCCCTCTCCCTCCCAGGAAGCAACAGTGACTCAGCTGTTGGGAGGCCAGGTGAGCATCACCGCCCTACCATGTGCTGAACTGAAACTCCCCCCCCCCCCAGCTTATGAAAAGTTTTCTTCCTACAATGAAAGAGGCTGTTTCATTTGCAGGGTGCTTCAGAAATTCTTCAGAACTCCTGTGAGTGTGATTTGAGCTTACCTTATCGTTCTAGGGTGCCTGAGGCTGGGGTTTGTGTTTTTTCTTTTCGTTATACTTTTCTCCAGTGTTTTGCAGCCTCCCTAGCTGCCCACACTTCCTGATCTGAAAAAGCCCTGTAGGAGGAGTTACCTCTTGCTGTCTTCTCCCGGGCTTTAACTGAAGCATGGGAAGCGGACAAGGCTGACTACTGAGTGCCTAAGATTAGTGCACTCATTGATTTAATTTTTTAGGGAAGCCCTTCCTTTTACCTTCACCAAAAAAAATTTAAAACCCACGCTACTTTATTTATAAGTAAAAAGGAAAAAAAAAGGCTTAATTGTGTTAAAAATAAAGTTATTGTCCTTTCTGCACTTACAGGGAAACACACTTCAGGGCATCATGGAGTTTTCAGGAAGTGTAGACAACTTGAAAGGCTACAGAATGATGATCACTAGACTGATGGTTTGTAGAAAAAGGAAAAAAGACATTCACAAACCCTCTCGCCCACCTCAGAAATAGCATGAGCGCAACAAAAGCCCTGCATGTCTTCCATGAAAATGTTACCAACATTTTATTTCCCTTCTAATTTTCAAATGAATGTTGTTGTGTTTTTTTAAAAAAAGTAGTAGAAGATGCCATTTTCAGAACAGCACTCTCACACATACACAAAGAATGATGCTTGCGCAACAGGGCTTTCCTCTGTTCCTCTCTGAAATGGCCCTCAATATTGGTAAGGAGAAGGGAGTTGGGAGACCAACGCGCCCCCCCCAACAAACAGAACAGCATGTGGGGGGAGGAGAAGGTGGAGCATTCCAGCAGACAAAATGAAATGTTTGCGCAGATGGAACATACGTTATAACGTGATGTTGAAATCCACTCATTGGCTTACCAAGCGGTCATGAGGATGAAGACTGCAATAGCTACTGGACTGTGGAATATGAGAAGAATTGCCCAGCATTCCGCCATAACCAGGCTGATTCATCCCACTGGAGGAGCTCCACGGATCACTGCTGTGATGACCGTCTGTAAAACAGAAAAGAAAAATAGGCTTCTCTGAAGGCTTGGTTACCTAACATTCTGGTGTTGTGTTTCCAGTAAATGTTA
This sequence comes from Podarcis bocagei, assembly GCF_964188305.1. Classification (NCBI taxonomy): domain Eukaryota; kingdom Metazoa; phylum Chordata; class Lepidosauria; order Squamata; family Lacertidae; genus Podarcis; species Podarcis bocagei. The sequence goes on along the minus strand of NC_138136.1, from coordinate 52,361,052 downwards.
AAATTAGCATTCTAATAAGGTCTGGTGCACACCTAATGCTCTGCTGTGTTGGGTAGCAGTTTACGTTAAAAGATGGCAATCGCAAATGGGAAGAGCTATGCATCACCCTTTTGCTTCCCAAGGGCTACACTAATTTTATATAAGTATGTGCTCATGATTAAAAAAAAAGTTTGCTCCAGAGAAAAGCAAATGACATCTTTTGAATCACCACCAATTAGTCATAGGTCTTATGTGCAAAGACTTTCCTATAGTTTGTTGTGCTATCTTTATCTAAATCCTAAATACCTACGACCTATATTGTTACACATTTTTGCTAGGGTAAAAGAGGAGCTTAAAATAGGGTGTTATTAAAATTTCTATGTAACCCTTCCTTCCAAAGGAGTCACACAACATCATAAATACCATCCATACTATAATTAAAGCATCTAAAATTACATATCTAAACAATATAAAAACATGTAAAAAATGGAATTCCTCCATATTCAGGCACTATTCACGTGGTGAACTGGAGCGTTTCCATGACATTTATTCAATAAAGTGAATATTGTACATGTTTAATTTTTTAAATTAATAAAGAAAGCCAGACAAAAGTAAACATATGAATGAGCAGAGGACATATTTTGACCACCTTTACCAATCTTTAGATGGAAGTATGATAGAAGAGCCCTGGAGGCGGGGCCTTTTCTGTGGTGGCATCACACCTTTGTAATGCCCTCTCTGGGAAAATATTACAGGCTCTCTTTCTGCTTGTAGCTGGGCCCGTGGGAAAAATGTATCCAGACAGGCATTTGATGGGCAATTCTAACTGCTTTTATGCGGCTGTAGGGAACAATCCTAAATCCTAATCCATGCTGCTAGAGATTAGGATTTAGAAGACGTGGTCCTCTGCCAGGCTCTGCCAGCAGAAGTGCTGCTACAGGTGTTTCTGCTCTGCCCACTGAAGGTGGGAACTGTCATGAAGTTGGAATCCTGCCACTGGTAGTCAGTGTAAGGCTCTGAAAGAGGAAATATCACCGGGGGGGGGGGGGCGGTGCAGAGAGAAGCAGGGCTAGTGATGGATCTGCTGGAGCTACCACATTTAAAATCCACCTCCACCTTCTGCCCTGATTGGCAGGTGCTAGTTCCAATTGTCACTGAGGCTGAGTTAGGATTGCTCCACCCATCTTTGGAAACTGGTGTCTCTTAACACTTACGTTTCTAATGCGTGTGCATTCTTTTATTTGCGCATTTGGGCAATAATACCGTTCTGGTTTTGCAGTTATTATAGATGTTAATCCCACTGCTGGGCGAGTAAGGATTTTCTTGCTTTATAACTGATTATTGTGGATAAACACTTTTAGTGTGCAGTATTGTTTTAATGGATACGTTCACTACACATATTTCGTTTTTGCATTCTACTTTGGTTATGGCAAGTGACAAACTAAACAACAACAATATTTTGCATTGTTTATATGGTTGTTTAGGTTATTGCATGCCAGTGTGAATAAAAAGGTAGAGCTGAAATTAATGACTATATATATATGCCTAGAATATTGTCCTGTCGTCTCTCAAAGCAAGGCTGAATAACTTTGTAGAAACATAACAAAGGGAGCAAATAGGCAAGCTATTCAGTTTTATTAATTTCTAAAATGTGCATGAAGTTTAATGCTTTAATTTTAGGACATAAGCTTAACTGTTCAAGTTTGCCTTGGGGTACATGATATTTAAACCTCAAAACTGAGGAATATCAAAGGCATGAGTGACCTGCAGTATTCAAAAGGAGAACCAGGAGTTTCAACAATATTTCGGGGCTAAGTCCTTTAGAGTTTTAAACAGTAATGTGATCACCTTGAATTGGGCCTGGAAAGGAATTGGCAACCAACACCGCTCATACAGTGGCCATATGAGTTCGAAAGGGAACAGCTGACTGCTGTTTTTGACCCATTTCCTACTGGTTCTCAAAATGCATGCACAGCAAAATCCCGTCAATGGCACCACCTTACCTTGCATGAAGAAGGAACTAGGAAAAGTGCTGGCTGCTGGTTTTGAGGATGGATAGCCTGGTGAATCCCGATTGTAGTCGGCAGTGCTTGCAGAAGGGGCATAAACCTATGGTGGAAAAAGAGGAGAAAATAATTGCATTTAGTATTCCACCAAGAATGACTGCACTTGAAACAAGGGGGTTAAAAATGGGATTTTTATCCCTATTCTTTATTCAGCACAACCCACTTCATAATGTTAGACTCTGTGCTTCAATTGAAACTGAAATAGGAAAAAACCTCCATAGCTATTTGTAACAGAGAATGTTTTAGGCCTGGTTCACACTAAGGTGGCAAACTAGTTTGGGCTCTACAGGTGGGATCTCACATTGCTGAAAAACTAACATGCTGGAGAAAAGGTTAGATTAGGTTACCCTTCTCCCTGATATCTGGTTTGCTCTATGGAAATTTCATATAGTCAGGGGAGCATTCAATCATGTGAGCAGTCAGAACAGTACAACCCAGGCATGGATTGGATATGAAGATGCCTTGCACTACACTAAAGGATTTCAACTTGTTCAAGGTGTGCCCTCAAATCTCTCTTGATTGCTTCCCCGTCCCTGGAGATCTCTATGCTCTGCCCCATCCTATCCCACTAAGCATGAATTATGCAGACGGGAGCTCAGTTGGTTAGAGCGTGGTGCTGATAGTGCCAAGATCGCAGGTTTGATCCCCGTACTGCACAACTGCATATTCCTGCATTGCAGGGGGTTGGACTAGATCAGGCATCCCCAACCTTCGGCCCTCCAGATGTTTTGGACTACAATTCCCATCATCCCTGACCACTGGTTCTGTTAGCTAGGGATCATGGGAGTTGTAGGCCAAAACATCTGGATGCCTGGACTGGATGTTCCTTGGGGTTCCTTCCAACTCTACAATTCTATGATTTTATGGGAGGAAGAAGCTCCATCTCATGAGCTTCTTAGCACTTGCGCTTCAACCAAATCACATATTTATCATCCGAGAGAGAATGCAGCCCCCCGACTGGCATGGCTGACCCACATAGGGCATTTGTTAAGGGCAGCCTACTGACTTTCTTACAAAACTCAGAGGAAAAATATGAGCGGGAGTTGCGGGAGCCACAAAATAGAAACAGAAATCTGGTGTGGGTGTGTGTGTTTCAGCATATGCAGATGTGCAGGCAGGCTGTACTCCAGAGTACGGGGTACACTCAGTGGCATCATTAAAGAGGTTTGAGTCTCTGAAGTGGGGTAAACATAGAAAAGAAACCCGCTGCTGAAATGAGTGATATCTGCCATGTCTGCCTGGCTGCAACCTCTCTGCCCAACATATGCACGGTGGAACTGTGATATCATGGAGTTTAACATAATTTTACAAAACCATTGAAAGTGCTATATTGTGTGGAAATATGCAGATTTCATACATTAGAAGAGGAACAATGGGAGAAGTTAGGAAATCAGCCCTTTGTTCCCATGACTGAAAAATGAAATTGAGAAAGCAGTACCAAGCATATCCTGGGATGCTAAACTCCTATGATCTTTGGTCTTTGCTGAGAAACTTAAAAGAACCATTAAAAATTGGGATAGGCACAAGACCACCAAGACAGCATGCGTGCACTTTAGGGGGAAAACCCTGCTTTTTAGTACTTAGCGCATTTGCCTGCGCAATAAACTTAGCAAGTATGCCAAAAACCTAATTTACTTAACATTTGCTTACTAATACAACAAAGGTTTTTCTAGCCATCTCTTCACAAGGATAAAAACAATCTTATTCATTTTCCTGCTTTGATTTGATTAAAGAAGAATTTTTTAAATTTTTTTTATTAAATGCCCAGACTTTGTTGCCATTTTTTTTAAAAAAATGCAGTTTAATGGACAGCATTTTTATTTTTGCATTTTATTCAACTTTAATATATGCAGATATCTGTATATTTAAAATATGTATGTTCCTACTTTTTAAAGACCTCTCTACTCCAGATGGTCAGGAAGACCAAAACATCCCCATCATCTTGATGAAAATGGATACCTTCCTGCCTCCATTTTGAAGCAGGCAGCAGATCACAAAACTGGCAGGGAGCCTACTCTAACATTCACACGCCATGGCAAAAGGAACAAAATTTCACCAATACAATGCAAGAGCAATCAGCAATGGTAGAGAAGGGGAGGGGGGAGGTATCTTACAAAACATGGCAATTTCCCTCCAAGAACGAATGCCTGAAGCTAGAAGTCAAATCCTGACAATAACAGTGAAGATTAATGAATCGTTATTTTGCCGAAATCTAGTAAATAAAGAGCTGCACCTCAGTGTAAACTCTCTTACAGGGAGATTTTCCCAGCATGCAAGGTAATTTTCATAGGATATCATATGGCACAAGGAACTGCCATTACCTTGTGTGCTGTTGTCGTAGGAAAATGCCTTATAAAATTTCTTTTTTTAAAAGTAAAAATATATATGATATATTATATGAAATAACTCTTTCCTTCAGAAAGAGTAATCACATCAAGACCAGGGGTAGTTGGTGTCGGCTGACAGAAGTTGGTGATGTCATTTTTAATGTTTTATCCATTATGTTTTGTTAATTATTTATTAAGCAATTTTATTATGTACACGAGCCCAGAGGCCAATTCAGCTTTTTTTTAGAACTAGAAATGCTACTATTATAATTACTATTTATGGATGCAATAGCATATGGTGAGTGGAGGACAGCCCTAGTGCCAATGAAATTCCCTGAACCGAACCCAGATCCCCTAGATGCAGTTTAAAATCACACCAAACATTTTTATTTCGGATTAGCTGGACAGCCAAGGCTTGCTGCAAATACAAGTTTGATTTTTTGGGTTTCCTCCAGTCGGATGGAGTTTGCAATCCTGCACACACTTACCTGGCAGTAAACCCTATTACACCTAGTGGCACCTTAGCCCTGGTTGCGTGTTCTAGTCCTTGTAAAATTAGGATTGCAAAAAAGGGGAGTGGGAATGGCTGTGCTAGCGCCACAATTCCCATCACCCTCCAGATGTTTTGAGGCAAATAAATGCAGTGGCCTATTTGCAGCAGCATGGGCTTCCCTTGGGAGAAGGCTTGTCCTAATCTGTATTAGGAAGCTCGCATGAACAGAAAGATTGCTTGTTTCAGAAGTTATCTGGGGACAGGAAGAGCTAGCATACTCTCCTACTCTCACTCATTGAGTGATGGCTTAAAACACCTGAATAGAGTTGCACTTTTGCATAGATATGCATCCAGCTAATCTACAGATGAGCCTAGGGAATCACAATGCAGAGCTAGGTCAACCAGATTCTCTGGATTTTCAAATTACATCAATCAAGGATATGGAAGTGGCTCATTTGGAAAGGATACTCTCCCATCTGTTTTTCTGGAGGGGATGGTTGCTCTCTCTCTCTCGTTGGTGTGCTTGCTTTATTATGTGATGGGGAATATGAATCAGGAGAACAATTAAGCATTAGTCATGGTCTAGCATGCTAAACCATGGTTTAGTGCAGGCATAGGCAAACTCGGCCCTCCAGATGTTTTGGGACTACAACTCCCATCATCCCTGACCACTGGTCCTGTTAGCTAGGGATGATGGGAGTTGTAGTCCCAAAACATCTGGAGGGCCAAGTTTGCCTATGCCTGGTTTAGTGAAACATGCCTTAGCAGGAGGAAGGTTCCATTATCCTCAGACTTGTGTGCATTCAACAGCTGTTACTTTCATTTTCCATGAACCTTGGTTTTCTGGATGAATGATCGTGGTTTATCACAAACTCTGGTTAGTTTAAACAAGCTGGCTTAAGCAACCCATGACACAGCAAAAGTTCCTTTAAGTTTTTAACTGTCTACCTACCCATAACAGAATTCTCAGTATTAAAGGGGCTCTCAATTCAAAATGCCTCAATAGATCAACGCCCCCAAACCCAACACTATTTCATTTCAATGTTTCTCAAACTTCCAAATAGTTACAAAAGCACAAATAACCCAAAAGCATAAATATTGGTCTGGTGAAACTATATGTACTAGGAAAGCTTGCTTCTATTTGTTCAAGAAAAACATAAGGGACAGCAACGCCAATGAATCAGATTTCTTGGGAGTGATAAATTAGGTAAAGTTTGAACCATATTCTTCAGAGATAATGCTACAGTAAATTTACATTTTGCTGGTTATAAATACCTAGTTTGTTTTAAATCTTTGTTGAAGAATGAGAAATCCCCCCCCGCCAAAAAAACCCACCCACAACCAGCTGAAAAGCAGCATGATCATTTGGGTTGGCAAACTATGGTCCATGTTTAAGTATAGGGGGAAATAGCATTTCTTGCATTTACAAAACTGCACAAGCCTCTTAACTGTCATATCTGTTCTCATACTTCTTAGCTTTGTATCTTGTGCATCCCAAGATCCTATGCTTATTTTCCTGGAAGCAAGTCCCAGTGAATTCAATGGGGCTCGTTCACCTGTAATGCCCCTAGGATTGTCGCCTGATGGGTTAAGCAAGTACTGTGAGACAGAGCTGCCACTCCTTCGTGGCTGTTTGCTCCCACCGCCTTGCAATGTCATGGTAAACAAATTGCATGAGGTTACATCATTGCACTGTGCATTGTTCTACCCCAACAGCTGATACGATCCAGTAATCTGAGATGGTGGGGAGTGTGGGGACATGAAAGATGACTTTTACACCCTCCTCAATCATTCCTACAATCCCAAGGCCTGCATTGGCCCAAGCATTGGAACAGACCTCTCAGCATCCATGATGGAACAGACCTCTCAGCATCCATGATGGCAAGGGTACCTGTTCAGTGTCATTTCCAGTTTCTCTCCAAATCACAAGCTAACCTGTTAATGTTGCGACAGGTTACTCCCTCTATATTCTTTGTAGTGTGTCCCTGTCCACTTCCGGCTTCCGTTTATGGTCTTTCTTCCTTCCTTTTTGTGCATTCTCAAGCCCCATCCCTATTCTGCCGCCATTGCATTTCCAGCAACAGGCAGGCAAGGCAGCATCTGAATAAGAAAGAAACTGTGGTTTCCTCCATATCGAGGAAGTGTAAAATTGACGAGTCCTTAGTGAGCAGAAGAATGGGTCCCAGGTTCCACCACTGCAACCACCCAGGACACGCTTTTGCAGATAGCAGTCCAATTCCAACAGCTTGGGAGTACTTGGCACATGACTGCTGCAACATCAGCCCATTGCTTCTAATGGCTGCAGCTGCCATGGGTTTGCTCCAGCTCAGACTGGAGGCATGTACCTGACAACTGTTTACGACGCGCAGGATGCACACTCCTGCCACCTTTCCAGCATGGTGCACACAGTGGTGTACAAAACAACAAAGCCTAATAAAACGCTCACAATTGAAACTGAACTTAAAACACCCCAGCAGCTGCAATATCCAGCAACAAGGCAGAGGGAAAAGATCAGTTAGGGTTTTGTAATGCCCATCTTCTCATGCTCTAAGACCAGGGTTTCCCAAACTTGGGTCTCCAGCTGTTTTTCGACTAAAATTTCCATCATCCCTGACCACTAGTCCTGCTAGCTAGGGATGATGGGAACTGTAGTCCAAAAACAGCTGGAGACCTAAGTTTGGGAAACCCTGATCTAGACGCAGCTTCCCCATCCCTAGAGAACAAAGGCTACAAAACCAACACGGATTAAGCATGCTTAAACCCACTGATGTACTTCATTCTGTCCTGGACTGTGGTGCCAGAAAACCAATTTTATGCTTTCTCATGCCATTCATGTTTTAGCTTCATGGTTTGATCATTTTAGAACTGCTGATATTGAGCTGGTTCACATGTAATACTAAGCCAAAACATGGTTCAGTGAGAACACATCAGCATGAGGGTTCCCAGAGAGGAAATTGATGCCTCATTGCTGCTCCCCTGGACCTGCTGCTGCTGTGAGCTAATCCATGGATTGATTCAGCATGTTGTCTGAGGCATCTGGTTTGCCTTGTACCAGACGAACCATAAGCCCATGTTGGAGCAACAAGCTAAGTCAAACCATGGCTTAGCTCACAGAAGCAGCAGGGCCAGGGGAGGAGCATAGTGGCTGGGAACCCACACATTCTTGTTAAGCCATAGCTTAAATGTGAACCAGTGTTGCATGTGAACCAGTATATTGTATACAGCAGTAGTTCCCAACTGGTGGTACGCAGACCCCAGAGAGTCTCCATAACCCATCCAGGGTGTGTGTGGCATATAATCGCCAACTGTCTGGAACATCCTATTTTGGAGGGCCGTGTTCTTCTGTGAGAGCACAGCGCCCCAAAGCGCATGAAATCACAGCTGGACATGTGTCTTGTGTGAGGTTGCAGTGCCCAAAAATATGTGGTTTTGGGTGCTGCGCTCTTATGTGGGTCATGAGACTCACATGGGAGTGCAGCCTGGTTTTGCGCTGGGACATGTTGGGAGTGCATGGGGGCACCATTCACATAACAAAAACTACCACAAAGACATCAACATTTTCCAAAGTAGAGGGTCCATGGCTTGGCTTTTGAAAAACGGGGTCTACAGTGCTTAGCTAACTGGTAAAACAGGTGTACAGCATTTCAACTGTCTGCAATGTTGGGAAATGACGTAGGATTGGTTGTGTGAACAAAGAATGAGTTAATTAAGCTGCTCACAAGACTCACACAGGTCACCACTAGATTGAGTCGCAATGCAGATCAGCATGCTGCCGGTTTTACTTGTGTTGCACAAAAAGCATTCTTTGAGCCAAGGGCGGACAGTCTTTTTCCTTCTCCTTTTCTTTTGAGGTCAACATTCCCTTGGGGTTATGATGTAATGGGGCTGCATGCTGACTGGTGCTGGGGCTAAAATCAGCAGTGGGTGCGGAGAGAGTCCAAAGTAGATGAGGCCAACCCTTTCATTCCTATGACGCTGCCTTATCTTTCCTTACTCCCGGCACCCATCCCGCCCCCCGCCCCGCCCCCCGGGCTGGCAGGAAAGGGGATAGATTACTTTTACCACAGGTCTGACCTGATCACATTCCCAGGGCTTTGGGAATTAGTCTCATGTTTTCTAGCACTGCAAGTTGCCCATCCCTGCCTTAAGCCATATTCAAACTTTTGATTTTTTTTTAAAAAAATACATTTTTAAAAAACAGTTTAAAACAAATTGCAATGACACGAATAGGCCGGGTTACAAAAAATATGCATCTCAGGTGTCCCAGGCCAGGGTAAAGAGGTACATTTTCAGCATTTGATGCGAACTATATAGTGAAGTTGCACAGCTTTGGGGCTGCCACACAGAATGCCCTCCCCCAGGCTGCCTCCCCATGTGTAATTCTGAGGCTGGAACTACGAAGAACCACTCCCCCCGCCCGCCCCCTCTTGATACCCAAGGGGGTCCTGTAGGGAAGGAGGTGGTATTTCAGACATTTGGGACCTAGGTCATTTAGGGCAGGGGTCAGCAAACTATTTCAGCAGGGGACTGGTCCACTGTACCTCAGACCTTGTGGGGGGCTGGACTATATTTTGAAAAAAATTATGAACGAATTCCTATGCCCCACAAATAACCCAGAGATGCCTTTTAAATAAAAGCACACCTTCTACTCATGTAAAAACAGGCTGATTCCTGGACCGTCTGCAGCCTGGATTTAGAAGGCGATTGGGCCGGATCCGGCCCCTGGGCCTTAGTTTGCCTACCCATGATTTAGGGCTTTAAACGCCTTGAATTGGGCCCAGAGGCTAACTGGCAACCAATTGCTCCCAATGGGCAAAAAGCCCAAAGACCTGAAAGATAGCTTATTTGATTTGAACTATTTTGGGGATAGCTACACGAGTATGCAGACACTGATGGTTCTCTTTCCAATGGAGCTTCTGTCTACCACAGAGAGCATGGCTGAGCTGAGACATAATGATCGCAGTCCACTAAACCATGGCTTATGGGACAAAGGATGATTGTTGTAACTATGTGCTCGCTCCTCGTGTTTTCTTTCAGCCCTGAGATATCCCCGACTCCACTGAACGATCAGTGGGGGAGGGGGAAGCAGTGTTATATAGTCCTCATCTTCAGACTTGTGTAAACCGTAGCGTAGTATAGCATACACTCCAGAATAATCCCCGCACAGATATACTGAATGCTGCTTTGCTCCAATTTTTGTGGGTTCCGTCTTCATGGAAGGCCTCTGTTAATGAAACCTATCCAATTTAGCTTGCATCTAAAAGTCATATGAAGAGGAAAACGGGATTGAAATGCAAATTTGAGCAGATGTGCAGATCTGACCTGGGCAGTCTGGATTTCTGCCAATTCCCCCACTATGGTGATGTATGGACCAAGGGACTATTGTCTGAAGTTGGGCCTAGGCCAGAACATGGAGCAAATTTAAAGCTCAAGCAGATGATGGTGTTAGGAAGTCTGAAAGAGAGGCATCTTTAAGGGATAGCTTGATTATGACAAAGTTATCACTGCCTCTCTCATCCCAGTTTTAATTTGCAGTTTCTCCTTCATATATATTATGTTTGTGTGTGTGTGTGTGTGTGTGTGTGTGTGTGTGTGTGTGTGTGTGTTTTGATTCACCAGGATTTCCTTGCACTTATTTGAAGTGGGGTGGTTTGGGCGTAATACTAAAGTAAGCCATAGTTTAGCATTACGAGGACAAACCTAACCTCTCCCCAGGCTCCAACAACCCTCCCTCTTTCTCCTACATTGTAATTGTGTAGTTCACAAGCTTTCATTTCCTTTTAAAAAATAAATAAATAACCTCAGCTTTTTATGTCATCCAAATCCAGAAAAACTATAATGTATGGTTAGTGGAAACAAGCTAACTTCAAACCATAAGTTTACATTGTTGCTCCGTAACCGCCCCCCCCCCCATAGTTAAGTTTAATCACTGTGATCTTTGGTTAACCTGCTAAACCAGGGGTCAGCAAACTTTTTCTGCAGGGGGCCGGTCCATTGTTCCTCAGACCTTGTGGGGGGCTGGACTATATTTTGGGGGAAAAGAAGTCCCCCACTCGACTCTCCCCTCCCTTCTCCACAGCACCGGACGAGCCCCGGTGGCTGCTTACCTGTGCCTTGTGAGCGGAAGGGGCTGGCGGTGGAGGGACGATGAGCGGTGCAAAAGGGCTGGCTCCGGAGAGGGGCTGCTTAAAATGGTGCTCAGCCAACCGTGGCTCAACAAAGCCCAGCCCCCTTCCTCCTCTAGGCAGGGCGGGGAGAAGCCAGGAGGAGGGAGGAGGCGCCGCCGGCGCAGTGTGTGTGTGGGGGGAAGGTGCAGCCCGGACGATCAGAATCCCCACGCCGATCCAAGTGGTGATTCCCAGACTGTCTGCGGGCTGGATCCAGCCCCCAGGCCTTAGTTTGCCAACCCATGTGCTAAACAGTAGGGTTTGGCTAATATGCTAAACTGTGGTTAATCTGAAATTGAAGTATCTCTTCTTGTTCGATTGGCTGTGCTAGAGGAGGATGAAACAAGAGTACAGAGGAGGCTTGGGTCATTCTCATAATGCTAAACCATAGTTTAACATTAATAACTGAAGACACCCAATGTGAATTTTGCTCTACTCTTCATTCCCTTTGGGTTAGCAAGTATTGTTCAGAATAATTCTTCGCACAAAATTACATCTGCATTCCCTTTCATCACCCAGCATTTTCCAATAGATTGAGGATTCCTAAACAAAAGATTTCACATATTTACACTTTTGGTACATTCCAGCTCCAGCCTCTGTTCTTAAAGTTATTTTCTTGCCTGCCTACTTCCATATGCTAGTGCTCATTTGAAATTATGCCTCAAAGAAATAGCTGTGTAAATAGTAGTTAAACAAGAATATGCTTTTGAAATTTTTCAGATGAGCAAAATGCAAATCCCAATTCAGATATGAACTCAAAATATTCATTAATATGAGCAATCATACAGCACAATTAATGAATTCTTGATTACTGGTTAGTGGAAACATATTTGTCAGGTCACAGTAATTGCAAAATTAACAGCACGTTTTGAAATTCTCTCAAAGGAAAACACCATGAATGTCCAAACTGCAACCTGAAAACTGTACAAGCAATAAAAAAACTCGGAACACATACAGTACAGTGGTACCTCTGGTTGCGAACGGCATCCGTTCCGGAGCCCCGTTCGCAACATGAGCAGAATGCAACCCGCGTTTACGCGGGTCGCAATTCGCCTCTTCTGTGCATGCGCGTGACATCATTTTGGGCGTCTGCACATGCATGAGCAGCGAAACCCAGAAGTAACCCTTTCCGGTACTTCCCAGTTGCCGTGGGATGCAACCTGAAAAGATTTAACCTGAAGCAAACATAACAAGAGGTATGACTGTATACAGTTTTTAGCACTAATATGCACATATATTATGGGTGCCTCACAAAACACACCCAGGAAGAGTATTTTATATCTTTTTTTTTGCCATTATCACTTACATGAGCTAGTTACAAAGCTAGTTTGCTAGGGCATTTACTAGGCTCATGAGGGACAATGAGGTATTGAATTAAACCGCAGAACACAGATTTGCAAGAAATGTGGTTTTGCAAATTTGTTATTCTACCCTCAAATCAGATAAACTTGACAAAAGAAACCTTAAATAGAGATATGCTGCAGGCCTACAGTGGTCACTGGGCCATAAGAACTCAGGTCTTGATGCCTTGAGATGAGCTCTGCCTTGTCAATATGGGACAGCTGCCTCCTGCCTTGCAGGGGGTTGGTCTAGATGACCCTCGGGATCCCTTCCAATTCTATGTCTGTGCACAAATTAGGTCCACTGACTTCAAGGGGACACAATCTCAGGTTAAAGTATATAAGGATGTCAGCTTTACTCACAATTTTAACTTTGGGTGGTGGGGGTTAAAGTATTTAACAGTGAATGCAGTGAGCTGAAATAATAGCTATACTGTTCTTTCTTTTATTTTTTGTTGAATCATCCTGAGAAAGAAAAAAACCACCATGGAACAACTCCAGAAAAGATCTGAAAGTACAATATCAAATATACCCTAGCTAAGTCCTACAACGAAAAAGTCCCTTAACTGAGACATACAGTAGACTGTGTATGTCGTGTTACTTTTTCATCAGGGTGACATTTTAGAATACCACCATGCCTAATGGACCCCATTGCTGCCAATTTCAGGAGTAAAAAAAAGAAGTCAGTGCTATGCTAAGATGAAGGTTCTTTCTGCACAATTTAAGCTTACTAGAAAGAGGAACCTCTCTCTCCCCCCTGCCACTGTGCTGTCCTGGGGGTTCACCTGCCCCCCAAAGCTAATTTCAGGGGGCACATGGGGATAGGGAGAACAGCATGAGGAGTGTTCTGAGTGCCAGATGGAGGGGGATGAAGGACTGCAATTGGCCTACAGTATTCAAGAAGGTAAGGGGAAAGGATAAAGACCACCTCTCCCCATGTGACACTCCATATGCATAGATTCAAATTTAGAAATATTATCTCAACAGAGTGAGGAACAAGATTCTGATCAAGTGACCTATGCACCTGCCTGCTCAGTCTGAGGTCCAGAAAGGCAACTTCATGGTCCTTTCTTATGGCTCTCTATCTTTATTCCAGATGGGGACTGGACAGCCCTTCAGGTAGAGGACTGTCCTCTGTAAAGTAGGACACATGGCCATCCTAGGGAGGTAGCAACATACTTATAGAAGATATACTTGAAAAATTTTACTGAGAATATCTAGGGTGTATGTGGAATCCCAGTGTTCAAAGGGTAGAGCTGTTGTGATCTGCATAGCTAATCAACTCTCTCCTTTGACCGGTTTCCTTCTTCTATTCACCTTTACTGACCATCTCTTGACCATGCTGGTCTGCTTGCCTTAAACCACTACAATGGGCCCCACGCAATTCCGAAGCAAACTCAGGTGGTTGCCATTCAACTGAACAACATTCTGCAAAACAGACCATTTGTAATAAATAAATAAAGAACTTCGTAGAAACGTAATTTTATTTTATGTGTGCTAGAGAATGTACAAGTTCTGCTCCAACATTCCAAGCTATGTATTGCAGAAGGCCGTTCAAAAGATTCTTAAGATACAAACACATTTGGATTTCCCAGGACAGAGTCTAGACTTATTGTAATACAAAGCAGGAAATGCATCCACCCTTGAAAATGCATCATGCTATTTTAATATTTATTGCAGAATTCTCCTCTGCATTCTAGACTAGAACCTAGTGGTTGGGCTATGGGATTACAAGATGTCAGGGACTGGCAGGACGCTGATGAGTGTGAACTGGAGGCAGGGGGGCTGGAATCTGATTTAGGAGATGGGGGGCAGTGATTTGTGGGGATGTGTATCAGCCAGGAGGCAAGAATCAGAGGCAGGGGAAGCTTTAGAGCTGGAGGGTGGAGCACAGTATGGGTCAAAGAAGAGCAGGAAGAGGCAGGTCAGGCAACTGAAGTGCCAGGTGCTTCCCCGCCCTTTCCTGTACCACTGTCTCCAAGATCCAAGAGGGAAATGAAAGGGGATAAGCAGAGGAAGTTTCTGTGCAGGTGCAGTCTCTGGCTATGCACACACAGCCCATCAGGAGAAGGTACATAAACTGGTGGAGGGGAGTGGTCCCCTGTTGCTGCAACTGCTCCACAGAGCACGGATCTAGGAATAGCTGCCTAGACGTTAGATTATAAGTGTAGATTATAAGTGACTGTAAGTGTTCTCTTTGACAATAACTACTTAATTATCTGCCACATGCATTGCTTTGGCTAAGAAGCGCCCTTGGCACAAGAACTTCAGACTTAAAACTGGCTATTGACTCTGTGCTGTTGTTAAAATGACCTGTGAGACTTTCCTGTGCTTTAACTCTGATGCCCTATTTTTGGCTGCAAGCTGTGGTATGCTTTCTCCATTGAGGCTCCCAAGCCTCCCATTAAGGCTACAATCCTGCCCACATGGATAACTTCTGCTGAAGTAACTGGGATGCACACTGGCATATAGACGGGGACAGGAAGGCTGCCAACGTTTTTCAGGTAGACTAAATTCCTAATTTTCTGTGGGAAGTTTCAGGCAAGGGAGCAAGCAGTGCCATGTCCATCTCTTTATCTGAATGTGGCATTTCCTAGAAAAGTCAGACTGGCAGCATAATTAAGGCAGACCTGCTGGAAAGCCAAACAAAGTGCTTCCCATTCAAAAGTTTCTATTTACTCATTTAGGATTTTGCTTTGTGCCAGTCTGCTGGCCCTCCCCTAGGCATACTTACATATGCATCCCCCTGCTGGGAAACAGTAATGAGACTCTTTCTGGGTACCCTACTGTTTCAGCTAAAAAAGAAATGGAAAGACTCCTCCTATCCCGAACAAACGACTATGCAGAGGGCATGATCCTGCACAAACCTTCCGAAAGGAAGCAGACATGTATTTTGGTAGCTTCTTCATTTCTCCCTCCTACTTTTCCACGAAAACACTATTTTGCCGTCGTAGGGATAAATTTCCCTGACTTGCAGTGAAAAATCAGTTTGTACTTTGCTATGTGTTAGGAGCAGATTCGCCATTTCCTGGACTGATCCATTCCAGGTTTCCAGCAGAAGGATGCTTTAAAAAAAATAAAAATCCTAATTTGGGCCACATGTTGCTGGTGGTGATTTGGAGTTTAGGAGGGAGGGGGAGAGAAGGGGAGGTATGTGGGGTGGGAGATTGTTGGGGGGGGGGAGAGGGAGGAAGATGATGAAAAGACCAGCACCACAAGTGAAGCACATTACCAGCCCAGAGTGGAAAGGGCCGGAAGGAAAACCCACCCACCTCACCCTGCGTTTATTCTATCAACCTGCAATTGCAACAATCAAAGCCAGATGTCGGCTCTTCCAGATCTTTCTCACAGGACAAACATGCGAAAGGCCTAGGGCCTGGCGTTGCCATCAAATGGTAATTGATACCATATGAGCCACGAAACAGAAAAAGCACATGCAAACCACCCCCAGACCCGTGAGAGGTATGAAACGGCAGGCCCCGCTGAGCTGCTAAGTGCACGGTGCGCCATGGAAAACAAGTGTACATAGCTATGGTAACCACCTGTAAGTCAGAAAGACCAAAAAAGAAAAAAGGGGGGAAAAAACCCTCATTGGCAAAGACAGAACCCTAGAGGATAACAAGAGGTTAAAGATCACGCAGGGTTAATGAAAAGGGTTGTTTAGCACAGCAGAAAATGAATGCAGGTGTGAGAACGGTCACAATGGCTGTGATGCTTTCTGGTCTCACATGCCTCTCCACCCTCCCCAATTCTTTAATTGCAACATGTTCTCCTGCAATTGCCTTATGCTAAGCACGGGCAACTTTAATAATAATAATAATAATAATAATAATAATAATAATAATAATAATAATAATAATAATACTGGGTATTTATTTCTCACTTTCCATCCCCCCAAAATTTGTAATGTTAAAGACTTTAAAAAAGAAGTCTTAAAAAACAACAACAACAACAACACAATGGATTCATTACAAAGAGAATGGTTGCAATGCTCATTTTAAAACCTTAGTGATGTCCTTGTTTCAAGCAAACATCGTGGCTAAGCCAGCTGGAGAACTGGTGTTTTAAAACAAAGAAGTTTGCTTGGCGGAAAGAGCAATGTCTCCCCACCCCCACCCCCGGCGTAATATATGTGAAAATTCTGTTTCCCCTTGTTTGGATGAGAAACACTACAAGCCACTGTGCTCCCATATATTTTACACCAATGCAATCAAGCAGAAATATGCGGAGACTGCTGCACATTCAAAAGTTGCCGTTCAAATGCTAGTTTTTTAAAACCACAGCTCGTTCCGAGGTGAAATGTTGAGACGCAGACCACACCACCCATCTGCTCCTCACTATTTGTTCGAATTCCATCACCAATCACTTCTATACAAACAACAGCCTGATTCTAAACATACCCTAACCATTAGTAGTCTTGATTTCCCCCCCTTATCCCACTGTATATTATATCCTAACTCCACAGATCAAGTAAACTTAAAATATTTTCCAGATGGAGCAGCTAAATTCTACATTTTGTGAACGCCCAATGTTAAAAAAAGGTCAACTAAATTAAAAGAGAGAGAGAAAGAAATGCAACATGATGCCATCCCCATGCAGCAACGTTCATTCTAGTACAGTAACAATAACAAAACACACAAACACATACCAAAGGCCCTGGGTAGCACCCATTCACATTTCTGTCCCCACTCCACCGCACCCTAGCCAGTGCAGTTTCCAGAATTCGTTTCTGGAATCTTATGGTGTCTGCTACAGTATTTCAATTAACACATATGCAAGGAAACAAAGTACAGATGAGATCAGCCATGGTCACAGTTTGCTCCAAAGCCGGAGTTAAAAGGTAAAGGGACCCCGGACCATTAGGTACAGTCGTGACCGACTCTGGGGTTGCGGCGCTCATCTCGCTTTATTGGCCGAGGGAGCCGCCGTTTGTCCGCAGACAGCTTCCAGGTCATGTGGCCAGGATAACTAAGCCGCTTCTGGCGAACCAGAGCAGCACACGGAAACGCTGTTTACCTTCCCACCGAAGCGGTCCCTATTTATTTACTTGCACTTTGACGTGCTTTCGAACTGCTAGGTTGGCAGGAGCAGGGACCGAGCAACGGGAGCTCATCCCGTCGCAGGGATTCGAACCGCCAACCTTCTGATCGGCAAGTCCTAGGCTCTGTGGTTTAACCAACAGCGCCACCCACGTCCCAAAGATGGAGTTAGTTGAAGCCTGATAAACCAACTCTTGGGTCCTCTGTCTCTATACCTACCCTATCTACTTTTAGTCACTGGAAATGTAGAGCTCAGACGATTTTGAGCTAGCTAGTTAGACCTACCAACATTACTTGGGTGACCTCCTTGATTGACTTTGGGCTCCAAGTGATAGGTGTTAACAGATCATAGAGTTCTATGTAGAGTTGGAATTGTAGAGTTGGCATGACCCCAAGGGTCATCTAGTCCCAACACCCTGCAATGCAGGAAGCTCAGCTAAAGCATCCATGACAGAGGGCCATCTAACCTCTTTTAAAACCTCCAAGGCAGGACAGTCCACAACCTCCCAAGGGAGATTTGGAAAAAAATACTCTTTCCGCAAGACCAGGTTTCAAGACGCCTACTAGTACAAAACCCTGTACAAAGCAAACAACCATTATATTTTCCCCCAAACAGCATAGTCTCTTCTTTTTTAACTCAGAGGCTGCACGTTTCTCCATATGCTGCAATACAAAACGATTGCAATGGAAAACAATGGTTACTGGAAGAAGGAATTTCCTGCATGGGTTATTCAGCTGGAAGCTGCTTGATGATAGAAAAGGACGTGACAAATGAAGGATATGCTTAAAAGACAGAAGTATTAGCAAGATCAAAAAGTAAATAATGAAAGAAAGAACTGGATTTGCATTAATACCACAATTTCTAAATGGTTGTCCAGCACCTAACAACAGCTTGCTTAAGATTTTTAGGTGTATCACAAAGACGTAAAGAAGCATGTAAGCGTGGAAGATAGATAGCTATCTTCTTGATCCAGGAGTAGGTTCTTCGCCAAGATGGAACATAATTGAAGGCTAACACTGTAAAATGTTTGGGTACCACTAGACTACAGAGAATTTAACTACAAACATGAGTGGGGGGAAATATTTGAATGGCAGAATGATAGTGAGAAGTGAGATTGGACTGCTCACCACACAAAAAAGCACCAGAGTTTGCAGTGGCCTACCTTCTAATAGTTCACAGATGAAAACAGGATGTTTATGTGTTCTTCTAACACCAGTGCCTTTTGGACATGATGTTAAAGCATAATTTTTCACAGAAACAAACCTCAGTCTCACACACTCCCTCCACCTGCAGCAGCACAGCTGCTAGGGGGAGATCACTTCCACTTGTGTAGAGATTCCTGATCTGTTCAAATTCTGGGGAACACCATCTTATTTGAAACATCCAGGATCAAACCATGGTTTACAATTCCCGAGTTCACATGTAACAGGGAACAAGAGCTAATTTAAAAATGGAATCAGATGCTCCCAATCTTGTTGCAGCCCTGCCAGTGGAGGAGGCGGAAGGTTGGGACATGTAAGCCTGAGGCTCAGGAAACTCGTTCCTATAGTGCTAAACCATATTCCACACTCCATACCACTTACACATTGCAGACAGCTGGACCGATATACGCTGTGTTAATTAAATCTGCCTGTCCAACACTGGTTTCTAAAATGGGTATATTATAAACTGAGTTTCCTTTGTTAAAAAACACCTAGCTTTAAAAGGCTTAATATCATGCTTAATCAATACAATTATTGCATTTCCTATACAATACCAGTAACTGAGAACATGGTCACCTTCCCTGCAACATCTTGATAAGGGGTATGTGGGGTATCACAGGGACAAGCATTGGATTTAGGGTTGGAAATCTATGGGCTCTACCTCCCAACAGCTCCAGCCAGCATAGCCGTTGGTCAGTGATGAAAAGGATTTGGAATCTAAGAACATCTGGAGGTCAACAGGTTCATCAGCTCTGGTTTAGTCAAGAAAGAACATCCGGATTTTATCACTACCTGGATCTAGTCGCGTGACTGAAAAGCAAAGATAGTGCTGCACTTCTTTGGTGGGGGGGGGGGAGAGACCACCCCCATAGCATATTATTATATTGATATTCTACCTTTCAGAATACATATCCTCCAAGCCAAAGTACACTGGATTAAAAAACCATATACTGCAAAATATAAAGAATAAAACACAGCAGCCAAAGCAAACAACCAGCCCAAAGGTGATAGATCTAATTTGGCCTTGAAGAATTAAAAAAACAACAACAACAAAACAAATTCACCTCACATCTGGCTGGCAGAAATCAGTCTTGGTAGGGCTCCTGAGGAACTGAATTCTAGCATCTGTAGGGCCACAACTAAAAAGGCCCTGTCTCTAGTGCCTACCAATGACACCTTCACCAACGTGAATGGATACATTCATACAGTCACAGGTAGTCCTTTGAATAGCCTCATCCTAGATTATTTAGGGCTTTAATGGTTAATACCAGCACTTCAAACTGGGTCCAGAAATAAAGTGGTAGCCAATATAACAGGCACAAAATAGCTGTAATGTAACTGTTGAGCTTGCCCCCATCATATTTTGATCCAATTGTAGTTTCATCTTTAAAAGCAGGGTTGGGTAGAGAAAACTATGCTGCTTTTAAAGCATCAAACAGTTCACCACCCCCTCAGGCAGCCTGTTCCACTCTGGAACAGCTCTTACCATTAGGAAGTTTAGCCAAAATCTGCTTCCTCACCATTTCCGGCCATTAGGAGCGAAAGTGAACATGTTTGCTCCACCTCCTATATAACAACTTTTCAGGAATTTATTTATAACAAATATTTATACGCTGCTATTCATAGAATGTGTCAGGGCAGTTTACAACACCCAGAGGGCTCCCCATCAGTGCACTAGACAAAAGATACAGCCGTTTCCCATTTAGAGATTTAAAGTCTAGGGTCTCAGTGGAAAGGACAAAGACTAGAACTTTAAGTAGAGCACCTCTGATGTTTACACACACACACACACACACACTTTAAAGGTATTATCGATGGAGGTGAAGACGCTGAAGGAGCGTCTCCACCTCCATCGTTCTGCCTGGACACTGAGGTCCAGCGCTGAGGACCTTCTGGAGGTTCCCTTGCTGCGAGAAGCCATGTTATAGGGAACCAGGCAGAGGGCCTTCTCGGTAGTGGAACGCCCTCCCACCAGATGCCAAAGAGAAAAATAACTACCAAACTTTTAGAAGACATCTAAAGGCAGCCCTGTTTAGGGAAGCTTTTAATGTTTAATAGGTTATTGTATTTTAGTGTTTTGTTGGAAGCCGCCCAGAGCGGCTGGGGGGGACCCAGCCAGATAGGCGGGGTATAAATAATAAATTATTATTATTATTATTAGCCACTTACATACTCAAATGGCATCTAAAGTACAGTCAAGGGGTGGAGATCGCATTGATTACCGAAAATATTTTTAAAAAAGAAGAAGTAGGTTCAGATATGGCTTTAACCTATAAGAATTGTGGAAGGAAGGTTACTGAAGAAATGGAAGACAGAGGATAAGTAGGGCCTACAAAGGAACAGTAAAACATCAACAGTTTCTCAAGAGTTATTCTGTTTCACGTAAAGATACAACCCTGTTAGGTACACAAGATGTGGCAGGAATAAGGTAGGTCAAGCACGAGAAGGAAATGTGAGGTGAAAATGATGTGCAGAAAATGAAGGAACAAAGGGAAGACATGCAAGCAACAGTAAGGGTTGGTACTCAAAGGGGATGGTAATTCCGCAATCCCATTATTTCAATAGAAGTCGGGAGGGGCTTGGAAATTCAGCACCAGCTTTTGCATGGGGGGATTTTTATTATTATTATTATTTTAAAGTGCAAAGGAGAAATGATGGAAGACAGAAATAAAAGTGACGACAAAAAGAACAAAGGTGCCATTTGGCAGAAATTCAGGGGTGGCTGCCATATGTAAATTCTAAATCACATTTAATTTAAGCTAGTATGTCCCCAAGCATTTTTTAAAAAGGGCTCCCAGTAGAGGGATAGAAAAGAAAGAGAAGCAATTCATGTGTTTTCCTTTCATTTCCTCTCAGCTATATGGAATTTCTCCTAGCCAGATTTACTGAGAACCATTTTGTGTTTTCAATTTCTACATTCTGTTTACAAATACACATGAATGCAGAGAAGGCATAAGACATCTGCCCAAATTCTCTTCCATGACTTCTCTGCAAGAAATGAAACTTAATTTGAGGATTTTTTCCCCCAGTCACTATGGTCATTACCTACCTAGTACAGTGTGATCAAGCAACTCTCAAGAAATATACACTTCATTAATTAGATTTTACCAATTTCTGTGAAACACCCCCAGCAAATTCCTACTAATCTTGTTTTCCATACTACAAACACTGTCATTCACGATCTCCCTCTCTGATATATCATCTGCAACACTCATCTAAAATCAAAGGAGTCGCATTTATCTGGCTCAGATAGTGTGAAATATCACTAAAATAATGGCAATGAGTGCCAACTATAAAATACTAGATGTACCTTTCCCACAGAAGCACTCAATAAAACAAAAGGAAAAATCCAGCCTGCAATCTGAATGTGTAGGATAAATTACTGAACACTTCTTCAAAATGCTTCATATGAAATTTTTATTTGCATTGTAATTTTACGGTGCTAAAATTGAATTTGTCAGGCGATTGGATAGTGTGTGGAACTAAGAGAGATATCCAGAGGTACTATACATGTTGATCCAAGAACAGAGAAACTGGAAAATTATAGAGAAGGTTAAGATATGGAAGTATCTTAACACTAGGTCACAGTAAAAACAGCCTTCTCTTGTCTTCAAAAAAACAAACAACTATTAGCCTAAATCCAACTCGAAGGTAGACATACTGAATCCATTAGTTTCAATGGAATTAAACAAGCCTAGATAGATCATTAAATTCTTCAGGATGCTATGGCACAGCTATCATAACGCACATTTCCACATTTATTACAATAAACATCAATGTATCTTTTGCTAGACCCGTCTCACATACGCGAATTGCTTCAAAGTGCCATATGGCAGCTGAGACATTTAATTGTACCTATGTAGACTTTTAATTGTATCTGCCCTATATAGAAATGTTTCTTCAACTTTAATGCCAATATGATTTTTGCATGCACATGCTCTATGGGCTGAGTTGCATGGCATCCTCACAGTGGCCCTTTAAACTGTGTGTGGGGGGGGGGTGTTAGTGTTTTGTTTGTATGTATTTTTGTGTTTTTATACTGTAAACCAAGCTGTGATTCTTCGATGAAGGGTGGTATACAAATAAATAATTATAATAACAAAAAAGTCCTGCTGCAACATTCTGGCCTGAGAATTTTATTAATGTTAACATGTCAATAGGTTTAGCCTTTTACGGATGTTGACATTAGGTGACTAAGTGGGTGGGGGGAAATCTCCATGTGATGAAACTGGTTGAGGAAACCCACACTAAAATGTTCTAAGAAACGTAATGTGTGAATTTAGCTGTGGATGCACACTTCATCCCCATCATTATGTGAACAATGGAAGAACACACAAAAAGAAGAAAGGTCATGTGTGTGTTTTGGAGTAATTCATGGAATACAGGTGCCTGGTTCACATGTCACACTCAACTATGGCTTAATGCAAACATGTGGGCTCCTAGATATAAACTTTGCTCCTCCCTAGTTCTTTTTGTTGCTGAGCTGTGCTGAGCTAAACCAAAGTTAGGCTTAGCATATCATCTGAATCTGGGTTCATAGTTAATCTGGAGAAGGCTTCCTCAAACTCAGCCCTCCAGATGTTTTTGGCCTACAACTCCCATGATCCCTAGTCAGCATGACCAGTGGTCAGGGATGATGGGAATTGTATTCTCAAAACATCTGGAAGGCCAAGTTTGAGGAAGCCTGATCTGGAGAGACTGCGACCAAGGTTTGTTCTTGGTCTGGAGACAAAGCAAAGTGGCCAGGTTCACCACTCCAGGACCCTGTGCATTTGACATTTGCATTAAACCAAGGTTTGGCTTAGCACAATGTGCAAACCAAGCCAATGTAATGTCAGGTTATTGCTGCTTGACTAGATTCCTGGAAGTTAGTCAAAGTTAGCACCTACAATCTTCTCAAGCAATTCATGTAAACTACACAACAGAAGGGAAATAGGTGACAGCAGCTTCAGGTGCAAAGACACAATAAAACTACAAGGGGGGAAAATGTTTGCTTTTTATGTCAGAGGAGATGTCAGTACCCATTAATAAATCTATCTGCTAAATCTACTCTTATTCATGAGGGACATCACTGAGTTAAACTAAAATAAATTATCTTAATTAAATGGAATTGTTGTCTTCCTCCCGCTATCATTCCCAATTATTACATCCTAATCAGTCCTTTTGGGAGAAAGCACGAGAAAAGGCTGAGAGGTACACTGCCTATAAACAATTTGTCTCTATGTCAAGAGGTGATTTTTTAAAATTTTCATTAGTTGGGCCTTGAAATGCATCCTGTCCTTCATAAACGGGATCAAAAGTTTAAAAGGGTATCAGTTCAAAACAGAAAAAGGAAAGCTTTTTGTGTCATCAGCCAAGCACTACTTCCTCTTAGGCCACTCCTACAATTAAAAGCCTTGAGCAAGGCAGAGGCAAATAGGAAACATGCAAATCATTTGTTTAAATGAGAGCTGAAGGATTTAATTTTGACCTGAACAGCAAGGTAATGCAACACAGAATGCGACCCTTTGACCACAGCATAGAAAGAAGGCTAGGAATAAAGTTTCAGCAAATTTAACAATATTGCGCTCGAGGCCACACCATTTGTGCCTTAGTCTGGCAATATGCTAAATTGGGATATTATGTAAAGTAGATAAAACAAAACACACCACAGCTGGTCTATTAGAAGTATGTGGATTCCATGTATCTAACCACTTAGAATCTTAGGACTCAGGCATTGTCTACTCCAGACCATTGCAAAAGACAGATTCCCCACACTTAAAGCCATGTGTGATACTCATCTAACACATGATGAAAAACTTCCAGAAAAGGAAATTCCACAATGCCTTTGTGCAGTCTGCTCCATTGTGCTAACATCTAGGGAGTATTTCCTGATATTCAGCATAATTCCCTCCTTCTTTGGTGTTTTGGTTCAGCTTGACCCCATAGCTTCTTACATTGTACTCACAAGTTTCTCTTTCACATGGCTTCTTTTTGAACATTTGGGGGGGGGGACTAACCATATCCTGCCTTGATCTTCTTTTCCTTTTGCTATACCATCTCATTCATTTGTGACCAAAAACCTATTGTGATAGATATGAGTTTGATGAAATTGCTGTAAGTTGCCATGAGCCAACAGGATAGGAGAGGGTTTAAGAATAATAAACCGATGGATGGATTCCCCAGGGCTATGACCCAAACTCTTCATTGCCTTTGCTGTTTTTCTCTGAGGATGGAATTATATGGTACAAAAATAAAGAAGGGGGCTGCTGCTAAAAACAGAAGCCCCCACGTCAAGTTCTGTCCTCCCCTCTCTCCATGATGTGTTGTCCAACTTACTTCGTGTCCTGGCATCATTATGCTAAATGTTGCTTTGCCTTGCTCCTGCTCCATAGTGTCAGCTGCTAAAAGGCTGACCCTCAGAACAACAGCACTGGGGCATGAAATAAACTGAATTACATGCTACAGAGGGAGTGAGTCTGACACAGGCTATCATTTTCAACCACATACCTCCACCCCCCATTTCTATGTAAACAGGAATTAGGGATGGGGGAGGAATTAGATTCAGTTTGCATTTAAAGGTGAATCTACCTGATTTGCACTTCCCCAAACAATACATGAACCAAAACACAGCCATCCTTTGAAATTCACACTTCTCTGAATTTTGCAATGCAGTTTTCCAGCTGAAATTGACAGATTCGGCTATCCCTAGTTGGGATAGACTTTTTTTTTAAATGAGCACATAAATGATTCGTTTTCACTCATTTAAACCCTTTTCACACTAAGCCACAGAAAAACGGGAAGGTTTCAGCTATGTTTAAGATTTGGATTCATTAAAAGTTGGTATTCAGATCAAAAAGGAGGGCTTGGATGTGCAAAGGATGCAGATGAACATTTCCCTAGACTTCTCTTAGATCATAGATGAAGAGTTCCATACATGGTCACGGCGAGAATTTTTGCTATCTGAAAAAGTTGTGAAGGTGTGTAAGTAAGCTTCCTTTCCCAAAAGCGATTTCCCAAGAAGGAGCAACTGCCTTTAGTATACAGTATATGCAAATTATGTACATTTACAAATTAAGTCCACAATGCCTCTACTTTGCCATTTATTCTCAGACACAACTTGGGTATGTGACAGCAGTAACTGGCCTCATTATTCACACTCCCAAAGGAATGAGTGGAGAAGAAAGGAAACAGAATGGGTCTTGGGAAAAGAAAAGAATGGAATACATAAAAGCTGACAAAAGATTCCTGCATTGCAGGAAGTTGCACTAGATCACCCTTGCGGTCCCTTCCGGTGTGGCTGCACAGGTATTGACACACTGCTCACTTGTCTTCCCAGTGCTGTGTGTTGCTGTTGATTACTGAAAGAGAAGGTGGGGAGCAAGGCTGAAGAAGCTTGGATCTCTATGGGCGCAGTGCAGGTTCAGCGTCAAAGTAGTTCCACCACTGCACCCGCACAACATCAAGCTCCCATTGCCTGGCCCCTCACCCTCTCGGTATTTTTTGGCGGCAGTACATGGTGTTGGGAAGATAGCAGAGCCATGCAGCCCTGCCTGTGCGGCCACACTGGCCATTGATGTTCCTAGTACTCATCAACCTATTTTACTACAGTCAATGTCTAGGATTCAAAAATAGACTTTGCCCAAACAAAACAATGACGTTTAACAATAAAATCACTGGTGGTCATATAATGCCATGGAAAACCAGATACAGAAAGTACACTGATATAAAAAAGGCAGAGAGACCTCTCAATATTTAGATGGAAGTGAGAACTGCCCTTAGGAGCGTAGTGACACTTAGAAATCAATGGAGTAATCCAATATTTTTACATAACTGGGTTTGGGTACCTGCCCCCCATCCCTCCCCAAAAAGGGGTTTCTACCAAAATAGTCCAATAAAGACCAAGAATGCTCAATGGTCATGGAATGCTGCCTGAATGTAGTGGGGTGAGCAAGATGAAAAAGCAATGGGGGGGGGGCGGAATAAGGGAATGGAATGGTTAAAACCCCAAATGGAAGCACTCCAGTCTGTGACATGTTGACAAAGGGCCCCTATTTGTCTTATTATAATGTAACATAGAAAAATAATTTCAGATCAAAATGACAATAGAAGCAAAATTACCTGTAGCAGGGGGATAACTCAAATTCTTCTTTGCACCAAATGCTGTATGTTTGCTCATTCATTAGTTAGGAGGGTACTAAGAGACGTCTTTACAATTACTGAGATCACCTTTTTTAAAAAAAGAATAATATTCTATATATAATGAAGTTCAAAACACTGTCAATGAAGGTGGGTTGTTGTTTTGCAATAAATGGAGTAAAGACAGCAACTGTATTCTGATTTATTAATCCAATGTTCCTTTTAAAAATTAATGTTTTCCAGGGCATTGCACTGTTTTTATTTACTGTGGCTTTGAATTTCCGCTTACAGAAGTTTGAGAGAGAAACAGAGTGAAAGACAGACCACAGCTACGCAAGCCTGCTGACTTCTTATAAAAGGGCTAGTTTTAAACTTGTTTACACAACTGATTCCAAATTAATTCAAGATGGTGGCTAGTTACGAGAAAAAGACCATAACAGGGATTTTGATTAAAGAACTTAAACTCAGCCATGTTCAATTGACCACTAATATAGGAATTTTAGCTCCTCATTAGGTATCCACCTTCCCCAAACATTCGCCTTCCAGATGTTTTGGACTACAATTCCCATCAGCCCCATCCAGCTGGGGGAAGGCTGGTCTATAACCTTTGCAGTCAAGATGCAAATAATCGATTGAAAATTGTACAATTCTGCATTTACCTAAATTGTGGGGAATAGTATCAATTGTTTGGCACTTTATCAATGAACTGGTTTAATATACCTAATACAGTATTTAATTGTGCTTTTCAAATTTGAATCAATGTCTGGAATAACGCTGAAAGTTTCCCAAGTTGGTTTGATGAAACAACCGTACAAGGACCATTTCCTACACTGCCAAAGTCCCCATTTAGTGGGGACATATGTACATACAGAGTGGGATTGCCCTCTGGTGAAGGCTTTCTTGGTACAGGTTTTTCAAGCAGTGAGCACCATAATGGACCAATGGTCTCCCCAACTGGCACTCTTAACTTTGTTCAAAAGATTCGGACACTTGCTGGCTGTGGCATGGAATATAATAGCTTGTAACTGCATGACATTTCAAGGGATACCTTTTGGGTGAATGGAACCAAGGAATCTGGGAAGCAGCCACTTTGGAAAACTTAACTCAAAAATTAAGGGTAGTTAAGGGCCAGAAAAAGACAGAATCAGTATGGGCTGTGATTGTTGATTTCATAAGAAAGTCTTGACTATGGTCACTCACCATTACTGATATATGCTCGACTATGGGCTTCCTAACACAGATCCCAGCTGCTCTGAAAAGGAACTTGTGTACAATTTTTATTTACTTTCTAGATTTCTGAAATACATTAATATACTAATTGGTTAAAAATTTGTCCTGCGTGCCCAGTGGCAGTGTACTATTTTAGTCCTAAATCTGAGGTTAATGTCATATATGTAATATATATCAAGTACAAAACTCTAAAATGCAAAATCAAACTCATTAGAAAAATGCTGAAAATATTAAGGAAAGCTCAGTGTGTGTATATGTGTGTGTGTGTGTGTTTCTTTGTTCAAACAGCAGAATGTATTTCAAAGCAGTACTATGGACTACCAGAATGCAGGTCTTAGAGAGAGATGAGATAGCATTACACTATGCAGTGAACAGCACTGAAGCCTTACAATTCCATACGGTCATCATTCTCTGTGATGAGAGATATACTAGTGGCCTCAAAATGCACTACATTTTATCCTAATGACTTCTGGCAACAAACTACTGCATTTCATACAATTGAGCTTAATGAAGACCATATTTTTTCAGCTTCCTGCCAATGCTCATTATAATGCATTTTTAAAATTTTCTGTGATGCAACAGCTAGCTATACGGAACCAAAATATTAATGCAAATTGGCATTTCTAAGTTTAAAGTGGTCTTTTGCATAACAGAACCAAACGTTGGGAAAGTTGAAAGAGTGTACACAAACACAAGTGACTCTTAACACCATAATTATTACAGAGAGAAATGATGGTTTGTGCAGAGCATCGCGAGACACATGATAAAGCATCTGACAGCTTGTGACACTGTTATCTCCTGATGCGCTGTGTTCGTATCTTAATATAAAGAGTTTGTCTGAAAAATACTCAGCGTGCATTTGAACTGATAACAGAAGAAGAAAAGGAGACAGGCTACCAATCAGAAGTTCATGATTTTGAAATGGAAGGGTATTTTTGCAAATACTGACCTAACTAAAAAGTTATAAGCCACACTTTGACACCCACTCACAGTGAAATATTAACTGTGTAAGCTTATGGTTATTACTAGTTCGATCCTGTAGATCGGTAACTTTTAGCCTGTGCCATGATGAACCAAGCTTCATCTTATGTGGCAATACGCACGTTTACTTGGAAAGTACAGTGGTGCCTCGCAAGACGAAATTAATCCGTTCCGCGAGTCTCTTCGTCTTGCGGTTTTTTCGTCTTGCGAAGCACGGCTATTAGCGGCTTAGCGGCTATTAATGGCTTAGCGGCTATTAACGACTTAGCGGCTTTAAGAAAAAGGAAACAAACTCGCGAGACGTTTTGTCTTGTGAAGCAAGCCCATAGGGAAATTCGTCTTGCGGAATGACTCAAAAAATGGAAAACTCTTTCGTCTAGCGAGTTTTTCGTCTTGCGAGGCATTCGTCTTGCGGGGCACCACTGTAACTCCAACTGTGTTAAATGCTGTAAGCATGTTTAGGATTGAGCACACTGAAAAGATCCCCACCTAGAAGTATGCATTGTATCCAGCTCCACACGGATCAAAACAAAAAACACCACCATGCAGAACTCCTCTTATAATGCAGTATGGCTATGCTATACGTGTTTCTTCAAAGCAGGCTACTGCAAGCCTCCCTATGCACCTTGCAACCAGACATCCAGCTCAGATTTGTACAGTCATAGCCATGCAGGATCCAAGCGACCACTGACACCCGCCTGATCCCTTATTGTCTTATTCCAAACTCCCTGAGATTTAGAACGCAACCATCTTGCACTGTGACCCTTAACCAGCATAGATTTGCCCATAGGAAGGGCTGTAGCTCAGTTGGTACAGCATCTGTTTTGTATGCAAAAGGTTTCTGGTTCAATTTCTGGCATCTCCAGATTGTACTGGGTGAGAATCCTGCCTGAAACTCCAGAGAGTTGCTGCCAGCCAGTGTAGACGTTACTGAGCGATATAGATCAATGGGTATATGCCGAGGGGGAGCTAGCTGCTCCGGCACCTGGAGCGGCATGCATGCTGTGCACCTGGGGGCAGGGCTAGCCACCTGCGGGGGCAAACATCCCATGGGGGTGCCTCCTGTGGCAAGCATACCATGGTGGCGCCGCCCCTAAGGGATAACACCCAAGGCAGACCTCACCCACCGCGCCCCCTTCTTCTGCCAGTGGGTATAAGGCAGCTTCCTATGGTCCTAAGAAATGCCGTCTGTGCTAACTGTGAATGCTGTTAGGGCAGAATATATCTTGCGACAGAAACTCTACTAATATGCTTCTTGAATGTGTGAAGTTAATGTGTTTATTCAGACCAGGGGTACACTTTTAGTCCCACCGCCATTGTCACTTCATCAAACAACCATGTGTTGTCCACAGCAACCCGGAAAGAAAGCCACAATGTACAAGCTTGTGATCAGGACACCTGCACAACCACTCTAAATAATCATAATTTTACCCTGTACATGAAGAGGACTCAAATCACCCACAAAAGAAAAGTCAGATGTACATTACAGCAAATGAAGACATTGCAGGCTGACTAGAGCACACACTGAATAGAAGTTTACATGCGATAGCGGCTACAGACTTATCTAGGAGTGTTAATAAACAAACAAATCCCAACATACATCAAAAGGGCATTTAAACATGTGATTTGCACAAGTCTCTTTTACATTTGGCGACCACTCCTAAATGGAAGCTGATTTGGGCTGCAAGAATTACCCGGTCGTGATCCCACGGAAGTCATTGGCAAAACTGATATCATATTCAGTAATGCAGAGCTGAACATTAAGCTGATCTATTGTACAGCTGGAATTGCTTACAAAAGCTTCCAGACACTACATGTGAGCATGCCAAGGATTGTGCCTCCAGGTAGTTTAATTTGGATTTTCAACTGAAGATCCATGAATTTAGTAACAGAGTGAACCTTATTGCTGACTAGTTCAAAGAGTTAAGATAGGCAAACAAAACGTAGCCATAATGAAAGTAACTGTTACAAAGTAAGAGTGAGGTTTTAATGACCAAAATCCTAAAGTGCAAGTTGTTCTCACTCCTGCAGGGATAATTCTGACTACCAAAAGAGAAAGGAATGTTGTTTTGAGAAATATGTGTAAGTATCACAGTCGAGGATCAAGCAAATGCAAATGTATTTTATACTTCCTTGCCAGATAAGCTTATACTTAAATCAATGCACATATACTCTTGGCCAAGGGTCTGCAAGGTTTATTTCGCCTGGAACGATTCACTCCAACGGAGATCCCTTCTGCACGTGCACAGAAGGGCTTCTGCACATGCACAGATGCGATTTCCAGCGCAGCGGAAGTGACTTCCTGCGCCGTGTTGGTTTAGAGCAGCGCGCGGGGACTAGCAAAGTGGGCGGCTCGGGGGCCGGTTAAACGAGCTTCGTGGGCCGCTTGTGGCCCGTGGGCCTTAGGTTGCCTACCCCTGCTGTTGGCAATTCCTTTAAACCACATATATTACCCTTTAAATCAGGGGTAGACAATGTGCTGCCCCTCTAGGTGTTGCTGGAATACAACTCCTATTAGCCTCGGCTGGCATTGACAGTGATCAGGAATGATGGGAGTTGTAGTGGAACAATATCTAGAGGGTATCCCATTGGCTACCCTTACTTTAAATAGTAATTCCAAAAACCAAC
Source organism: Podarcis bocagei (assembly GCF_964188305.1). NCBI lineage: Eukaryota > Metazoa > Chordata > Lepidosauria > Squamata > Lacertidae > Podarcis > Podarcis bocagei. The sequence continues at coordinate 52,329,481 of NC_138136.1, read as the reverse complement.
CAAGTACATTAATATTTCTATTCACATCACATTTTCTGTATGGTGAGAATGAGACTTACCAATCAATTACTCCCCCCACCCCCTAGCCACCAATCAGTATGGATTCACGCATCCTTCATCTTTATTGAGAATTATGCAGCATTACATCTGCACTTAAGTTCATGATAGCAATGGTTAGGCTCAAACCAGAGCTTGACAATATTTGAAGGTTTGCAAATATTGGTTAAAGGTAGCCGTGGACTGTGCTACTCTCAGTGCAGGTGTGATATACTTCAGACTGAAAAATGAAGGGAGGGGGGATTCATGCAGCACAGGGGAAGAGGGACCCTGCGGAGAACCTCTTGATCCTTATGTTTCGGGCACAGGGGTTCAGTCTGATGAGCTGCATGCAATGTGACAAATATAAATACTTGGTATACAACCCAAAGTGTTCCTCACACATTTATTTTTGAAACACAGCAACAGACCAAGTGTGTCTGGAATATAAATCATTATTGCAAATAAATACTGCGCAATTTAAAGAAACAGAGCTGCTTTTGCACACCACACCAAGTCAAACCATCGCTTAGAGAGAATGTTCAAGTGTGCAGACTCTAGGAGAGGATATTGTGGCTGCTTTGCCCCTTTCGCCCTGCTAAGTGAAGCCATTCTTTGGCTTAGTGTGTTGCCTGAGTGTAGCTACTCCCCTGGGGAAATCACAAGCCTTAAACCAGGTGTCGGCAACCTAAGGTCCATGGACCACAAGTGGCCCACGGGGATTGCTTAACCGGCCCACGAGCTGCCCCTGAACCGAGCTACCCACTCGGCGAGTCATCACGCGCTGCACTAAACCAGCGCTGTGCGGCGCGGGGACCCACTTCCACAGCGCTGAAAATCGCGTCTGCGCAGATGCAGAAAATCGTGTCTGTGCAGACGCTAGGAAACGCATCTGCGCAGATGCTGGAAATCGTGGGTGGGCGCGCTCATGTGCACGATCCGGCCCACGGAGGAATCTCCACTGGAGTGAAACAGCCAAGGTGAGGCAAACCTTGCCAACCCCTGCCTTAAACCATAAGATAAATGTTGGAAACAGCCCTTGGTTATGCTGCAGGGAGAGTTGTACCATGAGCCAAGGTTCAGACGACACCCTAAACCAGACTATGGCTTGGCTCATTGTGGAGTAGTAGGAAAACAACTAGGGGAGACTAAAGCATCTGCAAGCTCAACTCCAGGAAGCCCTCGCTTGCGGATTCACACTAAGCCATGGTTTGGGCTCAGTGCAGTGTATGAACCAGGCCACAGAACACTCTTCTAACAGTCTCCAGCTGTTCTTTTGGCATTGGTTTAGAATACTGTCTAAATACATCATGGCAGACTTTAGAACTTCAGCGACAACAATGACTAGATATGTTATTTTCTAGTTCTCAGGCAGACTTTTTAATGAGAAATGTAGGAACGCTCCTCCTGTGGCACAAGCCTCTTGATCTCCAAGCCAACTAAGAGAGGACTGCGTAGATTTTTGTTTGTTTTCCTTTGGCAAACGTATGGCAACTGTAGTTACTTTCTCTTCTAATACTACAATCCTGCACAAAAACCTAACACAATTGGAACTTTATTCCAAGTATGTAGAGGATCAGACTTCCAGAACTGTGAGTAGTAGTCTCAGATCAATATGTTTCTGTTCTGATTACTCTGGTTAATCAGTAACAATATTCAGAAGGAGGAGGAGTAGCATTTATTATTTACTGCTATTTATTTTATAACCCAATGTTACTCTATATAAATACAATGCACAATAGCAATGATACAAAACCTGGGTTGCAATAATCAAAGAACTGAACCTTTATCTTGTCCCAGTTCTCGTCAAACATCAGTTGAGTAGAAAAGTGTTTCTGGCTGTTCCTGGTTTAAAACTCAGAATGGTCTACTCCTTAAAACTCAAGGTACCATGGAAGTGAAGATGGAATGGATTTCAAAATATATTTATTATTGATGAACCACTCTCTCTGCTTTGCTATTACTTCCCAAAGGGTGGATGTTGGGATATTTAAGCCTGCTCTGCCCTCACCTTGGCCTTCTGAGTTGTTGCTTTTTTGCAGCACTCATTCTCCAACCCTTACTATGCAAACACATAGGCTAGTAGCCTTTCTTGGTCAAAGCAAGACTTGCCACAAGAGCTAAAGAGTTAAAGGGCTCTGCTTCATTCTCACACAACCCAATTGAGTTTGTGGTCCAGCAAAAGGACACTTTGACCAGAGATACCTTCACTACAAACTCTGCTTCTGCTAACCTTCAAAGTCCAGAACAACATAGGAACAGACACACATCTTTTAAAAACCCATTTAATTAGTATGCTCTTGATATGTGCATGCAAAACAAAATTAGCCACCACCACTATCCAATGAGTCTAACTTGGAATCATTTTTCAATGTGTGATCGGTACACTGCTGTATGGGGGAATTCAAGTTAATACATGGTAAACTAGGTAGCATGTATGTAACAGGGTTCTCTCTGGAGTTTGGCTGTGGGTTTCCTTGCTGGACTGATCTAAGCCAATTCCGTACAGTAAAATTCTCTCCTTTTACCTGTCTGACTATCTCATTTGGCCAGTGAGAACAGAAGATCTTGAAAAACATTGTACAAAACACCTGCCCTTTAATTATTTATCTATTTAGATTAATCAGTACCTTTCCCTTACTTTTTTCTCCCACCTAACTCTTACTGTAGCCCACTATAGTACATTGGCAATAATGTACAATTTGTCAATCATTCTATGTACATTTGAAATAAGATGTCAGGACTGTGTGGCAGTTAGCCTGGACAGCAAAGTGGTCATCTGAATGATCTACTGTGCGCACAGATCCTAGGTTTACTGTGGCATTTGGTGATGAATCCAGGTAGACAAAAGCAGTTTGTCCATCTTGAATATTTGGATTTCCAAGCAGAGGGATTTGCTGACAAAGCACTCTCCAACTCTGATTCTATGAATGAAAGAAACCTCCAACTGGATCGTGTGAACTGCTCCAAGCTTTGTGTATTTCAAGCCCATTCTTTCCATTTTTGCATAACATTTACATATGTGCTTTTGTTGGTGGTGCTCAAGAGACCACCTGGTGGTATCGACTCTTGCACCAGAATTATTGGTTGGAATGCACTGAGCTGCCAAGAAGGTGGAATATAATAAATGTAAGCATCAGGGCCTAAATTTGCCTATAGCTTTAGAAGGTTATAATATGCAGGTTATAATTCTGAACAGTGATCTATAAAAAGGATAAAATTCTAGCAGGTGACATTCATTGTCAGCTCTGGTACCTTGAGGGGGGTGGGCAGGTAGTTTTAATTAGAATAGAATCATAGAGTTGGAAGAGACCACAAGGGCCATCGAGTCCAACCCCCTGCCAAGCAAAAACCACCAGCAATATCTCTAGACATACTATGGGAAAGCATCCATATAAACACATGGAACCTATTGCTAGTGGAGACCAAGTTGACACTGGATATTCTACCCCTTTGTATACAATTTTGGACTGAGTCAAAAAGGGGTACGCGTGCACCTTTTGCAAACATCTGACATCCTGTAAAAAGTGCCACCACCTCTTTCAGGTGGTGCCAAAGGTAGTGGCAGCATTTGTGAAGCCCTGTTTCCAGTGATGTTCTCACCCTGATCAGTCTAAACGAGCTTCATTTGCCCTCAATCACATCATAATGTAGCCAAATCTAATTTGCCGTGTGACGCTATCACCGTTCCTACACAGGTGTTTGATGAGACCTATATGCAAACAAAAAGTGGCACCACAGCAGCAGCCAATTGAGGCAACGAACAACAACAAACGTTTTGGAGGGAATAGATTTTGCAGAACTGTTTTCCCCTTTAAGCATACGTACCTGGGAGAAAGTCCCATCTAACATAGAGGGAGTTACTTTGAGTAAATATGTACAAGATTGTGCTGTTAAAGTCTGATGTATTCTAAAACAATTAGAGATGACAAACAAAAGAAGCACGGTTGCTCCTAGGGTGTATGTGTTTAAGATGTATTGTTTTATCATTTAAACACTTCTTTGACAATACAGATTTATGTGTCTGTAGAAATAAAAACAGTGCAAATGAGTTTCTGACAATGCAGAATCTACATCAAATGCATGGTTTCGGGATTTTGTAGAGTTAGTCAAATTCCATCCACATTGGTTTTGAGAGGGGCCATTTTAACAAAGGAGCTTTCCAGCGCAAATCGTAAGGGTGTTTACGAAGAAGGAAGCCCCACTGACTTCAATGGAACTTACTTCCTGGTAATAGTGCATAGGATAAGATCAAATGTTCAAAAGGGCTTAATTTATTATGTAGCTCCTTCCTGTTGTAAGTGATTTCAAAACTGCATGCGCATATTTCCGACAGCTCCAGTCAAGAAACAGGCTTGCTTTTATTTGCAAGTGCTGGGAAATGGGATTACCATAGGCAAATCAGAACATATCATATTACTGTCCAACCATTCACATGCTTAGTACTACACAAGGTCTCTTTTTCAGGTGTTAATAGAAAAATCAATTTTGCATCACAACAGCTGGGATCGTTTTAAATATCACAGCTGTCAGAATTTGAAAATAAGTAATCTGAACCTGGCCGCTGTGTTGAAAATACACTAAAATGAAAATGCAGCCGATCTGTATATATTACCCCCTTTGCCAATCGAACTTCCGGTATCACTGGACAAATATCTTATAACAGGTTTCAGCATTTTAGCCAGCTAAGGCAATGGTAAATGCATGGGATTTATTTCCCACATGAAGCAGGTGAGAGGCCCACCACAGCAACAGTTAAATTATCTGTTTTATGTATATCCTCTTAGCTTAGCTGAAAAAAATAATAATTACAGAAATAGTGCTAACTCTAAAAAAACACAACACCTTGATTTAAAGAATATTCAATCTGTTTATGTAAGTATTTTGCTGCCAAGCCAGTCTTCAGATTAAGTAATAGATGTGATAAATATCAGGCCTTTGTAATCCTAGAAATTGAGATGCTTGTGTTGAAGGCGAAACTCTTCAATTGTTTGTAGTCCGTGCAGAAACAATTTAACCATTTCTTTCCTAACAGTTAAGCCCTGGAACTATTCTGGGAAGCTATTAATCAAGTCAGAATATATCTATAATGGGACTAACTTGACTTCCCTCAAACCCAGAGCAAAGGCATTAATTTAAAGACTATAAAGAAGTATGGTAAGAAAGATTTATTTTGAACTAATGATAAACAGCAACAAGAAACGTTTTCAATTTCTGAACAGGGAGTGGCCGGATATGAAGCCAGATGAGAAGTCACACCCTCCACCCCAAAATACGTCATGGGTGGGAGTTGAACGCGCCACTCAGGGAACTCTCTTGTGAGCTTGAAGGCACTCTCTGCATGGCACTTTCCATGAGCTCAAAGGCATTGCTCGCTTCATGTGCTCTGGTGCTGAAAGGGGAACTGGGTCCAGCCTATGAGAACTTATGCAGAGACCCTCTGAGAACTTGTGTAGCATGGTAACCAACAATGCAATCTCAGAAGTCATTGAATTTTAGAGCTGGAAGGGACCACGAGAGTCATCTAGTCCAACCCACTGCAATGCAGGAATCTTTTTGTCCAGTGCGGCACTCGAACCCACAACCTTGAGAGTCTCATGCTATCTGAGTCTCTGGTTCAAAAACTGCCCTGGCCACAAAATTCAGCAGGCAGCATAAGGAAAGCTACTATTTGACCCTCCCTCTTGTCTGCACTATGGGAAGATTTTTGCAATGATTTCTGAGATGAAGTGCTTTGATTACATTTTATATTGCTATTATTAGTTAGGTACAGAGGAATACAAAGGAGTTGTTCATGCTGCCATCCTTTGTGTGAACTCCCTTGTCGATAAATGGGCACATCAAATGCTGCTGGCATAACCAGATTTCCAAAAAGCATCTGCAAGCATTACAAAATGGCCCATAAAGTTCACCTTGCTGTTAAAACAGTAAGATGCAAATACTGAAATGATTTCATTATTAATAATATTATTGCATTTCACAAAGGCACTACGCATTAATTACACAACCATCATCCTTTTGATCTTTAGCCACGGAAGAGAACTCTTAAAAACAAAACAAAAAACAAGGCAAGGGAAGTCATTGTTACTGGACGAGGCTTCATCTTAAAAAGATAACAGAACATGCAATGCTACATGGAAACTACTGCTTGCATAGAAAGCGCCACAAGAAAGCACACAATTCAGTGAGGAATGGTATCTTTCAATGGAATTTAAGATCATATCACTGTGCATTGGATTGTGGCCCATATCTGTGGACCGTGATTCTGAATGCCCCCCCCCCCCCGGAAATAAATCCCAGTGCTCTCGACTTAATTTGCTCTCAAGCTTATTTTGTACAAAGCAAGGGAAAGCAAGGGTGCTTGCATCCGGGCCACTGTGTTTAGGATTTGGGTTCATAAGTGGATGCGGTTAAAATAAATAAATAAACAAAAACCATCAGAAACTTTTAGGCAGTACATATCATAGAAAGTATATTTTCCCCACCTTCTGAATATCCGTTTACAACCTGTACTAAAAGCTTCAGCACTAATCAAAGCAAGCAGAAGACATCACAATGAAAATTACACTAAGCATATTTTCTAGCTGTTTCCATCACTCCCAACTGCTCACAGAAACAGTCAAAGAATCATGGTGATTCCTCGCCTGTTGGAATTGTTGTAACAGGTGCAGTAGTAATAAAATGTTGGGCAATCAACTTTTTCACGATGATCTGTCAGTTCAGCTTAATAATGCCATTAAGAATGCAAACATTTCTGCAATTTATATTTAAAAGTCAATAAAATAATGGGGTGCACCACTTATCCTTTTTAATTTTTTAAGTAATACATTTGATTATTTTAATCATGACATCCTTTAACTGGCTCGGCTTAAATATTCAGGCAGTATCAATGTGGATTCCACCCCCAACCCTCCTTTCATATTTTTTTTTAAAAGCCATTGAGCAATTCTTTCTTGCTCCCTTTAAAACAGAGACTATTTAGGGACAATCAGCAGACATTTGACGTTCAGTTGTTCTTAAGGGCAGGGAAATAAGTGAAATAAATCTTTTATTAAAGAGGAAGGGTACTGTAATTGACCATAAAGGAGTGGGAATCTGAACCACAGCAGTCAAATAAAATAACTTAGTAATAATAAGGATCAGCTATAAAAACTACCCGAGTGTAATTACAGGGAGTTTAGCTAGCAAGTGCAAAATGTTTCTTTTTTAAATGCCAAAAAAGGAGAGAAAAAAGAAAATGTTAATATTATAGACTCTCCCATTATAATCTGCAGTATTACTAGTGCTCAGGGTTTGTTAGTCTATAATTCTCAGTGCATCGCCTACAGAGGTGAAAAAGCCAAGTCAAATGTTAGCCTGGATTGTTAACATCCTCTTTGCATTTTGCAGGTCAGCTACAATAGAAGCAGCTGGAATCTAACATTCTCCACGCTGCCCCACCAATTACTTCAACACTGCCTTCTCACTGGACGAGTGTAATTTGGTCTCTATGAAAGCTCAGCTCTGGGTCCCTTGAGGACGGCAAGCAAAGACTACATATTTCAGGGGTGTCTGAGCAGAGACACATCGCAACCCTGCTTTTTCATTTGCCAGGCTTCAGACTAGCCTTCTTTGGCTTGAGCTTCGTTCAATGCCGAAACACACCTTCTCTTGCAACAACCAGGTTTTGTACACTGGGATATTTATAGCAGCTGCACTCTTGCTTAGGCACCTATTAAAAACGGTGCAGGTGTAGTACATTTCCTCTATTTAATTTTTTTTATTAATCTTTCGGGACATCACACTAATAAAACAAAAAAGAGGGGAATATACCACACATGCCTATGTACACGAGCATTAAAAGCACACATGAAGAACTCCACATTATAAAACAGGAACGCCCACAGAATCATCATCAAAAAATAGTTGATATGATATTAGAAACTGATAAAATCTTAAATAGTAGGAGTTTTACAGGGACTAGTGGCATGACTGCGTATTTGCAAAAGGTTCCTACAATGGCAACTATACTGGTAATTCCAACAAGACAACCGCCAGCAACAACAAAAACAACAACACAACTTTACACATGTAGACAACATGCAACTCTACTTTTGTCCGTGAAACTGTCCAGGGAGGGGGGTGGATGTAAGACGGTTCTAGTAAAGTGAAGGGTGATAAAGTTGCCCTTTTGACGCGCTAGCAGCCATTTATTTTAGGACGCACAAATGCTTTAAGGATTTCACTTCATACGCACATAGCAGAGTTTATAGGTTATTCCAGTGGCAAAAAAGTGGGAACCTTATTGTGTTCCTGAGCAAATTCTGTCAGATGCAAATTTGGCGAAACAAAAATATGGCGTATTCACCTGAGGAAATGTTGTGTGTTCACCACAACGTAAAGTCAATCCTCTGGGTTCTTAGGGAATATATTTCCCCCTCCATCTTCTACCCCAAGATGTCTTTGGAGACAGACATCTGCCACGTGTATAAGCATAGAAAGCACATCAAAAGCAAACCTGGACCGACAGACAACTGCCCAGACAAAAGTGAAGCAGATCCACGATCCAGTTAAGCTGAATTACGACGGCTGAAGCCAATTTATCCCCACCCCAAAATTGACTGCAGTGGCAGTAAATAATTTCAGCTTGAGGACTGAGAAACTTCATTGGGTTATGGATCAGGCTGGCAGCATCTCACACTGTTTTCCATATGTGACAAGAGTCCCATAGACGGTGTGGTGGCTGCAAGAAACGGACAGCAGTTGCCTTTTCCCAAATGCCCTTTAAAAAAAAAAAAAAGAACCAACGGGAAAAATCCTATTAGTGAATGAAGATGACAATACGCCTATGAATTTAGACAGCTCTTGTCTATCTTTCGCTCTTTCTAAACACAGCTTGGTGCAATATCTCTAAATCCTAGGTCCTTGACATACTACGGCAATTTTACAGTAAACTGAGTATAACATGAACCAGACATATTCTCGAACAGGAAACAAACAGCTCTTCTGCACAATTTCCTGTAGATCACTTGGAAAGGTATTTAAAGACTGTACTGGCAATAAGCATTTTTTAAATTAACTTCCCCGCTCCCTCCCCAAACCAAAATATGCACTCAGCCCAAGATGTTGAGAATGCAGTATTTTTCTTTAAAAGCGAGATGTATTAATTTCTCAGAGCTACCTCATCCATTCACCATTAAGTGAAACAGCCACCACGTATAATTTTATTTGCAAAGAAACTGAAGGAGAGCTTTATTTCTGCAACCATGCTGAAATTCATGCTTATTACAGGGAGGTGGTCAGCGTACGATATGCTACAAACATATGTGAGGGCTCTGAGCCAACATAAAGCTGCATTCGAAAATAATGATTTAATCAGGGTTCCGTCTTTAAACATATCTATAATGTCAGTTCAGCAAATAAACAGAATAACGGCCGCATATATTTTTGCACCATAAAGAGGCAACACTAGATACCATTGTAGAAGTAAAGGTTTAAAAGCAATTAATTTATTTTAGAAAGGATTTCCACCATTGTTATTTCCATAAACTCCAGCTAAGCTGTTTTGTTTTGAAAAGGGCCAGGAATAGGCAAATGCAGACACATTAAAATTAGTACATACTCATCTTTCCCAACCTTTTTCTTTTCATGATATCAAATGGGCGGTTTTGAAAACTATTTATTTTAGATCCAAGTTGAGCAATGATTTTGGAATTCTCCAACAATTTAGAAAGATAACCAATGTATACCTATATATTCTACTAGCTATTTTATTTTGTAAATATAATGTAGAAAATGCAGACCTATTTTTTAAAAAACCCATATAATTAAAGTATCTATTTATTATACTATTTGCAAAAAAGTTGCAACTGTAGTATTGCTTATGAGACTGAGATAACTATCACAGCATACATGTTTCTAACTCACATGCACCATTTGGGTATAGGCTCCAAAGATTTCAATAGAATTTCTTTCTGCTTAACATCGTTTGAATATGCTCCTTTATTTCTGACCTTCAGTATTTCCAAAATTCAAACACTAACACTGCATTTTCTTCACGTTCATGCCAGTTAAAAATATGAAAAATGGATTATAGTTTGCTCTTTTTAAAATACAAAAAAACCCTAGATTAAATGAAGGGTATCTATTGGCAGGTGTTGTTTTTTGTTTTAAAAATGCAATTTTACAGGAAAAGGGACAACACTATCATGATATTCATCATAAGAGTTTTTACTCTTCATTTACTAGAGTTCATATAAGGAGTTATCACACTATTTGGCCTAGACTATTAGCAGGAACAACACTATGAACTATTCATCTCTGTCTTAAGAACTTTATGGAGTTGAAAAGGTCCATAATAAGAATAGCAGACATAATACAAACATAAAAACTTATTAGCATTTACTTTTTGTGATTTGATAACTTGACAAATAACTATTTCAAAACAACTAGTTGGTAAGATGGCTTGACGCTTGTTGGTATAACGTACAAAAAAAGAGCAATTATGATAATTATAGGGTTCGCTATATGATTTAACACATGCGCATGCGGGCGGGAGCCAATGATGGGAGCTTAAAATACTATTAAGTGAAAGTTTTGCCACTTTTGTTTTCAATTTCATTTGCAATAATGTCATCTTTGCTGTCTCTGCGTTCTTCCAAGTATGGCATTTGATCAAACAACTGCTTGCTAAAATCTCAGTCATGTGCAATTAGCAATGCTAAACATCAGATTAAAAAAGTGACACTACACAATTTCAGACCATACATGCTATCACAAATATCTTAAGAGTCTCAAGAAGCAAAACATTAAAGGAGCAGATGCTCTGGCAACATAGTTATTGTGCGCAATGTGCTACAGAACCCAAAGCATGCATTATTAAAATAAATATGGATAATAATTAATTTAAAAAACAACAACAAAGCACGATAAATTTAAGCACTGGATATTATTAGTTATAGTGAAACGTTATACTGCAACCGACCATATGACATGTGTTTGAAGCATTTCCTCCAAAAGCGGTGCTTATTTTTTTATCAGCTAAAAAAATTGAAGAACTATATGGCTTTTAACAGGGGGAAAGGAACCTATCCTGCTACTTCAGAGAGAAGGGATGACACGGACAACAGGTGAATGGGGGAAAAGAAGTGTATGGTTTCTTCAAACACCATAACGCATTCATTACAAAAAGAGCAACTCGGAGTACTCATCGGTCAGATGGATTTACATTTTGAAGAGAGAGAGAGAGAGAGAGAGTTTATTCCTCACCACATTCTTCTTCCCATACTGCTAACTTACATACAGAGGAGATCTGGAATGATTTTACATCCCCCACCCTATTGTTTATTCCCAGGGAAGACCTGCTTCCACCTAGCTGCTCTCAGTTCAGAAAGTTCAAACTGAATTTAAACAAGTAATTGACTTGTCAAGGGAGGTGGGGAGAGAGAGAGAGAGATGAGGAGGAGGAGGAATTCCAAACTATATCTTGTTTAAAGACAAAAAAAGTCATGCAACTTATTGTAGCCTGTACTTTCCTCCGACTAAGTGGAGAAAGAGGTGCAACACCCGAAACGAAACCTAGCATCCGTCCTCCCCCCAAACAGGCATTCTAAACAATTCACGCAGGGCATACACAATCTCTGCAAGATGCCTGGCACCCAATCAAGACCTGCATTATGTACAATCCGAGCTAGAACGATGCTGGCCACATAAAAAGGTAGCCCCGCAAAAAGACAGAAACACAATTTCTCCCCTTCTCCCGTCAAATGCCAAGATTCTGGCTTCTTCCACAAAGACCCTGTAACTTTACCATGAGGACTGATGCCTTATTACAGAGCTGAATCAAGGAATTTCCAGGTTTGGGTATTTTTAAAAAATGCCCTCTGCTGATACCACCAGTGTTTATTGTTTCACCTCCCACCCCACAAAAAGCTTCATGTGCAGTGTGACATTTCCTGGTCTCTTTTTGTTGAACACATACCAACAGATTTGTTTTTAATAAATGCCATTTAATGGTTCCTATAAATACATTTCCTCTGACAGTGCTCTTGATTTTTATGAGTAACATCCTCCTTTCCAGACTCTCCCTCCTCTGTCAAAAAATCAACTCCAACTGAAAATATTTACTAAATGGGGGGAGTAGAGGAGGGGGGGTATTACCAGCAGTATGATCTCATGTCCAGAATTTCCCTTCTAAACGTCTACAAACCACAGGGATGCAATTGTACTGTGTGTGGCCACCTTAGCATGTGCAATGCATGTTTGATCTATTTTACTTTTAATGAAAGTTTTGTAACTTCAGGCCCTCAGTGATAAAAGGACAGCCACTTCATTTCATTGATGACCTCAGTCACTCACCCCACCAAAACTACCGCTATGAAAACAAGTATTTTCTTCTACAGAAAACCCAGTTGTGATATGTAAATCCTGGACACTTTATGATTTTTCTAATTTTAACGTTTGCATTTATTAGCTCCCCCACATACTCCAAATGCAGGTACTGGCTTCAAATGCAATAGATCAATATATCAAATGCATATATATGGCTGCAAATTACACACACACACACACACACACACACAAAAACATATAAAGATGTATTTCTCTGTGTTTACTTAAACTCTCCTCTTTCTTAACAAACTGCATTAATCCAGAATATTATTTAAAAATACCTGACGAAGACAACATCTCTTGCTAGTAAGTGTTCTAACTGAGAGTGGAACTGAGTTATTCCAACAGATGTTCATTCATAGGGATGGGTTTCTCGTACGAAATAATGTAATCTCTATATATTATACGGGTGTGCTTGTATAGCACACGCTCATATGCGTGGCATAATTAGTTTGCGCTGTCCCGTACCTTTGAAAAAGGCCTTGGTTCAAGCTCTAACAGTTCCCTTTTGGCCTAACTGCTCTCCCCATGACTGGTATCAGACGAAATGCTGAAAAGTTGAGAGAACGCAGGCTGCCTTCTTTCCAGAACTTCCACATTTTATTTTCCTGTGTTTTTTTCCAGCAACACATCTCTTTACCTCAGCAGCCCATTAAAAGATTATTATTTTTTATTTTTAAATCTCTTTTTTTCCTTCCCAGGACCTAGCCAGGAATAAAAAAATAAAAAAATAAATTCAGCAGACTTCCAGATGGCAAGTATAAACCTTCTGCTGAGGTTATCCGTAAAATACCAGACACTATTTCCCCCCCTCTCCTTAAATAAAGTGTTTCTGAAGAGAGAGAGAAAGAGAGAGAGAGAGAGAGAGAGAGAGAGAGAGAGAGAGAGAGAGAGAGAGATGCAGGGAAACATTCTAAACAATGTAAAGTGATGCTTGCAATAATTGGTCTTTTTTGTTATTTTGCACTATTTTATTACTGTTTCTCACTGAATTCATCAAATGCTCAGCGTCTAGCGTTCTCTGTCAGTGGCTGCTAGGTAAAATGAACTCAGCTGCAGACCCCGACTCAGGAAGCTGCAACGCCTCGTCTCAGACAGAGAGAAATGCACTAACAACTTATCTGCACAGAAAACTGATTTCTCCCTGCTTGCATTAATAATGCCCTTGTTCCGTACAGACCATCCAGATAAGTGAAAGAACGACTGGCTCAAAAATGACCAACTTTATGACTTTAAAAAGTTTCAGGCTGTAAAAAGCATTGCAATCTATTTTGAAGTCAGTTTTTGTTTTTTTAAAACAAAATAAAAAATAAACAAAACAAACGAAAAGACCAGCTTTCTCTTTCTGATTATAAAGCCCCCCCAAACCCCCCTACGCTCAATAGTATATATAACATTAGCAAGAATTAAACAGCTTACGGAATAAGGAAGGCTGAAGTAGCCCAGAAGAACTTTCAAAGCAATAAATGCAGCAAATGACTCTCATTCCTACGACAATAAAACTTGTCAAAATTACACCTTTAATTACAGAGCTAGCTTACCGCTTTGCCATTATAGTAGTACATCAAAGAGTTTCCTCCCATGCCTGGGATTGTGTATGCGCAATACATGGTCTCGTATTCTTTTTTTTTCCCCTCTCCAGTACCACTCTTAACAACTTTTTATTTCAAACTCGCTGTCCCTTTTTTCACAACAATTCCTTCAGTCGCATTTTCCCATATGGCCAGGCCAAGCATGGTGAATATGCAAAGCAGGGAGAAACCATTCCTGACGTTAGGGGTGGGGTGGTGCGGGGAGGGGGGGGGGAGAGGAGGTGGCTAGGACTCTTCTGTCAGACAGTTAACTTTCCACAGCAAATCTGGAAGCCTTCCCAGTCCCGATTTAGCCGCAATTCCTAGTGCATGCAAGAAGAGATAGCTTCAACTTTTTCACTTGGATTCCCCCCCCCCCAAAAAAAAAACACAACTCCACACCCTGGAATAACGGTGATTCTTAAAAGAGATTTTGGAAAGAAAAATAAAATAAAGATTTATTTTTTTTAAGAAAAAAATCTCCCCACCAAAAAGCAAAACAAAAAACACAAGTTCCAGCCACACTCTTTTCTCCCCTAAAATTTCCACTCAACTGCCTTAGGGTAAAAGTGGAATAGGGTCCATTATTGAAGAGAATACAAATGCAGTTAATTGACTCCCCCCTCGCTCTCTCTCTCTCCCTCTCTTTCTTTTTTGTTTTAATTTGATTAAAAAGCGAGTGGCAGGAAGGGAATCGTATGATGCACATCTAATAACTCTACCATCTGTCTCTGCTGCTGGCTGGCTCCCAGCATTGTACGCAGCTGCCTGAGAACTCGACTCAGAGAGAAAAAGAAGGGGGGGGGAATAAAAAAAAACCCACCCAGCAGCCCCCCCCCCGTCTCTGACCTCGCTCAAAAGGAGAGAGGAGCAGTGTTTTCTGACTGCCTGGTCAACAACCTACAAAACGAGGGTTGAGAATGAAACAGAGGAAGATTGCTTCAAGCCCTAGCCTCTTTTTAATTTTTTCTCTTCTCTCTCTCTCTCTCCCCCCCCACCGCCCCCCCCCCACCGCAAAGTCACTGGGCTTTCTTTTGAAAGCAGGAAATAGGTTAGAGGCATAGAACGTAATTCAGCTTCAGAGCTGGCATTTAATGCTTAAAGGGAAATCAATTGACAGGCTACTATAGACCTCCCCCCCCCCAACAGAGCACTTGCTCTTTTCATTTTGGGGGGGGGGGTTCGGTATGGTGGAGGCGGACGGTGTGTGTGTGTGTGTGTGTGTGTGTGTGTGTGTGTTTGGGTATTGTAGGGGGGGTTGTTCTCCACCCTCCCCAAATGCAACTGCTTCTGAATGCTGATCTTGAAAATTGCTTGCTGCTATCATTACAGGAGATTGGCCCGGAAAATATTTGGAATGAAATGAAGCTTGCTGCTAATGTTTTAATGTATTGGACAGGTGAAAACTGTTTTCTAACAACAACAACAAAACACCTCATCAATTTCTTTTGTTAAGGTGGAGGAAAACTTTCCCCTACCCACCAATGTATAAACACCAACGAAAACTCCTGTTTTCCTGTATTCATATAATTTTTTTTGTCCATGGTGTTGGAAAAATAAAGCATGTTCATTGCACAATACACCAGTGGGTGGATTCCGCTTCTTAATTTTCTTTTGCACTGTACAAGCTAAGCCAAAAATGGGGAGAGAGGGTAAGAGGGTTGGGGGGGGGGGAGAGGGGGAGAGAGAGAGAGAGAGAGAGAGAGAGAGAGAGAGAGAGAGAGAGAAGATTGGGACTGGCTTAAACTTGCCAAATTCAGAGCATCACAGGAAAGGAAGACCCCTGGGAATTGATCCCAAATGAAACTAAATAATTTGCATATGCTGAAGCAAATGCCATCTGAGCATACAGCTATTCTCCAGAATCAACTTTAATAATTCAAAGCACCTATTTCCTTACTACTCAATGTGGTAACAAAACACATACAGTATTAATAAACAGCAAGAGGTGGCAACGTCAGTTCTAAGCAGCCGCCTTTTGCTAATGGTAAAGTTTTATTTTGTACTCTTCCTTACGAATCTACGCAGAGTGTAGGTCCATATGTATATTTT
The DNA here is from genome assembly GCF_964188305.1 of Podarcis bocagei. Classification (NCBI taxonomy): domain Eukaryota; kingdom Metazoa; phylum Chordata; class Lepidosauria; order Squamata; family Lacertidae; genus Podarcis; species Podarcis bocagei. The sequence continues at coordinate 52,313,453 of NC_138136.1, read as the reverse complement.
AGAGAGGGAAGAGGGAACAGAGGGTTTATCTAACTTCCCTGCTCTGCATTTATTTGGGAGGTCCCCAGAGATCTGGGTAAACAGTTCTTGAATTATAATCACACATTTCATTCAAATTTCATGCTTTGAGGATTTTTTCCTCATTAGAACAGTTAGTTGTCAATCTGACAGGATCACATTTGTAACCTTTAAACCACCCTCTGTGTATAAATACATAAGGCCAGGAAATCCAAGTAAGACAGGTCTATGCGCAGGAAAAACGTAATGCCTACAAGCAGAGGGGGAGATCTCAGGGCACGCACACACTGAAAACTGATTATTTCACTTATGAATACATTTAGCTTGCTAACAGTGCATCCTGTGCATGTCTACTCAGAAGTAAGTTCAGTAGGATTTGCCCCCAGGAAGTAGGCACAAGATTACAACTTAAGTCATCTAGATACTCAATTTAGATGTATTCTCACCTGCTTTGGGAGGAGTAACATTGAAAGACAGTCTCTAAATAAATTATATATCAAAAGTATCCACAGTATTATTATTTTTTAAAAAAATGCTAAACAAAAACCTGACCCAGCACAGTATTTTCCCACCACCCCGATGCACAACTCTATCTATTATGCTTTCACAATTTAAGAGTCTTAAGATATACCTTCAAATCATGTGGTGGTAGGGAAATCCCACAAAGTTGTGGATTAGTATAATATGCAATTAATGCTTAATTCTAATAAAAGTTTACCCCCGAAAGTAGATTTGATGGATTCCTAAGCCACTAAATTCACTCTAATCAGTTCACAGCCATTGAAACAACCCTCTAAAATCGGACTAACACTATAAGCTTTAATTACTGGCACAAGATAATTATGAAATTTCATATACTGATGAAGCCTATAGGAAAACACAAATTAATGCAGACTGATCACATTGAAGAGTGGTCTTGAAATAATGACCTTTCAGATACAAAAGTGACTGTGTTTGGGTCAGTGTTGCTTTCAACAAGATGGAAGAAAGGCTTTATTCCTTCACCAGGACACCTTAAAATAAAATAAATAAATGGAAGTCCATGTAGTTAAAATCAGAATACATGGAGTTTCTCAACTTCTTTTCATGTCAGAAGTGCGTAGTATAATTGATTACTGCAATCAAGGAGAAGCCAGAGCTTAGAAGCAGAGGCCAAGGTTTGAAGGTTTAAGGTTCATGTTAGATTCCTTGCATCTTCAGATAAAAGACCTGGAGGAGACCCAAGAGACAAAGCCTTGCTCACAAAAGGCACTACTGGGTTATGTGGATCAGTGATCTCACTGGGTATATAAAGCAGTTTCTTAGTCTTGACTATGAAAATGCATTCATACAACTCAATATTAACTGTACAGAGATGATCAACCTGAATGTACGGCGGTGGATTGTGCCAGCTCCACTTCCTCCTGCCTGGCGGCCACACACTAGTCAAAGTTTTGCACACACAGATCTCAACATGCATAGAGAGGTCCAATCTGCGCAATTTGCTTGCCACAAGATCAAGGTGCCCAGATTCTGCCTGAATGTTGAGTCTTTGCATGCATCCCCTTATCCAAACATGTGAACATCACATGGGGACCTGTACATCAGGCTAATGTAGTTCTTACCACTACACGTACAAAATGAATGTCTGCACAGGGTATACCAGTCCAATAAAAAATCCCCTTTTTGCCTGATGATGATGATGTTCAGATGTTTCTCTTGCTTTACTACACAACCCACAATTTTCTTGCTGGCCCAGTCAGGGTTATACAACTACTGTACATGTCGACAAAGACACAAGAGTGTTACCAGGGCGACACAATTTCTGCTTGGGGTACTGAAATAACCAAACACAATTCTTGTAAATTCTCTGAACAAACATGAAAATAGCTGGGAAAATTCACTCTCTCAACTCAATTTCTCAATTCAATACCTTCAAGCATCAGTCTCATTGGGTCCCCTTTGCCTTCATTTAAGCTTCTTTCCTGAATCACAATAGAAAGTATACATTCAGACAAACAGAGCCACCTCTGCTAAGCGGTAGGGTTGCACCAAATGAGATATCAACTTTTCTTTTCTTTTCTACTTTCCCAATGTAGAGGTTAGAACGTCAGTCTAGGACTTGGGAGACCCAGATTCAAAATTCCACTCAGCCATGGAGCTCACTGGGTGATCTTGGGCCAGTCATTTTCTCTCAGTCTAACCTACTCAAAAGTGTTGTTTTGAGGGTAAAGGGGCAGTGGGAAAATGCCCTATATTCTGCCTTGAGCTCCTTGGACAAAAGACGGGATATAAATGTAATCAACATTTAGGACAAAATAAACTCGCTCCTTACCCTTGTAAAGCTAGCACATCAATGAGAAGGATTCTAGCTTAGCTATATTACTAACAGAGCAATCATATCCATGCCTACTCAGAAATAAGTCCTGTTGAATTCAGTGGGACTGACTCAAAGGTACGTGGGGTTAGGATTGTAGCATGTCATATTAATTTCACAAAGGCAAAGAGCATTTCATTCATGGACACTTCCCCATGTGCTTTCTGAGGTTCTGTGATCACAGTTATGCTCAAGGTAATCGGAATCAATCCTGCTTCTAGTCAATAGCAGCTATCCACATTAATCTCATCCAGCATCATCCCTCATGCAACGAACCAAATGGTCAAGGAGCCAAAACTGTAACACTTTTTAGAAGACACTAACATGCCCCTAACTCTCTCTTTGAATTGCAATCATATCTTAAACACAACACCCAGCTCCTTAACACACTTCTTGCACTTTTAAGCATGTCCTTCATGAAACAGCATGAGAAGGATAACAGCACCAAGTTGGGAAGGCAGGAGGTTCAGAGAAACTAGGGACAGATGGACAGTAGAAGCAGTGACAAAGGAAAGATTAACCTTCTGAGTTGAGCAAGAAACTCTGACGGCCACTGAAGTCCAAGCTGCTTTCGAAACTCCAACAAGTTCATATAGTTGCATATGTGGTCCGTCCCCCCCCCCCCACATTCACAAAGGCTACAGTGCATCTTTGTTCAGCCCTTGTTGTAGTCCAGATGTTTTGGACCACAACTCCCATCATCCTAGGTCATTGCCCATGCTGGGGCTCTTAGAATTTGGAGTCCCAGAACATCTGAAAGGTATCCAACTGGGGAAGGATATAGAGACTTATTATCCCCTCAAATAATAGGTGGTATCCTACTAAGTCAAACTCCAAGTAGGCCCATTAAGATAAAGGGGTCTACTCTGAAAATAACATATCTCTTAGAACAGTGAGTTCCTTGGGCAGGTGCTTCAGTTGCTTATCCAACTTGGGTCAAGCAGTTTGCTATTTCTAGTGGTCTGAACACTATTTTCAATAGTAAAAGAGAATGGGTTGAAATGTTGGTTCCCTTCCTGCACAACACAATGTTACAGTGTGTGAAACCTTATATAGAGAATTAACCAGGAGAAGACATATTCTTACTGGCCCATTCGAAATGAGGCTTTGGGGGTAACAGGATGCTTTTGTTTAAAAAAGAGTGAACAGCTAAAAATATAAACAGTTATCTGACAAGAAACAGCTTTTGAAAATAAAAATAATAAAATAAAATAAAAAATAAATGTGTGTTGGTGTTTTAATCTCCTAATGCAGTGCTGTCAAATTTGCATCTGGACACAATGTAACTACTTTAGGGATTTTCACTGAGCCAGGCAAAGGCAGTTGTTAAGCTACATTTTGTTGATCCAAAAAGCTGGTATTAATACAAATTGCTAAAAAGCCAAGTCCCCAGTTATTACAAACCAAAATGCCCCAACAGGAGTCGCTGCTGTCAAATGCTCTTTGCAAACATTTGTTTGCATTTTAAAAAGTTACAGATAGCCATGCAGATGAGAAAAACATTGTGCAGCCACAAACAAGATACAGAATCAATATATTTTCTAGATTAGGATATATCAATCAGTACCTCTATATCCCTTGACACAGACGTATAATAGGGATGCTGCGTTAATCCAGAAGATATGATTTCTGAGAGGGATACTGCAAGCTCTCTTGGTGTGGACTGTTATCCTAAATGCAGCTACTCTGCAATGGTAACTCTCCAAATGTACTTTGCACCAGGAAAAAACTGTTAGGGTGTGGATGTACAAACACCTGTGCCAGCTCGCCAGGGAGACATGTTAAGAATGGATATGCACACCCAAATGCACACTTTATTGAAAGCAGTGGGTGGTGTCTGCATTTGAACGTGCATCCCAATTCACACCTGGTTTACACTGGTCCTGACAGTGTCCTGGGGTCTGAACAGTAACACAAGCATACGGTGTACAACCATTGCTCTGTAAGTTAGGCTGATGGAATAGCTCAACAATTCCATGGTGGAGGAGCTGGTTGAGAAGAGGTCCCATAACACCCAGAACTCTTGACTGAAGCAGTCCCCCCCTCCCCATCATGGAAAAGCATAAAACCAATGTCTTGGCTAAGGTGTTAGATTTTGGTGTAAGCCAAAAGACAAGCACAAAAGAGCACTTGGGCACTTGAACTCAGTCTTAAGGTCACTAGAGTGGATCTGCATCCATCAATGGTGCATCCTTGTGCTGTAGCAAAAACATACCCAGGATGGTGCTATGCAGCTCCTCTCAGTTTATAGTTGTTGCTATAGAAGAAGAGGAGGAGGAGTTTGGATTTGATATCCCGCTTTATCACTACCCGAAGGAGTCTCAAAGCGGCTAACATTCTCCTTTCCCTTCCTCCCCCACAACAAACACTCTGTGAGGTGAGTGAGGCTGAGAGCCTTCAGAGAAGTGTGACTAGCCCAAGGTCACCCAGCAGCTGCATGTGGAAGAGCGGGGGCGCGAACCCGGTTCACCAGATTACAAGTCCACCGCTCTTAACCACTACACCACACTATTGTAGTACAAATGTCTGTTTCACAACCCATCACATTTACACAGAACGTTTCTGCACCCCCCTCAAAAGTGGAGGAAATGTTCAGGGACAGGGAGGTGGGTGACTTTTCATTTTTCAATTTTGCATAAGAGGTGGCCTAAGGTTTTTTCTCCCCTTTGAAGAAGAAGATATAGAAAGCATCAACCACCTCATACTTAAAGGTAAGGAATAAAAATTATTAAAATCTGTCTATCCACCCACTCAAAAAGAAAAAGGGAAAGAAAGATGAATCCAATATTGCAGGACGACATTTTTTGCTGCATCCCCATGAAAATTGGAGGAAAACTCTGCGGCTAATACTTCAGCCTGTGAATAACTATGAGTGGTCTATCACTTTACAACAACATGCTTAACGTTACTCTGTTTGGAAATCTAGATTTAAAAATATAAATCCAATAACCTATTTTCAGTGCTTTGCACCACTTTCTAGCTCAGAAACTACAAAACAAGAATCATTAGGTGCAATCTATAACCACTCTTGCCCTATCAATATATTAAATGCAACAAGTGTGGACAAATTTGTTTTAATATGAGCTTTTATCCAACGTGAGACAGAAAGCGGGAGATACCACGTTACCGCAAACACTGTGTCAGGAACTACTTTGCTCAGTATTTCTAATTCACCAACCCAACTTTCATTTTATAAGTTAGCTATAGCTGTGCCATCATGTCTCTTGTTCAGCACAGTATATAATTTCCGGACAAAAGTAAATAAGAAGCTTCATTTGTCATTTAAGATCAACCCATAAGGTAGATGGAAAAGGATGCAGTTGGAAGTCTGAGAATGCGTACAAAGCCATGTCTCATTGGGCTCAGTACCGCCTATACTTAGTGGTAACAGATCTCCAGGGTTTCAGAGAGTGGTCTCTCCAAACCTTGCCTAGACCTATCAAGGATTGAACTTTGGACTTTCTGCATACAAAGCAAATGATCTGTGGCTCTGGGTCTGCATAAATGGTGTAAATGGTGTAGGGTGCGTGTGTCAAGAATCCAGCAGACCACAATAAATGCCTGGTGGTTGCATGCAGGCCTGCTTTACTGAAATGAACTGATTGTTCAGTTTTCATGGGCTTGAGAAAAAGAACCATGAAAGATTGTTCTTGTTATCTTGTTGGCATCCATGGCAGAAATGCTAAGAACTGAATGGGCCGAGTCCCAACCAAGATATTGGTGCTTGCGAAGCTATTAAGGCAAAAGCTGTCCCGTTTTCTGTGCTTCATTCTTCTTTGACATCATCCTGTCACCTTTCATGAAAAGTAAATGCATATCCAAACAACATTAAAATATAATTTGCAGTCAATCTATTTTAAACGAACTGTATTTCTGAAATATTCATTTGCCACTCTCTTCTTTTCACTATGCTGCTCATAAAAGCCAAGAGAAAGCGGAAACACGGAAGATTGTATTCCCAACAGCATAGGGAACCTGAAAGTTGGTGCTGACATGGAACATAAAGCCATGCCCCGATTATCTGATGACTGGCGAAGAGGATGAAAAAGGCCTTCCACTCTATAATGGAGGATGGTCCATCTGCTCACCAGACTGCTTGCAATATGCCACCCAATCAGAGTTGGGATGGATCTCAGCGTTCAAGAAGTCCAACCAACTCCCAAGTAGAGGAGACCATATTCAACCATAAAAAAAAAAACATGTAGAAGGGACCGGAGCTTGAATTTTAACAGCAACTTTAAAGAGACTAAAATGCCAACTAAATAGTGGAATGAGTATCAGGTGCTAGCTATCCTTAACAGGCATTGTTTATGCTTCAGCTGAGGTGGGAAACTGGTAGGTAGTTAAATTCCCATAGCACTGCATTTTGGTTGCAGGTTCTGTGAACCGCCCTGAGACCTCCAGGTATAGGGTGGTATATAAATTCAATCAATCAATCAATCAATCAATCAATCAATCAATAATAAACTCTTGTTTAGCTCAAACCAGTCTCTGCTTAACCCGAAGAGAGAGTCTGCCTAAGAGAGGATGGCAATGAACATTAACTTATCAGATGTGGCAAGGCAGAGACCCACTTGATACAAGCTTGAGAGACTATGTGGTACACCAAGAGTGGGACATCTTAGGTCCTCTGTACCTCGTTATTTGGCCTTGAAACTCTTCTGAGACCGCATCACCTTGAGAAGGCCATACCCTCCTTAATTGCTTTTGCTTTTCTAGAATGTTTCCTTGAACTGTGACACCGCCTCTTGACTGACAAGAAAGAATATGGAGGTGTGGGCATGCACACATGCATGCGAAGAAACTGTCAACTTTTATTTGGCTGGATTGGAGCACTGCACCATCTACCAGTATGCAGCCCCTGGAAGGGAGCTCATGAGAGAATGCAGGCCCCAGACTGAAAAGGGTTCCCCACCATGGACTACACACTGCCTATGTCTCTCTTTCTTGGGTTGCAACTTTTGGCAACGTCAATATGATGCATTTCATTGTATGCAAGAAAACTGCAGCAATAAGCACTGTGGTACCTTTAATGCTGATAAAATCCTTCTCCAAGCAGAACTGAATTATATTATGACATCACTGTAGCATGCAAGATAAATTTAAGCAGTGTGTGTGTGTGTGTGTGTGTGTGTGTGTGTGTGGACATGTGGTGCCATCAATGGGATGCCAAGTACTACAGACTTGTGTGACAGGTGAGAGACAATGAATCAGGAGAGACTAGAGAGAAGGATGAGATGGGTTTCAGCCAGTTTGATAATTTTGCATTCAAATATGTGGGTTTTTCAGATGCTACTGGAATTAATTGTGATGCATTAATTGAGATTTTTATGTAACCACCGACCACGAGTTTTTGGGATGGAGTGGAATAAAAAAAACCCCAAGGGACAAATAATATTATAGTACTGGTATCTACTGCTAAACTACACTTTTAACCAAGGACATACCTGTCTCTTTATTACATACATAATAACAAAGGATCCAAAGCGCATTGTAGTTTGAGACATAAACAAGGACAGTGAAAGCGACAAAAAAAGAAGACTGTTAATACTGTATACAAAAACTATGAATACAGTCAATGAATACTCTCAATCGGAAGGGAAGAACATTACCGGTCGAGCTACTGAAATGGTTTGCCAGTTATGTTGTTTATGGTAGACTAGTATTACGGCCAATGTAATTTAACAAGATAGAACTTGGCTATTACATGGCAGTGGAATTTAGCACAAGGAATTCAAGAGCGGTGAAACCAGCTTTCACCAGTATTGGATTTTGTTGGCCTGGCCTTAAATTTGTTTTTGTAGATCTGTCCCTTAACAGCATTTAAACACTCTTTTGTGGCTTAACTCAAAGCTGTACTGTGCAGGAGGGTAAGTAGTGGTGAGTATTAAGTAGTTACATTCCTCTCTGATTAGAGGAATCTGCATAAGGATACTACAACACAGTTGCGCCATTTTATTATTATTCTTTTGCAATGTGAAATCTAATTTAAAAAGGAGAATGGATATGCTGAAATGTGTTTGGTTTGGGTTCCTTTAGTTTGTAGACAACTGAAACTGTTCTGGCTTCCAATTTTATAACACTTTTACTGTGCATGTTTTAAAAAGAGCTGTTCCTCTCTTTTCTACTTACTTAGCATACTTTGTTCATCCTCAAAACAATCCTGTGGTCAGGTCAATTACGCCCATTTTATAGATAGGGATACTGATGCTGATGGTTGTGAAGGTTACCAAATGGGTTCACGACTCACCTGAGATTAGAAGGCTAAGTCCACAGAGCCAAACTCTTAATGCAATCACAGTGTCTTAAGTCTATGTTTAAACTTATGATCGTGGTTGTCCTGAATGATGCAAGCCCTATTCAGGCATTCTTCTCCTTACACCAGGCACTCCCAACCTGCAGCCCTCCAGATGTTTTGGACTACAATTCCCATCATCCCTGCCCACTGGTCCTCTTAGCGAAGGATCATGGGAGTTGTAGGCCAAAACATCTGGAGGGCCACAGGCTGGGGATGCCCGCCTTACACAATTACTATGATGGGAGATAAGGATCAGGGATGTGTTCTCTGCTTCTGTCTCTCCATCACCATTCCCACAGTTTCCCATAGTTTGGTGCTGAACTAGCCTGCTTCATTCATGTAGGCTCCCTGAATAATTTTGAACCCGAGAATATCAGCTTTCTGGGTCACACAGGGAGTCTAAGTGAGTAGAAAAGGTTCCTGGCTACAGACTTTCAGCCACCAGGTGTGGAGGATTGTGAAGGTGGTGCTGGTGATGCGCAAAGGAGTGGCAGCCCCTCTGCTTCCCATAAAACAGTGGTAATTGTATGAGGGAGAACCACCTGAAGAGGGCTGTACAAAGTGCAAGAAGTTAAGTGGTTGAGCTCATGCAGGGAGGTGGTAAAAGGGGAGGGAAGTTGCTTGTGTTGTAGGTAATTTATTATCATGGCTCAGTCGTAGAGTATCTGATTTGCTTACAGGTCTCAGATTCAGTCCCTGGAATTTCAAAGTAGAAGAGATCTTGGGAAGAAATGCTGCCAATCAGTGTAGACAACACTGAACTGGATGGGTCGAGGTTTCTGAGTTTAAAACAGCTTCCTATATCCCATTCCTTGCTTCTGAGTTCAAAATCTCCACTTAGCCAGCTGTATCAACAGCTGACCTTTGACAAGCCACAATTCTCTGCCTCCCCTTTGCAACGTGAGGATAATTCGACTCAGGGCCAGCCCAAGATGTTTGCCTGCTTGAGGCAAAGCAGAAAATGCCACCTGCCCGTCTCAACCACTCCCTCCTCCACAGCCCAACCACCACTGCCTCTACCTCCACAGTCCCCCATGCACTGACAAGCGCAGGAGGCAGCAAGCGGTGCTCTCCTTGGAGGCCAGACCTGTTGCCCGAGGCAACTGCCTCAGTGTGCCTCATGGGCGGGCCAAATTTGTTTAAGGGTCAAGACTGGCTACCATTCTGTTTATGGGCACAATTCGAATTGCTAGTTATTTTACATAAACACACACATAACATTAAAAAAAAAATCTACCAGTGTTTAATTGTTTTTTAATTATTATTTTTTCTGTTTTTAGCTGTTCTTATTTTTATCTGTACGCTACAAAACTGAAATATGCTATATAAAGGTTAAGTCTCATCCTCAGTTTAGGGGTGGAATCAGGGTTAGATCTGGAGAATCCTGGTTAATTTTTTTGTTAATTTAATCTATTCTAGTAGCAGCAATCTGCAGTAGCTTCAGTTCTCAACGGCACTTTCCAAAGGAAGTTGCACGTAGAGCTTGTTGGAACAATCTGGGCGTGACCAAGGCATTTGACAGTGGCTACATTTCTCTCCTCTTGAAAAGGGTACAGCTGGAACTATACAAAATCAATCCTGGCCACAGACACTACTACCTTACAATCCAAGAGCAAACTCAGGTCCATTCCATCACTGACCTCAGGTACTTGTTTAGAGACCTCAGCTCCTCCTCTGTATGTAAATAACAGGAAGCAAGTTCCACTGAAGTGGACTTTTAATAGACATGCATAGCCTTACTTAGGCAGAAGTTTAATAAGAGCAAAACCAGCACCAACTCTGCATCCACCAGGTGTTTTGTATGAAACAACCAACAGCTGTAGTCCGTAACAGCTGTTATGGAAGACTGCCCTAGATGGAATGCTCCATAAAAAGGGGGAAAGCCGAGCTTAATGCTGGAAGGCGGTCCACCAAGGAACCAGATCGTGCTTTAGATTTCATACAACAAGAGGTGAGTTGGTGCTCATCAACATATCACTGTAATATCAACCTTTTGAGACACACAGGGTTGTATCCAAAGTAGCGCTTTGCCACTTGTTCCATTAGTGCAAGGATTTACTCTTGTACAACTGAACTTTCCCCCTTCCTTCCATCTCTCCCTAAATCTGTTCTAGGGGGGTTCCTCTACCCCAGAGCAGATTTGGAAAGGAGAAGGGGAAGTTCTGTTGCACAAGCATAAATACTTGTGCTAATAGAACAAGGGTAATTTGATACCACACCACACAAAGTAGCTATTGCATCACAGGTGACAGAATGCACTTGCATATATCACACTATCAGAAAACATGCAGGAATCACCCAATTATGAAGTCAATAGTTTGTCATGTACCCCTGTCTTCAGAGCTTCCATAACCCTGCCCACTTTCCCCTATAAAGCCAATTCCAACATGAAACGATGCACCACAAGTCTTGGTACAGAAGGAAGTGGCTTGCGCAATGAAATATTTTCCATGGCCATCAATTTGTTATGGCAGCTTTAAACCACATCATTATTGTATCAGAAATGTATTTGAGTGTGGTTACAACAACTGCAATATGCAATGGGCTTCACAACATTGTTATTATTTCATTCTTGCAAATACATTGCGCTGTTGGTACTATTTACAGTTTTACAGGTGGAGAACAGAGGTTGAGATGTTGTGGCTTCCTCAAATCCACCAAATAAGTTTGCAGAACTTTTACAACTTGATTTCCTAGGCTGGAGGTCCAACATGTCCACTCTCTTACAATTAGCCCCTGCCGTTGGGATGAAGAGACTGTAATTGGTGAAGAAATGTTGGGATTGGCTCAGATAAACACATGGATGGGAATGGTACATCACAATCCTAAACCCGTCTTCTATGAGCCATGTCAGGATTTATTTATTTCTGCCCTGAAAGGAGACTGAAAAGTACCTTTAAAAAATTAATAAATAAAGATGTGAATTCTGCAATTCCACTTTTCCATGCATACTCTAAAAGAAAACAAATGTTAAGATTGAATTCTTCTTTCTAAAACTTATGTGGGATGTAATCAGTATGTACAGGGAAGAAGAGCTGAAATGAAAGCAATGACAGCTCCCACCATCCGGCCTTCTACTCACTTATAGTGGACTTTTCTAAAAGCAAATTAATTGCCCATGTAAAGTGGTTGCAAGCAGCTGTGATTTGGCTCCCTGTTTTTAACACCATCCTGGCTTTTATGGGGTTTAAATCAGAGATATTTAGCATCACTTTGGAGATGTTTCCAGTAGCTAAGATTTTTGCACTTGGCTTGCCCTTGATTATTTCTTTCAGTGGGCAGCTATTAACTGAGATCTGATTATTGCCTGAACCCAAGTAACACATCACAACATTTTTTTAAGCTCTTCTGAAAAATATTCTGTGCCAGACGAAGCCTTGCGAAGTGCAAGCAATTGTGATAAATAGTTGAAGAATGGAGTGAAATGATTCAAATTATATATATATATTTAAAAAATCAAAACCCCAAATACTGCAGCAGTGAAAATGGCAGTGAAATAGTTAACAGACATATGCTGTATAATTAGGAGATGCATTAATGATTATGAATAGTAAATGATTTGGTGCAAGGGAAAAAAAAACCTAGTCAAAAGGGACATGCACCTATCTTACGTTTTGTTAGTAACTGTATATAACTAGAGATTTCTGCTATTAAGAATCCTGCATTATTGGTGTAAATACTTCCAAGGGTACATCAAATTGTAATCTTTCATACGACATCCATCAAACCAGGCTGGAGATTTTGACAAACATTAAACACAGTAAGGAGGCAATTATGTATGCATGATTTAATCTGCAACTAATTAATATGCAAATTTATTCATATGTTAGTTACTAAATTAAAAATGCAAAGAAGCCCTTATGGTGATTCTCAAAAATTTTGCACAAACAGAACATTTAAAATGTAAGAAAAATGAAGTTTTTTTTGAAAACCTGCAGCATACTTTTAGCCTTTTAGAAACCTGTTGCATGGAGAAGGTTAAAAATATTTGCTTTATTATTGGGAAAGGATAAATGGAGTGCTAATTTGAAGTGAGAATGTGGTAAAAGAAAGGTTAAACATGATTCTATCAAAGTCTTATGAGATGCACACTAATTATCAAACTGTATTCGAAAACCAGTTCACATAACTTGCAAAGATTTTGGAATATACATTGTTCTTCTGACTTTGTTTTTTTGTGGGAGGGGGAGGGGGTGTTACTAGTTTATTCTTTGCACAGACAACTTACTGCTGAATTAAATTCTTTCTAGCCATTTGAATGAAAACAATATTTTCACTCCAAGCTTGCTAATATTTTGATGGTGAGTGGCCACACCAGATTTGCTCATTTAAATGTACTTTGCAAGAAGCAGATTTAGAAAACAAGGCTGCGAATGGTGGGAGGAGGGGGAGCATTGCCTTTTAATATCCATCCCAGATGCATACTGAAAGAAAGACAATAAAGCAATGAAAAGAAAGCATCTGAAACAATTCATATGCAGGTTCTTATTGCAGTCTTTCAGTGTAGTTTGAGAAAAAGGCAATACTCTCTCCAAAGGTGAGGGCAGGAGGGCAATTAAATGGTCTATGCAACAATTTTAAACTTTGTAGCTCATGTTACATTTTAAAGGTCTCCAACATATTAAGGATAGGGGTACTAGTAAAAACAAACAAATGACCCTTTCTGCTTGTTAAGATTTTTGGCTGCTTTTTCATTTTACAGTATATGTATCTGTGTAAAATGGGTGTGTGTGTGTGTGTGTGTGTGTGTGTGTGTGTGTGTGCCCCCACCCAAATAAAAAAGAAGCAGAGGTTCTGATCGCTTTAGACATAAAGTACAATCAGCTCCTCCCAGCTGCCTCATAAGGTGCTGAACCTGACCTGTATTCCTTTCTACAAACCAGAGAGAGAGAAATATTAGGTCCATTATAGCCACACAAAAATGGGACGGTAAGCTAGTGGCGACAATTGCATTTCCTGTGTGATTTCGTTCCTCCTTTAAAAAAAACAAAACAAAAACCATGCTGGTGCCAGAATGCCCACTTTGTGTATGCCAGTTCCAACAAGGGGTGGTATGCTGGGGGAAATCCTTCTACCCTGCTGTGATAATATAAACAAGGCTATTTTGATACCCCTTTTTATAACAATAGTACGTAATAATAATACAAGAAAGATGTTGGTTGGACCCTCCACTGAACAGAGCTCTAAAGGTGATGAGAGCTCAGAACTCTGAAATGGGGGGGGGGGGCGGATAGGAATGAGAAAGTGAGTTTGTTAAATCGGGGGAGTAAAGCAATGTGCTGAAAGAGAAAAGATAAAGGAGGTGTGCGGACAAACTCAAGTTTTAAAAGGCATGCATCTTTTCATTCCTTTTAATGCCAATAATGGACCAGCCACATTGACGCACAGATCTCCTTAAAAATAAACTTTTCTTTTATGTCGCCATTCCTATGAAATCCTATGGACTGAACATTCTTCATCAGAGAAATAAAATTTTGAATGAAGTGCTCTGACAAAGGACAGGTAGTGTGTCCTTCCTTCGAGGTTTACTGTGCCGTAACCTGAGAGGCAACACTCAGTCTCTGTTAAGACCTGAAATGAATGTAAGGCTTTTAAAAGCTTAAACGTACACATTTGTGCATTCATTAGGCAGTGCTAAATCTAATTTGTTCTCTTTACTGTAACAGGAAGCACATGTTTAAAGCAATCTGTTTCCTCATATGAATGCTTTCCTGTCTGTTGGGGGGGGGGGGCGCAACACACTTTACCCCAAGTAACCAAGAGGTGATCGTAAATATCCCTAAATAGCATTAAACAGATATGAAAGACATTAACACTTCCAGAATGCCAAAGTAGTATTTTTTAATTTTTTTTTTAAATCTAACAGATGCTTCTAGGTCAAAAAGTGAAATGTGTGTTTCTTGGAAAAAAAGGGGGGGCCATTCTCATCAGAATCATAAATGAACTGTGAGTGGAGAAATAAAGTGTCATGCAGAAAACAAAAGGATCCAGTTGAGAACTCCAACACGCCCTTGCCAGAGTGCGGGTTGCAAGGAAAGAGCCACATTTACATGCAACTTTGTTTAACAAATCAATATCCTTTGTAATCCACAAGGTGGCATTGGCAACAAATGACGGCTGCCTGTGTAGAATCTACTCTGGGGCTGCTGAACTTTCCTTGAAAAAGATCCGGTCTCTGTGAAACGGAGTACGTACAAAAACCTAAGGGGACTTAAAAATCACCGGTGGGAAACGAGTGGAAGCGAGTCAGCCAAAACCGGATATTAACCATGTACTCTTTAACATTACATTGTCACTTAAGTTGCAGGCGTTCGTTGGGGAAACGGATTTCCCCGCCCCCCAGAGAAACAGTGAAATAATACGTAGTGTGCAAATCTGGTGTAACCGGCAAGGTATTTCACCCCCTTTAAAACATCATCCCTCTATCACCGGCAAGCTGTCCTGCTTAAGAATTTTCGGAAACCATTAAAAAGAAATAACAGCATAGGAATGACACGGAAGAGAACAAGAAGCTCTTTGAATGCACCTAAAACATCTGCATAAATATTCCTATTATCTACCAGGGATTCAGAACTTCCAAATAAATAAACATTTTTTTTCAAAAAAAAATAAAAATGATATACAGTAAATTATCGTGTTCAATTGCCCAAATAGATCTTTGATTCTAGTTGGTGATAAAGCAAAGAAATGGGTGCAAAAGACGGTTTGCTCTGGAGGCACGAGGCAAGCAAAGTGTGTCCTATGGCACTCCGGGAAGAGGGACATCAAGCAGCCAATTAAAGAACAGCATTGATGCATTCCAATGGGAGAATTATTATGCCCAGTTATTATGGCACATTTTGAGGGGGGCCTCCAGTGGTCCTACTATAACACATTTTTAAAGGTGTGAGAAAGAGTTTGTCTTGCAAGGAAGAAATACATCTTTTTGCAAAAGGTTTCCGAGTGTCGTTTATGCAGATGATTCTTTTGTTTTATCCCCTGGACTGGTGGAGAGTCAGTGAGTGTGTGTGTGTGTGTGCTTGCTGCTGTGTGACTTGAGCACATGAGATGCACCAGATCAGACCCCCAAATGAGGCTCTGATGAATGAATGGATGCACTCAGAGAACGTGCCTGGCATCATGGAATGGGGTCAGTGGTGTTGTGCACCCAAAATGCAGCATTCATTTGCTGGAGTCACACAAGACTTCAATTTAGAAAGTTTAAAATTTTGGGTCAAAACACTCCGAAGCAGAAATCATTACATTGCTGTGTAAGTAAATGAAGTGAAGCGTTTTCTACAAAGACGCAAGCAGATCAGAAAGTAAATAAAGGTGACAAAAACCCTTTTAGCTTCTGATCCTTGATTTGCACTTCATGATTTGGAAAGGCTCTTTCTATCCCTGAATGCCTGTGTCTTATAGGTTGTAATTGTTTCACCGATTATTTTATATGACTTATGCTGCATTTGTGGTGTTCTATTATGTAACATCACATTGCTATTATTGATTGATTGTAAGCCGCTTTGGGATTCTTTTGAATGAAAAGTGACATAAAAATAAAATAAATGAAATCAAATAATCAGTCATTAACGTCTTATTTCAGATTATGATTACAATTCAAAACCATGTATGGCTACAAGAACACCATGCTGCCCTTTAGTTTTCAGTGGTTTGATCTGGCATTCCTAAGCAAAGGTTTATCTACAACTACAACTTTAAAATATAATAATAATAATAATAATAATAATAATAATAATAATAATAATAATAATAATGAAATTGCAAAATAAACTGGAATAGTTACAAATAAACAGTAACCTAAAAAGTTTTATAGATATAAAAAATAAAATCCAGAAGATATAACTGAAGACAAGGAGGTATAAAAACAGTATTTCTTAATAGCTTCTTCACTTGAGTTATGATGCCTCACACCAATCAACAATATGAAGATGCTAAAGTCTAGCAGGAATGTTTAAAACACAGTAAAAAGAATCTGGTGTTAGTGCTTACAGAAAGTAGTTATTTTTATATCTCTAAATCTCTTGTATTAGAAATCATTCCCTGAGGGGATAAGTTCAAAGAGAGGATTAAATGCCAAGTTCCCTTACACTCATGCAACCACAATGGGGATTCTATGGATGTCTCCCATGAGAGCAGAAAATGCCCCTGCTGTGTACATCTCGCTTACAACTTCATACTTGCCTGTACAGTTAAGAAGGTGCATTATTGTACAGTACAATTTCCATTTTCCCCATTCATACATTCGTAAAAACTTCCCATTTCTTTTAATCGGTTAAGACTGTATGTTCTGTTTCAACCGCAACACATAATTAAGAAGAAGAAAAAGAATCAACAGTATTAGATCTTTGCACAGGATCTGGTTCATTTATGGGCTAAAGTCTAGCCGTACAGAAAGTCGTGCATGAGCTTCGAGAAATTCCTTAACAGATGTTTAACATACATTATGCAGGATCGGGCCCCACAGTAACAACTGGAATATAATTTTAAAAAGCTAAACTGAGATGCTGTTCGGCACAAAGTGCAGTTTGACTTCACTTCAGGCTTCCTTGAAATAGACTCTCACAAGTATAACAATTATTGAATCCTGTGCTCTCGTGAGACTGCAAGGAGAATTAAAAATCACCATTGCTGCTCATATTCCGAGAAGCCCATTATTAAGTAAGATGCAAAAATAAATAAATATCAGAAATATTTTAAACTTACTGCAGGCTTCCTTTAATATAATAGTTTCCTAAAACATAAAAGTACTGGGAAATA
Source organism: Podarcis bocagei (assembly GCF_964188305.1). Classification (NCBI taxonomy): domain Eukaryota; kingdom Metazoa; phylum Chordata; class Lepidosauria; order Squamata; family Lacertidae; genus Podarcis; species Podarcis bocagei. Next base: position 52,296,024 of record NC_138136.1, on the reverse strand, counting down.
TACCATTTCAGTATAAGGAATGCAACAGAACTATATATTTGACGATCAAAAACCTCTGCCTCTAAGAAATGCTGTTCCCTGCATTACCTATATTCCTCTGAAGAGGGAGTCTATGTTTAAGCAAAACTCAGAGCCCTAACAGTGATGCACCTATACTAGTAGCTGCTGAGAAACAGGATGCAATGGTCACAACTGCTACTTCCAGGTCTAGTTATTTATTTTGAGCCACACAAGTACAAGCTCATCACGCAACAAAACACACAATGTAGTATCTACAGTCTCCTCTACAAATTGCTTCATTTTAAAGCGGAAGGTTCCTAACTTTTTAAACCATACAAGTTCGCAGCGACAGCCTCCTTCCCACTTTTACCATAGGGGTTATTTGTCGCTTATTTTGGTTTCCAGCAGCAGGGCATCTCTTAAAGCCAAGACTGTGTGAAGGAGACAGACACAGAGAGGGAGAAATTGGGAGACTGTATCTGTGACCCATGGCAACACTCACTGACTGCAATTCTGCAACCTGTTTTCTAGGAGCATGTTTGCCCCCACGATATAATCACACAGGTATATTAAACAATGGCACATTGCATGTTCGATCTCAGCAAGTGCATGTTTGTTTTACAGCCTACATAGGAACATAGGAAGCTGCCTCGTACGGAGTCAGACCATCGGTTTACCTAGCTCAGTATTACCTGCACTGACTACCAGCAGCTCTCCAGTGTTTTCAAGCTGGACTGTTTCTCTGCCCTACCTGGGGATGCCAGAGATTGAATGTAGAACTGTTTTCATACAAAGCAGGTGCTGTCCCACTGAGCCATGGCCCTTCCCCAATAGAAAGAAACAGGAGTGCACAGAACAGCCAATGTAGTAAAAGGCAGCAATGAGCAAATAGTAGGCAACAAGTCCTGCAGCCTGTGACCCTGACTCACGAGAAGTCACATGCATGAAAGGAAAAGTACTGTGCATGCAGCAGCTGTGTCTGCCTTTGTCAGGATGTTTTTGTAACTCAGCAGACAAGAAGCCACCAAGGAACAGAGCTTGCTTCTTTGGCAGGGTGGGAGAAGTTGGAGAGAAAGTATTTAAGAAAGCATGATTCTTTCATTCACACATAAATTACTTCTTCAGATTGCAGCCTCTTATTTTTTATAAGACTCCTTGGGACACAAGTTTTCATTTAAAGGAGCTGCTGTGGAGTTCAGGTCTGAAGGTTCCTATCTAAAAATGGGTGCATGGCCACAAAATTAATCGACACGTTATTAATTGATCTGAACACAGGGAAACTACAAACAGCTCAACAACACACCGCCGTGGCATGAGACTCCCCTGCTGTAGAGTTAGCAAAGAACACTAACTGGACACTCTTAAAAAGTTTTCCCATCTCCAAAAGAGAGCAAAGCCATGGAACTAGTTGTTTTCTTCCCCTCCTTCAGTTTCAGTTTTCTCAAACAACTCTCTCTTTTCTGCTTTCTTTCCTCTAAAGCTGAGTTTGTTTCCACTGGGTTAATCTACTCCATCTTTAGACTGAACTTACACCTCTTCCATCTTTGCTTTTAATATTCCTCTCTAACGAAACAGTAGGTCGGCTATGTCCTCATCTGTCACCACTACCTTTGCTGAAATTCCACCAAATCTATAATGGGATCTCAGCAGGACTGGCATTCACTGGTAGAACAAGCTGCCATTTCCAATTCACGTTACCTCGGGGCCTCACTAGGTCAGTGGCAAATTGGTGCACAAAGCACATCTCTAACTCCAGGGAAACCCCATCGTTCATGGCAACTGACGATAGCGTGCCTGCCAAAAAAGAGGGTATTGTGATCCCCCCCTTTGTGATATGGATTTAGCAGGGGGCGTTGGGTAAGTGGCAAATATTCTTAACTTCTGGGTTCATTAAGGGCAGAGTTGGGGAAATTCACAGGATATATCTGTGTGAACAGAGGACTACCTGGATCTGTTTCAATCTAGTTTCAGACCTGTTTTTGGTATAGCGGAGGACAACACTGTTGGTTCTCTGGGATCTCTTAGTGGTGTTCTTGATAGCACTGACCGCGATATCCTTCTGGATAGGCCCTGGGTGTTGGGATCTGTATGCACAGTGGGTCAGTGGCTCCATTCCTACCCTGGAGAGATGATTCCAGAAGGTGGTGCTTCTGTTTGACCCCATGGCAATTATGCCGCAGGGTTTCAAGGGGGCTCTATCTTGTCCTCCATGCTTTAACATACACCTGAAACAGCTGAGTGAGATTGCCTTCAAGGAAGCATCAATACATTTCAATCAATCAGGTGAGGAAGTGGAATTGCAGCAAACTGAAGATGAATCCTTACAAGATAGAGTTGCTATTGATGTCAAGGGTGTGGACTTTCCTGCTCTTCTAGATGGGTTGACCTCTCATAAATGATCAGATTCAGAGTTTGGGAGTGTTCATAGCTTCAGCTTGAGTACCAGAGTGGCCTTAGTGGCACTGAGCATTTTCAGATAGCTTAGGCTGGTACACAAACACATCCTGGACAAAGGTAGCTTGGCCACATTTTGCTAACCTCAAGACTGGATTACTGCAATAGGGTGTTGCCTTATACTGAGCCAGCCCATCTAGTTCATTACTGCCTACATCAATAGTGGCTCTCAAAGGTTTCAGGTAGGGAGTCTTTCCTAGGGGATGAAACTAGGGCATTGTGCATGCAAAGCAAGATACTCAGCCACTGAACTACAGGCATGGAGCAGGCTTTGAAGAGGTACTGAAAACTGTAGTTAGTTCATAACAAAGCAGATGGTCTTCTATCTAGAGAGGGGCAGCTGGAACATGGATGAATTTCACCTACAAAATTATAAGCAAAATTGTAAGATGAGCTTTCTAACATTCTGAAAACAGTTTTATTTGTATTACTTAAGCAGTATGTTTCCTATAGTTCGAAGAAACTCATCATCATTTTGTTGTTGACATCTGTCTGTCTCCAGAGACAATGGAGTATGCCTCCAGGGGTGAGGACAAACCACTGTGTTAGGAGCACCAAAGTGACCTCCTCTGGATGCAAGCCTGGGCAGTGTATCTGGAGGTTCTGGACTGCCCAGATGACAAGACCTGCCTCTATGTGGTCCAAAGGAAAGTAAAACTTTCAGAAAACAGAGGCCCTTTAACCTTCCAGATCAGTCACTGACTTCTAGAAGAAGAGGAAGGAGACTCAAAGACCTGTCAGGTAGGGACTAATATTTCAAAAATGATCACAATTTTGAAAAGGGAGAGCTACAAAGGTCAATACTTCCATGGTAAATATCCAAAAGCAAAACAGCAACAGCTGCCTTGGACTAGAATAATAAAATGCAATTAGAAGCCATGACATTTGAAAAACAGCAAGTTGGTTTTTTATTATTAGACACATTTTGAAGTTTATCTCTACAAGCATGAAAACTTAAAGTTCTTTTTCAAAAGAAAAAGAAAAAGAAAGGAATGTAAGGTACTGTATTGAGATTTTAAGGATTCTACAAAAATCAATCGATAGAACAGATGATGCTCACAAGAGTGAGAGAAATGTCTTGAACTTCTAAAGGCATCAAGGGCTCAGTTCAGAAAGCACACCACAAACCATGGTTCAGAGCTGCTTGTCTGCTTTCGTTTTTCATCTCATCAGCATTTAACTTTTAAAGTTTACTCTCATCTCCATGATTTAGCAGAGACTTGAGGTACAGCAACTTCACCTCCTCCACAGTTGCAGCAGCCTCTTGAGGTAGAATAATGAAATGCATCCGACATGATTGGTTTCTTTTTCCTTTTCTTTAAGCACCTGGACTTCTTCCCTCTCTTATCCTATCAGTGGTAGTTTCACTGATTTTAGTAGTTGATTTTTCTGCTTTCGCTTCAGCGTTTTTAAAAATAGGTTCAGGTGTTCAGATGTAAAACAAACCATGGTTCGGTGTGACATCTGAATAGAGTCCAACACTCTATCCTTGAGTACTTCAGTGGTGATTTCCATCATCATGTTATATCTTGGACAAGCCAGTTTGCAAATTACACTCTCAGTGCAATCGTGGGCCCATGGAGTAGAGCTGATTTTGAATGTGTGAATTAGATCTACAATTCTATGATCTCACTGCTCTTCCGAGGCACTCTCAGTGCCTTGAAGCTCATTTTGGTGTCCAAGACTAAATTCCTACCTCTCCCACAAGTTGGTGTAGGAACAGTTACATGGCAACCATAAATATATGTGGGTCCCTTATGAAAGGACCTTCCTTGGAAACACAAACACACACACACACACACACCAAACCCAGCTACAAACTATGGTAAGAAAACATGCACTGTATTATAAGCAATAAAACACAAGTGCAATACCGAATATAAATATAACCAATCCCACTTGGGTCTTGGGTAAATCAACTTTGGTGTATAAACTCATTTACAAAAGTTTGAATTTTGAACTAGTAAGATCAATGCTCTTAGTCAATTAAGCCATCTCAGATGGTAAAACAAGATTTAACCTATCCCACTGATCAGTCCATTTTTATGCAGACTATTATGCGATCTCATGCAGATTCAGAATGCATATATATTCTGGGCCAAAAGTACATGATATAATTCCAGAAATGGCTGGCAATGGAAAGAAAGAACGGCAACCACTCAGATGTGTGCATACATGTGCTTTCTTATTGCACATGTAGAGAATTCTGCATATTTATAGAGATACAGATATCAATGTGTCAGATGACAGAATTTGTGTGCTTGTTGCAATATGTGGCAAAGCCATAAAAGGGAACCCAGGGCAGGGGTCTGCAGGAAGGGATGACCTAGATTCTCAATAGTTCCCAGTGCCCACTGATATCAATGAGAAAATAATAAAGGGCTGAGATTTGAAAGACAGCTGAAAGAGGTGGCAGAACCAGTCTCTCCTCAAGACACAAGGATCACTTGTGTTGGGAAGGGTGTTTCCAAAACGCAGTGTGTCCTAATTATAACCTGCTCACTTTCTCCCATATAAGTTAATGCTCCTCTATTATAAATAGAAAGAGGGCTCCAGTTGATTGCCAGGGAGGGGCAGCATGCTCCCTCCCCTAGAAATTGGAAAACGTAGACAGAACCCTGCAGGATCAGTCCAAAGGCTCATCTAGTCTTCTTGTCACAGTGGACAACCAGCGGCCTATGGAAGCAGAACAAGAGCATAGCAGTGTTCTCCCCACTAGAGTTCCCCAACAAATGGTGTCTTGAAGCAAACACCAAGGAAACAGCAGAGAGGTTCATCTTCTCTTGGTTAAGTCCCTTTTGTTATTTTCTCGCATATAAGTAACAGTTCTTATTCACCCCACCAGGAAAAGAATAGGAGCGCTCAGGGACACTGATGATGGCAGTAAACTCTGATGCCAGCTACTATTGCCAGGGAAACAGAGGGGCACATATAGAACAGGCCCAGACTTTTCCTTCCATGGGTGGAAAAGCTGCTTGTGTCAACTCCCCAAACTTCCACAACAGTGTGGGAGGTGAAAATGGAGGCTGATGGGAATCATCAAAAAGTCAACCCCACTATCTACTAGTGTCCTCTAAGCCAGTGTTTTTCAACCACTGTTCCGCGGCACACTAGTGTGCCGCGAGATGTTGCCTGGTGTGCCGTGGGAAAAATTGAAAATTTTGAAAGATTTTTTTTTTTAAAAAAAAAAGTCAAATTTTTGCCCACTAGGCGGGCGCCGGACTGTGTCCACCCTATTGCCCATCCATCCTGGGTGGGGATCAGATCAGATGGGATCGGATGAGAGCGGACAGGTGGTCCGCTCTCATCCGATTCCCCATAGAGAGCAGTGGGGCTCTGACATCTGCCTCTCCGCACACAGTGGTGGTGTGCCTCGTGATTTTTTTCATGAAACAAGTGTGCCTTTGCCCAAAAAAGGTTGAAAAACACTGCTCTAAGCATAACTTGACTCCAGAAATTCTCCCACTTATGGGAGCAAAATCTTCATCCAACCCAGTTTGTATGGGTATGCAGAGCACACAAATATATTATTATTTTATTGGTTTAATTTTCTTAAATTTACTTTTTTCTATTATGGAATCCAAGGCGGTACACCTATCCAGGCACTGACCAGAACAAGGCATGCTTAGTTTCAGCAAAGTTGTGGCCTCATATACATTCAGACCACCCCTTTCTACCATTCAGGAACAAACATAAATTTCAAACCAACAGATAAACAGAGGGATATTCTTAAGGGATATTCTTTTCTGCTCTCCTATCTTAGGGAGGTTTTCTTAATCTTCAACTTTACCGATCACTTGCTTAAAAACATAGGTGTATTCCAACGTTGATTTCTTAAAGCTATTTACAGAAAGCCATGGGAAATGCCAGTAACTGTGGCGATGGCCATTGAAAACTGAGCAGATGTTACTTTTTTTCAAACTTTCTCAGCGATTATGAAGACTGGAATCTTGCTTTTAAATAGGTTAGCGAGCAAAAGGAAGTTTAAAATTAGCTCTGACAAAAGAAAGTTGAAATTTATTGTGCAATGTCATATTCCAGTTGGAACAGTGCTGGCTGGCTATTTTTGTGATAAAACAGTTCTCTGTATTTTAGATGACTAAAAATAGATGGGGATATCAATATTATACTATTTTATGGAGAGCAGAGAGGAAAAAGAGAAACAATACTGTAATCCATTTCATTTTTTCAGATGATTATTTCCAACTGTTGCACGTTGCACCTGAAGACTAAATTTCATAACATTCAGTTGCACTTTACTGTACAGTTTTAGTTCTGAGCATTTCACACATTATGTTCCATGTTAGGATCTTGCTTTGTTTGTTTGTTTGTATTATCCCGTTACTGAAATTCCATGACTTCATGCTCTAAGTCTTTTAACATTAAGGGGTTTATTAATTAAAACACAGTTATGGTCTTCCGTGCTATTTAAATACCGCGATCTTATCTCCGCACCTGGAGAGTCTTTTCATATAAATACAATACAGCCAGATCACAAAGATCTTTATTAAATTTTCTGGGGCAGAAAATGAAAAAAGACATTTGGGTGTGGAACGTGTGTGGGAAACTTCTGTACATGGTTAACTGTTCCAGATCAGCTCTCTGATTTCCACCCCTCCCTCTAAAAATTCAAATAAACTCAGTGCTTTGAAGAAGCTAAAAACACACCTTTCATTCTAAATTTAGTCCCTGTTTAGGATAGATAAACAGTTGAAAAAGCTGCCAAGAATCGAGACACCCTGCCTGGTGAGTACTGCCAAAGTTTTCATCTCCTTCTTTTTTGTTTTTTCTTAGTTCAAAAGAAGCCTTTTATTACATCTAATAAACTCATCTGCGAGGGCGCAAAATTCCGGAGTCCCCGTGTATATGGGTAAATGGCACAGAAAGAATATGATGCCTGTTGCACTAAGTGGATGTTACCTTTCTGAAATGTATGGTCTATGAATGAAGAGTAAAATTAATTAATTCTTAGGTTCACACATACACTTGGTAGACGTAAAAGCAAACATCAGCTAAGATTCAGCACAGCTGAAAGTACATGCCCAGGCAATACACACATGTATTAAGGGATTTTCCCTTCATGCTAAATAACAAAACTACTCTCCAAGTAAAGAGCAGTTTGGGCTATGTACCTTTGTTAACTCTGTAACTGTTTTGTCACTTAACGGCCTGGTTTATATGTTACCTGAGCAGTGCAGGAGGCACATGGCATAGCTAAGTCCCACACCTCTGCCTTGTAAAATCTAATCCTCAAAGTGATGCGCCGCTGAAATGAATGGGACTAGCGTCATCAGGCTGCTGTGAGGACTGCAGGTCTAGTTGATGAGACAGCCCCCCAAAAAGAAAGGAGCAAAAACCTGAATGCTCTATGCAAAGTTTCCGCCTGAGGTTGTTTCAGAATGACTGCATAATTCACATCCATAGAATGCCCTTAATGCGCTTCTTGGGAGTTAATTGAAAGAGGTCTCCTTCTCACGTAGCTGTAAGTAGGGAGGCAAGGCAACATCTTTCCCATTATGTAATTCCCTATAGCTGCAGGTAATTGGCTGGGAGGTGCAGATCATATGGGAAAGAACCGCATAATTACCTGTGCTTATATGGTCGCAAATCCATACACAGCGCAAGCCCCTTGGGACCAATGCCATGAAAAAGCTGTGTGAAGGGAGCTGGGGACTAATTTACATGTATAGAAATGTAATAACCCAAAACCAATGGCAAGCATGTTTTCAGTTATTAATGTTATTGCTAGTCGCCATTGTTCCATCTAAACAATGAAGCAATTCCTCCTCCATCCACAGGAGGAGGAGGGGGGGGGGACAGCAAAACTGAGGCTTGGTTCGGACGCTACATGTTGTGCATGGCAGGTGTGTAGGAAAGCAGTGGGGGGAACAAGTTCAGGAACATATTTCCAAAAGCCCCAGTCGCCAGGCATGTCCATTCATAAAAGCTTCCGGGTGTGTGTCTCAAGACTCATATCTGCAATGATTTCATAGCCACTTACATGCACACGTTTTAAAAACTTGGATGAAGAATAGCAACATTGGAGCCAAGCTTGAGATCAGGTGATTCTTCCCAAAACCCAGTTTATCCACAAAGAGCAACCCAGACTACTGATGATCCAGGGATTATCTTTATCTTTGCCCATAGTGACAAAGTACTGAAATGCTTATGCAGGAAGGAGCTAGCTGCTTAACACTGAGTCAAGCCAGTGGTCTTACTTCTGAAAGGTTCTCCCCCCCCCCCCCGAAATAAAAAGACAAAGAGCTTAGTACCTTTCCAGAAAATGTTTGTTTGTTTCTCTTACTCTCTCTGTCGCTTCTCTTTCTCAATATAGCCATGGAAATTTGTCATAGACATCTGTGCATTAACACAACTCCTGAAGCCCTTTATAGACAATTGTATGAATATTCAGTGACAGTTTAATACCCATATTTTAATAGAAAGAGAATAATATTTTCATTCTATCAGCTAAGTACAATATAATCTGTTTAGTCAATTTATAAATGAGTACTGTTTATCCAGCATAATAGCATCATCTACTATAATGTGATAAGATGAATTATTTGAAAAAATATTTTGCCCTTTAATAGAGTATAGTACTATTTTGAAAATCTTTGCATTTTAACTACTGATAAAAAAAAATCACAACATATTTTGATCATGAAGGTGATTAGTTGTTTGTTCAAACATGTTAAGGAACAATTGACACCCACCCACCCCCCCCACACACACTTCTGGATAACTTGATATATCTCCCAATAATAGCATCAGGTCATTTGAATTTCAAGGAAGTCATTTGTGGCAAAATTGTTTTTTCCCTCGTTTTTATCTTTCAAACAATAGGTTTCACTGTGTGCAAAAAGCAAGATGAACTACGGAATCCAAACTTTGTAACTCAAAGAACAAATTTTGCTAGGAATTAAGGAATCCTAATTGGTTAATTCTTTTTTAAACTTATTTCATTCTTTTTGGTTCAAAGAAACAGCCAAATGCCTGAAATGTCTGCAAGGGAAATAATAACAACAGAGTTCTAACCCTTAAATGGAAATGGCAACCAATCTGATGTTTTTACATCATCACAGCAGTCCTCTTTCTTTACAGTTGTAGCCATTTCACTGCCCTGCATGCGTTTAGCTTTCTAAACGGAAATATGTCCCAGTCAAACAGGTTCTACACAGTAAGTGTACAGATATGGGAGAAAATGAGCATTAGAAATACAGAGGCACGTGATTTTTCTAACAGAATTTATCTGAAAAAAGGAATCTTTATGTATGTATTTTTAAATGACGAAAATATGGCACTACATTTTATTAAAATTTAAGCATTCTAGACATAACAAATTACCAAAACGAAAAAAAGAAAAAGGTGTTTAAGTGCTACTCCAGAATGCTTAAAAGGTATACTCAGCCACATTACGTACTGGCCTGTTTCAAAATGTGAGAAGCACCAATATGTATTTATCATCTGAGTTCTCATAAAAGCTATTAGAAGCAAAAGTTTCAAGTAAAGACGCCATTTACTAAAAGTGAACCACCCAAAATCCTTAGGATTGTAAAAAAATCCATGATTTCTTTAAAGAAACAAAGCAAGAAACATTTATGCAATCTAATTTTAAATTTGTCCTCATTTTTTCTCTGTTAGTGAAAAATAGCAAAGTTTTTTTTGTTGTCAACTTTTATTTTTACTTCTCAAGTACTGTCAGAAGTCTGCCCAAGGGTTCACATACCCATATCACTATTGCTATATTAATTAAACATGTTCATTTAATTCCTTTCCTAGCTTCAGTCACTTACTGATATGACAATAGCAAAAACGGAAATTAAAAGTACTAGTTTTATAATATGAAGGTTTTGCTATTGATTTGAAAGTCCATCTAATTTATGATCACATTAATAAATGGTACGCCAAAGTAATCTCAGAAAAACCTGTAGGATTGCTCTGATGTTGGTGAATTTTTGATTGCACTCCCTTGTAATCCCCCACTCCCATAATACACATCTCCACAATATAACTACCACCAGTAGCAAAGTCAAATATTTTTAATTCTTTGATCTAAAAGTATTTGTCGCTCTGCTGCACTACGGTGCATTGTTGTTACTTATCTACAAATTAATCAATATGGTAGCTGCTTTAAAACAGATCATACTTTTTTTTACACATCAGCATTTTTTATTTTTAAAAGAAGAACGCAAAACAAAATCCAACTCATACATGAGCCAATTATTTGCTGCATGAACGCAAGGGCATTATAATATGAAAAAGCATATATAGCCTTTATTGCAAACACAGCCTAAATATATGCAGGTAGTTGATTAGAAACACACACACACACACACACACACACACAAAATTTCCTAAAAAGAAGGGGGGACGGGACGACAATCAGGGTATTAAATGTGACTTCATTTATTACCATAGCCCATAATTCCTTTGGTAACACCTGGAGTCAACTGGTTTGACACCTGGAAATCACACACACTGAGAAAGCTATTTGTGCAGGTATGCTCAAAGTCCTAATTCAAAAACTTCAGTGGAAAATGAAGACGTCCTCCTTCTATTCTGGGCTGAGACCCATGTAAATGTTTCATAAATCCCTCTCCACAAATCTCTTTTAACATGCAAATCCATAAATCATCATAATACTGACAAAGAAGTTAACCCGCACGTGAAGCTAATGCGTATTCTATCTGGAACCGCATACTGGTAAAGCTACCCAAACTAGAGGCACTTTTTCAGAGTTCTATTTATATACACTAAAAAATAATAATGCAACAACACCCACCAAAACTTTTTATTCCCACAGGTCAGAATATTATAGACTTCTCTGTTTTGTCTGCCGGCATGATGATGGAGAAAACCAAAACAAACAAAAAAACGTTTAGGATAGGAATCTCTTTCATTTGAAAACATGTTAATCAAAGGAACCAGTGGAACCGCAAACGGTAAGACAGACAAGGAGTACTTACTGAAGATGGTAAACCTGGAGGAACCTTTCGAACTTTCTTTGTTTGTACTTCTGAAAGAAGAAGACAAGTGTGGCTGTAAGATGTATGTTTGCAGGCTCACACCCTCCAGTCTAAGATTCAGCACTGAGCTAGCATTTATTATTAATTACTTGCAAGACAGAAGTTCAGTGTAAGTTTCCTTTTAGAAATGTGGAGAAAAGTGGCACAAAGTAACTCACCCACAGAGGTACTGTGCAGAGGCCTTCTTCGCGGATTATTGCTAGAATACTGATAGTACTGAGAGCCAGGTTTGGTGGGTGAGAGAGCGCCTGGGTTGCCCATTTCCATGTCACCTCCGAGGAGACTTTGCTAAAAGATTTTTGAAAAATAAGTATTGTTATATCTAACTTCTCCCTTGCTTGCCTTTCTATGCTGATTCAAATAATACACACACGGTTTTTTATTATTTAAAAAAAGGCTCTGTGACTGGCAAATTGGAATACTAACACAAAAAATACTTTATTTTCAGATATGACAAAAATAGTTCTGAAGCAAGTGATTTCTTTTCAGCGGAATACGTATTCTGATGGCCAAGCGAATGCTTTGAAATTTTACAATAGCCTTCCACTGTTATTGCTGAAAAGAAATAACAGTTGAACATATGAACTCTTTTGGAGCTACATCAAGTAAAGATCCCCCTCCCCACCTGTTTTGTTTTAAACTTACAGGGCGAACAAAATATATTGTGTTCATCAGTATTTTAAAAATCACCCTGTTGCTACAAAATCATTTCGTCATACAAGAGTAGGTATTTTACCTAATAATGGAAAAAATGAATGTGTTAAATAGAACTAAATAGGAAACACGGCAAATTCTTAAAAATACAATATAAAATGTGTTAATCAGGTATAACATCTGTGATGTGAAAATAATAGTATACAATGCAAAAATGAACTAGTGTTTTGCTAAATTGCAAAGGGGGTGGAGAGACTGACTCTTAAAGAGAGTGGATAGAAGACGTTGCAGCAAAGTACTTCGACAGCATCTATTTTATTAAGTAAGACAGTGAACATCCACAAATATGAAATGTACTTATGAATGGACAATAGCTATTGCTATGCCAGAAGAAATGATATCTCAGTGCAATAACAAGGAAAAAGCAAAGACTAACATTTTCTAAAAATTCTATTTGCTATAACTACATTGAAACTTACCCATAATATATAAATCCCCTGATTATACTCTGCATTGAACACATTGTTCTTTTAATTTTTTTCTGGTATGCAATAAAACAGGTGCAGATACTACCATTTATTTTATATGATGAAGAAATTTTCCATTTAATAAAGAAATTTTAAAATTAAGTACCAAAAATCTAACTTTATCGTTACTTGTAATCAACTTTTACTGACTGAACTAATTACTGTACTTGATAAAGTACAGAATGTGTTTTCCCTAATCTAAATTCTAATCACCATGTCACTCACAACAGACTTAGTAATGCTTCACTAACACACCATTCACATGCAAAACACCCTAAATAGGCCAATTATGACTCTGCCCCTGTTCCCTGGTTAACCCGCTGAGAACTGAAAAATTTCACAAGGCAGTCACCAACTAAAACAAAGGCTCCTTGTTTTAAATTAAGACAGTCTTTTTGATTCTTAAATAGCTCAACAAAGTGCCATGTCTTCGTCTGAAAGCAGTTGGTCAAATATGACCCATGAGCTGGAAAATACTTTGTAAAATAAAAATAAAATCCAAATATAACTTTTTCTTCTTCTTGGGGATGCATATTCGTTTCTTTTCCTAGATGTGCAACTGGTAAATTGGTAGTGCATCATCAGCTACTTTCATAATTTTATGTGGTAGTCTTCAGTTTCTAACTTATTGCAAAAGCGAGATAAAAAAAACCCACCTACACATGACTCTGAAAATTGCAGAGCATTAAAATCACAAATTGTTTGGTAGATAATTAACAGCTGATAAGCTTATTTCCCTGTAGACCACTTTTTTTGCTTTTGACCAAAAAAAGGGGTGGGTGGAGTGTTCAGAATATGTTGCACACAGTTAAAAATAAATATTGCAAACTTTTCCCCACCAAAGTTTTAAATCTTTCATAAGTATCCTGGGAGAAGCAGCAGATTTCCTAAGTCAAGAGATCAAGCCAGAATCAACAACTAAGTATTACCAACCTCTTACTAACACATATTTTATAAAAGGTATGGAATTCAGATACAAAATCAGACATACTACATTTAAGTATGGGGCACCTACTGGAATGAGCTACATATCTTAACAACAACTATAAGCAACAATTAAACTGATAGAATATATAAAAAATTAACCAATTATCTCTCAATATATTCACAGTATGATGTTTCCTATCTGGCTGTTTGTTTGTTTCTTGTCTCTGTACCTCAGCACTAAGTTTTAATGTAACTAGGAACAAGTCAGAAATAATTGGAAACCAAAATGGTACAAATCCACTATTTGACTCAATTTAGTTGGAACTGTTGTTATTCTTTACCTTTAGCACAGTCCACAACTTCAATGCTGAGATAGCTCAGTCAGTAGAGCATGAAGCTCTTAATCTCAGGGTTGTGGGTTCAAGTCCCTCGTTGGGCAAGATTCCTGTATTGCAGGGGGTTGGGCTACATGACCCTCGTACCCTCTTCCAACTCTACGATTCTATGATTCTGAGGGCAAAGCATTTCAGTTTTCAAAATTACAAGGCATGCTGGAATCGTGAAGGTGGCAATAGGGAAGCCCATCACAAACTATGGGCCTGTGGTACTGTCAGAAAAAACACAGCCACTGAAGTGCACTTCAAAGTAGGCAAAAGGTAAAGGACCCCTGGAAGGTTAAGTCCAGTCTAAGGCAACTATGGGGTACGGCACTCATCTCGCTTCAGGCTGAGGGAGCCGGCGTTTGTCCACAGACAGCTTTCCGGGTCATGTGGCCAGCAGGACTAAACCGCTTCTGGCACAACGAAATACCACAATGGAAACCAGAGCGCATGGAAACGCCGTTTACCTTCCAACTGCAGCGGTACCTATTTATCTACTTGCACCTGCATGCTTTTGAACTGCTAGGTTGAATCTGGGACAGAGCAATGGGAGTTCGCCCTGTCGTGGGGATTCGAACCACCAACCTTCTGATCAGCAAGCCCAAGAGCCTCAGTGGTTTAGACCACAGCGCCACCTGCGTTCCTTTTACTTCAAAGTAAGCCCCAGTGATGTAGGGTGAGACTAGGACTGCAGGACTGTTAGAACTGTAGCTTCAAACAAGATGACGCAATAGTCTAAAAACACTTTGAAATGTGTACAAAAAGCAACAAACGTGCATTTTACAATATGTGAATATACATCAATCAGGCATGCCAGCAATTGCACCAAGTAAATGCCTACCACAAAACACTGCTGGCTCTCCCCTCCAGCTTGTCACATAAGCGCCTCTAATTTTGCCTTTATTTAAGCCTTTGTTTTTCATTGGAACAGCTAAGTCATTCTTCTGAGGCAACAAAACATCCTTTTACGTGCTCTTATGGGGGCTTCTCTAAGTACTCCACTGGGGAGAACCAAGATAAATATATATCTACTCATTCTGAGATACTTGTAAATAGAACAACAGGCATTTACTATTGTTCAGCCAGTGCTAACATCTTGTAGTTGAGGAAAGGGAAGACTGGGAAATCATGAGGCTACCACGTAACATTTGGACTTTCTGAACCTAAAAAAGTAAATAAAACATTTTATAGCTAATAAATCTACTACTGTAGATTTATTCGGAAGTGAACCTTTTGAGATGCCCATTTTCTCTCTTGTACTCTGATAAGACTACAAGGGTTGCACCTGCTATCATTTCAAGGATATCACTGTGTACCACCAATATGCAGTCAAGATAAAGAAAACATTACAAAACCTAACAGAAATAGGCTTAGATGTATCCAAGCTATTAGAATTTTTATCTCCCGTCCGCTTGAATGCCAGAACCCCATATCACAAATTTCTTTTACATTTGCATATGCAGTAAATATTTAAGAAAATCTAAAAACTCCCTTGAACATGCAAAACAAGTTGTGCAGTTCCAAGGGTCCAGGTTGAAGAGGGGTGGGGGCAGAAATCTTTATTAAAAATTACTGCCACAATCCAAACCAAAAACCAGTCTTACGCATACTATGACTAAATTTAAATTTAAATCTATCTAAAATATGCTAAGCAGCCTGAAGGATTGACGTCACCCAAATAAATTGTGCCCAGCAACTCAGATAACCTTCAGAGCTACTTTTCCATGTGCCCCCACCTTCTGAAATAAGGTTGGTGGCTAATTCCCCGGATACATTTACCTGGAGATGCCTTTGTTATCTTTTAAGTGCCAGGTGAATGTAGTTTGGCTCGTTCACTTGGGCTTTTAATTGCAACCAGCACACCTTTCTTTTTTAAAAATATATTATTTATTAAATTTGTATACCTCCCATCATCTGAAGATCACATGGTGGTTCACAACATAAAAATACAAAATGAGAAAACAAAATACACAATAAAACAAAAACAAACCAATAACCCCCTCCCACAAACATATTTAAAAGGCCATCAAATGTTAATGGCCTGATCACAGAGAAATGTTTTCACCTGTTGCTTAAAGCTATGTAATGAAGGCACCAGGTGAACATCCCTCAGGAAAGCATTCCACAAATGGGGAGGCACCGCAGAAAAGACCCATTCTTGCATTGCCGTCCTCCGGACCTCTATTGGATGAGGAACACACATAAAGAAGGGCCTCAGATTATATTTCTCTTTCAAACGTTTTAAATTAATCGAAATGGCTTTTTGAGGACTTTTAAATTCAAAAGGTGAAATTGGAAATCTCTTTAGAAATGTAAAGAGAAACTAGATCTTGAGCTGCTTTTCTATTATTGGAAGGGGCTCATTCCATTTTCAGAGGGAACAGCACCTCTCATGCTGTTACAAAGGGTCCCTCAATCTCCCAGAGCCTATTTTCAGGAGGGACAAGAGGGAGGGAGAATTAGCAAGAATCACCTTCCCTGTATTCTGCCAGTGATAGGTTCTTGTGAGCAGAATTCATTTCATGGGCTCTTTGGTTCCAAGTGATTGCTTTGGTCATCTTGAAGCAGTTACCACCATTTGTAATCCATGCAGACAGAAATAATCTCAAATTATCCTCATTCTCTTTCTTTCTTTGTTGATGCACACCAGTGTGCGTGGCATACAAGACGGCAGATCTCTGCCTCAACACTACTAGGCACTGCAGAAGGACCCCTAGGAGAACATGGCTAAGCTTCCAGGTCCTCTTCATAAAAGACAAGAAGATGGTAACATGAAGAATAATACCTAACGCAATTGGTCAATACTGTAGCATCATCTGTTTACTGCAGGTGCTACATACCCAATCATTATGAAACCTGTGTTAGTTAGTGATAGTCTCTATAATCCTCCACAGTTTACAACAAACACGAATGACACACTCACTTTCCCAAGTAAGAGTTCCACATTCGGGTCAAAGCACATTCCACAGCAGGAAACTCGATCTCAACAAGAGACCCCCAATGCCAGATTCATTCCAAAATCCTCTTTGTAAAGCTGGGGATGAACTGAATGCAAATTGTGTCTTTCATGTATGAATCTCCCCCCCCCCCCCCATTCCCTTTCCTTCAGATTTGGTTGTTTTTGTCATATAAATGCACATGATACCTTTTCATTAAAAAAATGCACTAGTAGCCAAATCCTAGCTGAGAAAATGAAACCATGAATTAAGGAGGAGATTCCATTTATTTGTTTGCTTTAAAAAAAAATTAATTATCAATGCACTTTAAAAGGGGGAGGGGATTTACTCTCATATATTATGAAACTTTTCTCCACCAATGAAAATGATTGTTTTCAGCTAGATAACTGCTGCACTTTAATTTTACATACACAGGCACGTACAAACACACATACAGGTTTTTAAACATGAGTGGAAAATATATTTTCCACCTCCAAAACTATTATGTTTAAGCTTAATTACAGATATGACTAAGATTAAAATGGGATGAGTGGTGGCTTTCTGAATGAATAATTAATTAACGAGAAAGGTAAATGACCTTGAATGGTACAATCTGTTAAAAGAAATGAGTATTTTATTTTTATTTTTTTTAAAAGCAGGATAGGGAAAACGTTTCTGTGGAAAGTCCCTTTGGCTGGACTTCCCAAAACTCACTCCCTCTCTCTTTCTCACCCCCTACCCCCACTTTTTCTCTGTCACTTCTATTAAATTGTGATCAGATATCAAACATTATTTCATGGGGATGTAGAACAGAGCGGTGGGGGGGATGAGTCTTAGATGAAACCAGATTACGCTCTTTTTCTGAACACTTGCCAAATGTTTGTAAGTTGAATACATGTTTGGGCATTCTTGCACTCAAACAGCTGCAGTTCTACACTGCCATCACAAACCTATGTGATCTATAGTGACTCTAGGCCATATGTTCCTCTCTTCTTATGCAGGGAAGAAAGGAGAATGGCCTTGGGGCTTAAAGAAGGGGGGGAGGGCTTGCATGGCACTGAAAGGTGGATGCCTTCTAGATTTCTCCCGCGCAGAGTCATTGCCTTAAAGGCCTGGGCTACCCATTTGCTATCCTGTTGTAGGAGACAGCCTGCAAGAATAAGTTTTGACAAGCAGCTTTTTTTCAAGCACAGTCAAAAGCATCATTCATTTATTTTATTTTTCTTGGATGGGGAATTGTTCACAATACAGCAAGGAGTGAATACAGCAATGCTAACTTGCCTATCACATCTTATCGCTTGTGGGCATTGGGAGGCATGGCAAGTGAGTGGACCAGTCTAGCTTTTAGCAACACTTTTCTCTTTTCTCCTGCAAAGAACTCATGGGGGAAATGAAAGTGGCACCCTATCTACTCTACTACACAAATACTCCAGTATGCGTCATTTATGAGTGGTGCACAGATCTCTTCCTCCCATAGAATCTTACATGGAACTCCAGAATGCATATCAACCCCATGTGATCCTAACTGTGCTAACTCAAAAACAATATACAGTATATAGTGGAGGCTTACTATCAGATAAACATATCTAGGGTTATAGTCTACAAATAAGATTTGTCATACAATGGTTCTGTCAACGTCACGTGCATCAGGTAGCATCACCTCCAAAGTCCCAAGCAACAGAAAAAGCTTACAAAGTAAGCAGCTGCTTGTGAACAGGTGTTCCATGCAATTTAGACTCCCAGTTGCAGTGCACCTATGGTGAAACTGGTAGCTGCTACTGCATAAACTCTTTTGTAAGGGGCAGGACTAGCTAGTTTGCATGACTATGGGACCATGGGTATAGCTGCATTTCCTGTTCTCCTCTGTTCTCCTGTTCTCCTCTGGATTGCCTTACACATGAGTAACACGTACAATTAAAATTTGTGATTATTCCACACTAACTTCCAATTCTCCCTGATCTCTATGCAGCACCTTTGATACGACAAACTTTCCAAACTGGCTCTATGGGTTGGGAGTTGAAGGCATGGGTACCAGTGTGGTTCTACTCATACCCACAGAACCAGTTCCAGGATGAGGACTTCCAGCTTGGTCCCTTGGCAGTTACACTGTGTGGTCCTGTAGATCTATCTTGTCCCTTGTGCAAAATATCATTTTTTTAAAAAAAAGCATTTGGGGCATGGTGATGCTGATAACTCCTAGCTCTGTCTCTCTTTTCCACTAGAGGAAGGGAAAGCTTTCCAGGTGCTTCATTTGTGCCTGAAACAGATGGTGGGCAGCATGAGGACCAATAAACTGAAACTGAATCTCGACAAGAGATTCTGGGGGTCCAGAAGTTAGGGGAGTGTCTTAGTCTGCACAGCACTCCATTCCCTCTGAAGGAAAAGGTGCATAGGATGGGTGTACCCCTTGATTTCACCTTCAGTGCAGGCCTAACTGGCCACAAGTGATGATATCCATCTACATCTGTTTCACTAGCTACAACCATACTTAGATAGGGATAGTCTGGCCACAACGATCAATGTCCTTCAGGTTAAGATTATTGTAATGCACTCTATGTGGGGCTACCCTCGATGAAGGGTTGTAGGTTGCAGCTATTGCAAAATGCAGCCACAAAGTTGCGACAAGTATGGTTGGATGAGACAGCCTAACATCGGTTCTTCAAGATCTGTACTGGCTGCCTGTTTGTTATCGAGCCCAATGTAAGATGCCCTGATGGATAAATCTGTAAACTGTTTGGAACCTTGCTAAAGCAACATCTCCTACTATACTCTCCTGCCCATATAAAGCAGCTCCTTTTGGCTACGCCATCATCAAAGGAGGCCAAGGCAGCTGGAAGTTTTAAAAGGGCCTTCTCAGTGGTGGCAATTCAATTTTGGAACACTCTTCCCCCAGCCTAGCGCCAACACTTGCTAGTTTTCAACATTAGCTGCAAACATTTCTTTTATGCAAGTGAAATGTCTGTGCAGTATTTTTATTTGGTTTTTTGTTAGTGTATTTTGCTGTGACCTACCCTGAGATTGCATTGTGATTAATTCAACAAGGAAACAAACATGTAGAGATGTCAAGCTCTGCTCTCAAATACCCACAACTTAAATATACATACATACATACACACACACACACATATAAGGGCACACACACACACACACCTTTCTTACAAAACAATGCAAGGCAATGGATACCACATCACTGAAACAAGTAAACAAAAAATCAAAAGAAATTACAATCAAATAATACCCATAAAATCCACAGCAATCAGCCAAAACACAGAAAGCAGCAAACAAAGCTGAAATAAAAATCCAACTTTCAGCCTAGCCAAAAGGCGACTCAGGATTTAGCCTGTTGCCTGGAGCCATATGATAGCTGGGCTCATATAATACTGGAACATATTTCATTCCCTGGGAAGGACATTTTATACTCGATGAACACCACAACTGAAAAGGCCTTTCCCCTGATAGATATTCACCAAGTCACAGGTGACACGAGCCACCTGAGGCATGGCCTCTGAAGTTGAACACATAGGGACAGAGTATATAACACACTTAGTGCATAGGATGCACCTATGCCTTCTGCTTTGCGTTGGCCAAATTGTTATACAGACTACAGTGAGAAGGTGGGGAAGGTTTATCCCTCCATTCCCCAGCCACAATAGACATGGAAATTCTGCTGTCCCCCATCCACACACCCCCACCCCATGACTAAGGGGCTTAGTAAAAAGAAAGTAAGAAAGTTACTATTGATGCCAAAGGGGACCTATTCATTAAGTCCCATAGCTGCATTAAGGGAGGGTTTTTTTCACCTTGATCACAGCTGGGGGAGCAAAGAAGTAAACCTCCCCTCCCCATATACTGCTGTTAGAATAATAGTTCTTCTCCCTTCATCTCTAATAAATTAAGGGGGGGGGACACAGAAGACTTGAATTAACTATAATGCATGGTTTTTCCCAGAGTTATACCTACTGAAGCAGCTGTATTCTGAGAGCCAAACGCAACACAACAAAGATAGCCATATTTTTGTCCCTGTGTCAACCCCATTCTCATGTAAAGCAGGGAACTCATTTTTCACATTAGAAAGGGTCACACAGGTTAGGAAAACTTAATATTTCACAGCTTAACTCCACATTTTCCCCAGTGCTAAGAACATGAAGAGGCAACAGTTTAGTTCCTTCAAACATATGCACATTTTCAATGCAAAACCAAAAAACACCTATCCCCATTCTATACGTGAATGAGACAGACAAAGGGATAAAACGTGTTTGCAATTATTAGGTTCAGTGTGATACTGAATTTATTCGGGATTCTGGAGCAAAATCTGCTGTTGCCCTGATGCAAAAGATGATTGGCGTTGGGTAGATAGTATCTCTCAATGGTGGAAACTGAATGTCAAGGCATGAAGTGCTTAAAAAAACACAACCCAAACAACCCCTATTTACAGTGTTTTCAGGTAACCCATCAGACGTCCATGTTCTTCAACAAAATTTTACAAAGTGGGTACATACTATTTCAGAGGGTTTTCCCTCTCATTGACATTACCTTAAAATGCACAATGATGGAACAAGCTATTGCGTATTAATGTCAATGATAATTATTTTAATTCTTCTCCTCACTCCCTCTCCACAGTTGCAATATCTCATGGTTGAGCTACAAGATTAAATCTCACTATTAAAAAAATATCAACGATGAATTAATTTCCCTTAATTGCATACTTTGAACATTGAACATAATGGATAAGTAGTCCCATTATTTGCCTGCTAGCTGTTCTTTTAGGGTATAATCATGGATTAATCCTGGGCATCATTTGGCTTTTATTTTAAAAAGTAGATGGTCCAATAGAATAGTGGAAATGACCACAGATGACATGTTTTGATGATGAAGATGCTGGTGACATTAAATAGATCCCACTGATCAAATCCCTCCCCCCATCTTTTCCACCGGAGAAAGCAGAAATGTTGCTCTGATCTTCCAAGTTCTTCCACTGGAGTACTACCGAGGCAACTGATTTTATGATTAGGCAACTTTTAATATGCACTGTTTCTAGATGGAGGTTTCCACATATTTACATGCATCTTTCTGGCATGGAACTTCTCAAAACTGCCCAAATGAAATACCTAGATTTTGCTGAACAGAGTAACAAAGGCTACTGTCATAGCTTCCAGCAATTAGTGAACATCTTAACTGCCAGAAATATATAACCGAAGTAACTTTCTTGTGAGCAAACATCATCAATAAATTGTGTTATTGATCTCTGCTTTGCACAGATACTGTGTTTATATACATCACAACCACAATCTCTAAATATGTGTTCTTTATTAAGAACTGCAATAAAATTCAGTGGCAATCTTTTTAGGAAGCTTGATGTTGCAGCAACAAACTTGTACCTTTGAACACTTGCTGAGACCACTGGATCAGCACTCTGAGAGGTCTATCCATAGCTCTAAGTAAAAATAAAATATAGAACCTCCATGTTCAAGGGAAGTATACCTCTGAATAAGCAATACTGGAAACAAACAACTTGTATGTTTCTTGGTGTTTGAACTCTTTGAAACAAGACATGCTAGCTGATCCAAGTACTCCACCATTCGGATGAGGCTGTGAGCTCTGCCAGAGGGGCAATGGAGAGAGCTAGCACCTAAGCGCACATAGGACTGCAGCCTCACGAGTGTTGGAAATGTAGCAATTAAATCGTGCAAGGGCTAAGAGAGTAACATTTATTTTCTATAAAACGCTAATATCCCACCTTTCAGCTTAAAATGCCTTCATGGTGGCTTCAGGGCAAAAAATGATTAGTTCCCAAAAGATATGCAGTTTAAATGAAATAGTGTTTGTGATCTTTCTCTCTGTGTTGTGAGTGAATTGCACAAGGACTGTGGGCAAAAATGCCTAATCAGTTGATGCGTCTTTGAGCACATCCTTTAGCACATAATTCCACTGTATGCTGCAATCACCTACTGCTTAAAAAGTGTTCCACTGACAAACTGTTTCAAAAGACTCACTAGCCTATCAAGATGATTGAAGTCAGTCCTTCCTGTGTGTTTCAACTATAAAGAGATTGCGCCATAAAATCTAAGTCAAGATATTTTAGATTGGGTGGGTTGTAACTGGATTCTTATTTTATACTACTTCCTCCACTTGTCTGAATAGGGGAACACGGGGGCGGGGGGAGGAATGGTGACAAGTACAAATACTACACTGAAATGATGCTTGTAACAGTATGGAAGCCCAAATTAAAATTCCAATTACTACCTCCAACGGTCGGCAGTTCAAATCCCCACAAAGGGGTAAACTCCCGTTGTTCTGTCCCAGCTTCCGCCAACTTAGCAGTGCAAGTAGATAAATAGGTACCGCTGTGGCGGGAAGGTAAATGGCGTTTCCATGTGCTCTGGCTTCCATCAAGATGTTCCGTTGCACCAGAAGCAGTTTAGTCATACTGGCCACATGACCCAGAAAGCTGTCTGTGGACATACACCAGCACCCTCAGCCTGAAGCAAGTTGAATGTCACACTCCATGGTCGCCTTTGACTGGACTTAACCATCCAGGGGTCCTTTACCTTCCTTTACCTTTTTACTATTAGTGTTTCAGGATTGGGGTCCTAGTTTAGGACTGTAATAGTTTGAGCAGCTGCCCTTCCTTAAATTACTTGGCATCTTGCAATCCTGAGCCCAGTAGCTAGAATGATATGCTCCTATCCCTATATTGTTCCTATATGCCTTGCTGTGGGAAATTGTTTTCTAATGTGAACAGGGCACACCTTCATTATCTCTTGTCTGTGTTGTCTTGTACAGTTCTTCATGTCTGTGTTTCTTACTTTTCGTGTTTTGCAAAATTGGAATCCTTGAAGTTTTCCAATAAAAGCAAGCATAAAACTTTCTAGAGTGGTAGCTTTTCCATGAGGAATTGGGTCATATGTATGGTTCAAAATGCATCATGCTTTTTAAGAATCTTCAAGATATCGACTGTTGAAAATTAAATAGCCTTGGAATCAATGTTCCTTTTGAAGTCATGTTCCCCAATGCGCCAGTCATTGTTTGGAGGATTAGCAATGAGCCCTGTCCATGTTCCTGCTTCCTGGCTTAATAGAACATTTCCTGGTTTGTCAAACCACTATTTGCTATGACACCCAAACCAGCCAACTGTAGCTTGAGTCATTCTTCCTAACCAGGATTCCAAACCAGGGTTGTTATAGTGGACTAGAGAACACAATATTTGAAAGCAGTCATTGACATTCTTCACTTCAAAGTGACCTAGTTTCTGTGGCTCCCACTGCACAGTGATTGTATTAAGTCACTGTGCCATAGAACAATGGATCATTTAAATCTAGTCCAATTCTCTCCCCCACCACACCTTTCTTGACTAGGATCAACCTATCACAGTTGGTCTGGTCACCAACACTGGCTCATGACTACCTTGTACACATTACAGGATTGCCAGGAGAGCCAGAAGATACAGCAGAAGCAGTACAAAAGAGGAAGTGACTATCATTTCAGGTATGCTTCCTAAGGAAAGGCAAAATCCTACTGCATGATCCCTTTACTGGAGAAAATAAAATCTTAGGAACCACTCCCCTATGGATAATCCCCTCCCTTTCTTCTTCCCAGGAATAATCTACAGTTGTCAGGGAGTGGGGGAACGAAACACACCTTCAAGTGTCAAGTACAATGTAAAGTGTTTATTGTGCTATAGATCGGTAGTTCCCAACACCTTTGGCATGAAATTTACTTGGCATGGTGACCCATAGATTTATTGTTGCATGATTTTTGGACCTCAAGTCTTCGGCAGCTATCAATTTCATGCATTTTAATTGCAACCAAGAAAACATTATGCAACCCACAGCCCACTTGCAGTTCACAACAGACAGGTTGGGAAACACTGCAAAATATCGTACAGTATGTGATACAATTCACCAAATATGGTGTGGGTTTTCTGTTCAGAGGCATGTCTGTAATATAAAGCAATATTGAATTAAAACAAACAAACATTTGACCAGCCAAACAGTCAAGTGCAAATCAAGCATTGCAACATGTTTTATGAATACACTTCTCTGCTAAAAATTCTTATCTTGAAATAAACGGAATGGGAATAAAATATTGCACAAGCACAGCTCCGAGTGGTGGAGAAATCCTTTTTGTTTCCCCTCCATCCCTGGTGGTCCTGTGCTTACTTTGCAACACAACAGAAAACACCTGAAAGTGTGGCAGTCTCAGGCTGCAGGAATTTAAGCACGGAGCAGGAAAATTCAGCTATCTTGTTAAAGCCAGCTGGGTACATAGTGTTATGTAGTATTGTTACATGCCAAGTGTGTTTACAAGGTGTGTGAGGGTTATTGGAAAGATCATGACATGATGTGGATAAAGTGCCTCCACTCTACTACCTTAACTGTTGCCCAAATCCGAAGTGGACTCATTTTATACAGGCTCCAAGCAGCACACGTTTTAGGTAGAAGCACTCAAAAAAATTGGACAGACATCAAGAAAACAAGAAGCTAGGCCAAAAATCATAATATTTTTAATATATATATATTTAGTAGAGAGGGCTTTTTTCGTTGTTAAAACACCTGCTACCCCTTTAAATTGCAAAGAAAATCAAGTGCCATTGAAACCAATGGAATCTAAGCGCACAATTAAAGCATTTAAGTTCCCAATGGACTTCAAAAGGAACAGCCAAGTTTCTACAGCTTCTTGATCTACCCTTGCATGATGTTGGAGTCTGGTTGCTGGGGGTTTTTGTGCGCGTTTTTAATGAAAGTCAAGAGCACAACAAATAACATAGAACTTGAAGGAAATATTGAAAGAAATAATAGAAGCACAAAATTAATTGCACAGAATGTGGCACTGAATTAATTAGCTGGAACCACAGATTAAGATGACCAGGAGTTTTCTTTTCCAGCAGGGAAAGGGGTATGTCAGTTTGCTAAGTACTATTCTAGCGATCGGGCAAGTGTAAACTACAACTGAAATTATGCAGAATATGGAGTAAGATTTTAAATATTTCTTACAGATGTTTTGCCGATATTTGCATCATCAGGTTGCAACCTTTAAAAAAGGTTGTGCAGGCCTTGGGTTAGACCTACAGAGAGCTAAGCAGGGAGGAGCGGGTTGGTCTGCTCTCCCAGCCATCAGGGGTGTTTGTTTTTTGCCTGCTCATTCAGTGAGATATCTGCTTGCAGGTAAGAAAGTGTGCTGATTGCAGTGTTTGGTAGCCTGATTGCTAGCTGAGCTGGGCTGTGAGCATGGTCCAGAACCTCCCTTGCTATAAGAACAGGTTCTGCTACAGGCAGTGGGGTCATCCCCAAAGCAAACAGGGTTTTTATTGTGGGTCATCCATCACTGCCAGTCAGGATATGGAATTGTAGGCTAGGAACTGTGGGAGAAAGGCCTCTTACCCTTACCTGGGATGGTAGAAGGGGGAAGTTTGGCTTGACAGGGTTCTCTTAGAGTCAGAGACAGGGTGAGGACTCACCATCTTCCTCCTCACAATGTGGGATTCACATGCTACTAGGTCTTAGTTTACTATCTGTGGCCCTAATCTCCCAGTTGTATAATGTGATATTGGATGGAGGTCCTAAAATGTGTCTGAGTGGGAAGGAAGCAGGGGGTTGCAAAGATGCTGCCCCAGTTTCAGTGGTGATGGGCAAGGGAGGATATAGTCAGAGTGGAAGGGCTGACTACCATTCGGGGTAGAGACATAGATATTTGGTCTCTGTTCTTTGTTACAGCCTTCCCACTCCTCGAGAAGGTACTGGTAGCTTATCCCCTGAGTCCTCTGGTTTGGTGGTACTATTATCGAATACCAGATTAGTCCATGATAAGACCATGCTCATCCATGACTTGACTGTGGATGAAAGGGGCTGATATGGCTTGCATTACTGAAACTTGGATGAGTGAGCTGTGCTGATCTGGGTGCTTAGTACGGTACCAGGCTGGGGAGGTGGGTGTTGCTATTGTCCATAAAAGCGCCATCTCATTTACCAGAAAACCTATTGATCTTGGAATGGGGCTAGAGGGTCTGTACCTGGTGTTGAGCTAGGGAGACAAATTGGGGATGCTGCTGGTCTACTGACTAGCCTGTTGCTCAGCCGCATCTTAGATTGGGCTGGCCAACGTAAGTCCTGAGATATTGCTGGGGGACCCCAGGTTGATAGCCCTCGGTGAGTTCAATATCAATGCAGAGGCTGTCACTGGGCTGGGTCAAGACTTAATGGCCTCCATGACAATCATAGGGTGCAGCTTTGGTGTAGCCTTTGACCCAAGAGATATCTGGGATGGACCAAGGATGGGGGACAGAAATATGTTTGTTGGTAGCTTCATGGCAAATGATGGAAGTGAATTTCATTGATATGGCAGTGCTACAAAAGCTATCCTGAATTGGAACTGCACATCAAGCTATATCATGCATTGCAACAGTGTATCAAGCATAACAAATTTACAAATTACTAACAGAATATCAGTATGTACACCAATCCGGTTAAAAAGAAAGGACAAATGTTTTCTAGCCACCTGCAGTTAAAAAGTTCTCACCGGATGAAACCAACAGGATTTTTTGATATATGAATTAAGGTCAAGCTTGAGAAAAAAAAACTTGCTCATGTAATCATCTTGATAGGTTGGCAGAAATAAAGTAAAATAAATGGCAACTTAAGAGTGTCATACTACGCATGGCTACCTGGAAGCAAGTGCCACTGAATTCATTGGCCCTTACTCTTGCATTAAGTCTGCAAAGGATTGCATCCTCAAAAGTTTATTTTAACTAAAGTATGCACGAAACATTCCTGTGAATGACCTTGTAATTATTATAGGCACTAGAGGAAAATATAATATTTAGAAAGGAGTCAGTGCGCTTTTAAATGAAAGCTGAAGGGGGAAAAAGATTTTATTGACAGATCTCCCAGAGTTGTGCATGCTGTAGATTTAAGTGCATCACACACCTAGCAGGTGCAGATTCTGCCAGTGAGATACACACAATGTTTTGTTACCTGGGTGCATCAAGATAACCAGGTGGCGTCTCTAGCTGAGCCAGCAGCTTCCTATATATAAATGCATACAGAAAGTGAGAAGAAGAAAAATATGTGTGTGTTTTAAATAAAAATGAGGGCATAGTTAGCTTTACAGAAATGAAAGGTAAGGAAGGATGGTTTCACAGCTGCTTGTAGATATGAAATCTATACTGCCTTATAAGTTCTTTCTTTTCACTGTAGTTTTTTTAATTTTTTTGCTGTTGTTCAAGATGCTGCTATAAAGAGACCATTTAGCCTGTAATCCGACAGCCATTTACCTGGAAGTAAGCTCTACTGAATTCAGCGAGACTTGCTTCTGAGTAAACATGTACAATATTGTGCTGCTAGCTATTTATTTATTTAGACTTATCGTTCATCCCATCCCTGAGGCTAAGATGCAAATCTGCTACTTCAAAGACCCACCGCAACTGTGAAGTAACCAATTTTCACTAATCAATGCTTTATCCCATTCCTAGGTTGAGGGAGAAATAAATATCCCATGTTACAGGGATATTATATATCAAAGGAATTTCCTTTGCATAAAGAATGATGATCAAAATGCCATGGAAAAAGGATCCTGATTTGTTCCTTATACCTTCCCTACTGATCTGTCTTCTAACAGCTACTGCAGAAAATGAGTCTGGTGTTGCATGGAGATTTAAAAGGCTCTGTGGCAAAAATGGCTGATTATTTTCTGTTCAACTTTGGACCTTTGGTCGGAACATCTGGGACCAGTGTGTGCAACTTCTTTAGTAGTGATATTATTTTCTTCTTAAATGCTTCTGATTACAGCGGTACCTCGGGTTACAAATACTTCAGGTTACATACTCCGCTAATCCTGAAGTAGTACCTCGTGTTTCAAGAATGGACTTTGCCTGCCCTACCTGGATATGTTGGGGACTGAATCTGCAACAGTCTGCATGAAAAACATGCACTCTTAACATTCACCTATTGCTCGTTACCTACCATCCTTCCCATAACATCCCTGGAGACAGCTTTTAAATGGAAGAAAAAGACACACACCCCAAGCTGTTTTTGGTGGCTGAATCACAGCTCCTGAAATGGTACCAAATCACTTCTCACAGAATAATTTAGAGAACTGGGCGGCCATTTCAATCCATTCAGCCATAGGTTATGCTAATGGTCTCCTTACATTATTTATTGTCGTAGCATGCACACAGCATTGTTGTCATATATATTTATATTTCCCAACTATATCCTTCGTGCACGCGCACGCACGCACGCGCGCACACACACACACACAGCTTACTTTTGCTGATTACAGGTCTATTTGATGGAAACCCATAGTCTCTGTAAATTCACACTTTGTCCAAACAGAATCCTTCACTGGCACTCCGGAAAATGAACTTTGTCTTGCGATCACTGTTACACATTCTGTTTTTTGAATCCCGACACTTAAAAACAATTGGTGTCCAAGACCCTCCTCAGAGAAACTTACATCATTTGTGTCTTTCTGCTCAGTGTCGTCGTTGTTAGCTGGAATATGTTGTTATATGAGTGGACCAGAATAGAAGACTTTGGTGACAACATCCAATAACTGCTGTAGTTGACTAGGGCCACGTTGTCCAAAATGTGCCCACTACCACACATTCTATGGTCCCCAATTAGCTGAATAAATCTCAGAGGCACAGGGACTAGAATAAAGACTTGTTTGTTGCAAGAACATCTGTGTGGTTTGCTTCCAGATAACTGACGATGGGTATGGTGCACACTTAGCAGTTTTCTCTGCTTGCACGATGATCTAGAACCAGATTTCTGAAGCTTTCTGCATGATTTGTTTGAACACCAGGGGGACACAGGCTCCATTCTGGTAGTTCAGTTCTCCTGCTGCATATTCCACTCTTATATTGATGCCAATTGAATCTTTGCCATTCTCAGAATCTCACTAGCTTCATTGTGAAGAGCTCAATTTTGTTTCCCCTTGCCAGTTTGAAAAGCCTCTGCTCAGGTGTAAATGCTGATAACTTCATTCTGGATATGCAAATACTGAATTCTATCCTTGAAGAGACATATAATTAATTATCTGGATCCCAGGTACAGGCTGGTGTTGGTCAACTGGGCCCCTCTTTGCACCATGTGCCCTATGGAACCTGATTCTATTCATGTGCTTCCCAGATGAAAATTAGTTACGAATATCCTGTGGGGTTTACAAAAGGGTCCACCTTCAGATATAGTTCTTGAGGTATGATGAAGAGTTTGGATTTGATATCCCGCTTTATCACTACCTGAAGGAGTCTCAAAGCAGCTAACATTCTCTTTTCCCTTCCTCCCCCACAACAAACACTCTGTGAGGTGAGTGGGGCTGAGAGACTTCAAAGTAGTGTGACTAGCCCAAGGTCACCCAGCAGCTGCATGTGGAGGAGCGGGGACGCAAACCTGGTTCACCAGATTACCGCTCTTAACCACTACACCACACTGGCTCTCTCACTTTCCTTCTAACAATCACTACTTCATGTGATTGCTTTGTGATCTGACATTAGAAAAGTAATTAGAAACTACTGAAGTGGCTTTGTACATGCATGCTATTGAAATACCAATATCTCTACAAACTTTGCAAGATGCACGAGGTCAATTGCACCTAGCTAAGACCTTAATACTTCTCACTCAATGGCTCTGCTCATTAGGGCAGTTGGTTGGTCACAATGAGAACAGGATTCAGTACTAGGTGGGCCACTGGCCTGTCTGAGCAGGCTCTTCTTAACTTCTTATCTACTACTTCGACAAAAGATGGGCAGCTATCTCCCACCGCCCCAACGCTGCTGGAAACCACATTGTGGATGAGACACATAGATATATAAAGTATAGAAAAAACCCATTATGTTGCCTGAATAGAAGAATTCCTGGTGAATACCGAAAATCTATTTTAAAATGCATCCAAAGATGAAAGTGAAAACTACCCATAGAAATCAATGGAGAAATCAAAAATTTCAATGTAAATGGTGCTGGGCACAACCACAACCACATGACAACAGGCACGGAACTTGGAATGACCGCTGGAGAAAAAGGGGAAAGCTGGCATAGGAGGGTGGAATGAAGTGGTTTGAACCCTCAACAGAAACAACCAACGCTGCAACACTTTTCTCCCAGAGTACCACTTGCACAAACTATTTAAAAACTCTTAATGCCGCCGCTGACATGTAGGATTATTTGCAAATGTAAAGTACAATTAATTGCTGGCCCTTTTAGTTCATAATATTTAGGGCTGTGGGTTATTAGAGGTGTTTTTAATTGATTAACTGTTTTGCTATTAACTGATTAATGAGCCAATTAAAATAAATATGACAGTATCTCAATACAGGTGATATATTGAGGAAATTTCATCACATCAACATTCTTTCAACTAAGTATCCATAATACATATTCAAGTATTTTTGCTGATATAAAAAAGGAGCTGCTGACTCCACACACACCCCAACCTGCCCATCTCAAAATGCTTAAATGTGGGAGTCAGCGCACCGAACTAGACATTGCACTTAATGAAAAGTTGTTATTGTCATTGCTTTTAATGCAAACAGCAATACCAGCTAGGCACATGACAATTAGTGTGATTGCAGCAGGCAGGGAGGGGTATTTAACCCTTCCCCCCTCCTGTGGTTGTGAAGCTGTTATTTATATTGGGAAGAAATCTCACAATGGAAGACGTAGACCTGGCCTCTACATCTCTACATTTAAGTGAACAGGAATGTATGAATGAGCACAGGATCATCATGCATGTACCAGCCAACATGTACCAGGAAAGAGTTGAACATAGATTGATTGCTATAATGCAATCCACTCTGAAACCCCCACTTTGTGGAAATATCTACAGGATAAATCCAATAAAACATATATATTTAATGTGTAGTTAATGAAAACTGGCCTTTCTGTTCTCACCACCACCACCGTTAAAAGGGCCATTATAAGTTTCTGCCCCAGTGCTTTGAATCTAACATAACCCGTGCTCTTCCCAGATGGTGAACAACATTTCAGAACTGAGGAAGTGGCACTTCCCCTCCTCCTGACTTTCAGAGGGTTCTTGCCTGAAAGAGGAAGAGCAGGATGGACAGAAAGCAGGGAGGGCAAGCAGCCAGAAGCAGTGGGCGAGAGGAGGCAAATGGGTGCAAGAGTGTCATACTGCTTATGTGGATAATAATCTCACTGAAGAATTATCTGCAAAATCACTTATAGTATGTAAGGTTATTATCTGTCACTACTAAGATTTAAGTCCATTAAAAGAAAATTTATGGGCTTGTTTTTTAAATCTCTTTTGCAGAGAAAAATTGGTCACCTTGGTACAGTTATGCTAACAACACCTTGTATCTAAGTTTTTGCCATTGTGTTGGGTTAGTTAATGCATGGGTTGTAAATCCAACCCCATATGTTCCAGTAGTATGCTTCTTTTTTAAAAAAAAGAAGCAAAAATGCCCACATGTATTATATTGAAGAGATACATTCATTTTATTAGACATTATCTGGACTATTCTCCCCTAGATGGATTTGAAAAGCAAATAGATGGAGCTATCCGCATTTCAACCTCAGCCTCTGTATTTGATAAGATCAGCTTTCCTATTATATCAAAATGCAAACCCTTCCAGAGCCAAGCTACTTCTTTTATTACAGAAAGAAAACAGTTTTTTTATATAAAAAAATCTCCAATAAAAATGCAGACAGATGGTTACATTCCATCATTAACTTCAAAACAAAATAAAAATATTAACTTCTCCACTGCTACTAAACATACCAAGACAAATCCTGTGTCTGGTAGACAGACACTTCATCATAAGCTGAAAAGAACAATAATGTACCCTTCTCTCTTTGTTATTATTTACTATTATTATTAAATACCAAGAGCTCAGAGCTATTAGGAGATAAGGGGAAAAGTATAAGCTAAACGGAGGAAGGCATCTGAGACCTGAAGCTTTCCACTGTTGCCATGATGAATCCACATTGACATTTCTCCCCCGCCTCTTTAAAAGCACTGAGGGACTCAATATTATCAATAACAGGAACCTATAACTCCACCCCCCCAAAAAAGAAAATATTTCGCCCAGGGTCATCTAGTCCAACCCCTTGCAATGCAGGAATCTCAACTAAAATATCCATGACAGGTGGTCATCCAACCTCTGCTTTAAAACCTCCAAGGAAGGAGAGACCACCCCCTTCCAAGGGAGACTGTTCCACTGTTGAACAGCTCTTCCCACCAGAAAGCTTTCTCCTGATGTTCAGTTGGAATCTTCTTTCTTGGTACTTGAAGCTATTGGTTAGGGTCCTACCCTCCAAGTCCTACCACAGTTTGGTGTCATCTGTAAATTAGATGAGCACCCTTCAAAATCCCCTCATCCAAGTTGTTTATAAAGACGTTGAACAACAGGCCTAGGACAGAACACTGTGGCACCCCATTTGTCGCTTTTCCCCAGCATGATGAGGAACCATTAGTGAGCGCTCTTTGGGTTCAGTCAGTCAACCAGCTACAAAAGACACTCAACTGGATATTTTGTTTACTGATTCTGTAGAGGTCAAAGGCAATGGTTTTAGGTGGTATCCAATGCTGCTCTCTCCGTTGATGGAAGATATCCAGCAGACAAAAACAGGATTTGGCATTCCTCCTCTCCCAATGCACCGCTTGAATCTATTTAGCAGGGTCTCCCAAACATATGGAGATTTAAGGAGAGGGAATAAGAGGGGGATACCTTCTCCAAAAGCCTTTTTTCCCTCTACCTTAGAGAGGGATGGGAGACTGCAGTGCGAAGGGTGCATCTCCCTCCCCTTTCTGCTGACTGATGCCTTCCATCAGCAGAAGAGATAACGCTGGATAGCACTCTCGTTTGAAGAAATTACACTTTCTAGATGCAACATGCTGGCTCCCTTGAACCTTATCTGCCTCTCTAATGGGATGCTATACGTGCATATACTCCTGTTAAAGGTAAAGGGACCCCTGACCATTAGGTCCAGTCGTGGCCGACTCTGAGATTGCGGCGCTCATCTCGCTTTATTGGTCGAGGGAGCCGGCGTACAGTTTCCGGGTCATGTGGCCGACATGACTAAGCCACTTCTGGCGAACCAGAGCAGCACACGGAAATGCCGTTTACCTTCCCACCGGAATGGTACCTATTTATCTACTTGCACTTTGACGTGCTTTCGAACTGCTAGGTTGGCAGGAGCAGGGACCGAGCAACGGGAGCTCACCCCGTCGCGGGGATTCGAACCGCCGACCTTCTGATCAGCAAGTCCTAGGCTCTGTGGTTTAACCCACAGCGCCACTCCTGTTAAGAGAGCTTATTCCATGTTGTGTCTGTTTATTACTGCAGCATTGAGGCTTGGGTTTAGGGACAAAGGAAAATAGAAAGTTGCCTTATGCTGAGCCATTGGTCCGTCTAGCTCAGTTTCGGGCAACAGTTCTTCATGATTTTAGGTCAACTCTACCTGTTGATTGTGGAGGTGGAAGCTGGCACCTTTTGCATGCAAAGACGATGCCCTACCACTGAGCTACCACTATTCTTGCCTGCATGCTAGTCAATGCAAATTGATAAATCAGTAACATTATCAGGAAAGATCCGCTAACTTTATGCTGCAATGTAGCCCACAGCTGTACATGCAATAAAGCCCATTTAGTAGGCTTCAGTGCAGCCATTATTTCTGTCCTTTTCTTTCCCCCCTTTTTTAATTTCAAGTTCTACACTCAGGATGCCACAAAGAGAATTACAGGTTAAGCTTCTGAACAACTGGAGAATGTGGCTCAGCAGGGGGGAATGCTATTCTTGGACATTAGAAGCAGCTGTGTTTATTTTCAGTGACCAGGATATTACTAAGGTAGTGTTTCTTTTCGATTCAGAGGGTCACATTTTTTCCAGAATACCCGTGTTCCTCTTAGCATTGAATTTCATTGTTATACTTCCGCAGCAATGACAAAGGAGGCAAGGACCTCTTTGACATACTTCCAGGTGAGTTGTCCCACACCAGCTAATTATAATTATACTGCATATAAAACGGCACTTATTTCAATCAATTCAGCAAGTGTTGGTCTGATGCCTAACCCTCAAGTCAGTATGATCCACAGCCCTGATCCTATGCATGTTTACTCAGAAACAAGGTCCACAGAGTTCAGTTGGGCTTGCTTCCAAGTTAAATGCATACAGGGTCACTGTGCATCAATTTAAACCTGTACTTCGGTGTAATTAGTGTATAATCTGGAGTCAACAGCATCCAGGAAATAAAAAAATAAAAGAAAACCTAGTACAGTCTAGGAAAGGGCACTTATTAATATTGATTTTACCATTTTGGGAGTTTTTACCAGGAAATTAGAAAAATAAACATCACACTAGCATGTCTATACAGGAATGCAGCCTGTTCAACTTCAACTTGATTTGCACCTATATACTGAACCATTCACACAACCAAAGATGGGAATAACAATACAGTGTCAAAGATGGGAATAACAATACAGTCATAGCATTCCACTCAGGACTCTGCCTGTGAACCTGTACACAACTCAGCATGGCCAAAAGGAATCTGAGTAATAGTCTACAACTTTAGCTGCTTCCGCCTTTGACCAATTCATGTCTTGCTTTTTCTATTTATGTATTTTGGTTCTGAGCTGTTAAAAAAGTGAAGTCTCCTACATTTCAACACTGTCTAAAAAATAAAATAAAATACCAATGCAAAATGTGTACAAGCTTTGTACGGCAAAGGTTAACGTAACATTATTGTTTTTTAATCATTATTAAATAATAAGTAATGCTATTTATTATTAAATTAATTTCATGTCAATTTATTTATTTATTATTAAAAGCATCCCAGTTTTGCTTCAGACTGAGGCACTCGTGGCATCTTGCATCAACAACATCAATTATATATATGAATGAAAATATTTGCCTTTATGTGCAATCATAGTTTAGAATCTGAATCTACTGACAATGAATTAACCACAATCTGAGCAAGTAACAAAAACCTAACAGCATGTATCCACTGTAAACAACTGAAGATCTGGACTGTGCTACAAGTGAGGCACCACCCCCAAGCCTTGATGGGAGTAAAGTTTACTTGCCATGAAATGGTGCAGCGGCTGTGGAGCTTTTATTGTTCACCGGAGGGTCTCAAATGACTTGCTGGAGACGCATGCCACTCTAACACTGACAGCTGTAGCCAAAACATGTGTCTTTGGCATGAGCCACAGTAGGATATCCTTGCAGTAGGCTTGGGAATCCAAACTGGAGATGATTTTAGAATATCCTCTATTGCCTGAAGGAGTGCAGCATAAGGGAGAGTGAGGACCAGGGTGCTGACTGGGCTTGGAAGACCCATGTGATGGGCTTCTCCCACATGGCTGGAAGGATGTTCAGATGCACTCCTCAGTGACATGGATTCACACCACAGGGAAGCAGCTCCTATCATTTCACAAATGAGGCCAAGTATGGGGACCTGGTGAGACTCAAGTATCTGTGAGTGCCCCAACAGCCACCCACAGAAGCCAGAGATCTAAATTTGGGGTGCTTATGTATTCTTAGTCTCTACAGCTCTTGCTTGGATTCCTGTATGTCCCAGAAGCCTGGGAAGAAGGAATTTAATGGAGCTGTATGATGAGGCCCTCTGTGTCCTATAATGGATCAGGGGTTCGCCTGAGCATCCTATTTTAGACAGCAGCTTCCTCTAATTCCACCAATTTCAGCCTCTTCCTGCAATTACTTTTTATCTGTTTCTAGAAAGCAGCCAATATGGGGCTGAGTATACCACCAATGAGAGGTGGGGTGACTTCTGAGAAGACCCTGTTCCAAGTGGAGGCCAGATGGAACACTGAGCAGCTTCTCTGGAAGATCTCAAAGCATCGGGGCGGCATTATATGACTCCATATCAATTGTATAGTATTACTGAGTACACCTTCAAACATTCAGTAAAAGACTATATTATATATATTAAATAAATGTATAAATGCATATAAATTGCACACACAGGATGGTTCATAGAAGGCAATATCTCATAGACCAGGGGTAGCCAACATTGCTAGACTCCAACTGCCATCAGCCCAATCACGAATGACAGGAATTTTTCCCAGCAACATCTGGAGGGCACTACATTGACCAACCACAATGCTCACCCCTATCATGCATGAGCAGAAAGTGCTTCTATGCAGTGTTGGTAGTTTTCATTTACAGGCAATATGTTCTACCACTCCCAACTTGCTCATTGGATCAGCTGCACTGTCTACTCATTTACCATACCATCCAACACTCCTAAAATATATTCTGTCCCGAAACAATGGAAAGGGGAGAAGTGAAGGGACCAAAGAGATATAAGAGAAAGGAATTTATCTTCTGAATTCCTTGCTTTTATTTGATTTAATGCTATCTCAATACAACATTTATGTGTTTTTATGTGCAGAGAGCAGGAAGGAGATTTGATAATAGGCAGAGATAACTTGCCACGAGAGCAAGAAGAAATCTACTTATTTGACTAATCAAAAAACATACTTAGTGATTTGTAACAGAAGAGTAAAATGAACTCTTGCGTCTCAAGAGGTCTGCAATATGATCTTCACAAAAGGTAGCTTGCCAATTTAATTGAGGTAGTAGTTATTTAATTTTTTTATAGATAGGTATAGCTTTCAATAAAACCACATATGCCTATAACACTGCAATGGCAGATGTGTCTCGATTATTAGAGGTGGGCTCTAGGGAATATATACAACCGATCTTGAAATCTGTAAGCAGCTGTTTGGAAGAGGGGGGTGAAACATTGCAACACACACACACGTTCCTTAAGTGCAGTAATGTTTTGTTATTTTACTGCAGGTGTATTACAGAGATGAAATTTAATAACTTATTGTATACAATACCAATAAAGCAGGAAAGATTCCAGGCCCTGATGTTCATGAATAAAGTGCAAATTAAGAGACAGATAGTGTAAAATAGTGTGTGTGTGTGTGTGTGTGTGTGTGTGTGTGTGTGTGTAAGAGAGAGAGAGGGAGGGAATATTTGTCACCTGATTGCTATTAATTTTAATGATGTGATGCAAAGCAAGAGTTTGCAAAGACTGATGATCACAGCACTCATCTACATCCAACAGTAAGCATGTGTGCACACTGGGTACAGCAGGGTGGGATGTGGTTAAAATAAAATAAAATAAATGACCTACTAAAGATCTGATTCAGGAGACACAAGTTAAAATCCCCAGCAACTATGAAAATCAGTGGGCAATGTGAGACCAGCCACTGTACTTCACCCTAACGATCCTCACAGGGGTGTTATAAGGACAGAAATACGGGAGAGGGAAGAACCAGGGACATCACCGATATTATTTTTCAATAAAGCAAAAATCACTTTGGTACACTAACAGGATTTGCCGGAAGCTGTTCATTGTTTGACATAACAATGTCTTATTTGACTTAACAATATATTATTTATTGATTGCTGTTTAATTTATTTCTGATCCATATACTGTACATTTTATTTTATGAGTTAATTGAGATATCGTCTGCCCTGGGAATTTGTTTTGTGACGGGCGGATAATAAATTAGTTTTAAAAATAAATAAAATCTACACAACTCATCAAATACCTCCTAAAGGCTACCAGTTGTGGTTTCACTAGTCTCACGTAATTATTTCTGCCAGGAGAGAAGCCTTATTCCTTTTTGGGTAGGTAAATTAGAGGGAGGTCTACATGTTACACACATGCATAGGAAACAGAAGCCCCAAACCTGCTTTTCCTAGAGAAGAGCAGCTTTGGGAGAAATACAGAGTATCTGTCTAGTTGAAGTAGGCTACTGCCAACTTCCTTCTGAACATTATAATACCTTCTCTCTTAAAGGGGACCCCTGACCATTAGGTCCAGTTGTGGCCGACTCT
The DNA here is from genome assembly GCF_964188305.1 of Podarcis bocagei. NCBI lineage: Eukaryota > Metazoa > Chordata > Lepidosauria > Squamata > Lacertidae > Podarcis > Podarcis bocagei. Next base: position 52,257,291 of record NC_138136.1, on the reverse strand, counting down.
GGGGTTGCAGCGCTCATCTCGCTTTACTGGCCGAGGGAGCCGGCGTACAGCTTCCAGGTCATGTGGCCAGCATGACTAAGCTGCTTCTGGCGAACCAGAGCAGTGCACGGAAACGCCGTTTACCTTCTCACCGGAGCGGTACCTATCTATCTACTTGCACTTTGATGTGCTTTCGAACTGCTAGGTTGGTAGGAGCAGGGACCGAGCAACGGGAGCTCACCCCATCGCGGGGATTCGAACCACTGACCTGAACAGCAAGTCCTAGTCTCTATGGTTTAACCCACAGCGCCACCCACGTCCCTACCTCCTCTCTTACCAGAAGGTAATACTTTCCAGAAATCAAGTCAGAAGCTGGATTTGTTCAACCTCCATGTTTTACTTAAAAGCAACAAAATCCCTTACCTAATTCCTCAAATGTTAAATTAAACTGCAACTAATTTAAATATTTAATTAAACTGAGGTCAGCAAGTTCTTGCCGAGTGAACTGCAACTCTATTGAAATGTGTCAGGTTTCTATCATTGGCTTCAATGGGATGTGAACTGCACCATAGTTTACTGTGCCCCTGTCCTTTCCTTGGGCATATATATCCATAGATTTCATTGAGAGATGATTCTTGCACTTCCCTTCAGTTTTAATGATGGAACTTCCCCCAGTTCTTCTTCAACATCTCTAAAGACAGTTAAGAATTTTCCATTAGTGGTTTCCTGGCCACAACGTCCATTGCAGTCCTGGTATTCTCCTCTCACTAAGAAAGAAGAATTTCACAACAAGGGTGGGTGAAAAGAAGGTTGGAGCCATTGAGTCCTTTCTTTACCATCCTAACAGCTTCCCTTTCCCTTGTTACCTTTAGCATCAGAATTTGTATGGGACTGTGAAGGTTTTCTACCAGAAATTGTAACTGCCTGCTCTTTAGAGAATTGTAAGAAATGGATAGGATAACTAAAGTTTTTTAAGTCAGAAAAGCTTGGTGTAAGTTGGAAATTTTTCTAACTAACGGCACAATCTGAACCACGTCTACTAGAAGTAAGCCCTGTTAAATTCAATGAAGCTTACTTCTAGGTAAGTGTATTTACGATTTTAGCTTAACCATTAAGAGAAAGATAACTTTCTGAATCTCAGCCGATCTCTTTTTGACCTACCTTTTCCTAAACGGCCAGGGGTGGGCAATGGGGCACTCTCAGCGCCATTAAGACCTGTCAGCTGAATTTAAGACATTTGTAAAGTCTTTAATTTTTTTAATTTTGCAAATAACGAAGTTAATACAGCAAACCAAAATATGTATATATGGTAACTATTATAAGAATAAATTTGCAGTTTTAACTGGTAGTATCTGAATGTTTAACTAAAATACTGAACAATACATTTTTAACACCAAGTGGATCATATTTATAAATGTTCCTCTGTGATAAATATTCCAAATTGACTTATCGGGAAGCTTTATGTTCACTTTTTGATGCATGTAAAGTGAAATAATTGTTGTATTGCTAGTATTACATTGCAGTGATATTACAACTTCCATAATGATTACGTACTGTTATTATAGACTGTTTATTTCCTGTGAATCATTTCAGTACAAAATTATTTACGGAAAATGCAGCATATAAACTGCCTATGGTAAAATCTCCCTGAAAATAGAAAGCAGGCAAAGAGTGGGGTTGAAACCTTTCTCCCTGAGTTTTTGTTCCCTGAATTTTCTATTTGCATAGGGTGTTTTGCTGTTGTTGTTTTACATAAAGTGTCATCAACCACCTATATTCTGAAGTATTCTGAAGTAGCATACTGCATTTCTATAGCCTTATTAGGATTAATTTCTGCTCCATGTGCAGCCTCATTCCCAGTATACAAGAGGTGGTGGGCTCTCCTTCCTTGATTTTTTTAAAGCAGAGGTTGGACGGCCATCTGCCATGCATGATCTAGTTGAGATTCCTGTATTGCAGGGGGTTGGACTAGATGACCCTCAGGATCCCTTCCAACTCTACAATTCCATGATTCTATAGGTAGTTATTGCTTGACTGTTGGTGATGCGTTGTGAACAAAATTGAAGGCAAAACACTGAGAAAGTTCAGTGGTGGTACACAATGGAAGGAAAAGGTGCACTACTTGACCCCTGCTGTTGAGTGGCGAGTAAGAGCGAGAGGCACTGATATGCATACTGCCAAGGCCACTGCATGAGTGCGAGATGCCTGTGCAGTTGCTTGCAGTGACCAGCACAAACCATTGATGTAATCAGCTTATGTCATCCCTGCTCATCCAGTGCCACCTGCTAGTATCAACACAACCCATTGAGTGGTGAAGCTTGTCCATGTACCACAAATAAGGGAACATCTCATGTTGCTTAAGGTATGGTGCTTCCTAGTTTGTATGCCATGGGGGAAAGAGGTGCAATAAATATTGATGCATTGACATCGTCTCTCAGCAAGAAGAGAGTTTATTTGCTTGCAATGGTTTTAGTGACTCGCTCACAAGTAGAAAAAGAGAATGTAAGAAGCTGGTTTTTGTTTTGGGATTTTTATTTTGTTTTGTTTTTTTGCTGTAAGCATTGGTAATATTTGTTTGGGCACTCAGATCTACAAATCTTAGCTCTAATAAGAGTAATTTCCATTCACCTTTCAAGTCCTGTGGAATTTTTCCATTTATAAGCCTCCTTTAATCTCTGCTTGGACATTTTGCAACAAATCGAAGATGGCAGGCAGCCTCTCGCTCTGCAAAAATAGTTATTTCTTTACTATATTTTGCTATAGTGAAGTTTTGCTGTATTTTAGTAACAGGATGTTAAAATAAATATATTGATAGTTCCTGCACGGTCCACGAACTTTCTGCTTCCTCTAAACATTTCACCTGGTAGACAGGTTGTCGATGAATGGTTCAAAAATATTAAATAATTTATGACAGACTCCTACACATGGAGGTACATGGCTTTAGGGTTACAACATTAGTACCTTTCCTCCAGAAGATTGATGATAAAAACTATTTATTGGCTAACAGTAAATATTTTGAGTACTGAATATTTTCTAAGCATAATTCAAAGCTCCAGTGCCAACCATTAAGGCCATATATAGTTCACAAGAACTTGCCCGCATATTGAGGTCATCTTCTGAGGCCCTTCTCTAGGCAGCCCCACCTTCAGAGGATGGTGCCCCAAGAAAGGGCCTTTTCAGTTGTGGTGAACGACCAAGTAACATCCTCCCTGGGCATAAAGGTCTAAATAAAGAGAGAGTTAGGGAATTTGCTATCATGTGATGGTGGATGGCATGAATACCTTTGAGAGGGGATTATACATTCGTGGAGGACAGATGGAGCATCAGTCACAGTAGCGAAATGGAACCCCCATTTCAGGAGTGGAGCACTTGAGGGACGAAAAATGGGATAATGGCTTCATGCCCTGCCTGTGATCCTGTGGCAGGCAGTTGACTGTATATTCTGCATGTTTATATTTTAATATCACGTGGACTTTGTTTTTATTGGTGATTATAAGCTACTTTGTAGAGGAAGTGTCTCAAACATGGGGTGTATAATAATAAATAAAACAAATACAGATGTAACCAAGATTCCTTTCGCCTGGTCCAGCAGGACTCATCTTATGTTCTTAAAGTATGCAACATCTCTTGCTTCTTATAGTTCAAAAATAAACATCACTTTATTGATGTGTGGAACTGCATAACCACATTTTGAGTAAAATTTTATAGGCCTTTTGCAACCCGCTAAAAATACATCAGCACTTGGATCTGGCCCTAGTCACCCTAAGCTAACCACTTTCAAGCATGACCAAAAGAACTTTGTTTATTTATGAACTTATACTCTGCTTTTCAAAGCAAAACGTAAAAATAAAAAAGCCTTCAAGAAGCTTCTTACAATATTCAGCTAGCAGTAAATACAAAAAAAAAAACAACCAAAAAAACAGTTGAATATTGCAACCAATACAATAATGTAAATTCATTTTATTTTATTTTATTTTTACAAAACTCCAATGAATTCTTATCAGCGAAAAGGCTTGTCTTTCTGGGAAGGTATGTAGAAACAAAACAAATGTCCAGCATAAGACAAAAAGTACAGATCGCTGTTGCCTATCTAATTTCAAGGGGAAGCTGATTCCAAAATGCAAGGGACACTATGCAAAAGGCTCGAGTCTTAATAGTCATGGGGCAAGTCTCCAGCTTATGTGGAACCCCAACCCCCCCCCCAGATGATCATTATCACTGGGGCTGGGATTTAGGGGATAAGGTGATCCCTCAGAGACCCTGATCCCAAGTTATTTAGTGCTTCGTATGATAACATCCAAACCTTGAACTTTCAATTCCTATGTTTTTTTTCTGCCCATCTTCTTTGTTGGGATCAGTCATTTACCTCCATGACCGTTGACCGAGCTTGACCTTGCTATTTTACTTGGCTAAGAGCTTGTTTTCTGTGTTTCATAGCAGGTAATCACTATTCTTGGATTATTGTTCTTCACCCACCTCCCCTGGCCTTTTTCCAGGAATGTTTGAATCTGTGTTCCTTTCAAATGTAAATCGGCATTGTCAAAAAATGTCCAGCCACTTCCTTATTTTGAGGACAATCAGAACTAAGTAGGTGCACCCAAGCATCTGTTTCAAGGATTAGGGTTGCCTGCAACTGGACTTTACACAACTGTACACAAGAACGTTAAGAAACAGTACCATCGTGGAAAAGTTATGAATAGCATGGCTGTTAGATATGGACATCATCGGTTTCCACTGATTTATAGAGCAATTTCTTAAGATGAAGGCAGAATTAAGTCAGCTGAGCATTTATTTATTTATTACAAGAGAAGAAGTTGTGTATTGGTCTGCGAGAAATGACAGGACTTTCAGTGGTCAGCTAAAAGGTTATTATAATGGAGGGGGAGCAAATATAACAGGATTGGTGAGCAGAGATGGATGAACATTGGGAAATGATAATTTTCTATTTCCATTGCAGGGGGGAGCAAAGAGCTATGGGGTGATTAAAGGAGATGGCAGAGACAGAGGGGGGAGGGTAAAATGGGGAGAAAAAACAGTGCTTTATTCAAACTCACAAGGCAATGATAAAGGAACAAGGCAGCAAATTTGAGACAAACCTACTTTCTATAGGTAGGTGTCTTTCATTCACAGGATGACTTACTTTTGCTGAGCATTACGCGTAGGCATTTATTGTTAGACAGATTTGCAACAGCATCATATATCTGGACACAAAGAAACTGTAACACAGCTAAATAAACATGCAGGATCAGTGACGGTACTGATGGTGGCACTACAGCAAACTCTAACCTGTAATGAGCATGGAATAATTTTAAATAAGTAAAATATTAGCCAGAGCCTTGAAATGAATCGAAGGACTATTATAGGAATAGTCAGGAGGTTGAATGTGAAAAATGCACCCAGCGCAGCTTTCTTTCTACTTTTTTGCTTGAAACAAAAGGAAAAGCTATTTTCTTTTTCCACGAAGTATCTAAAGTCTCGGGTAGCTTGAATGACAATTTCACAGCTTAAGGGGACTTTGCTCTAACTAAAGTCGGCAGGGAAATCTTGTTGCTTATAATAAGGAACCAGTATAAATTATTATTAGCTACAGAAACATACACAAAGCTGTCCAAAATCACATAAGACTACTTCCCCAGCCAACAAAGAGGGCCCCTCTGAAAATTGCAGTTTGTTCCACCACCACCTGCAAAAAAGGAAGCATGTGGTCAACCTCCTCCTCTCTCACTTAGAACAACCTCTGCCTTGACCCTCAGAAACCAGATACACAGGAACAGGCCTTCCACAGGAATTGAAAGCTTTACACTAGAGACACAGCACTAAGCTGTTCATTGCCTAAGCTATCTGCTCCTAGCACTTGCAGCTGCATTCCAAAGATGTTTCCGTTGCCCTGGAATGGCTGTAAATTTACTTTTCTGTGGAATTCCTCCCAGGAAAAAAAGTGGGGTGAATTGCACTTGATAACACATGCAGCCCTTAAGTTCTTGTCCCAGCCACTCTCATGTCTCAATTCCACAAATCTCTGGCTACAGATCTGGACAGAACTGATGGCTTATCTGAGTAGGCTGGAAAGTCCAAACTTGAAAAAGCTAACAGATGCAAGAAGGCAATGGAATGCCAGCGCTAAGGATACACTAATACTAAGTGTGTGTACTTTCCAAGGCACGATCCTATTTAATTACTTGAATTGTTTATATTTTTCTATGCTTAATTAAACAGAGTAGCAACCCGCAGCCTCAAAATCCCACATTGTTCCCCCCATATCACTAAGGGACTTGACCATATTAAAAGGATAAAAAGGGTGAGGGAACACATACTCCCTTCAACAAGAGAAATAGCATACTTCTTTTGGCTAGCTGAGTTAAAACTCTGTAAAGTTTAAAAAAAGAGGGTATTAATCCCTCTCTGCAGTTTTCAAAATTGAGCAACTACTGCTCCAGAAAGAAAGAAAGAAAGAAAGAAAGAAAGAAAGAAAGAAAGAAAGAAAGAAAGAAAAGGGTCGGAGAGAGAAAAATGAATGGTAAAATTATATTGCAGCATCTTTTTTTATCACTTGGCTTGAAAGGAGCTTAAACGTTTGGCTATTGATAGCAATTTTAGACTAAGGCGCTCTCTGGAGAGTCAGAAGTATGCAAATGTGGAGTGTTCAGAGGCACAAACACACACATGCTATACCTTTGTATTACACTGGCATTTTATTATTTAATTAAACTACTCTTATTTTTCTAGCTCGCGCATGCTTCCCTTGAGACGGTTTTGCTGTTAGCCTGCTGGCCTTGACTTCCAGCCAAAAACAATTCAGAAACAAAAAGGGACAACAAATCATATTTTCTCAGACATTTTTATCCTTCAATACAACCCTGTTTTCACACAACATCATACAGACTCTATGAAAACTGTAATTTATTGCAATAGCCATCCAAAGCAAGGGTCTTACACATCCTCCGTGGGTGCTTTCCCTTTACAATTCCTTAAGTTGTGCCATTAGTCAGGAATTGTCATGTTGAAAACGGTACGGAAGGAGGTTGATCAATACTCTACCAACATGATACTAGGATATTGAGCAAGTTATTAATTGAAATCCACAGACAGTAATCAGAAGGAACTGGAAAAATGTCTTAACATCTACATTTTCAAACACAAATTAAATTTTGTTAAAGACCCCTTTGCAAACCATCTGGCGTCCTCAGAAAGCAAGACTGAGACTGCATAATCCACAAAAATCATGTTTGGGATAAATCATAAAACCGTACATTTTCCCGTATCATGGCTAGCTCTTACCTGGTGGCAACCCTGTAGGTTTGAGTCTCGCCCATATGATGAATAGGAGCCCCTTTCTGATTTACCTGTTTTTTTAAAAAAACAACAACAGAGAAAGTAGTGTTAGCTGACATATGCGTTTCTATAAGTAATATACTGCATAATTATTTTATCTATATAGCAGACTATTTATTGGGTTGCACAGTCTATCCCTTTTCTTCAGGTTCAACTTCTATAATGCTGGAATAGAACAAAATCATTGCATATTATGCGTTTTCATTTCAGAGCTATAATCCACCCTCCATAGAAAATACTCCATTTGCCCAAACTTGAAGTCTTATTACATGGGGAAGAGTTCCCACTCATTAAAAGGCTTCATCACAGAGTTCAGTCTGGGGGCTACTTCACATTCCATTGTATGGGACACCCAGCAGGTTGGGGCAGGGCATAGACTGGTGGTGTGGGCAAAAGACTAAGCTTTACAAGGCTATAGCAAAGATACAATTTGGAAGGAAGCTTCATGGTTGCTTTAAACTAAAAAGCAAAAATAAATAAATAAGGGCAGTCCATCATGGACTGCTCATAGTCTTATCTAGTTTGGCCTCTGGTGCCCTTCATAACGACATAACTAGATAGGCCTACTGACACACTGTTCTTGCGCAACTGCCATTCATTTCCACAGGACTAGTGAAAAAGAAGTTCTTGGGGGACTGTGTTGTAAGTCACCTTCAAGATTTGGTATGATGAAAAAAAGAAAATAAATGCCCTGTTCTCATTCCAAATGTCACTCATGTTTCCTAAAGCCCTGAAACAGGATCAGCAACCTCTATCAAGAAGCAAACAACTCTCCTTTCCTCTTCCTTTTCACCCCATCCCTAAAACCTGAGTAAATTTATTTTTACGTACACAGCAGGAAGGTTACCGTGTCATGACCTGACCATAATAATTCTCACTGATTACACTGCAGTCACCAGTGAGGTCAGAGGTAATCAATCAGAAGCTCTCCAGATGGTGAATTTAGCAAAGAAACCTTTCAGAAGTCTGATTCTTCTCACTCTTTCTCGGTGTAATTCCCTAGCGAATGACCTGAGCTCGGCAGTTACACTCAGGAAAGAAAAATTTGGATCAAAAAAATGTCGCTTCCTACCAGCGTTTCAGCTGCCTCAGAACTGCAAAGGATTTGAGTGGAGTGCTGGGTTTCTGTGCCAACTCTAAGTACCTAATTTGATTCCCTTATATGCTCCTTTGATTTCCTTTAGAACACTAACTGCACATGACATAGTCAAAAATAGTTCTTGTTACTTCAGTAAGAAAACAGTTTCCAAATGTAAAGGTGAACATTAAAAAACCTGTGGGGGGGGTAGGGGGTGTGGGATTTGACTGGTGAAAAACATGAAACCCTAATAGCCCTGTTCCACGAGGGAACCAAAGAACAATATGGGTGCTGATATCAAAGAGATGGCATGAAAACCACCCAAGTGATTAAGACTACTATAGCGAAGAAGTTACAGATTAAGATAAAGTGGGCAAGGGCATATCTGCAATTATGGGGATCATACAAGATCACCAGAGATAAGATTAAATGGCTTAGTACAGCAAGAACCACATATAACACAATGTGATTGGATATCAACTACATTTGATTCATGTACGATTTACCAACGGGTGGTCAACAATAATGACACTTGGGTGTACAGATCTAATGTAATGCAGAGTTCAGGTTGTTTTCCCAATCAAGCATATAATAAATCGCAATAACTGACTATACGTAGTACAGTACATTACCCCTGCAAATGAATCATTTAATTACTATCACTATCGAAGACATGTCCTTTGCACAAGTGCCTGTGGTTTAAAGAATTTTATTTGATAATGTAATATGCATTCTGAATTTCACAGAATCATAAGCAATGAAAAAGAAAATGCTTACTTTTTTGCACTTAAAATATTGAATAAAGTACATTAAGAATCTGCTACTTCATTTCCCAGAGACAGTGTTGAATGCATGTCAAAAAATCTAGTCTTCACTTAATTAAATACATGTAAGGCACTATTTAATATTTGCTGAATATAGCTAGGCTTCAATAAAAACAGTGCCTAAGTTATGTGACTTTATGGTATAAAATAAAGTCACATTGACAAATTGTGGTTGTGCTTATTCTACAAGCTCTTAAAATGGCATCTGCAGATGTTAACATGCTCATATGAAATTATTTGTATTCAGTTACCCTGTTTAGAAATACAGGGCACACTCACGGGGAGGGGGGCTCTCGTATTGGAAAGGAATAGGAGTTACATGAACATGCAACTGTGCTCCCATTTAGTCTGCCACTTTCAATGGAGCATTTACAGCAGAATATCTCCATAGACTGAACTCATTATACGGCCAGAAAAAGTAAGATCTTGTAACCTGTTCTTGAATCATCTGTGCCTTGGAAGAAAACAGAACCAACACTACAGAATGAATTTGTCTACAGACCAAGAAAGCAATATTTCTTAAACTGAGTTTATGACTTAAGTCAGTACCATGTGCAAGTAATACAATGGATAGTAGTAATATAGCAGCAGCCATGACCAATTCAAATACTGAGTTAACAAGACACAAAACAGGGGGCAAGGTGGACAGGGGTCTTGAAAGGAATAGGTGCAGTGTAGCTTTTACTCTGCATTGCACCTGTAAGGAGAACTTCATTACTAGGTGAATCTACTAGGTGAACTGAAGCAATAAAATTTAACATTGGGGTGAGGGGCAGAGGAATAAAGCCAACAATCACAACCTTATTGTACAAAGAGCCCAGCAAACATTTCTATTTGCTGCATGTGAATACCTGTCCGCCTCCTTACTATCAGATCAGTCACAGGCTGCCTTGTTTTAATTTCAGTTGTTAAAAAATATTTATCCAGATACAAAAATAAACGCACTGCAAATTACAAGTTGTCAGGGTTAAAAATCTACTTCTATTTGTGTGGGGGAGGATAAGAGAACAGCACAGACATGAATCATTCTCAGTAATTTGAGTGTTTCCATGACATCAATGGGCACTCGTCCAGGACTCTGTCGAAGTCTGTGAGGTACCAAAGAGACATAGCAACCAGCAGGAGATTGACTTTTTTTTTAGGATTATGCTCCTTGTAAAGATTTCATCTGTAGCATCCACTTTTACCACCAAATAGATAGCTTTGGAGATCATGAGTGAACACATTTCATTCTAATAGTGTAAGCCTTTAACTTTCATTGCATCTTTATTTTTGCTCTCAAATCCAACCAGATTCCTCCCAGTTAAGAACAAAATAATCAAAATTTACAAGAAACCCTCTGGAGATGAGTGTGTGCTTGGGTATCTGTGTGTTTCAGCGTTTGTATATATTCACTATCAATTGTCATTATGGAACGAACAGACTTTTTTTTGTAAATGACATTTCGTTTTGTGGAAGGGGAAAAAATCATTTGTAAAAAAAAAAACCCTGTCCATTTAAAATTAGCTGCACTCTTTATGTTGATTTTCTGCTTAAAATTCACTGGCACATTTGTTTCAGATAATAAAATTTGAAAGAGTGTTGATAATATGCTAGAGTAGGCTCTTTAAGTAACTATTTGTGTGCATGGTTTTTTTGTTTTTTAAAGAAAGATCAACCAGAATTTCTATGCTTACTTTACAATATTGCAACATTCTCAGGTGCTGCTGAAACCCAGCAATCCAGGATGTCTATTTCTTAACTGGGGTGGTACAAACGATTGTTTATTTTTAAATGGATGGGGGGGATCTGTTTTAAAAAGAAAGAGTCTACAGCAATGTAGAAACTCGACGCATTCACTGCGGAATTTTCGACTCAACCCTCCTGTACTAGAATGCGGCAGTCGCTGCGGATATTTTTTGGCACGAAGACAATGGTGGAAGTGCCAAGCCCCATGGCTACAACTACTCAAAAGAGGCATAAGGGTAGCATTAATCGCTCAAGTCTTTTACTGCACGGAGTACTGCTGTCCATCTTTTTAAAATAAAATAAAAAATCTAATGTACTCATTAATATATATATTTTTGTATGAACTGGGGAGGGTAGAGTATTGAAATTCCAGCCAATAACAAATCTTGTCAAATGTCTGATTAATTTGTTTTTCCCCCCTTCCCTTTGACCAAAGAAGACCATGTCAATTGCTAACACAAAAGATCTATTTTTACATGATAATCAAAACCAGGGTTTCGAACGAGAGGCTGACTCACAGCAATAACACATATATTTTGCAAGTAGTGGTCTTCAGAGTAGGAAATATATTATCAATAATACTAATGCCTTTTAAAATAAATAAATGCACTCCAGTCAAAATACATATAAAGAGAAGCAGGCTTTGAACTGCCAAGGCTCTTCTCCAAGGCATAATCCACACCCGTGCACCCAATAAACACCCAAAAAATAAAAAGGAAGCCTCTCTAAAATGAACTCAACTGACTGCTTACTATGCATTTGCAAGCATTTGAGATGTACTGTAATAAAGAGCAAGAGAGTCAGAGAAAAAGAGAAGCAGTATAGGATTTCCAATCAGTCAATGAAGAAGCCAGTTGCCTCTCCATGGTGTGCTTTGAAAAATTAATCGAATTAAGTAGAAAATGTAAGCAACTTGCAAAGAATAAACGCAAGTCATCTAACTCTCACACATACCATTTTTCTTTTGCTCTGAAAGATAGGGCACCTTGTTTTTACTCTGCCATGGAAAATAATGAGGCACAGGGCAACTCCTTTCTATCTGCTGAGGGAACTGGAGGAGCAGCTATTGTTGTGAGGGATTTTGCTTCAGTGTTCATGTTGATCTTACATCTTAAAATTCTCAGAGACTTGGGCTCAAGCTGCAGAATCCAGATACAATTGAAAATGAACCCAGATGAAGAGTTTTCAGCTTCAGTTTGGCTTTAGATGAAACCATGATGGTCAACAAACTTCTGATGTGCTTGGATTGCGAACTTCTCAGCTGGGGGACTGCTTCTGTCTGGGCCCAAGCCCTTATTTTTACTGCAAGACATTGCCTTTTCCCACTGAGTTCCATTATAAATAAAAATCACCAGGAACTGAAAAATGAAAATCCATCGCAGTATATTGCACTTTGGGGTTTTTTCCACATCAATCAGTCAGCACAATATTGCATGAGCAGGCTCGCCCTCTCTTAGTGCCCACCCCCGCAATTGCAGAAACCTCCCAGAACTGCTCTAAAGGACCCTCCAGAGAGGATTATTAAATGTTCAACTCTAAAAACTTATTCACCAGCATGTAGTGTGGTAGGTATTGCTCACATCTCAAGGGAGGCTAACTGTCCTTTTGGACCACACAGCAATAATAGAGAAGTTGCCCAAAGCTTGGTATTTTACTGATACCAAATGCAGCTGGCTGTCAAAAGAAATCCAGCACTGCAGAGAGCCACAGGAATTGTTTGATACAGAACTTAATTTCAGTCCAACGCTGGCTTGATTCAGACATCACCAAAGTCTGATTTCCAAACCATGGTTTTAAGAAATAGGAATCTGCAGCAGATTCACATGGTGCCCCTCTGCTCTTGCATGGAGATTCCATACTCTGTTTCCTTGTTTGTTCTAACCAAAGCTCATCATTACATCTCAATCAGCACACTCTGTTAGCCAGTGGTGGCAGTGAGATGCAGTGTTGAGCTCACTGGGACACAAGCAGGCAAGCCACCTGCAGCCTAGAACTCCTCCATCCTTCCTGCTTCACTCCACAACATCCCCACAACACCACTGGGAGATTCTCTGCGCCTCCACTACCCTGCTGAGGAACCACCGCTATTAGCAGTAACCAGGACTTGTCTGAAAACCATGATCTGAAGTGGGATTTGGTTGCCTCTAACCATAGTTTACCCAATTCAGGCATCAGAGTGAATTATGGTTCATATTAAATACAAACTGGATGATGGAAATAGCACGCAAGAAGCTCTCAAATCTATGGTGCACTCATGATCTCCAATCCATTGTTTAGAGCAGGCATAGGCAAACTCAGCCCTCCAGATGTTTTTGAGACTACAATTCCCATCATCCCTAACCACTGGTCCTGTTAGCTAGGGATGATAGGAGTTGTAGTCCCAAAACATCTGGAGGGCCAAGTTTGCCTATGCCTGGTTTAGAGATTAGGTTTTGTGACATCTGAATTGAACAATTGTATTAAGCATCCCAAGTCAACAGGATATTAGAATAACTTTAGAGGCGCTACAAGAATTGCAGGTGCTTCAGAGATATTGGGGGGGGGGGGACACACTGAAGAATGCTGGTGTTTTCACAAAGTGAAAGACTTCAGTATATACACTGACATGCAATAAAGATTGATTGTTTCTAAAGAGACATTGCAGTGCCAGTGCAACGTGCTATTACAACAGAAGATAGTACAGTTTTACAGAGCCACCATAAGACAAAGGAAATGAAAGCCTTAAAGCTGCACTTAACAGAAGGATGCTTCCAGGTGGGCAGTTTTTCAGGTGTCAAGCTGATTCAATGCACCTCACACCATGCGCAAGACTGTGCCAATTCCTGTGTTGACCCTATTCGTTTAAAGAAGGGGTGGCTATTGTGTGGCCCTCCAGATGTCGCTTAACTCCAAGTCCTATGAACCCCAGCCAACATGGCCAACAGTCAGGGACGATGGGCACTGAAGTTCAGCATCTGGAGGGCATCCAGGTTTAAACAGAGGCATTGCAAAATTGGCATGTGTGGAATAAGTGAAAACTGTCCAAGAACATGCCATTGATTGGAGACTTATCCCCCGAGATGCTTTTGCCCCCGTTTCCACTTGGGTATTTTAGCATGCACACAAAACAGCCTTCAAAACAGATAGTACTTGGAGAAATCCTGAAGTTAAACCCAACACAGAACACTGTTGACCTAAGTGCATGTAACACAGTACTTGCTCATTATTTTGGTAGCTGGTTAATCAAAATTATTGCTTCTCAAGAGTCTACCCAGTTGTGGTTTATTCCTGCATAAACGATAGTCATTGTGTAATCAATAGTCATTGTGCTGCCACTGCTGCTATTTTAAGATCAAATTGATACTGCAACATTAGCAAAGTTGCTAGTTTGCAAGTGGGAAGTGCTGTTTCACATTTTAATGAACATTTAAGGAAGGAAGGAAGGAAGGAAGGAAGGAAGGAAGGAAGGAAGGAAGGAAGGAAGGAGAAAGAAAGAAATTGAAGAAATGAAAAGGGGCAACTTTAGTCACACAGAAGAAGCCCAGCTGAAGACTCAACCAGTAGAGTTCTGATAGTGGAGAAATAAAAGCAAATATACTGTATTTTGCTGTGTATAAGACGCCCCATGTATAAGACAACCCCTATTTTTTTTTACCCCAAATTAAGAAATTAAGTTGTTTAGCTTTTTTTTCGGGGGGGGGGAGGTCACTTCCGCCAATCGCTCACCCGCCTGCCCACCACTGCCAATTGCTTGCCACAGCCACTGCTGATCGCACACCTTGCCGCACTGGTACTGGATGGAGTTGACCTCTCTTTAGGCTCAAGTTTACATCTCAGGATGGGGTGTTCTCCTTGACTCACCTATCTGTGGCAGTAGCAATGGCTAGCAATGTCTTTAATCAGTTTAATCACATATATCATCTGCAACAGCAGACCTTGCCTCACTTACTAATGGTGTGGACAAGAGACATGACCTTTTCCATTGTGGCCCCTTATCTGTGGAAATCTCTGTCATGAGAGCCTTTGGGAGGGGGGGGCTTCTTCCCTGTTTTCTTTTCTTAAAAGTCTTTAATCTATTCTGCCTTTGAACAAAATGGTAAGATGGACTTTAAATTGCTACCGTTCAATGTCTGATTTATTTATTTACAAAAAAAGTGATACTATTAACTTGCTTTTCTGAAGAGTTTCAGTCTTAATGTATTAGATAATATTTATTTAAAAACTTTTATGAACTGCTTAATATTTTAAAATCCCCAAGTGGTCTACAGTCTAAAAACAAACGTTGAAACTGAAACACAAGTTAAAACCAGCAAAACAGCAGTATAAAAACACACAAAAGCATATGGAGCAGAAATTCAGAAGACTCAAACATGTAAAACAGGATCCAATCTTTTGGGTCAATGAAAGTCTGAGCAAATCAGTGTTACTTAAAAATGATTTAATATGAATATAAGCCACCTTGGAAAAACTTTGTGCTCTGAAATGTGGCACAGAATTTTTTTTAAAAAAAATTTAATTACTTCCTGGACACTATTTCCCCACATCTAATACAATGATAACAGTAAGACACCCCCACCTAAAAACACCCTCCTCTCTTAGCCAGTTTATAATCTTAATATCTGATACTAATGCATAAGGACTACATAATGCAATGTATAGTATTTTTCATGCCTTTTTTAAAGTTAGTACCAATAAATATTTGTCCAGCATTGACAAATCAGGTTTCCTAATGGATCCACAACCTCAACGCTTACAGAGCATACATATATTGTTTGTGTCACAAAGAACACTAGGGAGTCACAGCCTTAAATTGTGCTTGAACAATACTACCATTTTTAAAAAGAAAATGGTAAGTAAATAGTTCTGAATATCCTGGACTTGAAATAGTGATGTGTTCAATAGATGCAGGAACTGAAAACAATACAAATATAATATGGTCCTTCAATTAAGGCTTAACAAAACAAATACGTTACTATTCGGTAGCCTTGAAAGCAAGTCTATTTCTTGGGTTAAAAAATATTTTACCACCATGATTCATCTCTAAATTTGCCTGCTTTTTCTAGGCAAAATAAACTCAATAAACAAGAGGATTTCACTCATGTAGCACTCTATACCTCAGTCCCAATGTCTGGGAGCAGAGAGTTCCTGATTATCCACTACAGTACAGCTTATTTTACATCTGAAATAAAAATGTATTTTCACCAGTCATCTAAATCTCAGGATTTGAAAGCTTGGGAGGGGGAATATTCAGGAAAATTTGTTGTTTTTTAGTCGTGTCTGACCCTTCGTGACCCCCTGGACCAGAGAATGCCAGGCACGCTTGTCTTCCACTGCCTCCTGCAGTTTGTTCCGACTCATGTTGGTAGCTTCGAGAACACTGTCCAACCATCATTCAGGAAAATATGTATGTATTTTTTTGAAGTATGTATATACAGATTCCATAAGAAAAGATTGCAAAGTCCTTTACAACAAGAAAATACATCAAATCCAAAAATATGATTCAATTTACTCAACACACTCATTCTGTGTCTACTAACATACCTGTATCTCAACCTATACCAATACTCATTCGCCCAAACTTACACCCATAAACACATGGTACCTTCTCAACAATTGCACACCCAAACAACCCCCTAAGTACATATGCAAAAGACCCCACTGCGGCATTGGCAGCCTAACAGCCTAATGAGATGCAGGCTGCCCACTAGCCCCAGTAAAAGTGAAAATATAATAAAATATGCCGTTCAGGCAAAAAAATACCCGTTCACAGTGGGTTCAGGCTCTCACCTTAGTAATCAAATAAATATAGGATTTTAAAAAATCTATATCTAGGTCCCAAATGCACTATTTAAAGCAGGAATACTGAGATCAATTTAAGTACCATCCTTTATTTCACACCCGAAGCCCACCAAGTCTCAAAATATCACACAAAGCATGAGCCTAAACTTCCAAGGTCTCTTATATCTGACAGGTCCCTGGAAGTGACTAATCCAGTAGCATGACAATTAGGCAATGGAAAGGGAGCAAGGGCTGTATTTCAGGGGTAAGAAGCAAATCCAGGAGAACCTGGAGTAGCCCCATTGCTTATAAGGCTTTCATCGACTGTTCTCATTTTTGTTATGGTTGAACAGTGGTCCAAGAAACCTATCTACTACAAGAAGCTTCCTTTTATCTCAGTATTCTTAAGTTCAAATGCAGAAATAAGCACCTGCTCTTTCAAGCCTCTGGAAAGTCTGGATTAAAAGCAAAGCAACCCATCATTGGTTAGGGGCCAACAGGCCAAGAGGCCATTGCTCGATATTGCTGGTGCTTGATTAAGTATCTGGAAACTTTGGCTTTTCAGTCAACAAGGAAGCACGGCTATCTTAAAACAACTGAGTTACAGATTTCTGAAGTCTTGAAAGGAGCAGAATTGAAGGAGTACAATAAGCACTGATAGCCACTTGCTTAGATGGTTTTAAAAAGAGTTAGGGAGATTCATGGCAGGTAGACATTGATGGACTGGTAGCCATGACAGTGAAGCCAAATACAGAGCCAGTATACCTCTGAAGATATTGCAGATAAAGTAATTAGTAAAGATTGTGGTCTTCATAACCTGCTTGTGGGTTTCCTAGAGGAATCTGGCTGACCCCTGTAGGAAGGCAATTGCTGCATTAGAAGAATTACTGGTCTGATCCAGCAGACAATTCTTGGATTCTTATCCATCATGAATTCCATGCACATATACTTTAAATCACTACTGCTTCTTTGATCCAGTTTTTTGTTTGGTAAAACAAACCATGTGGGTCAGCAAATGGCTCAGAATATCTATTTTTAAACCATATATTTAGGCTAGTGGATAAATCCACTGTTTGGATCATTATGAAGAGCAATTCCCATTCTGGCCAGAGGGCTGTCTTTTGTCCTAAAAGTAAACCAGGTTTTGTAATCTCAAATTTTCACACCATTATGCTGCTGCCTGAGGGCTTGGGGCGCTGCTGCCAGTCAGAATAGAAAATAGTGGGTCCGGTGGACCAGCAGTCTGCTTCCAGATCCACACCACACATTTAACGCACACACTGCACTGATTTAAAGCACATGGCTTCCTCCAAAGAATGATGGGAAGTGTACTTTGTTAAGGGCTTGTGATGGGGAAAACTACAGTACCCACGATTCTTTGGGGAATGTCATGTGATTTAAATGTGCACTGGATTCACTTTAAGTATATGGGGTGAATTTGCAGTTTAAGTCAGCTTTATCTGTCCATATAATGAACGAAAGGACAACATGGTAAATGGGATGTATTGTATAGAAGACTAAAGGATGCACATGGAGAGGGGCAAATCCCAGAATCTTAGAACAGTTGGAAGTCATTTAGTCCAACTCTCTGTGTGTAACTGTCATTCTGCTGGTGCATCTCTGGTCCTAACATAATGGAAGTATAAGGATGGCCTGGTAAAAGGAGGCAGGATGGAGGTTTATAAAATTATTTCTGTTAATTTTAGGCATGATGTAAAATTTGCCCCACTTACCTGTGCGCTTGGTGCCAGCGTGATCCACTATTCTCAGTGCTGCCAGTTGACATTTTAAATCCCCCCTTTACTTTCACCCACAAGTCTGAGGGCCAGAAGCACGTATCTCCCTCCAATCACATGGCCAAACTCTATTTGCTGTGTGTGTCCTCATAAAGCCAGATCAGAGGAAGAGCAAAAAATGTTACCACCTGGTGATTTATGGGTAAAAAACACCCCCTGAAGCACCAGGAAACTTTGTCACTGTCTGCCCCAATAAGAGGTGACCTGAGAAAGCATGCTCTGTGTACACAGGTAGGCAGAAAGCACTTCAAAAATGCATTATCGGCAATAAATGCATTATAACCATTTCAGTGGAATATGCTTTAGAGCATGGGTAGGCAAACTAAGGCCCAGGGGCTGGATCCGGCCCAATCACCTTCTAAATCCGGCCCACAGACGGTCCAGGAATCGGAGTGTTTTTACATGAATAGAATGTGCCCTTTTATTTAAAATGCATCTGTGGGTTATTTGTGGTGCCTGTCTGGTGTTTTTACATGAGTAGAATGTATGCTTTTATTTAAAATACATCTCTGGGTTATTTGTGGGGCATAGGAATTTGTTTATATTTTTTTTTCAAAATATAGTCCAGCCCCTCACAAGGTCTGAGGGACATTGGACCGGCCCCCTGCTGAAAAAGTTTGCTTACCCCTGCTTTAGAGACACAAATAGTATCGGATGGGGATAAAGTTGTAAAATTTCCAAAAATTTTGAAGATGGGGGAAGGGGGAAGGGGGACACACATTTTGGGGGTTTTCAAGCAAACAAAGAGAAAGAGGAGAGGAGGAAAGCATCAATGAACACCACATGAAATGTAATCAGACTCTTTTTCGAAGCTATCACAATCAATTTCTGTTTCTTTACATTTGTCATCATATTTAACATGGATTTCTAAAAACTGAAGGCTTGCCCAGATTAAAACTAGCTCCTGAGCTTTTACATGTCAGTTTATTTCCTGATTTGGTGTGAGTATTTCCAAAGACAGACCAGTTTCACATGCTGCAGAAGATGGAGCTATCTGGAGGAGGAAGAGGAGGCCTTGCCACCATGTTGCAGGAGGGATATGCTTGGCAGAATCCCAGACTGTACTCATTTGATCAAATAGCTGAAGATGCTCTGTATTCTGAAACATTTGAGAGTACCTTTCAAGCACCAAGCCCTAAGTGGGCTGCTTGCTTTATAACCCTGTCAAATTCAGAAACAGTAATATAGACACTTTCATTTCTGCCTTTAAATCTTGGATCCAACAGATTTGCAGCTGCATGAATGGGATGGAAACAAAATTATATTGCTCTGTACTTTTTCCCAGTCCCAATCCTTTGAGGCCTAGTCAAGAGGACAGAAACAGATCTACCAACTAGCCCAACAAGCAGAAGGTCACAATCAAAGAAGGCACTGAATCTTTCTTTCTTCTCTTGTTGTCAATGATTGCAAGCTCCAAGAAGCGGAAATGCATCTTGCTCTTGCATTTGAGAGTTATATTCTCAGTGTACAAGTGAGGACTTGTTTGCCCTCAGTGTACAGAAATTGTTGGCTTGCTGATCGGAAAGTTGGCGGTTCAAATCCACATGACGGTGGTGAGCTCCCATTGCTCTGTCCCAGCTCCTGCCAACCTAGCAGTTTGAAAGCACACCAGTGCAAGTAGATAAATAGGTACCACTGCGGCGGGAAGGTAAATGCATTTCCATGCACTCTGTCACGGTGTTCCATTGCACCAGAAGCAGTTTAGTCATGCTGGCCACATGTCCCGGAAATCTGTCTGTGGACAAATGCCGGCTCCCTTTGCCTGAAGTGAAATGAGCACCACACCCTTTGACTGGACTTAACCGTCCAGCGCTTCTTTACCTTTACCTACAGAAATCGCAATGGTCTGATACTGTACATAGTCTTGCATAAAGGTCTTCCTGATACACGGTTTTATAATTTTTTTTTATTTTCTTGCTGGGGCGGGTACATATATACGTAAGTGCCCTGTCTTAAATATTTGCTCATCATCCTAAAAGAAAACATGTTCTATATATATATATATATATATATATATATATATATATATATATATGCAGGTTTTGGTGTTTTCGGGTATCTTCCCGTGTAAGAGTTGGGGTGTCTAGGCGACGTTTCGACGAGGTCTCACTCGTCATCTTCAGGCTGGTGCTTTCGGCTTCTTGTTACTAGAACAGAGCAGGATCTCAGTGTTTGAGTTCCTATAAATACTCGTCGAAACGTCGCCTAGACACCCCAACTCCCACACGGGAAGACACCCGAAGACACCAAAACCTGCACTCCTGCACCCGCGAAAATCCACGAAAGCAAACATACATATATATATATATATATATATATATATATATATATATATATATGCTTTCGCAGACCCCCACGGGCACAGGAACGCAGGCCCCGGTGTCCTCGGGTATCCTCCCGCGCAAGAGCTGGGGCGTCTAGGCGACGTCTCGACGAGGTCTCACTCGTCATCTTCAGGCTGGTGCTTTCGGCTTCTTGTTACTAGAACAGAGCAGGATCTCAGTGTTTGAGTTCCTATAAATACTGTTGAGGGGGTGTGGTGTATAGCCTCCAACGTTCTGGGCAGAGAGGAAGTTCCCAGGTTAGTGTGTCTTTTCTTCTTTTGTTCATTAATTACTTGAGGGATATCTTGAGTGATTTCTTGAGTGATATTCTGAGTACCACTTAGGAGGGTCATTAGGTGTGGATTAGTTGCTAAAGCTTTCGTGTCTTGACCTCTTGACCTTGTGAAGAGTTTTTTCTGAGAAGATGGCTGTACTGCACTTAGTTGTGCTCTGGCTTGGCTTCGTGTATAGGGGCGAGCTGTGGTTTTGTGCCCTGTGCCAGCCAGATCTGTGTAGGGATTGCAGGGGGGTGCAGCATCCGGAGGTGCCACTATGGTTTGGCTACTGGATGGTGTCTGTAATTTATCTGTGGAGAGGGTCTGGGTTTGGGTCTGGTGTGGTTGATTGGAGATGGCGTTCTGTGTGCCATCCCTCAAGTAATTAATGAACAAAAGAAGAAAAGGCACATCAACCTAGGAACTTCCTCTCTGCCCAGAACGTTGGAGGCTATACACCACACCCCCTCAACAGTATTTATAGGAACTCAAACACTGAGATCCTGCTCTGTTCTAGTAACAAGAAGCCGAAAGCACCAGCCTGAAGATGACGAGTGAGACCTCGTCGAAACGTCGCCTAGACACCCCAACTCTTACACGGGAAGACACCCGAAGACACCAAAACCTACATTCCTGTACCCGTGAAAATCTACGAAAGCATATATATATATATATATATATATATTCATTGGAAGAGGAGGCTTGACCCCTACCAAATTATGCTGGCATTTTTCTTCAGGCCATCACATGGGAATGATGTCATGCATACAGCACCTCCAAAAGGCATCTACATCTCATACCAAATGTATACATGCCCCAGGAGTGGGGAGCAAGCTGTCTTTCGGGGGAACTTGTTCACCATAACCAATCTTCTTATGGAGAAACCTCTGATAGACAATTTGCCCCAAATAGCCCAGGCCTCTCCACAACGCAGTTGGAAAACCATTGCACTAGGTGCACCCAAGAGTGCACTGGGGGATTCAGAGAATATGCTGTAGGTGCAGATATACTCTGCCTCCACGGTTAGAGGTAGCAATGCTTCTGAATACCAGTTGCCAGAAAGAAGCCACAGGAGGGGAGAGCGCTGCTGTGCTCAGGTCCTGTTTGCAGACTTCCCGTGGGCATCTGGTGAGAACAGAGTTCTGGACTAGATGGGCTTCTAGCCTGGCCCTGCAGGTCTATTCCTATGTTTTTACACACCACAAACTTGAAAGCAGTTTAAAAACAAAACGTCTAAGCAAAAGTGTCTTTATCAGATGTGCTTAGATATTATCACAGATAAATAGGCAAAGATTCATGGGGCTGTTTAGGGTGTGTGTGTACAGGTCTATATGTACCTGTGCTATATGTACACATGCCAGGCAGGGAAGGAGGATTTTTAAAAGATGCAATGCAATGATTGACCTTGATTCTTTGCATCCATATTTAAAAAGCAAATATAGAATGCTATGTCTTGCTTTTATTTTGCCTACAATGTTCATTTTTGTGCAATATATATTACTTTACCAATCCCAGCTAACTTTACCTCTCCTCCTTCAGAGCTGCCTTATTGGTAATTTTTAAAGTGCTCATGGTGACAAGCTATCACTAGGAAAATACACTAAGTTTGGAACATGTCTAAATCCTCATATATGCTAGCTGTGCTTCATCTATTTCAGCACTTTGTACTATTCACAGCACCCTGGTATCAAACTATATCCATTAAAGTAATTGTGATCATATTAAGGTATCCAAATAATGAGAGTTTCACAGTGCTGTGTGGTTAGCTTTTGTATGAAAATACTAAAAATAATTCAGCAATTTATACTTTAACCTTGTTGGCAAATTGACATCTACTAATGATAATATAAGATACCAATAATTCAGATAACATCAGTGCTTTTTTTCTTAAAAAATGTTTAGGGGTACTCTCATTTTCTTACTTGTCTTGAAATACTGCCCCTCAATCATGCCAAACTTAGATTCACAACATGTTTAATGGTGTGTGTACCCCCTGCGTACCCCGCAGGGGGTAGCATAATTGGCAAACAAGGAAATAAGGTAATATTAGGAATTTCCCAAGTGAAAGACCAATGAAAAGTTTAAGAAATTAGCATTATCCAGCAGAGGGCATCCATAACCTAATATGATAGTTACACTTGAGACCTGCTTTTTCCTCTCTTGCCACAGGTATGAAAATTGTTCTGAAAATACAGGGAAATTTGCCACTTCATCCAATAATCAACATAATGTCAGGTGCGCTGTAGGGGGAAAAAACCATCACAAATTTGGAACAAATTTATGGTTGCTCTCACAAACGGATACTTTCAGAAAATCAAGCAGCACATGTTATTTTTAAGCAGCCATCAACTGCAACTTTGAGAAGAGAATAACTTTTTAGCACTTTCTAAATCTTCCCCCCTTCTACACAATAATGGATTTTGGAGCCAAAGCAGCAGAAAATTCTAAAGTTTTTGATTGTACACCTTTTATTGAATTCAGCCGCTCAAAGGAAAAGAATTAAAAGCAAAAAAAAAAAAGTTAGAGTCTATCACTAACACTTGTAAGAAATACAGTGGTGCCTCACAAGACGAAATTAATCCGTTCCGCGAGTCTCTTCGTCTAGTGGTTTTTTTCGTCTTGCGAAGCAACCCTATTAGCTTAGCGCTATTAGCGGTTTAGCGGCTATTAAAGGCTTAGTGGCTATTAAAGGCTTAGCGGATTAGCGGCTAAAAGGCTATTAGTGGCTTAGTGGCTTAGAAAAAGGGGGGGAGCGGGGGAAAATCGGAACACTCGCAAGACGTTTTCGTCTTGCAAAGCAAGCCCATAGGGAAAATTGTCTTGCGAAGCAGCTCAAAAACGGAAAACCCTTTCGTCTAGCGGGTTTTCCGTCTTGCGAGGCATTCATCTTGCGGGGCACCACTGTAGTACTAAAATAGGAACTGAGTATTGCCATTACTGCAAAACCAAGGTACTGCAGGCAGCTACAGTGGTAGTTGGAAAATATCCCACTCCTCTATTTGTCTATTTAGACCCAACAAATAAACCCTACATTTTGCAAGATGGAACTCTGTGGTTACCCTAAGCATTCCTCTACTTGTGCTTCCAAACTTTTTAAATCTGATGTAGATTTGTTGGTTGTAAAGATATGCTGAATATAAATATATAGTAAATATAAACAGAGTAGTAAAATATATATCTCTCTCTCTTTCTTTCTTTCTCTCTCTCTCTCTCTCTCTCACACACACACACACACTCACATACGTTCAGTGATCTTGGGGGACATGTGCTAAGTTTATTAGGTGAATAAGCACAGCTTCCAATTATAGTCATGGGAGCTTGAATGGGAGACCATGCAAGCGCCATTGAAATAAATGGAAGTTGCACGACAGCAGGGATCGGTGGATGGTACCCAAGATCTACAAAGCAGGCAGTTTAGGTTACACGTAGGTCACAATAAATAATACTCATTGCTTGGCCAATGCGAGCTGCAACATTGCTGCATAAGTTGAAATGACAAGCTTTTATTATTCCTAAGCACTTGATTTCTGAAACATTTGCACAATCTGTTAAGTCCAGACAAATTTAAATGGTTCTGACATGCAGCCTGCTAGGGTCAGTGACAAGGATAATGCCTCTGTTCGCGGGTAAAAATTTGTGGCATATAGGTCACTCTCTTAAGGGGAATCAACTGTGTGTTTCTTCTTTGCAGCTCCACCACAATCCTTCATCCTGCAGCCTGGAGCTGAGAGTGAAATGCAAGAAAGGAGTCGAGTGCTCAAAGCAAAAATCTGCTTCCAGGACAATCCATTATATCTGACAAGTTAAATGTTCCATGGTAGACCATATGGCATGAGAGCAGGGCTGACGATGGAAGAGGGAAACTCAGCAAATGCATCACAATTAAGGAGTTTGACTATAGTCTATACTTTGATTTGCTTTATTTTTAAATATTTTTTTTTAATTGTGGGGGCCATATAAATTTAGCAGTAGCCCTAATTAGACCTCACTATAGGTTTTGCTTGCCAACTGCTCACCAAAATGTTGTTTCTTTCATCTTAAAGCTATTGCAATTTAAAATAGTGATCTCCATTCACACAGCTTCTATTCCTAAATCTGCTAGAAACCCTAGGACCTTTATATTACTTAATGTTATGTCTATACATGGCACAGACGTTAAAACACAAGGAAGGAGGAATCTAGCCACATTTCGGATTTAGACTGGTCCAGTTAGGCAGGATAATAATATGAAAATGAGTCATTGCTCCAACTCCAATTCTCTGGACTACTGTCCTTAAGTTCTCTGTGGGAGGATACCCGCCCCCCGCCCCTGCCATGTCTACTCAGAAGTAAATTCAATTGGATTCAGTGGGATTGTATACTAAGAAATGTTAACTTCCTCCAAAGAAGCTGGCTTGTGACACCCTCTAACTTTCTCTCTCTTTATCAAAAGTATTTGAGAACATTCCATGACATCAATACCAGTAAGTATCAAGAAAAGTTTTATTTGCCTTGGTTAATACAGTCATGGGGTGACAACCAATGTTACTCATACTTAGAGTAGGCCCTTTTGGAGTACAGTTACATGGGATGCCCAGTGGTCTCTCACTCTGACAAACATCGGGTTGTCACATATTTAGCTTCAGTAATGGAACCCATTAAGTGCTCAGAACCAGCACTTCAGTTCCTGCACTCAATTGGATGGATCATAGTTTCAGTATGTGAAATGTCAGGTAGTAGTCCACTGAGCTTTACTCAAGAGTAAACCTACTGAAAATAATGAACATGATTAGGTTCGGTCCATTCATTTCAACAGGTTAACTTACAACTGAATACCAGCCATTTTATTCAAGATTCAAACGTGCAAGCATATGGGACTCTCAACTGGATAAATTTTTAGTTGATGAATTGATTAATTTTGCAAAGTTTCTTTTTTAAATAATGCACATGTGTTGCACTGCACTCATGTTACACCAGCATCAGAATGGAGAAAGCAAGAAACAGCAGTGACCCTGCCGTTGTGGAACTCCATCTTATGGAATGTACATCTGGATTCCTCCTTGCTCAACATTTTAAAAGGCCTCACAGATATTTTTATTTCAGTCTGCTTTCAACTGCTGATGTCAGTCAGGAGCAGGAGTCACCAGTGCAGTGCCTGTGGGTGCAAGTTTGCCCACCACTGCCTCCTATGGTGCCCCTGAAAGGTCTGGGTAAATATCCCCTCAAAAATCCACAATGCATGAGAAACTGTTCGCCCCAGCCCATCCTTTCCTACATGTTCCACAGCAGCTATTTTGTGCTTTTGAAAAACCGCTACAACAGTCATTTTGTGACTGGCACCCATGACAGTTTCCCAAAATTCCAAACGCATCCACCGACCCTCAAAAACTGGTGACTCCAAGTCTGGTTTAAAATGGTTATTGAGTGATTTATCCTTCCTCTCTAAATTTTGCTATCGTATTTCAATTATTTTATATGCATTTCATAGTTTCTTTTTAAAAATTTAATAATTTCAACAACCGTACATTACACTGCATTTAATGTTAGTTTTTGCTACAGTGGTTCATTTTCTAAGCTGCTTCATTAAAGCTTTTGCCCGGAAAAATAGGGATATAAATATTTCAATAATTTTTTTTAAAAAAAATATATCTTAAAAGAGGCATTCTGTCCCACATGAGATAAAAGAGAGAGAGAGAGAGCTAGGGTTAATCTCGGCTGCTGCTGTTGATTCTAGAAAACAATTATCATTGTCTCTTATTAAATACCTTAAAGTGAAGCTGGGCGACGAGCAGATTCAACGAGTTAAGGACTACAAAAAAGTAGGGGAAAGTGTAACATAAATATGAAAATCTCCCCCATGCTGTGCCTTTCCAAACAGGCAGTGGTGCCCACATATCCAGTTTTATGCTGAAGTACAAACTGGGAGTGCTGAAGACCCAGAGCATATGGGCATGAACGAATGAGGCACCTTCATAACTACAAATGTGGGTTTACTGTTGCCAGCTGCAAAAAAAGAATGGGCCAGTGTGGCCTTTGGATATTTGCTCTCCCAACAGAAGCCCAGTGGGGTGGAGGGCTGCATAGTTTAAATGCTGCGCTGTGCTAGCCATGGGTTTTGCCTAGCTACCTTGCCCAATGGAGAACCGTTTTGGTGGCTAAACATGAACAAGATAGGGATTGGGATCCAATGATTTGAACATCACTTGGAAGGAAATGGCACCTGTCAGCAGATTGGAGAGGGAGGCAATTTTCATAAATTGCTCCTTCCTCCTGAAGCCCCTCTACCCTTCAAAGCAGATTTTGGGGAAGGGGTACAGGAGGGAGGCTGCAGATGACAGAGAGAGAGAGAATCACCCCAAATTGCCTTTATCCTTGTTCTGATGTTGGATAACTTCCCTGAGCATCGTGGCCATCACCCAGCATGCTTCCTAAATTTGAGCTACAGTGGTACCTCTGGTTACGTAATTAATTCCTTCTGGAGGTCCATTCTTAACCTGAAACTGTTCTTAACCTGAGGTACCACTTTAGCTAATGGGGTCTCCCACTGCTGCCGTGCGATTTCTGTTCTCATCCTGAGGTAAAATTCTTAACCCCGAGGTACTACTTCCGGGTTAGGGGAGTCTGTAACCCAAAGTGATTGTAACCTAAGGTGTTTGTAACCCGAGATACCACTGTATTAGTGATTTGTAATTATACACGCACATATAAATAAGTGCACAGATTCACACGTTACTCTATCCACATATAACCTAGAGCAATGAGTGCAAATGAGTGGTAAATAATTCTTTTAAATGACCCTTGTTTCATTCATCCATAAAAGTTCAAATATCAAAATATTTAATGCAAAAATATTTTGTATATTCTTTACCACTGGAGGGAAATTAAGTTCATTACAATATAATTATTTGAAGATATTTGTGTTTCTGAATGTAAAAAATCCTGCTTCTTGTCATTTGTATTCCTGTGCCTTTATTAGCCCTGTCACTACAATTGCCATTTACATATCGCTGGGGTGACTCTTTTAACTACTGACAACTACTTCAAAAAAAGGGGGGTTCTAAAACAGTTATTAGGGGTGGGCATGTCACAATTTGAGCATTAGTGTTACATGCCTAAAGACAGCATTGCCAGCCATCTCTAAGCCTTCATTAATTAAGACATTTGGAATTTTACACTGAATTTTAAGTACAAGTTTTTAGTTTTCTCATCTATGTGAAAGTTAAGTAAAGGAAATTTCAGGTTTCAAAACCAAATGTAGGTAGTGTTAAAATCTGGTTACTTTAGAACTGCAAATACTTCACGTCACAAATAAGCAGCCATGCCTTTTAGGTTTACATTGCACACAATTTCTATCTTAACAGACCCCCCAGAATGCATTGCTCCTGCTTCGTGGTGCCTATTGGTTCAAGCCACAAAAAGAATTACGGTGCTCTAAATATATTCCTGCCTTTAAAAGCTTACAAGTCAAGGCAGGTACAGAGCATGCAAATACAATTTACAGATGTTCAGTTACAGTTAAAACTCCAGTAGCCAAGAGGATGATGTTCGTTTAATTGCATCTTTGACATTCATCTATATCCATAAAGAACGTATCCTCTTCCTCCTCATCCTACAGATTTGTACAGCGGTGAGCGAAGCACAGTGTGGTTTGCACCAACACATCCACAGCCGCATTCTAGTGGAAGGTACATCTGCGGATGCTGCTACTTTCCATTTCATTAGACCCAGCAGTGGTTGCATTTCGGCAGAATAGGTGTGATCCAATGGAGCTTTAAGTCTTGCTCAGTCTCACGCTGAATGACAATCCTTTGTGCACAATGGACATTAGCAGCATGGTGGGATCCAGAATTTTAAACAGTTTTTTTGAAGGCAGATAAAAGAAAATGAATGGCACCCTACTCAAATGGATGCAAAATAAGAAAATTATGTTACGGTGTCAATCCATGTAGAGAGGGTGGGAAGAACTGTCCTCGCTCTTGATTGTATTTGTGACATCACAATGTACGGAGCTCTGATTAGCTGCATGGCATTGTCAGGAAGCCTGCTTAGAATTAGGACAAACCTTCCTAACCTCGTTCTGATCTGGCATCATTATCTCATCACAGGGATAATTCTAACAGCCAATGTGATCTCTCATAGTCTAGGTGGACCATCTCAGGGATGAATTCATGTTTGGTTTGGTTTTTAAAGGCAATGAAGCTGCAAAGCAGAGAAAGAAGGAGGTGTGAAGAGATGCAGGGAATGGAAAAAGCAAGTAAAGAAGTGTGGCAAAACTACCCCTCCCCCTCCATGAAAAATTTTAGTTGGCAAAAATTTGGCGCTGCCTTGCTGACTGCATCTCTCCAAGGACTGGCTACTGTGTTATAGAACACTCAACCCAACCAAATGCCTTGTGTCAGCTAGTTAAAGTCTAGCTTTGCTCAGGAGTTTTCCACAGTAGAACTGGGATAATAAATGAGAGAAGCAGATTCAAAGCATAGCAACTGAACGCACTTTTAAATCGGGTCTTTTGCACTACTGACCTTATATACAAAACCCAAATCCATAGACTAAATTTGCCAGCGCTAGTAGTATTTTTTATTTTTTTATAAATGTGCTATCACTGCACATTTTCCATATGACATTTCTCTCTCTCTCTCTCCAAAATATTATTGAACAACGGGGGGGGGGGAGGGATAGAAAGGAGCAATTTAATTATGAATAAATATGAGGAGGACAACAAGGCCTAGAAGAAAGAGGAGGAAATGGGTGTGTTATGGAGGCTGCAGTGATGCTGCCACTACTTCCCCAACAACAATGAATGTCCTGTCGAAAATATGCCAGATTGGTTACTGAAGCATCAGGGACACCCCCACACATTTCTAAACCAATGTTTTGAGCCACAAGCATGGCACCTTTTTAATAATACTGAAACTTCAAGGAAGCCAAATTCTGCATTTGGCAGGTTCCATGCATACACCGGGGGGGGGGGGGGGCACGGTTCTGCTTTTAAAAAACATTTTTAATTAACAAGATTACAGTAATACAATAATACTACCTTAGCTGTGGCAATAAACTGTCTACAGTCTATGGCTACCGCTGCATTGAAGAAAGCCATGCATGTATCAATGCAAGTATGCACACACAGAAGGCAGTTTGGGGGCTGGAGGGAAAGGGAATAAAGAAAAGAAAGGGAAGAAGATACAGTTCTACAAACTCACACCAGTATAATGAGGCAGGACTTTGTGCTTTGTAAACCTAAGTACTGTATACAGATCAACATTTTTTTTATTGCTAATTAATATGCCCATATGGTAAAATAACACCTTATCCAAGGAGCTTCTAAGCACAGTAATTGTCAGCCTTGAACTTGCATAATGTTAACATTGTTATCTGAAATTTTGGCATAGTTTGAGTTTGAAAGCCAGTGTTTCTTAACCAATATGAAATACAATTAACACTCTAGGCTAAGTATGTATTTTACTAGAGGCTCGACTAAGATAATCACATTTGCAGTTAGCAGTGAGATAGTATTGGAAAAAGAAAAGAAAAGTTAAATCTAACACACTGTCAATAGTGGAATTTGTTATAAGTACATACATGCCAACTACTCGTGCCCCACGTCATGGAGCGCCAATAAAATAATGGTTTTGGGGTGGGGAGAGGATAAAGACTAAACAAAAGACTGAAGAGTGTGATGCACATCCCAGCTATCTTGTTTTTAATGGCATTAAAATAGATTAAAATATAGAAACAATTGAAGTTCAACAATAGTTTATTGATTGACTATCAATATATTAATCAGTTATTTAGGAACTTTTACCCATTGGGGGGAAAACCCCATAGTAGCAGCATAGAGCAGAATCCTCAGAAATAAACCTGATTTATTTAAACAGGGTTTTCTCCCAGGTAAGTGGGGTTAGGATTGCAGCCTAAATCTATGGTCTTGGCTATGCTCCTCCTAACTGGAAAAACTAATAATATTGGCAGGTGGGTTGCCTGTGGTGGGACACCGCTGATGAGGCTCTTGTGTGGCATAAGAAACAATATGCAATTTTTACCTGCCATTTCTATGGACTATGAGAGCTAACCAGTGGTGCCTGACAGATTAGTGGACCGAGATAGTTAGACAGGAAGTCTAGAAGCAGTTCAGACACCTATCTCCCCCAGCCCTATCTGAAGATGTTGCGGATTCAACCTGAGAACTTTCTGCATTCAAAGCAGATGCTATACCATTAACCTATTTCACAAATAGATTCAGCCTGGTGAGTGAATGGCTGCTAGTGTTACACGGCCCTAATACCTCCCTGAAAGAAGGGGAAACAACCCTAAAGTCTGCGACAGTTTCAGAGGCAGCATTTGGGGGACTACTGCTACCCTCTCTTAGTTTTCTAACAGTAAAGCAGTTTTGGAAGGAGGAAACAGGCAGGCGTGCTATTATACAAGATTGTAACAACTAATATTCTAAAATCTTATAGACTGTTCCTGCCCCCCACGTCTCACCACAATATGATGGGTTAAGAATTATTTCCCCAACCTTCTACCTGTGTCACTTTTATGCAACTAAAGCATGCAAAGATACATTTTCATTTATTGCCATGGTTTTCCTGATTCAAGGACCAGCAGTGGAGGAAAACTGTAGCATTCACAGAAGACAATGCATGCATTTTCCAATGCAAAAAATAAGCTCCATGTGAGGTTAAAGTACCACATAATGCATCCCTCTTAGTGGCCAGAGTTAAACTGCTACTATCAATACTGGGAGTTTTGTGTGATTTAAACAGATAGTTCTAGATTTGTTTACCACATTCCACAATGTGCTAATAATAATAATAATCCCATCTTCCTCACACAAAGACAAATAATGTTAGTTTGTCTTGCTCTCAACAAGCATATGATTCCCCACCCCCCAAACTCATATGGATGGGCAGCTGTCTACCAAGAAAGGTATCCCAACTTCTTCAGCCACCCTGCAGTTTCACCTACACAATGTCTATTTATTTGGGCTTGTGCAAGAGCTGTGAATTTAATCAAACGGGGTTTGATCCTACTGTCTGTGTGTGGGAAACGTTTCCATTAACCTCAGTGGGGTTATGCTTGCTTAAGTGCTGCTGAAGCAAATGAAACATCTGTGCATGGCTGCTCTTTTTTCAAAACAACAACAACAAGCAGCCAGAAACATTTATATTCTTTAAAAAAAAAGAAATAAAACACAGCCATGCATTTTGCAAGTGAATGCATTACAATAACATTTACTTATGGGGGGGAGTTGAAATGATGCTGGATTTTTGAGTGCAACGTGGAAATAAAAGGTACACAATGAGGAAGGGTGTTGTCAATTTTTGAAAATGTGACTGGGAATGTTTTATATATTTATAGATTTCTC
This sequence comes from Podarcis bocagei, assembly GCF_964188305.1. Lineage (NCBI taxonomy): Eukaryota > Metazoa > Chordata > Lepidosauria > Squamata > Lacertidae > Podarcis > Podarcis bocagei. Next base: position 52,224,854 of record NC_138136.1, on the reverse strand, counting down.
TCTCACACACACACTGTATGTTTGTGTGTATCTATATCTGTCATGGACTGGCTGGATGCAAAGGATTGGTGGGAGGCACCAGCTGGGGAAGCCCCAAGGGAACCTGCAGGGGAAGAAGGCGCAGAGCCCAGAATTTGGTGGTGGGACGCCAATGAGTGGTCAGAGGGAGAATAAGGGGCAGACTGGGAGGAGGAGCTGTCAGAAGCTGGAGAAGTAACAGGGTTTAGTGACCAGAAAGAGGCTGTGGCAGAGAGCAGTCCAGAAACAGTGGCTGCAGAGGAGGGATGCCAAGAGGCAGGATGGATGGAGGCAGGCATCAAATGATGATGGGATACATAGAGGTCCCCTATAGCAGCTTCATTCTCCATCACTCCCAGAACTATTTCCTACTTTGTCCATTTGACTACAGCATTTTGCCAGGTGCCTGAGTCTTATAATCATAGAATTGTCAAGTTGGAAGGGGCCTCGAGGACCACCTAGTACAAGCCCCTGCAATCCAGCAATCTCAACAAGATCATACATGGCATGTGGCCATCCAACCTCTGCCTAAATACCTCTACCAGCTCTCATAAAAACAAACAAACAAACTACCGCTAGAGTCTGGCATGTGCTATAATGCATTCGGAAGGCTCAATGGTTAGTTGGCCTTACAGTACATAGTGGTAGTAAGTGACTATCCCAAAGTTTTCAACAGTTAGGAAATGACATGCAAAAACAACAACAACAACACAAACCACTTTTAAATAGACTTATGTCCCTTTTCCCTTAACTCAGAACAAATGAGCTTGTGATTACCAAAATGGTACCAGTTCCATCCTCTTCTGGAACCAAACAAAAGCAAAGGGGCACTGGTGCTTCCCTGGAATTCTCCAGCTCAGCAGCTCTGGACTATTGGAAGATAACAAAAACTCAGAGCAGCAACAATAATGTGGCCAGGTTCAAATAGTAGCTAAACATGAGGTGGTAATGATGAACATACCAAACAATGTCCCAATTTGGAACTTCACCACAGGCAGCATGAACTATGGAAATGTGTGTCATAGAAGCTGGGGACAAGCTGGGATGCACACTCCAGCCTTGACCCTCAACGCTCCTTCCCCTCATACACCAGCTTTGACAGTTTTGTCTTGGTTTGTTTCAATCCAGAGTTTCCTGTTACATGAGTGAGGGAAAGGGCAAGAGCAACAGAAATGCACTACATACAGTCCCAGTGTTCATTTCTGACTTCGTAAACTATGGCTTAATAAGCCTTGAATGAGCATCTGATATGTGCCAATGTCTTTGTTCAAGTGATAAGAACCTTGCAATCCATAATTGTTGATCCATACAAGTAGCTTCACAGAAGTGAAAAGAACACAATGTTTAAACCCTAATATTCAATTCACAATGCAATACAATATTCACACTCAAGTCTGATTGCACTCAATGAAGCTTACTTTTGAAGAGATATGCTTAGGACTGTGCTGTAACAGTGCCAGTTATGAAACACTGCACCTTTCTCTTTTATTTTCCCCTCTCAAAATTAACTGCATTGATCTTAGCTAAGGTAGATTTACCGACCTTGGAGTGAGGAGGATTTAAGACTGGGGAGTTTTTGCTTCTGGGGTTCAGATTTGAGGGGCAGCAGGTGTATTCTGCAACATGTCATTGACACAATAAAAGTGCATTAACAGTGAATTTATACTGGACTGTCTACGCTTCACTCCGCTTTATTAGTTGATCTGTGATGCTACCCAAATGTTACCACATTATTGCTCTCTGGAGGGCCAGTCTTGCACTATAGCATGGCAAAAGACAAAAACAAGGGATGAAAACAACCACCACCCAACTCTGAAAAGATGCAGGGTTTCAGCAGAAAGCTATAAGACATGCACTGATGGAAAATAAAGCAGTATATTCATTCTAAAACATATGCATGTGCAAACAGTATAGAAAGCAAGATTGGCTGTAACAGTCCCAATACCATCATGAACACAAACCACACACAATAAAAAGGGTATCTGTAGAGACTCCGAAACTCACTCTCCAGGGAAGCTTTCTGTTGTCATTTGGGCACTAAGTAAAGACCTTTTATTCTTTCAGGCTTTAGAAAATCATTTTAAAGTGCAAACCTATGCATGTTAAGTTCCACTGAGATGAATGGAGCTTATTCCCATAAAAGTGACTATAGTTTAAACACTTATAGCAGGCACCCCCAAACTCAGGCCTTCAGATGTTTTGGGACTACAACTCCCATCATCCCTAGCCAACAGGTCCAGTGGTCAGGGATGATGGGAATTGTAGTCCCAAAACATCTGGAGGGCCGAGTCTGGGGATGCCTGACTTAAAGGCTGTTTATATCTGAGTATTAAATTTAAATTTAAAATTTTTAATGACTGAAGCACTTTTTACCATTTTATTTGCAAACTACCCCAGAATTATTAAAGGGCAGCACAAAAACAAATACACAGTCACAGCATAAAATTTAAGCTACTATACTAGAGAGCTGGGGTGACAGTTGCATTATTATTATTATTATTATTATTATTATTATTATTATTATTATTAAGCTTTGTCTTTTTTCTGGCTTTACATGATAATGTACATGAAGTACATGTGACATTCAAAATGTCCATTTCATATATACCCATGCGATAAACTCTGTCCTGCAACTGAAAGCTCCTATAGCAATCAACGGCACAAGTACTGTGTCCCAAATAAATTCCAGAGTAGTGCATGATGGGGTCAATCCAAATATGATTTATACATTGTTCAAATTGACCACAAGGGGGCAACTGGATGATGAGTGAACATAGGTCAAATAGGGTTCAGCAAATTCCTACCCTCATACCATACAGGTATTATTTATTTACTTATAAAATGCATCCATGAATAACATTAGAATGCCAGCAAATGCATTACAATGCCAGTGTTATCTGAATAGAAGACATACAAAATCTTCTGCAACTGATGGATCTTTTTTTTCTGGGTGCCAAAGGATGGTGGTTCCTATTTGTCTAAAGACACTAAAGTACCAGATTTACAAAGTGCAATATATTATATACATGGATACAGAGGTTGCACTGAAGCAGCAGATTGTGTTCTAGCTTCTGATACATGAAGGATGTACATTATCATGCTCTCTGAGATGGCATCCTATAGCAGTTCCAGCTATTGGGTTGTCATCTATAAAGTCCTACACTTTACATCTGATAATGATCCATCAATCAAGAGTGTTCGTTTAATAATACTACCAATGAATCATGTTCAGACAAATGCATCATGTTCAGACAAGCAGCGTGCGTAAGGAAGAATGGATTCAGATAGTTCTCCTGAAAGTTGAGTCTGAACTTTTTCCGAAGAAAGCATTGGATCTTCCTATTTGGCTTGGAATGTATTTTTCTGCTTCATTTTAATCATGTTATCTAGCCATAGTCTTTGGGACAGAACTGAAGTAAGAAGCATCTACAGGTTTAGGGAGACCCCCAGAGTATTTCCTTCTGAAATCAGGACCCCTGCCAACAAAATCACCAGTGGGTCTCTTACAACACAAGTTCCCTCCAAACATCAGGGGATTTGCTTGTGGGAAACAGCAGGACCCGTAGTGCTATGATCTGCCAATGTAATTACATAGCATTGCTCTGGGACATGGTTAGAAATTAAAACCCCACTGCTACTGCTGGGTAAGCCAGGACCCAGAGATTTGTCACAAATCTCTTATCTCACCGCCTCTCTAAAGGATATGGGAGAATGTCACGCTAACAGCCAATGCCAAGATGAAGGTCTACTAGACTTGCGTATTGAGCATGCTGCTTTGTGATAGTGAGACGTGGGCAACTTACATTCGCCAGGAGCGATGCCTCAACACCTTCCACATGTGCTGTGTCAGGAAGATTTTAGGCATCACATGGCAAGACAGAGTCTCAAACATAGATGTGATCTTCCAAACACATGTTCCCAGAATATGTGCACTCCTGTCTCGGTGACGTCTAAAGCTGGCTTGGCCATGTCCACAGAATGCAAAATGGCAGGATCTCCAGGGATGTGCTCTTTGGGGTGTTGTCTTCAGACACCAGGCCTGTTGGCAGACAAACTCTGAAGTATAAAGATGTCTGCAAACATGACATTAAGGCTGGCAACATTAACTGTTTGGGAATCCCTTGCAGATGACCGCACTGCCTGGAGCCAATCAGTCATATTATGTATCCACAGCAGTGACCAGAGAAGGACTGATCACTGGGAGGAGTGCAGAGAGAAGAAACGCCATGGTGCATCTGTAAAAGTGAAACCAGACTCCTTCATCTGCCCCAGCTGCCACAAAACATGTCTCTCCTATACTGGTCTCTACAGCAGGCTCTATTACCTTCTAACAGTTTGACTCCACCCCCAAAGGCGCACTCTTCCATTGTCTCTCAAGACAGATGGATGCCAGGACATACCACTTAACTTAATCTTTAAGCAGTTTACCATACACTGATGGGTACAATTTGCACTTAGAAAACAGACAGTAGCTAGCTGTTTTTGTTTTTAAGGAGACATGGCAGGCAGGCCCCTGAAAACCATGTATTACAAACCGACAGAAAATGATGTTTGGGATATATGTCCCTGTAGCACCAATGGTTCATATTGCATTAAAGCTCTTATTTAACTTATTTTATTCTTGCAAGAGTGGCTTCAGCATGTCCTAGAGGCAAGTGCTGATCTGTGGGCGCTCTATCCTCCGTTGGGCCGAGAACCATGCAGGCACTCAGCCATCAGAACCTAGCTTAGCTTCAACCAATAAGCTCAAGTGGATTGATTTGGCAAATGGAATGTGCTGTGCATAAGCTGCCACCTTATCGCCCCAACAGGAAATGTGGGACCATAGCCTATCTTGGTCTTCCATTTGGGTGAGAATGATTTGGAACAAATTTCGGGATTGGAATTCAGCAGAACCTGGAGGATGTCAAACGCGTATTAATGGGATGAACATAACTTAAGAGGAGCCATGCTGGATCAGGCCAGGGGCCTATCTTGTCCACTGCATCCTGTTCTCACAGAGGTGCCTCTGGGAAGCCCCAAAACAGGGCATGAGCACAACAGCACTCTCTTGCTCATGACACCCAGAAGCTGGTACACAGCCTCTGATAGTAGAGGTAATAAAGCCATCATGACTAGTAGCCACGGATAGCCTAATCCTGCATGAATGACAACTGTTTGGCCAGGAATGTCATCTGGGGGAGTTTTGAAAAGAGCAGTACACCCTACAAAGATCACCAAATGTCAATGCAAGGGCAATACGGACATCAAGAAGACTTCGGAACAAAGAAAAGGGAGAGCATTCACCCATAAGGATAGAATTTCAAAGGCACCAGCTGTATCAAAAGGAGGGTATATATCTCTCAAATTCAAGGGCAAATATTTTCTAGCAGAATCCCCAAAGGGAACTGAAATAACTCTCCTTGTTCACAATAGGAAGGCAACTAAGTTTGGTCCTTCCTGTAGCAAGGAAAGTGAAGACAAAGGGTGCAAAACATACGGTGAGCATTTTGAGAGAAAGGGTTGATTTCAGGGAAATCCAATGGGGCTGGATCAGCTATTGGTTTTCTGGGGAGAATCCTTTGGGACTGAATGAACTTTAGTCAGCCAGAGGATGAGGGTTCTTAGGGATTGCCAGGCTCCCTTTCCACCATGCATCAGCAGGGTATGTGGTAGACAGAACCACACTCTTTAATGCCAGCATCACTTATCTGGGACAGGGCTTAGGATGGATGCACCAATGTAAGTCGTATCACCAATTTGGTGTGTGCATCAGTGGTCACACATAAACCCCAATATCACCACTAATACTGTGACCACATGATATGGGGATCTGCCATAATTGGATCTGCCATTCTTTGATGTGAACTTAGATGGAATGGTCAGTAAGAGGGGAAAAGGAAATGTTGGCATCTTCCTTTGGGGCAGTAGCTGAAGGACTTCCCACACTGATTTAGGAAGGAGATGTTTGGGGTTACAGTTAGCACTCCTATATATAACCTTTCCATTTTTAATAAATAACATAATAGTCTAGTTCAGGGTGACCAACTCTTGGGAGTGATCTACCCCCATTTTTGGGGGGAGGGTCAGGTATTCGGGGAGGGGGAGGAAGAGGAACAGCCTATCACCAACAAATCGCTGAGGAGAAAATGCCTCACTGAGTAAACTCTGTCTCCCGATCGTGCAGCTATGGAGGGCAGGGACGGATTCGATTTTACCAACGATAAAGAAAGGGACACAGTGATCGACCGCGATCGACCAAAACCTCCCAGGGATCTACCAGTAAATCGTGATCGACCTGTTGGACATCCCTGGTCTAGTTCATTCTAATCTTGGTAATGCAGATAGAAGCAATCGGATTCTACACTAAACCAATAAATTGAAATGTTTAAGCCCAGTTCATATCTCTAAATCAAAATGGATAGCTCAACACACATCGTGACACCCAAAAGATCAAGGGTTAACCTAAGATAAGAGCCATGCTGGATCAGGCCAAAGGCTTACCGAGTCCTGCACCCTGTTCTCACAATCACCAATCAGATGCCTATGAGAAGTGCACAAGCAGGACTTGAGTGCAACAGTGTCCGTCCCCCCTGCCCCACTTGTAATTCTGACCCAAAAGTATACTTTTTGGATATACAATTTTTGGATATAAAACTATAATCTGGACATACATTACAACTGAAATTCTAACCATGTCTACTCAGGAGTAAACCCCATTTAATTCAATGAGGTTTACTCCCAGGATTAGGATTATTGCTACGTAAAGCATTCATAAATCTGGTCCAATGCACACAATTCCACTGAAAAATCAACCCGTGCCAATTTCAGCACATGCCAAACAGAGGTCATAGACACCACATACCTTTCCTTTAGAAACAACACAAGCGCTTCAGTTAGTGGCATTACACAAACTAACGTGACCCGTGGATTTCAATAGCAGCATGGGCTACAAATGTTCAAAAAAGGCAGATTTTTTAGCGTGTGTTGTTTTTAATTTTCTATCTTAAAGTGATTACATGTTTTGAACAATTTCTTGATTTTTGTTTCCACCGTTGCCAGGTATTTCATCAGACATTCCAGCAAGAGGTGTACAGATATATTATATATATTTTAAGAGCCCAATATATAGTTTTCAGTTAACCACAGGAAGAATTTTTATTTTTATTTTTTTTAAAAAATGAAGTTACTGTCTTTAATTGCCATACATTAGCAGAAATGCAGGCGGATGGAATAAAATAATCTTAACTTTAAAAATAATCAAATCTATATAGACTCACCTCTTAAGAGGTGGCTGTGATATTATACTATTAGACACTATGTCCATCCAAAATAAAAATACTCTTAAAAAGTAAAATATTTAACAAGACTTTTTTTCTGACGGGGGCAATGTGCAAGAAGCAAGTGAAACATAACCATATAAGTATGTTTATGCTCAAAACATGAAGTCTACTTTGGGGGGGGGCACAAATCAATTCAAGCAAATTGATGCTATCTTAACCAGGACAAATGGAAAGAAAAATATTGTTGAGATCATAGATTAAAAATAAATGAATTTCAGAATTTACTGACACTTCTTGGGAAATGAGTATAAATTTATCTTCAAATTCTGGACTTTTTTGCAAGGGGGGGGGCTGTTTGTATTTCTCGATCTCTGTGAAGGAAGAACATTTCCGCATTTAATGACAAACCGACCAACCAAATACTGGAAAGGATTTAGCCATTAAACTGAATTTACAGTAATTTGCCAGAAGACAGAATGTGCTTTTAATTTCACCTCACACATCCCTTCACAGAGCTGGTTCAGTTTCTTATTTGAAATCATCTGTCATGCTATTTGTCAAAAAAATAAAAAATAAAAATATTGCTGTCACCTGATCACCAAGGCATTAAAGGTCCATGAATTGCTTTTCTTAATTTCGTTGTTTGGATCAATCTTTCTCCTGTACTTCCGGCTGATATGGCCAAACAGGCAGTACTTACTGCTCCCAAATGATCCCACGCAGATCTTGATGTTCCAAGTTTGGATGACAGCACACACAGAGAGCCATTTGCAACGGGGGTAACTGTGCACAAAATATTTGCTCACGTTTCTCTGCAAGAGCAGCAAGACACTCATTTTGGAATTAGTGCTTAATAGCATATGTAGGTTTTGAAAAGGACGCGGAGAACCAGATGCTGCCGCCAAATCAGGTATAACTATAATGGACAAGATTCCAACTATTTTGCAAAACAAAAATAAAAGCAGATTGTCAGAACATCTAAGGCAATAACACACACATGCTCAACGAAAAAAATGTTTTTTTATTTTAAAAAATAATTCATCTCAACAGAGCGACGCTATGTGTGCATTTAGAACGTGTGCAACATCGGGCTGGGTTCAAATGCAATTCCTTAGAGGAATCGCAAAACATTTTAAGACCTGCACCGTCTTCCAAATTTGCACTGACCGTTCCCCCCTGCCTTTTTCTGTGTTTTTCTTTATGAGCCTGAAATATGAAAAAAAAAAAGTAGTCCCCAGAGAAATAAATAACAGAAGTAACTTTGCGTTAGAATAAGCAATGGATAAAGCGGGCTTTTCAGGATTCTCCAGCCACGGTCTTCAATAGATTTAGGATTGCATTGTATAAAAACAAACAAACAAACAAAAAGGGAAACATTAAAAATATACAAGTGAAGTTTTAACATCAGTATTTGCACTTTTAGCAATTTAAAGGAAATGGCGCTTAAAACAACTCTGTTTCAGTATCTTCTGTGTTTTTATGCTATGTTTTAAAGAAGTGAGGCTTCTTTTTTTAAAAAAAAAAAAGAGGGGGAGAAGAGTTTAAAGAGTTAAAAGCTCCCTACCATTAATTTGCATCTGGTGCTTTTAGTGTGTGCGTATTTTTTTTTCTTCCCTGAAAAGTTGGCAGAGCCACCGATTTTCCATAATGCAAGCATTTGGGAATTGTGAGCGGAATGAAACCGATCCAATCTCCTGACTGCGACATGAATTTTCATTAATTACAACCTTGTCAGCAAAAGCATTATCAAAGCTGAATATGAAAATGCTAATGAGTTCTCATTTGCATATTTTTCTTTGTTGGAATGTCATTAATTATTACATTTTATGATGATGAATGCAGCTGTCGAAGCTCTCCGATGCATAATTAGCCATCAGAATGCCAGGAGCCGATCAGCATTTTTGGGTAAAAAAAAACAAAACCAACAACAACAAATTTCACTTCAACCTCTTCCACTTCTCCCTTCCCACTAGGAAAAAAACAACAACCCAAAGTTTCTGCAGATGACGATGATTCTGCCATCTTTTTACTTTGGAGAAGTTACGGTATGTGAAAAGGAGAGATTTCTCTCAATTTTATGACCAAATTATTTTGTTTTTGCCGATCTCAGTCTTATACAATTGGAGCAGCTCTTAATAAAAAAATCGTTATTCCAGCTTAATTAATGCCATGCTTAATTATAACACCATGATGTCAGCGGTTTTAATTAAGTATTGGCTCAGTTACAAAAAAACTCCTTGCTGCAGTAAGAGTCACTATCTGCACATTTGTGCAAGCCTTTTCACTCTGGGGGGGGGGTTTTGAGGGGTGGGGGCGGAGATGTGGGGAGAGGGAAGGGGGCCATTTCTTACTGGTTTGTGAGCCATTTCAAATATCAGCAAGCATTAAATTCTGCATGAGGAAAGAAGGAAGCAGGGAAAGAAAGAAGAAGTCAGCCTGGGCAAGGGAATTGCTCTAGTACACTCACTACTTGGATATACTTTCAGCCCTTTACCTACTTGACCACTTTTTTGAGCTAAAGTGTAAGTGAAGATGACAAAACATAGCTCATCTTCCCTCAGCCACTGGGAACGGTGTTTATAAGTAAAAAAGGAAAAACAACACAGAGCAGATGGGACCATTACACATGACCAAACCAATCAATCACAGATGAAGGGCCCAGGTGCAGCGCAGCCGCGCAACAACGCACCATTTCACAGTCTGTCAGACACATACACATGGTCGTACATGAATGACCCTCCTCAGCTCCCCCAGGACCTCATCTGGAGCGCTTCCCCCCTTTCGCCTGCCTAAGCTCCAAATGACGTCTTCATAATCGCCCTGTCTCTCTATCTACTTTAACTCTAGCTAAGAGACAGGGAAGTGGGGAGGAGGGCTGGGTAAGTAAGAGGACGGCGCCGTTTTAACATATAGTTAAATGCCTTCTTCTTTCCCCTTACTTCATTTACCCATCCCACACCCATCCCTCCCTCCCTCCCCCCCCCCTCTCTCTCTCATTTCCTCAGATTTCTTAGCACTACTGTGACACCACAAAATTGTAAAAGCAGCGACTCGTGCAGATTATCCCGGGTGGCACCTGTGTTCTTAAAACACACTCCCAGAGTTGATTTCAAAAAGGGAGACACTTGAAGCAGGCTGTGCCAACCTACGCTGGAACCAGTTAAGCCGGTGTGGTGGTTGTGGTTAAGAGTGCCAGAGCAGGGGCTGAAGAGACCCATGTTCAAAGAAATGCCCTCTCTCCTATGAAACTCAATTGTACGGGTCAGCATCATTCAGCCTAACACAAATGGTTAGGCTATGCTTATTTAGTTTGCTCCGATAATGAAATTGAGGATGGGGAGAGAGAACGGTGTGTGCTGCCCTGACTCCCATGCAAGGTTCTCCCAACTGGTTTCAGGTGATTTCCCACACATACACACGAAGCATTCCAATCCATGTGCAGGGATCCCCAAACCCTCTTTCGTATATTGCAGCTTCTGCACATTTAGGGAAAATAAAGGTGAGTTGTGCAAGTTTTCTGCTGCTGGACAGAACCCTTGTAGCTAATGAAATGCTCTTATCTTTTCTCTTTAGAATACAGTTCGATTTTTAAGCATGATTATCTCAAAAACGTTGTTTCCGATTTGGGGCTGAATAGAAAAATTACTTCAAATTGCCCCGCTCCTTAGTAGATCAAGAGAAATATGAAGTTTCTGCCTGCAAAACACTTTCTCTGTGCATGCAAAATGGTACTGCTAGGTCAAGTAGGGGAGTGACCAGGGCTGCCGGTTGGGAGGACACACAAACAAACACACAGTCATCACTGCTAATACAGTCAGTGGCATTGACTGAAGCTTACTGAACACCCTAGAGAACAGCATGCAGTGAATGGTGAGCAAACATAAGGTCAAAGAATGTTATATTATGAAGATACTGCATGCTATTGCTTGGATATTTTTGCCGCAAACCGATACTCAATATAGGAGTGCAGAAAATAAATAATTTTGGAACTATCTGGTGTCTAATAAATGAAAACTTCATCGTCAAAAAAGTGACAAAATATAGGGCTCATCTTACAGGTTGAACTTTATTAACCGTTGTTTGGAAAAAAAGACACTTATTGTGGAAACTAATCAGTACAGTGGTACCTCGGGTTACATACGCTTCAGGTTACAGACTCCGCTAACCCAGAAATAGTACCTCAGGTTAAGAACTTTGCTTCAGGATGAGAACAGAAATTGTGCCCCGGCGGCACGGTGGCAGTGGGAGGCTCCATTAGCTTTTTTTTTTTAAGAAAAAACAATACATCTCCACCATAGTGGGGAAGACTGTGACCAGGTGACTTGAGTGCCTACTCAGTTTGCTGTCCAGGCCTGTTATTGTTTATTTTTAAGGTTCTTTAGTCTTAAAATGGACTTGAATTGTACAGCCCTTCAAAAATAAAGGACTGTCTTACATCTGACCACCCTGATTCTAAAATTCCAGGTTAACATTAATACCAATTATTATCTCGTTGCTGTTTTAAGTTTAATAATAATAATAATAATAATAATAATAATAATAATAATAATAATAATTTAAAGTATCAAATACTGACACAGGTGCTGCACACCAGTAACTCAAGATTTCTTTGTATGCAAACTCCCTTCAAAAGTGGAATCTGCACTTGCACACACTTATTTTAAAAGCATTTACCTTGATTGGATCATGTCCAATTTATATAGCATAACCAATTTTACAGCACACTAGGCACCACTAGAGCAAGTGAAACAACTCCTCTGTCTTGGGGCGGGGAAGCTGACGCTATCACCCTTCGAGGATCTATGAAAAGTTTAAAAGACAGCTGTCTGGAACTGCATACTTCTTTGAAATGTTTCGCAACTGCCTGATAGATATGTATTCAACTTTCTTCCAACTATACTTCCAAAATGATCATATTCTTAAAACTGTTCCAAAGAACTCCCCATTCTTTCCTCTTAGCATTAATAAAACAGTCTTTTGAAGGGTTCTACTTGTTCCCAGATTTCACCAGAACTCCCCATGGTTTTCAAAAGACACAACGGCCATAGTCTGTATATATCAAAGTCGACTGCTCCAATAGATAAATCAATGTTTTGTTCTCCCTCATATCTAAGACATTCTTCTTGTTAAGAATTGTTTTGGATTTTGAGTGAATGTCTCTTCTAACAACCTTCATTCTATAACAAGACAGTGCACTTACAAAACAGTGACTGGGACTTACCAGACCTGGTGGGGTTGCTAGACAGTCATGGTGGCTTGAACAGTGAGCAGTTACAGGGGTGTGGGCAAGTTGTTCTGGTGTCCTCCTCCTGTGCAAAGCTACCATGGATATTTAAGAATTGCAATTTTGCAAATAGCACCTAAATTAAACGGAAAATTATCTTTGGTTCACAGTTGCTGCCACAATTTCTGGTGCGGTTTCAGGCCAAATAAGCTATACATTAGTCAGAATTACACTGTCAGAATACCCTGACAAGTATGTACTGGACTGGAGCCTGAGTTAGTTAATCTTAAAGGTGTCATACAGGACTTTTACCAAGAGACACCATAAATTTCTAGAGCAATGGGAAAAGATTATTCCCTCTCCCATAACTAGAAAAATAATCTAGAAGTTGCAGTGGGGGGGGGGGGTATTAAATGAACTAGGAGACCAGGGTTAAAATTAGCCATGAAATTCAATGTGTGGCTCTTTCATTTTAACTTACCTCACATGGTTGCTGTGGGGATAACATGGCGAAAGGAAACCCTCGAGCTCCTTGGAGGAAAGGTAGGATGGATATAAACAAAATACTGATAAATAGGGAATAAGCAAAATAAAAGCCTCTCTCCAGCCTGCTTGCCCCCAGTTTTTGAATCTAGGAAGGGGAGTGCAGCTTTGGAATCATGAAAAAAGCTTTTCCATAAAAATCAAAGGGGGAAAAGGCAGGATCAGGCTATTCAGGCTTACAGACATTGGACTTTACATATAGGCTCCTGTCAAATCCAAGGCAAGGTGCAATCCATGATCTTGTACGATATACAGGCTCTGTGTGCTAAGTTCTCATCTCAACCATCATCTGAAATTTCCTGCTTTTAGCATTTTAAAGTTTTTTTAAAAAAAATCCTCACAACAATCCTGTAAAGCAGACCATAGTGCAATTTTAGCAACAGCAAAACTGTATTAGCACTTTAAAGACTAACATTTTACTATGGCATAAGCTTCGGAGGGTGGAAGTCCACTTCATCAGATGCCTTGTTCTTGACAAACCGTTAAAGCTTATGCAATAATACATTTTCTAGCCTCTAAAATTATACTTGACTACTGTTTTATTTCTAGTTGGCTAGCCCTTTTGATTGAAAGGATAGCAGAATAATGCTGCCAACAACACACTATGAGCCAGTGACAGAGATGAGGATTTTTACGTTAAGTTTCCAGATCCTCTGGTGTGATTGTTTTTTAAAGGTATGAAGACAAGGAGATTCTCGCCAACTGGCTTACTGAGAAGAAAAATGTGCAGGCAGTTTTCTGCTCAAAGTGTGATGCAGCCTAAGGAGTTTCACTATCAGCACCACCAACTCCTCCCTGCAAACCACAGCCTCCATTTACAGACTTGAGCAGCGGAGACATGATGAGCCTCAAAAATAAAAAGAAGGAATACACCTCCCACACCAAGGAGGAACCTCTGTTTCTGCAGAGTTGTTCCACAACAATAAGGTGGTTCCACAACAGGTATCCTTTGTATAAACAGCACATCATATAATCGCCACAACAGAAGATCCCGTGCTGGATCAGGCCAAAGACCCATCAAGTCCAACTCCCTGTTCTCACAGCAGCCAAACACACGTAGCATTTTTAAAGCGAAAGAAAACAGGAATGCAAAATAGCTGTACTTCTCTCAAACCTAGAGACACACCTAGAAACAGTTCTAATAATGTACAAGTGCTGAAAGTTGCAACACAGTAAAAGGCCACCCACCATTTCTCCTATCAGTGCTCCTCCCTGTTCACTAAAGTAACTGCAAATGATTAAAGGGGGCAAAGTGTATTATAGAAAGATCCTGACACATCCTGTCCAGCATTGCTCTCTCTTAACATATATTAATAATAAACAAGCTGCTCAAACTAGCAACCACAAGCTTTCCCTGGCTAGCTACAAGAATGTAGGGAGTAGCTCTAGTAGGTCAATAGTGTGAATGCTGCTTATCCCTCATAGTAACAGATGGGAGTGGAAGGTCTGTCTTGAAGGGCAGTCCAATCAGTCACATGGTTTCTCCCAAATGGGAGGGGCCTATTTGCCACAGCCATACTTCTGAATTGGGATTCGCTGAGTGCTATGCAGTCCTGATGGACAGAAATGTTTGCACAGCTTCACTGAGGTCAGACAGATGTATAAACTCTGTGAGAGACAAGAAAGTGTGTGTGAAAGGTATATTTTTAAAAATAAAATAAAATTTCTTGACATTCTCCTTAAGGACGGTGCCACACAGTAGCCCTAGAGGACCAGCCTCCACTAAGAGTAACCACCTTTTCTCAGGAGCAACTTTAAATATGTGCAAAAATGCAGACATATGTGTTGGGTTCTTTCAAATTAAATTTTCTAAAAGCAGACCCCATTCCAGCTCAAGATCCGAGGCAGTAAAATGCAATTTTCTCCCCCTTCCCATATAATTACAGAGGTTTTGTTTCTTTTGTTACAACAAGCACTACAGGTAAACCATAAAATGGAAGGAATAATGATCAGGTGCTATAGAGCAGCTTTAACAATGCCGTAGTATTCCTCTGTTCTGTACCCCTGCTGTTTAAACTTCCACTACAGCAGAGATGGAATCCCCTAGCATGATAACCTAACTCAACCCCCCTGTCCTCTGACAGGATATGTCAAATTCCAAGGCTGCACACACCATAAAATACTCTCTATCATCAATAATAGTACATATCACCAGAAAAGAATATGCAAGAGTCAGAGTTACCTTTACAGAGCAATTTTATTTGAGTTTACTCAGAACTAAATCCCATTACAGTGGTACTACGCTTCGGGTTACATACGCTTCAGGTTACAGACACTTCAGGTTACAGACTCCGCTAACCCAGAAATAGTACCTCGGGTTAAGAACTTTGCTTCAGGATGAGAACAGAAATTGTGCTGTGGTGGCGCAGCAGCAGGCCCCTTTAGCTAAAGTGGTGCTTCAGGTTGAGAACAATTTAAGGTTAAGAACGGACCTCCGGAACAAATTAAGTACTTAACCTGAGGTACCACTGTATGTTCATTAGCACATAGGATTGTGCCCTTAGGTTATTCATGCAGCTCAAACAAGAACTCAGTAGAAGAAAGCAAACTTTGTGTGTGTTCAGCTCTAGCTGAAGGGAGAGGTTTAGGAAAGACTCTGCCTGAATCCTGGAATAGATGGACATCAATTACTTTGCATCAGTACAAGCCAGTTCCAGCATATAGTCAGCAAGTAAACCAGGAGATCCCATTTTGTACCCTAGCATAAAACTTGTGTTTCTACCCCATCCCCAATCAGAGTAGTTTCAAGAACCACAGAGTAAAACAAAAGGGCAGGATTACCTCCAAAACCTCTCAACCAAGGGCGATTTCACACTTAATGGACAAAGCAAATTCAACAAGGTAGTTTCAGTCAATCCCGTTTCTCTGACAAGTATGGATGTGAATCCATTTTGGAACAGTTGAAAAACGGTACCAAAAATGGCACACTCAGTTTAATATTCATTCATTCTGAAACTAACCCTTTGAGTAACAAACACACGCAAAGGAGTTCACTCTTCATTGCATGCAAGCCCATTCCGGGGATGGAGAGACTTACCTTTCGCAAACAGTGGAATCTGTGAGGTGGTTGTAGAGGCTAACCTTACTATTTTATTTACTCTGAATGCCCTGGACAATGCATACCAGGGTACAAATAGTAACCGTCTTCTTAGTGTATGTCCTATTGTGTAAAACAGGTCTCACTCCTAGGTAAGTATATGCAGGATGGAAGCCTAAGCTATTTGCTCCAGAAATACTTTGAAGCTCTAAGTACACTGGGAAAAGCTTCAAAGAAGTCAAAATACTTCAAAATTTTAAAACACTTTAAAATTAAAATGATAAATATGAACTAGATGAATATGCTATTAAAATGTTTCTCTATCTATGGTATAAGTGCTTTCCAGAATAATTTTAAAAAACGCGTTACATTTTTTCCCCTGAATGGCACCAATCTAAGAAAACCAGAATATAGAGATTATATGATATAAAGGTGTTCCCTAAACTAGGAAGACAAAAGTTAGGTTCTGGACAGAGTTGCACTCCCCTGGAAGCAACAGGTTTTCATCTTGATGGTGCTCTTCCATTTGACAATGTCACTGGTTACTCATGTGGCCTCAGTGGCTATAAGTTCCCTATGTTGAACTAGTACATGCAGCTGAACAAAACAGGATTGAACCCCTGCCCATCAGCTGACATTGCTTGCCCATCAAGTGATACCAGGTGGGTGTGGTATGGGGGGGGGGAGAGAGACTTGCAGACCAAATTGGAAACCCTGGTAGATTAAGAATGCCAGAGGGTCTCTACCCCTAATTTAAATCAAGGTGAATCATGCTATAAAGAAGCAAGGGGAAAGGACTGAATTAAATTATTTGTTGAAACTAACTTTCTCACTCATACTTCTTCAGATGCAGATATAGGGTCCACTCTATTTCTATGGTTGCAAGTTGTTTTTGATGTTGTGTTCTAACTGTTGCAATATGTCCTGAGACAGTAGGGTGAAAGGCGCGTGATTAATAGTAATGACATACCCTGAACAACAGCGCATATTTGACCACCAAGGCTGCAATCCTAACCTTGCCTACTCAGAAGTAAGTTCAATTATGGTGCTGACTCCCAGAGAAAGGGGGTTAGGATTGCATCCTATATCATGTTAATTTTACAACCCAAAAGAGCATTGTTCCCACTGCTGTTCCATCCTTATAACCAGGCTTTCCATCTCTTTTGCCACATTGAAAATACTTTGCAGTACCTATACAGCAGCAGCAGCCCTGGAACCTGTTTGTGAGCAAGCCACACCCATCACTCACTCACCTAACATTATACAACGTTGGCCACACAACAAGTAAACTGCAGCTGAAAAGGAACAATCGGAAGTGCACTCTAAGCAGTGTGATTGTTTCTCTGCAGCACAGCTTGCATTTGGCACTGTTTGAATCTGGCATCAAGCACATGCCAGGCTGCTTTTGGCAGAAGTCAGCCATGCCTACCTGTCCAGCGTGAGAGCTGGTCACTCAAGGATCTGATCCTCTGCTTAAAAGTGGTTCCCCATCCCTGCTACAGACAGAATGTTGTTTTTATTATTATTTAATATTCCCATATAGCAGAAGAAGCTAACTTTTCCTTTTCCGTTTTAATAGGCATGTTCAAGATTGGAAAAACCTCCAAGGGGCACATGCTTATATCCATATTATTTATTATTATTTAAACTTCATCCATTTCTCAAAAACAACAATACACTAATGGGGGTGGGGAGCCGTAATGAGATTTCCAAATTATGGTTGGGTATAACTTTTACCCATGATAAAAATCTGTGTCTGTATGTAGTGCCATATGTGACAATACCCAAATACCGAGAGTTACAAAAAGGAAGCGCTATATATATATATATATATATATATATATATATATATATATATATATGCTTTCGTAGATTTTCACGGGTACAGGAATGTAGGTTTTGGTGTCTTCGGGTGTCTTCCCGTGTAAGAGTTGGGGTGTCTAGGCGACGTTTCGACGAGGTCTCACTCGTCATCTTCAGGCTGGTGCTTTCGGCTTCTTGTTACTAGAACAGAGCTCTGTTCTAGTAACAAGAAGCCGAAAGCACCAGCCTGAAGATGACGAGTGAGACCTCGTCGAAACGTCGCCTAGACACCCCAACTCTTACACGGGAAGACACCCGAAGACACCAAAACCTACATATATATATATGTTTGCCCCTGCACACTGAGTTCTCTGTTCCTTTAAGAAACTATTTTTTTATTTTCAATTACAAACAAAAAACCCTGTATTTTAAAGTTAAAATGTTATGCAAGTATTGTAAACAATCTAGGAAAAATTCTCACTATAACTGAGAACTAACATTAACTATCTTTAATGGTTTTCTGGGTTACCAGGCGAATTGTCCTTGGTGACAGAAAAGTGCCCAAACAACATATGGCATGTGCTAGCCCCACACACTTTCTTGACCTTTCCCTGACAATTTCTCTATGAAAAAAATCAATCTGGTGTTCTACTACATCCCTATCTGGACACGGATATCCTAACTTCTGTCGTCTATGCTCTGTTACCCTCTAGGTTAGATTACTGCAACACATTATACATGGGGCTGCCTCTGAAGACACTTGGAAAACTTCAGCAGGTGCAGAATTCAGCAGCTAAGTTGCTCTCTAGGGCAAGACCATCTGAGCATATTGCTCTGGCTGCCAATTAGTTTCAAGGCCCAATTCAAATAGCTAAGCTACAGAGCTATAGAGATCGCTTTTATGTCACAGGGTTTTTGTTTTCTTTGTTTAAAGTGCTGACTGACTGAAATATGGGACTGTTGTACCAGTGACAATATGTGGCAATGTCCTAGAAGGACTACCCTGTACGTCTACTTATACGGGAATTGCACAATGAAAAGTACAACAAGAGTACATTCCTTGCCACCCAAAATAGAATGAAGGTTAAGACTACATATATGAGTGTGTATATGCACACCTGATTTATAATCTGACTTTAAGTAAATATGTTTATGATCACTCCAGCAAGCTAATAGCATGAAGTAATTTTGCGGGCTGTTTTAGTATTTTAACTTTTGTATGATTTTAAATTAGGGTTGTCATTCCCCCCCCTTTGATTTTACCATGTTACCTTTTGTAAAATTGTTTGAGGTTTTTTAAAAAATAATAATAATAATCAAGCTGTGTACAAATTTTATGAAATAAATATATAATCAGGCATAGGCAAACTCAGCCCTCCAGATGTTTTGGGACTACAACTCCCATCATCCCTAGCTAACAGGACCAGTGGTCAGGGATGATGGGAATTGTAGTCCCAAAACATCTGGAGGGCTGAGTTTGCCTATGCCTGATATAAATAAAAATAATACAACATATGCAATCAGGACCATTCTAATTACAATCCAGAAACATTATGGATTGTATCACCATTGAACAGAAAAGTGTAAGGACACACTGCACAACAGAATAGCAGGGCAACATGATTCTGGAAACACAGTATTCACTTCTCCCATTTCATATTTTTAAGAGGTTGAGACATCTTTTTTAAAAACAACAACAATGAATTAACAATTCTAGCACATGATATTGCTGGGGCAAGGGGGAAGGAATTCTGAATTTCAGCTGGGGTGAGACCTATATTGTATTTCTGAATAAGCTAGGGAAATCATTAAAATGCAGCTAGTGATATATATCCTATACAGCCAGCTGATGGGGGATGAGTTTTTTTATTGCAAATAAAAATAAAAATTCAATATAAACTTTTTTTTAAAGAATCACATAGCTGAAATGTTACACTTACTTACCTGGGAATAAGCCCCACTGAATTCAATGGGACCTATGCACAATTGCTAGGGTGTAATTTTCACAGAGCTCAGGGAGATTTACTATGTCCAAGTAAGTATGAATAGCAACAGGTGCTAAATTCTACAAATATCCCTAGCATTCACCTTTGGACAGAGAGGATCCGTGGTGAGGAATCTGTGAGCAGCTTTAAAAGGTCAGCAGGTTACTCAATATATGGCATTATGTTAATTATATTGTGACCAGACCAACAGAGCTGCTTTTATCTGTCTCTCTATCCTCTCCCCCACAACCTTATCATCAGACCTTGTTCATGGTTTCCCAGAAATTAAGTCCCAAAACATTAAAAATGGCAAAAGTGCAAATTTGTAAAAGTGCAAATTTCAAAGCATAATTGTGTTTCAGTTTGCAAATTGGCTTGAAAATGTGAACTGGACAGTTTCTCATCAAAATGCACACAAAGTTTTAATTTCTTCCACTTCCCTACTCCCCCCTTGCTGGTGAGAGCCCAGTCAGGCTTAGGATGGGCAGCAAAACCACCTTTGGATTCCACACTGTAGTCCCTTACCTGGCAACACATCCCATTGAACTTCATGGGAATTACTTCTGAGTAAGCATGCATATGATTGTATTACTGATTAACAGCACGGTCGATATCTCAAAATCATAATAAATCCGTGGAATGACAACATTGTTTCCTTAGCAGTTTTATGTAGGATAGATAATTCAGTACAACTACACAATTACTGGAGAGTGACCAGAGATGCTGAGCAGAAGTCTGTGTCTAACACATTCTGGAATCCCCTGGCCATATAAACAAAGGATGTCAATTTGCGAAGGCAACCTACATTTCTGATTGTATAAACAAGACCTCAGAGAGAAAAGGAATTACGGTCTCGTTAAGCTACCCTTGTCTTCTCTTGGGGAGCCTACCCTGGGTGTAACACAGCTGTGGAAGAGGAAATGCCCCTCTGTAAATATCTGAACAGCAGAACAACACATGTCAGCTCGCTGGATACAGTGCCGTTCCATCACAATGCCATGAAGGAATAGGGATACGACTTGCGTGTTTCCTAGGAAGCTGCGTTTATCTGGCACAGAAAGGATCTCAGTTTTAATTTGCGTTTAAGCAAAACCTGGGGACTCATACCTGAAAACATCAACCGAAAAGGTGTGAGCAGTATGAAGGGAGGAAGCTTCACAAAACAGTGTTAATTGTTTTTCGTATCAAGGATGGGTCAACCCTTTACCTTTGCTAGAGGCAGATTTATCTGTCCTTCTGGTGACAGGCTTCCCAAACTAGCTTTCATTCCCTCCCTCCTTCCTTGGTTCTGCAAATATATTTACAGTACAATGCTATATGTCTACTCAGAAGTAAAAACCACTCAATTTAAGGAAACAAACTCACATGCAAGTAAGTACAGGAATGCCATTTCCATATTGATAATTTGCAGTACTCTGTCTGAAGTACTGTGCAAGTTAAAACTATGTCTAACTTCTGAAGCTCATGTTGTTACATGTACTGTTACATATACCAACAGCCCTCAGTACTAATTTCTTTATATTATTCATTACTGAAACATTTACATGTTGCATTCTCTGCCATTCACATGGCAACAGAAGTGGCTTACAACCCAAAACTTGAAATGTAACAACTCCCAATAAAACTGTAACAGCTTTACATATCTTTGATTAGAAAACAAGACAGACTTTCCAAACAACATATACCATCCCTTTAGAAAATGCTTTTTGAGAAAAGACAATAGATACATTTTTTTTAAAAAAAAATGTATAGACAATTACAAATAACCCCAGTATCAGTAAGTAAGTAAACACCTAACAAAAATATAAATCCATACATACAAGTTTGTAAGCAATACAAATCAATACAAACTGACCTAATCCAACAATTTTAACAAAACAAAAAAAACAAGAGGGAAAATCTAGCCTAGGACATACACACAAAGATACAGATCATACAAGGCCTAATAGATCACAAAGTCAACAATGAGTTTTGCACAAATAAGCTACAAACTCTAGTTAGCAGCCACACCTCAAATATGGCAGTCTTCCTCCTACTTCCCACCTGGGTTGCCATTCTCAGTCTTTACCCCCAGGAGATAACCATCATCACTCCTAGTCCCACATACATTAACAGTTTTGAAATTATTCTCAGTCTTGCAGCTCCAAGCACCACTTCCACGAGCAGCAACCTTCTATGTATCTCCAGGGGATGAGGAAAGACAGAACGACAGAATTGTAGAGTCATCTACATCACCTACAATGTAGAAATCTCAACTACATGGCTGATGGCCACCAAACCTCTGCTTAAAAACCTCCAAGGAAGGAGAGTCCTCCACCTTTCGTAAAGTCTGTTCCAGGTGGATGCCAACCTCTCTTCCAAGTACCCCTTTCCTGCAATTAATGTTCAAACTGGGAACAGCAGGTCTCACCACCAGTGATGGCTGGTGCCCATTGGGGCTGGGAGGATGGAAAGCAGGAAGGAAAGCCAACAGTAGGTGGAACCAAAGCCAACGCTAGGCAGCACCAATGAATTCTCATTTTGTCTCCATCATCTGCCCTGCCAAGTTCTACAAGGGCAACACTGGGAGTGAAGGAGGTGACAAGGCAGGACCACCTCTGCACTGCTTGTAAGAAAAAAAGTCAGGTGGGAATGAAGCAGAAGAATGGAAGCCTCTTTCAAAGTTGGAAGAAAACTTGAGAAATTGGAGAACAGATTTCAGCACAGCACTATTTAATGGGCCCTATCTAGCCTCTGAGTACTTCCTTTCAATATGTGACTTTCCCTTATTCTCCAAATAAAATTGGTTGTAATGCATACAAGTAATTCGGGGTCTTATGTAGAGCGCACAGCATATGTTATCACTATTCACTACATTAACCTAAGGAACAGATCAGCAGGTATCACAGCTCTTTACGAGCTGTTCATCAAGTGCCTTTAATCCCTTTACACAGTGGTCAACCAAGAAACCCACTAGCTTCACACTAAAATCAGGCCAATATTGGAATGAAATCACCCAATTATCAAGAGAGATACCAGTTTTTCATAGAAGTTGCTTAGATAAATTAGAGGATGCATCTAATTAAAATGAGAGAGAGAGAGATCTGTTGTGGGGGGATGTGAATGCCTTCAATATTTCCAAAGATTAGTAGAGTCCATGTAGGAATTTTGCAAGTTATGAAATGGAAGCCACATTCAACATAATGGGAGCCATTCAGTTCATTGATTTCAATAGGAAAGATTTGATCAAATGCTTAATGTGGCATTTACATGGCAGCTTATTCAATTTGCATGGTGTTCCCTATCTGTTAATCTCCACTTTATATTTGAGCTTTCACTCTATGTAAAAGCCACTTTCTGAACTGTAGTGGGACTACAGTAGAATACAGCACAAGTTTATCACTTATTTTCATATTATTTGCAAACAGAATTCTGGAAACAAGTAACATGGAAACTTGCACCATATTTCTGGAAGTAGCTTTAACATAGTATGAAAGTTGAAATATAATATAATATGGAACTTAATGGTTAGGAAAAAGTCATGAAAATGGAATAGAATATTTATGTGTATATATATATATATATAGTTTTGCTCACTGGAAGGACAGATTGTGAAGCTGAGGCTCCAATACTTTGGCCACCTCATGAGAAGAGAAGACTCCCTGGAAAAGACCCTGATGTTGGGAAAGATGGAAGGCACAAGGAGAAGGGGACAACAGAGGACAAGATGGCTGGATAGTGTTCTCGAAGCTACCAGCATGAGTTTGACCAAACTGCAGGAGGCAGTGGAAGACAGGAGTACCTGGCATGCTCTGGTCCATGGGGTCACGAAGAGTCGGACACGACGAAACGACTAAACAACAACAACAAATATAGTTTTATTTCTACTAATGTTTCATTGTTTTTAAATTTTTTCCCTATGTTCTTAGCAATTCTTGTTTCTATCTGTAAGCCGCCTTGAGTCCCATCAGCAAAAAATGTGAGATATAAATACATGCATACTGCTTTGAGATGGTAGCCTAATGCTACATTCAGATAGCACTTTATACCGTTTTCTCAACGTTTCCTTACCTGCTAATTTCTGTGTTTTATGAGCTCTTTCATACAACGTAAAATGTACTTCTAGAAATCTAGCACAAGTTTAGCACTCATTTCTGTGTTAATTGCTTCCAGAAAAAAACAACAGAGGTAGAAATCCAGCAGCCACCAACACTCACATAAACATGCTTCCTCTCCAGAACTTGGCTGGTGCTAGCAGTGGTTTTTTTCTAAATGGATGGAAGAGGAACAACACCCAACTGCTGTTGTCACTCATCCAGCTAGTGCTACATATGCAGAAGCCTAATTCTGTGCATTAACAGACCTTGGCCATTGGGGGCTGGTGCAATTGGTAGGGCAAAAGGTCAGGAACTCAGCAATCAGCAAAGGCAGAACCAATGGCAGGCTGAGCCAACTAATTCTACTTTTGTTCACCTCCTCCTCCTTTTCCCTGCACTGTTCTTCAAGAGGCTAAGAAAGTGGGAGTTGATAGGCAGTGCCACTCCCAGGTAAGTTGGTGGCTAAGAACAGGCTGAGGTTGGTGGGACAACACTAAATTTCCCCTAGCAGACTGCCCTTCACTGGCCTTGGTTGGATAAGAACAGCAATGTGTTGTTTCTGGTTGTAGAACTGGAAATGGAGTATTGATGCTGACCTCCAGACCCATTTACAAACTGTAGGTAAACCTACAGTTATACTGCTTTCTCTAAAACATATTTTCCCTGACACGGTTATTGATTCTTCATATAGGATATATACTGTACCATTTCAGACTAAAATAAACACATCTGATTCATAAAGAGTTTTGTTCCTTGAACACAGAATGAGTTGATTATTGATTATCTAACTAAGTCCACACATCCTGTGACTTTAAGTAGGGAACAGCATCACTGTGTGTGTGTGTGTGTGTGTGTGTGTGTGTGTGTGTGTGAATGCACTCAGTTGTGCATCTAGTAAACCAGCAAATTTGTTTTGTTTCACATATTTCCTGCATGTGAAGCCATTTCTATAATGCAACTGTGTACCATGGCATACCAAAAGCCATCCTATCAGCTTGAAATAAGTATATTCCTTTAAATAATATGGCAACTAATTATGTGACCAAAAATACCTCTGGAAAGTATTAATACTGGAAACCAATTCATAAACCAAATGTGTGGTTCCCCCTCCCCCTCAAAAGGCAAGCCTGTGAATGATTTCCTGGTTGGCTAAGATTTTCTAGAAATTGGATTTTCCCTCCTCTATGAATATTTTAAAGAAGTCACTTATAGACGCCTTTTAATGCAAGAACAGGTGTGAGCTCAAATTCCCTCAGCTACTAATATCAGCTCAGCTGAGAGAACAGCAGTAAATTCTTATTTGAAAGCTAAACTAAGTTCATCTTGATAAGGGCTGGGAGCTCATTAACCATTAAAATGCCATATAAACGCTATTCGGAAAGCTATTTCTTTGTCTGGTTGGATTTTATGTGAATTTGGAATGCAGAAAAATAAACATGAAGAAGCACATGAAAATAAAGCGTCTGTTCTGTGCACCAAAGGAGTCTCTGCTTAGAGCTGAAGAAAGCCAGAACAGTTTTGTGATCAGCACCCTACCGTTTAGTTCAACAGGATCAGGAAACAAAAGACTGGTGTTTACAATTTTGCTTACAGTGCCTTGGTTTGAATTAGCAACCCTTGCTCAACCATCCTAAACCAAATGTATTTATTTATGGTGTTGGGTGGGTGGCTCCCAGTTCTACCTAATGTCAGTCCAAAAGTCTGTCACCCAAACCTATTATTTTACATATTTACTTTTTCAGCTTAAGGTAATAAAAATAAGAAAATAGTCACACATATTTGTTAAAACTTTACCTGTTTTTAAAGCCTATTTTTGTTCTTGCACCATTTCTCAGCCTTTTCTCCTCTCCTGTCCTTTTCCTATCCCTAATAATTTTCATGGAAGACAGCTATAAATTAACTATCTGAAAATCAAAACTTGTTCAAACATAGCCCCAAAGCAAGGATTTAAATTCAGTGATTTGGGAGTTCATAGGAGTTCCCTTCCACCCACGGGGATCAAGTTCGTCTGAAGGCAGATGAAAGATGTTTCACACACATTACTCTGCACTTTTCTTTTAAGGAATGCGGCTGAACCTAAAAATAACTAATTAAAAATGTTCAGACTTGTTCTAAAACAAAACACATTGGAATGTAAACTTCCATGAAAACTATGTGGCACTAAATAACATTAGTCCTTTGTTACGCAGGCATTAATTCTCAGGGCCTACACTATTACCTTTATAAAGCTGCTAATTTTCATTTCCCCAGGTGAACAGAATGAAGTATTTCAGAAGACAAGTTCCATGTGTGTGTGCGTGAACATATATCTGATATGCAACACAGGGAAACGGACGCAGGATAGTAATAGTAATATTGTACAATGTCTTTTTTATTTAAAAATGCTCAGTGACTTGATACACAAAGAGCCTCTGACTTACAACTGCCCTACCTTGAAAGGAGGGATAAAGGGTTAACCCACTGGAAAAAAATAAGGTGTTTTGTTTTGTTTTGTTTTTTAAGGTGCAGAAAAAGAGTAGAACCACCTTACCCTGAAATGCAGCCTCCTATTTTGGTCAGGATTGGAATGCTATAAATTCAGCCTGTTGTTTGTGTGTGTGAGAGAGAAATTAGGTCAGTCATTTGTCAGAGCAAACCTGGTGAGGCTATCTGGAGTGGGATGGGTTATTTGGGAATGTGTGTGCTACTGCCAAAAAACTCCCCTCTATTTCTAGTAATCTTTCTTCAAATGGAACTAAGAACATTAAGAAGAGTCCTGTTGGATCAGACCATAGACCCATCTGCTACTGGGGATGGGGGGACAGGCAATACACAGGATATACTACTATCAGTCTTAGGCTCCACACACCCCTAACCTGGGCCTGCAAGGAGCGAGGGGAAAGGATACAAACCTGAGGCCTACTCCAAATTTCACCAAAGGGTAAAGCTCGGAGTGGGGAGGGCTAACATCTAAGCAACCCTGGTGATTACAGGAACACAGGATAGTTGACACAATGGGTCAATTATCTTATCTCATAGAATCATAGAATTGTAGAGTTGGAAGGGACTATGAAGGTCATAAAGTCCAACCCCCCTGCAAATGCAGGGATGTTCCGCCCAACATGGGGCTTGAACTTACAACCCCAAGATTGAGAGTCTCATGCTTTACCAACTGAGCTAGCCAACATGCCCATAATTTCTTTTACCATTTTTATCATGTATTTTAATATCTAGTGTTGTTCAACTAAACTTGTAGTCCTCAAATAAGATTCCAGTTTTGTATGACATACATTGCATAGAGTGGCTTATTTCTCATTTGAGCTATTTCTTCTCTCTCTCACTCCCTCCCTTTCTGTCTCCAATGTGTTTGTCACTCAAAAGATGCTAACCAGCTCAGCCCTTAAAGGCAGTGCTGCAAAGAAGAAAGCATTTTCAATGTTTCACCTTTACATGGTGCTAGGTTAAACTCAGGGTGGTTAGAAACTCTTTGAAGCAACCCAAACCTAAATATTCCTGCTAGGCAGACTGAGCAGCGAAACTGAATTATAATGAACCAGCAGCTGTCACAATATGACCACAGTAACCAAATCAAAATATCAACCACTAACCCAGATGAGATTGAAAAAGGTCAATGCAGAAAGCCAGAAGCTTTCTTCAAGATCGCCCGAAACCTCAATCTAATCCTAGCAGTGAAATGTTCCATTAAGCTACAAGGGGTAAAGAAACAAGTTACTGTATATTGGTAAATGATTTAATGTACTAGCAAGATAACCCAGGAAGGATAAGAGGAGCTCGAAAAGAAGGCACCTGAAAATTGAGCAGCAAATCTGGAATGACATGCATCCATAGCAATATATTCTGACTCCTATATAGTACTGAAATATGTGGACAGATTTCCACTGCCCCAAAAGTGCACTACTGATTTATTCTGTAAAAGAGAGTTTACTTGATTGGCTGGTGAGCCCGAGAGCTATGCTTCTACACAAAGAATTTGGGAAGTCAATCTTTTTTTGGCCATAAATAAATTTAGCTTTGCTAATTCCCCACAGCTAATTATTGCACGGCTTGAAGTGAAGGCTAATTTAAATACTTCTTGCATGGTTTCCAACTACTTTGAAAGCATTTAAAGCTGGAATTAATACCTAAAAGCAAGTGCTTGCAATGTAGGTCCGCACTTGCCACATTATTTCAACAAATATTCATGGTTCCTCTGCACATTTCTAGTAATGACTATGCTAAATTATGTCCAATTCCCCCAATCCATCCCTCCAGTTCATGTAAAATTAAGACAACAGCTACTTTGTGTAGGATGGCTATGCAAGTATTACTCTACAAGTTCAACAGAATGGCTGCAATCTTCTCCCCACTGACCTGAGAGTAAGTGTGACTGAACTCAATAGGACTTGATTTTGAGGTGATGAACATAGGATTGTGCTGGAAGGCATGGGCTTGGTACTATGTCACATTAAACCAGGGGCTGCCAACACACACATTTGCAAAGCAAAGAGGGGACCACAAACACTGCAACCCACACACACATGCACACAAAATCCACCACCAGCAAACCCCCTTCCATTAGCTACATTCTTTATCACTTTGTACTCCTAGCTTTGAGGAAGATACCATGGCTTTTAAAATCAGTTTCCCACCATGCAGGAACTAGGATACTGTGGTTCAAGTATAGCAAGCAAGACATGGTGCAGTGAAAAATCTGGTGCTCATCTGGTGCTCCTGATGGTGTGTTTGCACTGTGACAACCTCCCTCTCTCTCCTGCTAAGCCACAGCAACTCACCTGCCCAGGAAGGTAGCTCTAACCTACCCAACATGTCACTTCTGCTTTTAATGTGTCACTTCAACAGATCTGTGTGAATCCTTGTTCCCATATTTACTATCATTTTAATCCTCCTCCTCTTCCTTTTTTAAAATAATAAAATAAAACATGCCCAATATGTGTAAGACACAACCACCTTTAGTACATTCTTTCACCTTTGGTGGACATGCCCAAGGATTAAGAATTTCTGGGAGATGATTTATAATGAAATGAAAAAGGTATTTAAATATACCTTCCTGAAGAAACCAGAGGCCTTTCTCCCGGGCATGGTCGGCCAATTGGTGCCAAAGTAGGATAGAATTTTCTTTATGTATGCTACAACAGCAGCAAGAATACTTATCGCAAAGCATTGGAAGACACAAGATCTACCCACCCAGGAAGAATGGCAGATTAAGCTGATGGACTACATGGAATTGGCGGAAATGACTGGCAGAATCCAAGACCAGGGAGAAGAGTCGGTGGAAGAAGATTGGAAAAAATTTAAAGTATATTTACAGAAATATTGCAAAATTAATGAATTTTAGAAGGATGCTGGAATGAAGCTATATGGCTTTAGCAGAAATGTTATAAAGAATTAAGTAAAAATAGATTGTTAATGGGCCAAAGTGGAAAATTTAAGGTTAGATTGTGCTAAGATAAATTATAGAACAAAAATTGAGAAAGATGGAAAGGATTTGCTGAAATAGCTAATTGAACTAGAATACAAAAAAGGGAGGTGTGAAGAGGTCGATGAAACAGGTAAATGAAAGATAAAGATACGGAAATATTGGATGTGTTTCTAAATGTTTTTGTTTTTCTTTGTTGTTTTGCTGTATTTTTTTGTTGTTTTTTTATGTATTGTAAGGTATTGCTTTGTTTTGTTTAACTTTTCATTGTTTCTTTCTTCTTTTTTCTGTAATCTTCAAACCTCTAATAAATATTATTTTTTTTAAAAAAAAAGACACAACCACCTTTAAAACTGTAATGCCTGAGGAGTTAAAAAAAAAAAAAAGATGGCGGGGAGAGCTTTCCCTGATCAAACAATTATTTCTGGCCTGTCTCTGAAAGTCATCTTTCTATCAGCTGGTTTTGCACTTCCCATTCCCTGACGCCATCTCGTAGACAGTTTCGTTACATTCAGGTAAACTGTCTAGCCTGCAACACAGCCACACTCAGTTCCAAATCTGCTCAAGGTGGGAAATGTAGCGTTCCATAAACACCAAAATACCATGTTTCAGACCAGACTGCTTATCTGACAGAACGGCACTTTCATTAATGCCAGGTGCACAGATAGAGCAGTGTTCACTGTTACAGTAAGTAAGATGGCCTTGTCTCCCACATTTATACTTTTCAGCCTTCCTTTCATTATAGGGAAAGGCCAGCTCAGGAAGAGGTTTCTTTCAACAGAAGATTTTCTGAGCATGATTACTGTTACAGATTTGCTAGCTCTGCAAAATAGGGGGAGAATCTACTCCACTCAGGTGAGTGTGCATTAGAGCAGGGGTAGTCAACTACAACTCCCATAATCCCTGACCACTGACCATGCTGGCTGAGGAGTCATAGCCTAGTCACATCTGGAGTGCCCCGGGTTGGCTACCCCTGCAGCAGACCCACCTGTTCTTAACATTTCTCACATGCAAATGAATGTATGTTTTATTTCAATGGCACAAGAGGAGCAGACATTTCTCTTGTGAGATCTCTCTACATCCTTTCCCCCTCTGCACACCTTCTGCAGTTTGGGTTCAGGGTAAATGGCAAAATTCAACAAAAGGGGTGGAACTGTTTAGCCTAAACAGACACAAATGAAAAGGGAACCATTCTAATTACAAAAGTACAATTTTAAATTAAGGTAACATAACACTGAGCAAGGTCACTGATTCGAACGGTAAGCATGCCTCATTACATGAAACCACACTTGTTAGAAGCTGTTAGCTCCCCTCATATGCATACTCAAGCACACAGAAGACCAGTATCCTTGGGTCTAAAAATGCGCCAGAACGCATAGAAATGTCTGGAACGTGCAGATACAGAACACACACTGGCCATTTGAAGCCAAGCAATCCCGATAGTGCTGATGAGCAACAACAAAGGACCCTTTGCATCAAATACAAAAGGGCAATTATTTGTTTAGGTTTGAAAAATCAAGCTCCTAACAGCTCTTCAATAAATGAGTGTGCTGTCTTTCCAACAATTCTCATCAGAATATGTTCGCTTTTATGCTTTAGAATGTGCTTGTAAAAGTCTTTTCCCGGAGAAAAGCGAATACTCGCGGTTAAAACAAAGGGGCGCACAATTTTCTTGGCAAAAAATGAAACACAACACGATTTACAGGCTAAAGTGTTCTTTGTTGAGGGAAGCCAAAACAAAGTGAGACAAGAGAAACAAACTTTTCAGTTGCAAAAGAAGAAGCACAACCCTCAAAGTGAAAAGGTCAAACCTTAAAGCATCACTCAGCACAGTGGGTTTCACAGAAGACCATGCATACAATGTAAAGATTGTATTTACACTACCTGCAGTCAAACCTAATAGTGTGAGTTAAGAAGGGAGGGTCAGAATTTCCTTGCTTTTGTTGGCTCACGCCAACCCCTTGGAACTGCTGTAACTACGTAGCATGTGTGTGACTAACATATACATTACTGCAAGCTTCAACGCTGTCTCACATGTTAAACAACTCACAAATATTTCCTAATAATGAAAGGCAAGGAATATTTCAGGGGCATATATTGGTCCCAGAATGATATATCGCAGTTACAACTCAGTGCTTTCCTTGGCTCAAGTTCAGTTGTCTGAAACTAAGGCATCTCAGTTAGTTCATTGACAAGTGGAAGGAGAACGGTGTGATCTTGGCCAGGGAAAAAGGATTACTAATATTTTTACATCATATATTTATCTTAACAGAACTCATTTATCACATGTGATTAAAGGAAGGCTGCTATCTGCACTTGCAAGTAATTAAAGACTTTCTTCTGACAGCCAAAATTATTGCTGTAGATTCAGAAAGAGATCCTTGCAAGTCAGAATGATAGTGGCCGAGCATTATCCAACTGTGAGGGCACACACTTGCCAAATACCACAGGCTGTCAGAAGAGGAGCATGCTGCAGGCATGGTCAGCCTTAATGTAGAAATTTACAGCCCAGAGACTACAAGTCCCTGCAGGCAACTTCACACTGTTATCCAAAGAAAACAACGTTTTCAGATTGCTGATAGCTTAACCTTCAATTGTTTTTTCATTGAGACAACTAACCACTGCGTACTTTTTTTGTTTCGTTTTGCAATTCCAATGATTTGCTGAAAAGTACGTAATATGTAAGCTAGCGCATCACGCAACTGAAAATACTTATAAAACGTATACACTGTTTCTACATTGTGGACATTGCAGGGTACCTTACCAAGGCATTTAATTGGCACTGCTGAGAATGGTTTATGGAAAACATTTGGTAACTACCACAATCAAACACAAACTTACTGGGAACACAGATTTCAAACACTGTAAAAATAGAGAACTCTCTTTTATTTCCACACACACACACACACACACACACACACACACACACACACACAAACACTTATAAACACAAAGCCATAATACAAATTTTGATAAGTCTTTTTCTTACTCTGTATTCTGGAATTCACAAAAGGAGGAGATAGATTGTCATGTGATCCAAGGTCCCTGTTTGTCATATGTTCATAAGGAGTTCCATCTCCATAGTTCTGTTAATAAATTGGAAACAAATACAGTTTAAGTGTAACATACATATTCCAATCTCTTAGAGACATTTCCCCCCGTATATTACAACTAGAAAAGCACGACTGCTTTTCCAATGAAACTGATGACATTTGCAGATAATTATTCTGTCAGCAATACATTAAAATTTTGTGTCCATACCTTTGCTAATTCCTAGGCTACAAGCCAGTAAAAATGTTGTTATCATTTTCAAATCTGTGGCAAGGACTGAATTATGTTGTGTTGCAGTCCCAAAGAATGAGAACTTCTACAAGTTAATGTTGCATATTTTATTTAAGGAAAGATAAACTTTCAAGTTACTCTATTCCAGGCACTTCAGACTGCAACATTGGCTGGACTGAAATTAACTTGTTCCTCCTGGCTATTTTATAATTCTTTCAGAGGTTTGATGTGCTGATTCCGTGTGCAATCAGGTTAGTTTTAGAAGTCCATTCTACTTTTGCACCAATTGGTTTTTGCTAAATGAAAAATTTGTTGTACTAAATTTTGCACAGCATATATTACTACTGAAAGAAATGTTTATACCTACATTTGTCAATTAAAGCAAATATAATATTTGCATTTTCTGTTTTACTTCAGAATGTGTTGTTGTTCTTTAAAGGGGGGGAAAGATTATAGCCCAAGTGGAAGAAGGCAGATTCTCCTCTGATCCCCTTCAGAATGATTTCTCAACTGCCTTTACCACAATTCCAAAATTCAAGCATTCCAGGAAAAATATGGCTTTCACTGAGGCTAAGTTGAAAAGGGGATTTAAATGGAAAATTCTGGGGATGTT
Source organism: Podarcis bocagei (assembly GCF_964188305.1). Taxonomy (NCBI): domain Eukaryota; kingdom Metazoa; phylum Chordata; class Lepidosauria; order Squamata; family Lacertidae; genus Podarcis; species Podarcis bocagei. Next base: position 52,191,595 of record NC_138136.1, on the reverse strand, counting down.
CCTACTCTCCAGGAATAACAATACCAGGTGTCAGCATTGTTCTTGCTCCTTGGTGACAGTTTGTAGTCCAATGGATCAACAGAGGATATTCCAGCTCATGCTCCTAATCCCCTTTTTACACAACCTGGTTGTATTTCAGTATCAGCTACTATGAAAAGTATGCTTTTTAACATCTTTATGCGCCCCCTCGCCCAGCTTGTCCGGAGTTTTGGGCTGGGTTGCCATCAGTATGCCGATGACACCCAACTCTATCTGTTGATGGATGGCCATCCTGACTCGGCCCCAGATACACTGACCAGATGTCTGGAAGCTGTGGCTGGATGGTTACGTGGGAGCCGGTTGAAGTTAAATCCTTCAAAGACAGAGGTCCTCTGGCTGAGACGGAGCGATATGGGATTGAGGGGGCAACTCCCATCTCTTGCGGGGGTGCAATTAGTGCCAGCATCGTCCGTTAAGAGTTTGGGTGTAATCTTCGATACCTCCCTCTCTATGGAGGTGCAGATTACAGCTATAACAAAGGCGGCATTTTTTTCTCATCTCCGCCAAGCTAAGCAGTTGGCTCCTTATCTCTCTCGCCCTGACCTAGCCACTGTGATCCACGCGACGGTCACCTCCAGACTGGATTATTGTAACTCGCTCTACGTGGGGCTGCCCTTGAGACTGACCCAGAAACTCCAGCGGGTGCAGAATGCCGCGGCGAGACTCCTTATGGGGTCTTCGCTGCGAGATCATATCCATCCGGTACTATACCAGCTGCACTGGCTCCCGGTGGAGTACAGGATCAGGTTTAAGGTGCTGGTTTTAACCTTTAAAGCCCTATACGGCCTAGGACCCTCGTACCTACGGGACCGCCTCTCCTGGTATGTCCCACAGAGAAATTTACGGTCTGCAAATAAAAACACCCTAAAGATCCCAGGCCACAGAGAGGTTAGGTTGGCCTCAACTAGAGCCAGGGCTTTCTCGGCCGCGGCTCCAATCTGGTGGAACGCTCTGTCACAAGAGACTAGGGCCCTGCAGGACCTGACATCCTTCCGCAGGGCCTGCAAGACAGAGCTGTTCCACCAGGCCTTTTGTCAGGGCGCAGCCTGACCCCCTCCTCTGGCAATCTGCACAAAATTTTGCTTGATGGTTGCCATTAATTTGATTTTAATTTGATTTAATTAATTTTATAATGAATGTTTTAGAATGTTGGACTATTTTGATTGTTGTTAGCCGCCCTGAGCCCAGCTTCAGCTGGGGAGGGCGGGATATAAATAAATTTTATTATTATTATTATTATTATTATTATTATTATTATTATTATTATTATTATTTTGTAGTTGCAATCTGAGTAGAGTGGTTTATAAAATTAATCCAGATTAGCCAGAGCCATCTTGGATATGTAGATTTTTGAGATCTTACAGGATGTGAATAGCAAGGTTTCTCACAAAACAAATGAGAAGAATTGGGCTTGCATATTCTGCCTCATATCTCATGACCTATAAATGATAGAAACTTTTTTTTTCTTCAAAAAATGAAAGCAGGGAATCTGGAGGTTATGGTTCATCTGGGTAAACTAACCTCTTGTCCCACCCCCAGTGGATGCCCATGAAGATCCTGAAGATTTTAAGAGCTGCTGCACAGATAGTGCTGAACTAGGTGGACAACTGACAAGTGGTTCTTTATGGCAACGGAAGTGATGATACCACAATATTGCTAAAAACTTTTATATTAGCATTGGCTTTCCTTGTAGTTCCTCAACTAGACATTATTATTTGCATATTATTGTCTGAATGAGTTGCATTTTATATATTTAATTCAGATTGTTTAATGAGATCTTTATGCTGTCTTTACGACTCAAGACGTTCTTTGCTTAAGCATGATATAAATGTGCATAACAGCACCACATTGAACGGAAACACATTTGCCTGTCAGAATGGGGCAAAATTATCACAGAGAAAAAAGTTTGAAGTATAGACAATGGTGCTACTTTAGATTTCAAAGACCCCCGAAACCTTCTTTTGCTTGGTTCAAACCTTGTGTATCTTGGAAAACACAGTGATTTAAAGTCGGCGGCATAAACCAACTGCAGCAGTCAGATGAGTGTTGGGCTTTTTTTCTTTTTTTGAGGGGTGGGGAATGCGACTGTTCTAATCTCCTCCAACTGTCATAAGAATTAGTAATTTTGATACTACTAAGATGTATTTCCTGAGTCTATTGCTTACTGCCAATAGGAATGAATGTGTGAGCATTGTAATATGAGAAGCAGGAGAGACAGCTTCACCTCATCTACATAATGCACTTGAATGTCAAACTTGACAGCTGGAGTAATGGCTTGCAAAATAGTAAGCTAGAAGATCCTAAAGTGCTTTGAAGACTGCAGTTAGGAGCATAGTGTCAAAGAGAGAGGATATCTCCAGCTCTTTAAAATGTCCTTAACTTGAAGGTTCAGGTATCATCTCTTTAACCTTGGCAAAACACCACAACTGGTCATCCCTTTGAAAGCTGGAGCGTGTCCACAAAATATGTAAGCTATGTGTAAAAGAAAATACAAGCAATTATATCCAAGTTAGGAATAGTGAGGGGTTATATAGAACAAGCAGACAAAGGGGTAATTTGCATCTAGTAACTAGCACAAATAGGGAAAAACTAACAGAACAAGACTACTTTTCCCCCTTGAATACCACAATTGTCCAGAAATCCGAACTGGCCAAAAGGTCAGACTACAGGGGATTATTCCCAGTAGACCTTTTGGCTCCCACAGGATCATGTCTCTCCAAACAGAATTTTCAGCTCTAACGCAGAAGTGTTTATATTACTGCTAAGAAGATTCAATGACAGAGACACCTAGTTCTGGTTTCTGTTCCACTGTTCCCCCACCCACCACCCCATCATTTCTATCTATTAATATTGATTCTCCTTGCTGTTTTTATCATAGTGTGTGTACTTCATATTGATCTTAAGTCACTTTGGATATTTCAATGCAAGGCAGGATATAAATATTGTTAGCAAATAAAGCAAATATGTAACCTCCTTGAGGAACAGCAGCAAGAGTTGGGGAGCTATTCCAAAATGTGTCTGGGACATAAATGAGAGACACTTCCTTATACAGGCTACACAATCTATGGAGCTGGCTTGACCATGACACAAGTCAAAGGTGGGGATCTCAAGTCCAAGGGCTTAATGCAACCCCATCCAGGCCTCAATCTGGACCTCAGAACTTTCCCCAAGCCCCACACCCTTTCTCCTCATTGACCTTACTTCATACCCGGACTGGTTTTTGCCTGGCTGGAATGTGTCCTTGAACTCTGATAGTGCCTTCTTCAATCTCTGGATCATAGAATCATAGAATTATAGAGTTGGAAAAGTGGAAGATACTGGGTGTGGTGTGTGGGGGGGGGGTCCTGTGTTGAAACTAGCCAACCGTACAAAGGTAAAATCTGCATTTGTTGCTCCACCCACTTTCCCTTCTCCTGGTACTAGCTCCACCCTCAATTGATATGGTGCCCATAGAAGGGCTGCCTTCAAGGGAATATGGTCCTTGGCCTATAAAGGTTTCCACATCAGAAGGAGGTTGATAGGCAGAAGCTTGGGATAATACGTTGCCACACCATACTGAAAAACCATGTAACTTGGGGCGGGGGGGGGGAGAAAGATGGCGAAGCCCTAGAACAGTTGCTAGGAAATACCTTTGAGCCACGGACATGCATGCCCCTATCTTTCAAGTAGAATAGACAAGGTAGCTTACATCGAAACAGCAATAACATTACTGTAAAACTCATGAAAACCAAAGCCATCTCTCGGCTGTAGCCAAAGAATCCCAATAGATGCTGAAGAACAGTTCTCACTTCTCTTACTGCCGCAGAGACATCATGGGAAATGGCTCTAAAGGTGTGCTACACATGTAGCTGAATAAGTTATAGCTTTTTGGGGGGGGAGCTTTGGGGTTGAGAGTTACATATGGAGGAGACAAAAAAGAAGCAAGATAGACAATTATTTCCAAACAATGCCGTCAGGGGAAAGTATAACGGGATTCCCTATGCCCAGCAGACATGGGCCTGCGGTACCGGGAAGGTGGAAGATATGGTACATTGCCTTTTGCACTGTTCCTTGTATAAAAGCTTGGGGTTTTTTAGGGGAGACCTTTTGAGAGCAAGAGCTGGTTGGACGCTTATGGATATTATTTCTGATCTGTTGGCAGACCACAATAAAATCATTGCAAACAAGGTTGCCACCTATGTGGTAGCAGCTCAAAAAAATCACCACAATCTTCTAATGATGTCTGCCGAAGACTACAAAGAGGACCGCCTGCAATAGTATTTTGATGCTGCTGTTAATCTCAGTTTGTATTGATAATTATTAGTGGTATAATTAGTGGTATGTTTTGTCCCTGCTTCCCTAGTGTTTCTCCTAGCAGGAGTGTAGATACGCTACCAATCTGTGATTGTAGCTACTTGCATTATTCCCATGCTTTGTAATGTCCATTGTTCAAAGACAATCATTATTCCCTCTAGAACCCTTTTAGTCTGGGTGTAGAAGAATAAAAGCAGATACATGAACTTTAACTATTTTGTACTAATTGTATTATACAATGGCTCTATCTATCAATATTTTTACTTATGCTTTAATAACCATCTATATACACCTTATATAATCATAATAATTGTAATAATAATAATAATAATAATAATAATAATAATAATAATAATAATAATAATAATAATATATTATTTATACCCCGCCCATCTGGCTGGGCTTCCCCAGCCACTCTGGGCGGCTTCCAAAAGAATATTAAAATACTGTGATACATCAAACATTAAAAGCTTCCCTAAACAGGGCTGCCTTCAGATGTCTTCTAAAAGTCTGGTAGTTGTTGTTCTCTTTGACATCTGGTGGGAGGGCTTTCCACAGGGAGGGCGCCACTAGCGAGAAGGCCCTCTGCCTGGTTCCCTGTAACTTGGCTTCTCACAGTGAGGGAACCGGCAAAAGGCCCTCGGTGCTGGACCTCAGTGTCCGGGTAGAACAATGGGGGTGGAGACGCTCCTTCAGGTATACTGGACCGAGGCCGTTTAGGGCTTTAAAGGTCAGCACCAGTATCAAGACTAAGGCAAAATATTGTGCTTGGAAATCTCCTAGAATGCAAGATGCCCAGAGTGTGTCTTACATATTTTGTGCCTGTTAAGTAAAAACATCTGGAAAGCCATCTACAACAAATGAAAAGTCAACCGCTACCAAAAACGCAGCTTACAGACCAGAGATAACTTACAGCAATGGAACAAGGGCTGATAGCAACAAGCAAGGCAAAGAAGAAGTCATTTTAATGAAGTTCCCTGCTCCCTCTTAGCAGGAACAGAGCAGTTGTCAAATTCAACCATGGGATCAGATAAGAATCTTTAAAAAAGCAATTCTGGGAAGAAGATGCTCTGTAACCAAATTTGCATGTACATTTTCCTAAGCAATCGGGTGTAAAACTCACATTTAGATTTTAAATTTACATACACAGGAAGTCTGGTGAGGAAGAGAAAAAAGATTAGATATACTTACCCTGGATGGACTAGGATGTCCTCCGTTCCCCCAGGACCCTGAGCTAGTTCTGTCTTCTACATCTAGGGACAAAAAAGTTCTTTAGGCTTTATTGCAATAATTCTTTCCTTTTGTATAGGCACTTTTAAATTAATGTTTCAAATTAATCTCCTGTTGCCTTTAATTAAGAACCAGGCACAGGGCTACTACAATGATAGTGGCTTCTGACCCAACCACTTAAATTAACTAATTTAAATTCACAGCAGAAATGAACTGGACCCTCAGGAACCGGAGGGTTTGCACATAAAAATTATTCTAGTCACTCAGTCTTTCAGGAGACATTTAAGAAGTGGCTGGAAGTCACTGACTAAAGTTGGAATTCAAAACCACACAGGCTCAAGGATAAAACTGACAATGCTACGTAGCAAATAAAGCATACTCTCCCTATATAAAAGTTATTTTGTATAACTGCAAGAAATATCCCTTCATGAATCACTTTTGATGAATTGATTTGGAGAGCATCCCTCATAAAAGAAAAAAGAAAAATTTGCAGGCTGAGGAATCCTGTGTTTCAATGAACCAAATTGCTGAATTGGGACATTAATGAACTTAAATTTCAGCTTGGCCATGAACTCACCAGATGCATTTTTCAGGGTTACCAACTCTTTAAATAAATAAATTTTAAAATCCCAATACCTGGAGGGGGCACAGTGATTGGGTGGGTGGAACCAAGGAGTCAAATCAACCACAAAAGCAATCAATTCACTCAGGCAGCCTTCCTCAACTTAATGTACTCCAGAAGTTTTGGAATACAATTCCCATCAACCCTGGCAGTTGGGCAAATTGTCCGATTCTGATGAGGATTGGGAGTTCAAAAATGTCTTGGCAGCAACAGGTTGGGGAAGGCTAAACTAAGATGAACACTGTACAGAATTTTTAAAGAGGTCACCGAGTGGAGAGGGGAAGTCCAGCTGTTGTCTTTTGCTGGTCAGTTGACAAATCCAAATGATCAAAACTCTTCAGCGTGGCTTTCTGAAACTCAAAAACTTTTTTGGAAACTTTCTAACAGGTTTTCAGGTTTGGGAGGTAAACAACGATGGGAATAAAATATTCCAGTGCCTGGGAAGTACTCTTGAGAAGGATTAGCTCAAAATGTGAGCTGTATTGTTGATCTGTTATTTCCTTTTGACTTAGAATATTAAGACTGTTGTTACAGAGTTTTCCGACATTTATTTCTGCCAATGCAAATAAGCAGTTTGTAGCATGAACCAAGGAGGTTAAAAACTTTGCATTCTGTCCTTCATTCCTGATTTATGGCTCTCAGAAAATCACCTTTTGGGAAGTGGAAGGTATTGCATTCACCTCGCAAAGGTGCTGCAAGGCTTAACTAATTACATATGCTAAACTGCTATTAAGACCTTTTTGATGAAAAAGGTTATAGGAATTTTTAATTATTGCTCTACAACTACATGCTTCTCCTTGACAAAAATGGAAGAGGGTACAGAAACGTTTGTTTCCCCGGAAAATTGTACCTCTCATGCTTATTTCACTGGAGGAGGCTTCTAATGGAAAGCTACTCTTTTTGTAAATAAAATAAAGAGAGGAAGTGAGGAAGGGAAGAATGGAGGGGGGAGAGCACACAATATGTTTCCACATGAGTTATTTTCATTACAGCTTGCTCTGTTGTCTAATTTTATTGACTTAGGCCACCTGAGAAGGGAGGCAGAATGGCTGCTTCCAATTGTACCTTGAATGCAACCTGGTGTTCCTTGTGGATCGTCAGAGACAGTGCATCATGTGCCTCAGGGTACATTGTGGCAGTTCTGAGGTTGTGTCAGGGCCCAAGAGAAGAAACAGAAGTCCCTCAACTCTACTGTTTAAGGCAGAGTCCATTACGTGCTTTGTGGCATACTAAAGCGCGTTGGAGTATGCTTGCCTGACTGCTCATTAAAAAATGTGTTGAGAATCTCCTGTGACTATTCTAGTTAGGCAGACGTCCAGCAAAGCAATTAAGAGCAAGCTTAATTTTAAGCATAACTATAAAGTTCTAGTGAATTATTTTTTCCCAGTGATATTTAATATCAAATCATAACATATGAAGAACAGCATACCAAAGCAGGCAAAGAGAAAACATCCTATCCCTAAATGTTTGTGTTAGATGCATTGTACTGGAGCCAAGAGTACAACTCCTCCCAGCTGCATTGTGCTACTAGTAGTTTAAAGGGGCTCTACATTGTTTTGAAATAATTTTACACTGCCAGAATGAGGTTTTGTGAGGAGAATTTAAGGAAAGCCCTGCTGCATCATACCAAAGGCCTGTCTTGTCCAGACAGACAGACAGTAGCCAACCATATGACCCTGGTAGCCTGAAAACCAGACACAAGGGTACTCTTCTGCCTGTGACCCTCAACATTACCACCTCTGATCAAGGATGTAATATAGCAGCCTTTAACAGCCATACCTCTATCAATTTGTCAAATACCCTTTCAAAGCTGTCCAAGTCAGTGAACTTCACTACATCTTGCACAGCTTAACTATGTGCTTTGAAATAGTACTTTCTTTTGTCTGTCACTTTGTTCTGCTTCACTGGATGACCCTGAGTTATATTATTATGAAAAGTCACTTGGGGCTTAACCAGGCAAGATGACAGAGACCCATGATCTGGATTTCCTGGGTGTCTCTTAACATTTTAGCAAACTGCTGTTATGAGGGGCAAAGGGGATTTGGATTGGGCCCTCAGTACCCAGGAGGAAGATGTAACCCTTTCCCCATTTTCTTGAGTAAAGCTTACTATTCCCTGACAAGTAGATACTGAATACAATTCTTCCTCACGATATGGCTGTTTTCAGAAAACATAGGGATGGCTTCAGACCTGCATAAATGGAAGCAGAATCCAGAGACCCAGAATGCAGCAGGAGCAGGAGGAAGGGGACAGGGTGGCGATTTTCACCACTTCCTCATTCCCTCTGCAGCCTGCAGGGCTGCCTTTCACACTCTTCCAGAGGGTCTCTTACAGACAGCTGTAGAAGGATTGAGGAATCAGGGGAAATGGATGAAGCACCTTCAGCATCAGAACTATGCTGAGCACAAGTCATGACATAACCTATAGTTAGACTATGGAATTTTCTCCCACAATAAGTAGTAGTAGCCACAATTTGTCAACTGAATACAATGGAATGGTGCTTTCCCCAGCAATGTGCACTGATTCATTCTTACGGAACATTACTGAATGCCTCCACGCTACTAAAACCACATACTTCCTCTTTAAATTACTGGTACAACTTTCCAGGTGAGAGCAAGCCATTAATTTATCATAAAGGGATGCTAGAGCATTATCCGCCATCGCATTCATTATGGATTATTATTAATTCTATTACTTGAAACAATAGATTTAATCTGATTGAACAAAAAGGCATGTAGAAAAGATTAACAAAAGCAAAGCACTTAAATTAAATGTAGAATATGAATTGGGTTTGCACGTGCAGTTATGAAGTTTAGGCATCTGCGCTGCGTATCTGTGACCTAGCTGTATGAGCAAAGAAAGTGTTTGCCTCCACCTTGATCTGTCCCCCTCCCCTTGCATGTTAACATGTTTGTTAATGTTATATTTCTCCGCATCACAATTCCTAATATCTCAATGAAACATTAAAGTGCTAATAACACAAGACATTCCAGGTAAATATTTAATTACATTCTTTAAAATATGTGCATCATTTAAATGACAGATCAGATCAACCATTGCATTCAGTTAATTAGGCAGAGCTTTTTAAAATCACGGGTGTTATGCAACTGATTATTAACTCTTTTGGATTCTGATTCAAGGCACATCCAAACCATAGATGAAACTGAATGGCTTTTCAACAGACTTTTTCAGCACATTTTGGCTTCACAGCCTCTGCTCCATTCTGAACACTGAAATCACGTGCCCAGGAGAAATCAATCATTAGCCTAAGTGAAAATCGTACATATCTGAATACAGGATCATAGCCTAAATTATGATACATGGCATGATTTATGAATGTCCAGCTACTTATTCCCAAACTTGCAATTTTGTTTCAGGTAGGTAGCTGTGTTGGTCTGACGCAGTCGAAATAAATAAAAAAACAAAAAAACTTCTTCTGCATTCACACGAAAGCTTATACAGTGGTACCTCGGGTTAAGTACTTAATTCGTTCTGGAGGTCCGTTCTTAACCTGAAACTGTTCTTAACCTGAAGTACCACTTTAGCTAATGGGGCCTCCTGCTGCTGCTGCGCCTCCAGAACATGATTTCTGTTCTCATGCTGAAGCAAAGTTCTTAACCCGAAGTACTATTTCTGGGTTAGCGGAGTCTGTAACCTGAAGTGTATGTAACCTGAAGCGTATGTAACCCAAGCTACCACTGTATTATACTCCACAGCATGATTTCTGTTCTCATCTTGAAGCAAAGTTCTTAACCGGAAGCATTATTTCTGGGTTAGTAGAGGCTGTAACCTGAAGTATGTAACCTGATGCGTATGTAACCCGAGGTACCACTGTACCCCGAACAAACTTAGTTGGCCTCTAAGGTGCTACTGGACATTTTACTACTATTATTCTTATTCTTATTTGCAATTTTGTGCATGGCCTCCCTTCCCATTCTTTCTTTCCCCGAAATTCCAGCTCCTCCACAAAAGTTTAAACAATAATATAAGCTGGTCATGTCACAGCTGTGCCAAATTTCAGCCTGCTGTAAATGAGGGGTATCCATCTTCCACTCAGGCAACGGGGTTTCTCTTTCTTCTCCTCCCTCCTGCAGCCCTCCTTCATGCCCCAGTCTGCCACAGAGGTTCCTTAATGCTCAAGAGCAAATTTTGTGGGTGTGCCAGGTGCTGGACAGAGAAGAAGAGTATGGGAAAGTTCTTTTACATGAGCAGAAGTCTATTACACAGGCAGATGGACACTGTTGGATGTCACCCAAAGTTTATGACTTGAGTGGGGAAAATGTCATGTATGATGTAAATATTTCAGCAGTAATGATCCTGTAGCATACCCCATCTGTAAAGTATGTGTACAGAAAGGTTATAGAAATCAATATCAATATGATTGTAGATATCATTTATTGTGACTACTGCAAATACGTGTGATCCTCTTGTGAATTCCAAAGTGTTTTCAGATGCATTAGGTCTTTGCAACAGCCATTCCCACATTTTACTACAAATGTTCCCTCATCAAAATTCAACAGAGAAACTAAGAGGGTGGCCAGTCATGAACTCTATATGTGAATTGACTTTACCAAGAGCAGACTTTTTCTCTTTCTAATAACTTAATCTGATTGAAATGCACATCTCCACTTAACTCTCCCAAGACACAAATACCCTAATCATGTGCAAATTTATTAGCAAACAAAGTTCGGATTGCTGCCAAACAGTGTGATCCACAAGACATTTAAACAAACATACTTTAATTTAATCCACTGTGGTCACTTGAAGTCAACGGGACTCAACAGATGATGATTCACAGCTGAGTGTTTGACCTGTTGCCAATAAAAAGCATTGCATAAAGCATAAAATTTTGATCTCTGGTGTTTGATCTGTGATATTCCATTGCCATGTGCAAATCACTGCTTAGTGCTATTGTTATTCAAATTCCAAACTTGTTTATGTGAACAAGCTGCAGGTATAAAACTACATCTAACACTGCTTTGGCTACTTTAGCCATGGAAAATTCATTCAGTATCCTTAAACTGTGCGTAGAATGGAAGCAGATAATTCTAGATCTTTAGGACGGTATCCAACTAAATCATTAATTGTATTTAGGAGCTTCATGAAATGACATATGTAAGTGCAATACAACTTTCCCCTCCTTTTTCATCCAACCCTCCAGAGCAGATCTTGGGTAACATGGGGGACAGGAGAGAGAGGGGAAGTCCCACTGCAACTGTGGAGTCATTCCACATTCACAACGATACAACCCCCAGACTTTCTTGCACTAATATTTTTCTCTGCCAATTAACTCCCCTCTATTTTTACCCAAATGTCACATAATACATGAAAAAGTTCACTTTAGCCTAACTTATGCTAAACATCCGGCTACTTTCATTCCTAACATGATAATGCATGCCTATATCCTAAAATTTGGTGTAAGGATCCTAACCCAGGTTAAACACCTTTCAGCTTATATTGTTCCCATTGCTGCTCCTAAGTTCTAGGATGTCTGTAATGGCATGTAAAAGTCTTCTTTACCACGAAATAGTTCAGAAGCTGTGACAATAACTTCCCCCCTACAGACTTCTCCACAACAATGCATGTCAGCGATACCTCAAGGCTAAATTACAGCAATGTGTCCTACTCGCATACGAACATCACGAATCTAGATGCAAAGACTCTGTAGATGAGTGAACAGATAAACATTCCTGCAATAGCAGCATTCTCTCTTTTTTTCTGAAAAGGGCCAAAAACATGATAGAATCCAACTCAGATATGCCTCTGAATGTTGTGTGTCATGTTGATTTCACCCTTCAGTTGAGACCATCAGCCTGAAAACCTACAATTTCTACCTGGGGGGGAAATGCACCTGTTTTACTTCTGTGTCCTGCAGTGGCATCCATGCGTGCAGATCCTATAGTCACCGATTCCTAAACATTCAAAGTGATAACTGTATGAATTTAACCGGAAAATCAAAACAGCAGTGCAAACTAAAGCAAAAGGAAACTGTATGTAGAACTAGGGAAAATCAGACGTGAATGTTCAGTATTGCTCATATACGGCCCCCCAAACCTGAGGCTTATTATGCAATTCTTTATCTACAGGTGGAGACCATTTCACATGGGGGTTTCATTCCCAGACCCCCATGCGCACACCGGTGGGGGGCATATAAGCATGCCCCACCCAGTTCTGCCCCCATTCCGCCTTCTTCTAGGTCCAAAAGGACCCACGTGTCGGCGATTATGCATCAACTACATGTACCTAAAATGGTTGCCACTCATGTGCCTTTAACAGGCAGAATGGAAATGCAAGTTATCACCCATAACTACATTTCTGATTTCAAACTGGGCCAGGACAGGAAGAAGTTCCAACTTAGGATTTCCTTAGATTTATGGTTTGATTTGTTTGTATCAGGGCTGGGTAAAAATTCAGTCTTACTTGATCTCTATGCCCCCAGGATCTACTAGAACAGGCATAGGCAACCTTCGGCCCTCCAGATGTTTTGGACTACAATTCCCATCATCCCCGACCACTGGTCCTATTAGCTAGGGATCATGGGAGTTGTAGGCCAAAACATCTGGAGGGCCGAACGTTGCCTATGCCTGTACTAGAATCCCCAGGATCTACTAGTATATGTTAAACCTGCTACGCAATAACATCAAACAAAGCTGTGTTCAGTGAACCTATGCATAACTAGTGTCTTTTGGGATTAGAACAAGATCCACTTTAAATTCAGCATCGTATGCAAGAATCACAGCAACCAGCAACTACTAGGTGGTCCACTGCTGAATGGTCCACCAGTGAACCGTCATCTTTACATTCTGCCCATACTTGATTTAAATCATTTATAGGCTGCTGGATCACTCATGCAACAAAGTGAGCTGACCTACATCTGGTGGCTCTCTAATGAGAGATGATGAGGGCAGGAACTGGTATCTGAATGGTGCCCTAAAAGACTTAAACAGTTCATTCTAGTAGAGGAAATACCATTTGCATTCTGATTGCAAAACACCATTGGTTGGTATCAACAGGCTGTTTTTCTAGAGCAACACTCACTTTTAAAACTATCAATACAGAAACTAAAAATCCTGGGGCTGGATTCTGCACTACTGGAAGCCAGAAGGAGGACTCCTCTGCTAGCGTAATGGGGCATTTCCCCTCTCCTCCCCCAAGCCTGCTCCCAATCTGCTCTGGAGGGTTGGAAGAACCCACAGAACATACAGGGTGGGGAGTGGGAGGTGGGAATAGTTCCATCTAGCAACAGAAATGTGTGCATTGTTTGAGCAACTGTATTAGTGTGATGATGAATTCCATCCATGAGGGTTTTCTCATATTCCTGCCAGAGATCTGAAATCTATATACAAAAAGGGCATTGCTGCGCACATGATACAGGTATTTTTAATTGCTCCTTAGTGCACAGCTGATCACCATGAGAATCAGGCCATTCTCACTTCTTCTCCGTGCATAGATGGAATGCATCAAGTATGCTCCCTACTTGGCTGAACCACCATAAACATCACAAGAGCTGAACATGAACATGTCCTGGGACTCCTGCATAGCAAAAGAAGAACTGTGGAATTTGCTGTACCCAAATCTGCTAAAAGTCAACATTTCTTCTGAAAAATCAGGATTTTGAAGATCTGTTTTTTTATCTGTTTTTCTTGGGGCATGTATTAAATTTCTGTTACAATATGTAAATTACTGAGGTAAGAAGGGATGGGGACAGAAACAAACAAATACAACCTGATGTAAGAATTTAGAACGTGTACAATATACCTACCCACCCATGTCAGCAAAGCCAGGGGATCATGGTGCCAAAGTTATCTCATGACATCACTGAAAGCTCTTTGCCATCAAGCTATTTTAATTTCAGCTTTACAATATTCAGGTCTTTCTAGCATATTAAGGTTTTACTCAGTGATCTGAAAAATGGCAAGCAATCACTCCTGTGTATTATCTTCGTAGGTCGTGCCTAAGCTTTCAGCCAATTTTCTTTGTATTTAGACTTAAATGTGCAAACCGCACTATATTAGTCTGCAAAGCATCAATGAGAAGGCTTAATTAAGTAACACTGACAGATAAATCCATTTCTTTTTCAGTAATCAAATCAAAGCAGGTTGACATAACACAGAAACTTAATACAGTTATTCCCTTGTAATTGGAAAAAGGCCCTTTACTTCTCATTAAAGTAATCTTCTGGGTATTGGCATAATAAGACATCTCAGGGCTTTAATATTACCCTATAAAAGTCTCAAGATACAGACTCCCTTAAGCAAACATGCAAGATTATCTAATTCCTTCATCACAGTGGAACATGTCGTTCCTATTGTTTCAAAATTGTTAATTCTTTATCTCATCTATAGTCCAAAAAGAATACATCAGTATATAAAAAAATGAAGAGACAAATGCTATTCTTGAAATGATTTCAAGACTGAATGATGTGCTATTACTAAAATTAAAGGATTTTTTTGTTTAGAATTTATGAAATACTTGTACAAATTGGTTACAAAGATATTGGGCAAACCTAACTTTACTACTATAGGTTTCCTTGCTTTGAAACCTTTTTTAAAAAACAACAACAACTTGAAAGCTTTCCATTATAAGTTCATTTTGAGCTTTTGAATCATGCCTGAAGCCTGGGTTCTTGATTGAGCAGTCACTAGGAGAGGTACAATAGGTTGAGGAAAACAAAAGGAAAAGGAAACCGGGGGGGGGGGGAATTACACCAGGAAAAAATTCTATGGTTACTACCTAAAATCTCAACAGAGACCTGAAAAAGGCCTAAACACATCTTCAACCCCTCGGTTCCATGCTTTTCAATTTTAGAAATTGTTCCTAATCTATTTGATTCTCACAACCACTGTTAAGATAAACCTGAGAAACAATGGCTTGCCCATGGTTGTTTGATAAGCAGGTTGTTTTTACCTGAATATTCTACCCCATGCATCATTGATCAAGTAATTTAGAAGATCACTCCAACATCAAAATATTTGTATCAGACAGTCAATTACTAGCTTCATCTATTGCCTTCTACTGGCTTTGACTTAAAGCTGAACTCTTCTAAATTGTAATTAATTGCAATGAAGAATGTGGCTCGAATCCTAACTTCAACCTCCATGAAAAGAAAGTAGCTTCCATTCACAGATGTAAAGTTCTACTCACGAAACAAATCTTTACATGAGTGCAACTCTCCTTCTAGAAGATGACTACAAGCAACTAAAAATGTGGTAGGGTGTTCGACTTTATGGCTGTTGTAATCTGTTTTAACACAAATATAAGGGACCTTTTCTTTTCCTATCAGACATTCTAATGTGTGGCAAAAGTTGAGAACCTTACAAAATGGTAACAGTTCTGCACTTTTCCCACATGGCTGCATGGTTATAATGGTCTGCATTAGTGGTCTATGAATGACTATGTTGCATGCATATGCAATTTCCTCAAGCTATAGAATTTCATGGGAAGGAATCTTCTTAGAGAAGAGCTTGTTTTCCAGGCAGAATTACAATACCGGCTGTTGATTACCTTTGAAATAACGAAATCCTTGCTGTTTTTGTAAAAGAAAATCTACTAAAGTTTTGGTATTTGAAGTATTTTTTTTTCTGTAGCAAGAAAGCCCATAGTATGCAATCTCTAAATACATGTAAGTTCATGTGTTTTGTGATTAGGTTTATCGGATATTAATCTTAACACATTCTCATTTGGATTGCTCCCTAATTTATTTCTTCATTTCAAGATCACCCTCAGCATTTTTGTCAGGGGGCAACAGTATGTCCCCAGTACTAAATTACTTTAAAAAAATCTTTTAGATGTTTATCCTCTAGGTTCCGGCCTTTTTCTGTGCTGTAAACCAGGGTTTCAAAACTGGTTAGAGAGCAAGTTACTTGGCTTTTAAAAACCAATTCCTGGTTTATTAAATTACGCATATGGCTGCACTGAAGTCAATCGATTCTGATTTCTGTCAAAGTTTCCAACCTCACCAGAACAATCTTCTGTGTTGTCCTCTTTCATCACAAGTTGCGATCACACATTTAAGAAGCAGGCAAGCATCACTGATTTCTTCATGGGGTAAGTATCTGCATTCACCCAGAGTTCTCCCTTCATTTATCTCAACTTCTCACTTCTATACCTGAAATGGGAGGGGCCATGTTGTTGTTGTTTAGTTGTTTAGTCGTGTCAGACTCTTCGTGACCCCATGGACCAGAGCACGCCAGGCACTTCTGTCCTCCACTGCCTCCCGCACTTTGGTCAAAGGGAGGGGCCATATGAGATGCAAAAAAGGAAAACTTTGCCCAAAGCCTCCATTGCTAGTCACACCGGGAGGACAGGGCTGACTGAGGTACAGTGGTACCTCTAGTTACGGACTCGATCTGTTCTGGGATGCTGTTTGCACCCCGAAAAGTCCGTAACTAGAGCATCACTTCTGCGCATGCGCACAGCACGATAGAGCACTTCTGCGCATGTGTGAAGCACGTAGAACACTTCTGCGCACACACATGTGGCGAAACCCGGAAGTATACTCTTCCAGGTTTGCCGCGTTCACAAGCCGAAAAGACTCCACATGAACCTAACGCAACATGAGGTGTGACTGTACTATTTGGTTCACAAAAGAATAGGTGGAACCAATGATAGTGGCCCTTCAGATATCGCAGTTAAAAATATGTCCTTTGTGAAAAATGATAAGCGAGCATAGACCCCCCCCATACCACTAAACCATGTTCCATTCCAGAACTTTTTGTAAGTGAATCCACCACCTCACCTTGATGGGGGAAGGAATAAGGTCTCTTGTCATCAGCATATCCATAGAATTCGTTTCCTGCTATGAAATTAAATAGCTGAGAGGCTCGTGTAAGCTTTTCGTTATTAAGTTTTAATCAATTGGACCACATTCTGGACTATGATTGCGCCTTACACCAAAGGGAGGTATGCTTTCCATCTACCCATGTTCATCAAGGTCCCCAGGTGGCTAATCATGTGTGAGCGAGTAAGCTTGTTTCCATTTGAAAGGCTCCAGAAGAGTGCATGTCCCACGTGTGGCTTCCTTGCTCCTTGAGGAGCAACCCCTCCATTTGGAATGCTACCAAGATGCCTTCTCTGTGCAGAGAACTGCTGCTGCTGTTATTGCTATCATATGAGAAGCGTTGGGGAAGATGCCAGCACTAAGGGGGAATGAAGTGGACCAGAAACGCAGCTGACCTGCTGTGAAACAAAGGTAGGAGAAATTTGGATTAGCACCGATGTGTGAGGATATAGCTACGTGCTGCAGGTTGTGCAAGATTTCAAATAGTAGGAAGCTCCCAAATCCTGAAAGCTCTCGGCATATAACAACAACAACAACAACAACAATTTATTATTTATACCCCACCCATCTGGCTGGGCTTCCCCACCCACTCTGGGTGGCTTCCAATAAAATATTAAAATACAGTATTGGATCAAACATTAAAAGCTTCCCTAAACAGGTCTGCCTTCAGATGTCTTCTAAAAGTCTGGTAGTTGTTGTTCTCTTTGACATCTGGTGGGAGGGCTTTCCACAGGGCAGGCGCCACTACCGAGAAGGCCCTCTGCCTGGTTCCCTATAACTTGGCTTGAGTAAGGGAACCACCAGAAGGCCCTTAGCGCTGGACCTCAGTGTCCAGGTAGAACGATGGGGGTGGAGACGCTCCTTCAGATATACTGGACTGAGGCCATTTAGGGCTTTAAAGGTGAGCACCAAAACTTTGAATTGTGCTTGGAAACGTACTAGTCACCAGTCTAGCTGCTGCATTCTGGATTAGTTGTAGTTTCCGGGTAACCTTCAAAGGTAGCCCCACATACAGCGCATTGCAGTAGTCCAAGCGAGAGATAACCAGAGCATGCACCACTCTGGCAAGGCAGTCTGTGGGCAGATAGGGTCTCAGCCTGCGTACCAAGTAGAGCTGGTAAACAGCTGCCCTGGACACAGAATTGACCTGCGCCTCCATGGACAGCTGTGAGCCTAAATTCCCAGGCTGTTCACCTGGTCCTTCAGGGGCACAGTTACCCCATTCAAGACCAGGGAGTCCTCCACACCCACCCGCCTCCTGTCCCCCCACAACAGTACTTCTGTCTTGTCAGGATTCAACCTCAATCTGTTAGCCACCATTCATCCTCCAACCACCTCCAGGACCTTCACCGCTTTCACTGGTTCTGATTTGAAAGAGAGGTAGAGCTGGGTATCATCCGCATATTGATGGACACCCAGCCCAAACCCCCTGATGATCTCTCCCAGCGGCTGTATGTAGATGCTGAAAAGCATGGGAGAGAGGACAGAACCCTGAGGCACCCCACAAGTGAGAGCCCAGGGGTCTGAACACTCATCCCCCCCCACCACTTTCTGAACACGGCCCAGGAGGAAGGAGCGGAACCACTGTAGGACAGTGCCCCCAGCTCCCAGCCCCTCTAGACAGTCCAGAAGGATGTTATGGTCAATGGTATCAAACGCCGCTGAGAGATCCAGCAGAACTAGGAAACAGCTCTCACCTTTGTCCCTAGTCTGCTGGAGATCATCAATCATATAGCTTTCAACAGGATTATTTCAACTAATTATGAGTTATAAAATAGACAAATTCTTTCAAATGCATGATGGCTCATTCCTTCAAAGAAACAACCACAACCACCTTTAAGCGTTAAATGATTCAGAGAAATAGTTAACTGAGGAAGAGAAAAACCAAGTTCTTAACAGAAGCTTCTCTTGTCTGTGAGTAGCCCAGTTTATCAGAGGGCAAGGAGGTACAAATCACATTAACAGCAGCAAGTTCAGTGTGCACAGTAGAACTTGAAAAAGAAAAACAGGTCTGATATAAAATATACAGTAGTGGTGTGGAACTGGTCAACCTTCAGATGTTGCTGGACTACAACTCCCATGATCTCTGGCCACTGGCCACAAAGCAGGCCCTAATCTTAATTATGTTATGAGGTTCCTATTAGTACCTCAGAGGAACTGGAAGAGTTTGCTAAGTTGCTCAAGCACAATAAAATCTAACCAGGCTTTACTCAGGCAGACGTGGGACTGGCCCTGGGTCTGCGTGATGGTGGGTATTTTATTATTCAATATTAATTAATAATAATACCACAAAGGAGACCTTTAAGATGTTCAATGGGGGAGTCCAGAGACAACTTGAACCCAATGAACTTATTCTCCTTCTGCAGAAGTGTGGGTGGAAGTACTTACTGGGCTGGACCAAGGCATTTCGCTGGGTGAGGCAGAGCAGAAAACTGCATTTTTCCTCTGCCTGAAGCCAAAGTGCATATATACCAGGAATCAGCAACCTTTTTTAGCTGTGGGCTGGTCCACTGTCCCTCAGACCATGTGGTGGGCTGGAGTATATATTTTTTGGGGGGGAGGGGAATGAACAAATTCCTATGCCCCACAAATAACCTAGAGATGCATTTTAAATAAAAGCACACATTCTACTCATGTAAAAACACGCTGATTCCCAGACTGATTGGGCCGCGTCTGGCCCCCGGGCCTTAGGTTGCCTGCCCCTGATATATACTATTGGTGTAGGGAGTGTTAGGGGAGGGGCAGTACCTCTGGTGAAGTACACGTTATTTAGACCACATCAGTGATGCCAAGAGTGGGGTATTGTCGTCTGGGCAACCCAGGACCTCCATACACACTGCCAAGGCTTGCTCCCCATTGAGTTCACATTGGTACTGCTAACACAAGGGTTTGACTTCACGCCCAGAGGCGCACTCCATTGTCTCTCGAGACAAATGAATGCCAACAACAATGGTTGTGCTTATTTTAAATACAATAAGCATGTTCTTATTTAAAATAACTAACTTTTAACAATATGCTTTTATATTTTTATGCTGTGGTTTATTTTATTGATGTTCAGAGTTACTGCTGTTTAAATCAGTTTAAAAAGAAAGGGTAACATATATATATATATATATATATACACACACACACACACACACACACACACACACACATATATATATATATATATATATATATATATGCTGAAGGGACTGATGGGACTGATGGAAGCCCAACATTCCCTGATGTACAGGAATGATAAGCTCTGGAAAACCCTCTGCCGTAGTTCACACATGCATGGATGGATGGATGGATGGATGGATGTCAGTTGCAGTACAACCCCACTCAGAAGCAAGTCCCACTGAGTCTAATGAGACTTTAGTGAGTTTAAGGTTGCAGACTTAATTATTCCTACTCCTATCACCTTGGAAATACTCAGCTGAACCTGTGGGTTGTTTTCTTTGAAAAGTATAGCACGTGCAGAGAGTAAGATCAGGTGATATGAAATCTCTGTCTGTGGTGATTAATGTGAGGGGACTTTTACACACATAGATATCATAACTTGATACTAAAATCCCTGAGAAATGAATGGTATGTGTGAAATTAGACCTCTGGGGCACAGTGACTTGGATGGATAAGGCATTAAACACAATATCCATTGCTGATATCCTAGAGTTAATGACATGCTAGGCTTTTCTGCCCTTCTCTCAAGCTGACCAAAATCTCTTTTAAGGAAATTCCCTTCCCTGCAGAATAAAGTTGGCAATATTACTAGAACTGATTTATTCACAGTGAACACTTGTCCCATATTCACACATGTACACATAGGTAATTTAAAAGTATAACTTTTCACAACTGTCAGTTCCATATGAGCCATGCCAAATTTATAAAGCACAAATGCTCTGAGCTTTATCTTTTAAAGTCCACAGAAGAAAGTATAAATCTGAGTTGCCAAGTAAAGTTTAAAATAACAACAGCCACCCAGTCTTGAATGTCACAACAAGAAACCTACCTAAATTTAATTCTGGCAAGAATAGGGAAGCAATGATAGGGTGCGAGTTTTCTAAGGGAACTGTTGCAGCGATGCTGAAGTTTAGATTTCGTGAACAAAGCTAGACTTGCATCAACGATCCTTCAAAACAAGCAGTAAATCTCGACAGGCAACATAACTTCAGACCTGCCCTCCAGTATCTCAAGCCAGACCTGCCCTCCAGTATCTCAAGCAAAGGTCCCCACCCTCCACACAAAAAACTGCAAGCTTAAATTTCCTAATTGGAAATGGCGGGCAATAAACTCAAACCTAAAAATCATGTGTTCCACCACTGGGTCACACACCAACAATAGGGCTCAAAAAAGTTTGATAAACAGGAGGTAGCTATATAAATTGTAAACAAAATTACACTGCAATTATGTATCCCTCCCAAATAACCTCCACATTGAAGTACAGTGGTACCTCAGGTTAAGTACTTATCAGGTTAAGTACTTAATTCGTTCCGGAGGTCCGTTCTTAACCTGAAACTGTTCTTAACCTGAAGCACCACTTTAGCTAATGGGGCCTCCTGCTGCCGCTGCGCCGCCAGAGCATGATTTCTGTTCTCATCTGAAGCAAAGTTGTTAACCTGAGGTAATATTTCTGGGTTAGTGGGGTCTGTTAACCTGAAGCGTATGTAACCCGAGGTAACACTGTATATATAAAGGCAAGATGTGAAATATCAAAAGCATACTTTCTCCTTGGTAAAATAATTTATTACTAAAATGTTTAAAGAGTGAGGCACAAATCTATGAGTTATACAAATAAGTTGAACCACCCACTACATATATAGAACACACAGAGATTGCCTCAAATAGTAGCTTTTGATAACATAACACATCAGGACTGTCACCTCTCTACCTGTGCTTTCCTATTTTTCACTCACACAGAGAGAAGAGTGTCTGGATATCACTCATGGTTGCGTCTGGGAGTCTCACCACATCATGTTTGCTGAACAATTTAGCTTGCATCCAGTTTTGACTGAGTGTGTCTAGAGCAGGATTTCACAATTTGGTGCCTTTCAGATGCACTGCACTACAACTCTTGATCATCCCTGACCAATGGTCATTCTGGTCAGTCCAAAAACATCTTGGTGGGGCACCAGCTTGGGGAAAGCTAGAGTGCAATCTGGCCCAGTTTTCTGGCTTGCAGGTGCAGATCAGGTGCTTGGAAGGATGTTGGCTACATCATGTTTGTTAAACTATTGTCCTTTATGGCTAATCACATCTAGCAAAGGGAGGTTAATTGTCTGTGTTTGGTTCTGATCATCTTGAAATAAGTGCATGTGCAATTGCTCCTTAAGAAATGCTCCCTGCACCAGTCACAAATCTTTAAAGAGATGCTTGAGTTGGGTGATGATGCACAACTCTAGATTCTCTTCAAAAGCACTAATTAGCTGGTTTCAATCCTGCCTGGGTTGGGTCTACAAATTATCTTGGTCAGTCTTCATAGACTATCTATACTGGAAAGGTGACAGGGAGAGTGTGTCTCTGTTAATTCTATTGGACCTCTTAGTGACTTTTGATAACATCAACCATGGTATTCTTGTGGTTAGGCTTCATAGCACAGTGATATGGTGGTTTCACCCCTACCTTCAGGGCCATTTCTTCTTCTATTATTATTATTATTATTATTATTATTATTATTATTATTACCCCACCCATCTGGCTGGGTTTCCCCAGCCAATCTGGGAGGCTCACAGCATAACAGACCAGACAAGAAAGGAGGAGGAGTGGCGTTATATGTCAGGGATGTGTATACCTGTGAAGAGATCCAAGATTTAGAAACAAAGAAACAGTGGGGTCACTCAGAGGAGAAGATGGTGAAATGCAAACAGGGGACACAGAAAGTGCTGAACTCCTCAATGCCTTCTTTGCCTCAGTCTTCTCCGATAAAGAAAACAATGCCCAACCTGAAGAATTTGGAGCAAATGATTCAGCAAAGGAAACACAGCCCAGAATAACTAAGGAGATAGTACAAGAATACTTGGCTAGTTTAGATGTATTCAAGTCTCCAGGGCCAGATGAACTGCATCCAAGAGTATTAAAAGAACTGGCAGATGTGATCTCAGAACCACTGGCAGTCATCTTTGAGAATTCCTGGAGAACAGGCGTTGTCCCTATTTTCAAAAAGGGGAAAAGAGAGGACCCAAATAATTACCGCCCAGTCAGTCTGACATCAATACCAGGGAAGATTCTGGAGCAGCTCATTGAGCAAACAGTCTGTGAGCACCTAGAAAGGAATGCTGTGATCACCAATAGTCAGCATGGATTTCTGAAAAATAAGTCATGTCAGACTAACCTGATCTCGTTTTTTGACAGAATTACAAGCCTGGTAGATGAAGGGAACGCAGTGGATGTAGCCTACCTTGATTTCAGCAAGGCATTTGACAAGGTGCCCCATGATATTCTTGTAAAGAAGCTGGTAAAATGCGGTCTTGACTATGCTACCACTCAGTGGATTTGTAACTGGCTGACTGACCGATCCCAAAGGGTGCTCATCAATGGTTCCTCTTCATCCTGGAGAAGAGTGACTAGTGGGGTGCCACAGGGTTCTGTATTGGGCCCAGACTTATTCAACATCTTTATCAACGACTTGGATGATGGACTCAAGGGCATCCTGATCAAATTTGCAGATGACACCAAACTGGGAGGGGTGGCTAACACCCCAGAGAACAGGATCACACTTCAAAACGACCTTGACAGATTAGAGAACTGGGCCAAAACAAACAAGATGAATTCTAACAGGGAGAAATGCAAAGTATTGCACTTGGGCAAAAAAAATGAGAGGCACAAATACAAGATGAGTGACACCTGGCTTGAGAGCAGTACATGTGAAAAGGATCTAGGAGTCTTGTTTGACCACAAACTTGACATGAGCCAACAGTGTGATGCGGCAGCTAAAAAAGCCAATGCAATTCTGGGCCTCATCAATAGGAGTATAGCATCTAGATCAAGGGAAGTAATAGTGCCACTGTATTCTGCTCTGGTCAGACCTCACCTGGAGTACTGTGTCCAGTTCTGGGCACCACAGTTCAATAAGGACACTGACAAACTGGAACGTGTCCAGAGGAGGGCAACCAAAATGGTCAAAGGCCTGGAAATGATGCCTTATGAGGAACGGCTAAGGGAGCTGGGCATGTTTAGCCTGGAGAAGAGGAGGTTAAGGGGTGATATGATACCCATGTTCAAATATATAAAAGGATGTCACATAGAGGAGGGAGAAAGGTTGTTTTCTGCTGCTCCAGAGAAGCGGACACGAAGCAATGGATCCAAACTACAAGAAAGAAGATTCCACCTAAACATTAGGAAGAACTTCCTGACAGTAAGAGCTGTTCGACAGTGGAATTGGCTGCCAAGGAGTGTGGTGGAGTCTCCTTCTTTGGAGGTCTTTATGCAGAGGCTTGACAACCATATGTCAGGAGTGCTCTGATGGTGTTTCCTGCTTGGCAGGGGGTTGGACTCGATGGCCCTTGTGGTCTCTTCCAACTCTATGATTCTATGATTCTATATATAAAGGTAAAGGTAAAGGGACCCCTGACCATTAGGTCCAGTCGTGTCCAACTCTGGGGTTGCGGTGCTCATCTCACTTTATTGGCCAAGGGAGCTGGCATACAGCTCCTGGGTCATGTGGCCATCATGACTAAGCCGCTTCTGGCGAACCAGAGCAGTGCACGGAAACGCCGTTTACCTTCCCGCCGTTTATCTATTTCCACTCTGACGTGCTTTCGAACTGCTAGGTTGGCAGGATACAGCATATATACATATATATAATGTAAAATATCAGACATTAAAAATTCCCCGATACAGGGCTGCCTTCAGGTATCTTCTAAAAGTCAGATAGTTGTTTATTTCCATGACATCTAATGTGAGGGCGTTCCACAGCATGAGAAGGCCCTCTGCCTGACTCCCTGTAACCTTACTTCGTGCAGTGAGGGAACTGCCAGAAGGCCCTCAGGGCTGGACCTCAGAGCTGGACCCCATTTCTAGATGATGGCACTGAGGGATTACTCCTTGGCCCATGCCATTTATGCTATGAAAGCACAGGACTCTACATCATTCCAACCTTTTAACATCTACATGGTGTCTATGAGAGAATGATCCAAGGATGTAGGTGAAGTATCAGCAATTATGCTGATGACTCACAATTCTATTTCTCCTTGACATCTGAGTCACGTGAGGTGATGGAGGTGCTGAACTGGTGCCTGGAGCAGGGTAACGCCATAGGGTGTAATTCTAGCTTTCAGGATAGAGTAAGCAACTTTCAGCCATCAAGTGAATAAAGCTTATGCACAGAGCTGAGTATAGGTATTCCTGATGTAGCCTGATCACAGATCCAAAACATGGGGAGATGGAACAGAACCTTCCCTTCATCTATTATTATTATTATTATTATTATTATTATTATTATTATTATTATTATTATTTAAATGGCACCACAAAGCCAAGCAGCTTTCTCCTGCCTGCCATGATGCAAAAGCTTTTATAAAACGTTTTCTTCTTTTGAATCCCATGAAAGGGATTCCTTGCTTTCAATTCCCACAATCTCATGCCACACCATTGCTAAGGGCTGAATTCAAGTCCTCTGCTATGAAGTAACAGTTCATACTGTTTACGATCAGTAGCTTTACGGCGACAAAAAAGCTAAAGACAATCATATTCAGTGGCAAGAGCTTTCCAAACAGATAAATGGGAGGGGGGAAATCTCCAAGAAGCTGATCCTGGGGAGGATGCTCCAAATTCATTGGGACTGTATGCCATAATAAATAATCAGTCGTGAAAGCTACCTAAATGTCACCTACAGAAGACAAAATGAAACATTTCCATGGCGCTCCTCATCTGTTTCAATCACAACACTCTGAGCAGGTGGTCCTGATCATTATTTTAGTTGAGCCTGCCAACTTCTTGCCAGAATAGCAATGATGCCATGATATTTGGCTTAGCAGGCCATGAAATATTAGGAAGAACTGTGCTCAGGTAATTAAAGCTAGATAATGAATTCCTAGAAGTTGATTTTTTTTTTTTTAATGTCAACATTTGTTTCCTGCACAATAGAAAGGAGGGTCCGTTTTTGGCACAACAAAGACGCCCAGCACAAAGACCTACATTCATACAATGAAAGGTATTAAAATATATTTGGAAAAATAAGTGACATTCTTTTTTTTAAAAAAAACAAAAACCTTCAGGAGGAGAAAGATCTCATTTTTTAGTTATTTACTACAGGATTTGATGTCTTCTGCCATGAGTTGTCCACTGTCATTTTTTATATGATTGAGGGTTTAAATGTTGGCCTTCATTTAACTTTGAGTTAAAAATAATAATCTCAACACAGTCTGATTTATAATGAGGGAAAATCTCAAATTACCAAAATAAACTGAATAATCATATGGAATAGCATTTAATAATTTGCTACACGGTTACGCCACATTAGTAATCTCATTAAAAGTTGGCAGCACAACCTCAATACATCACTGCAATCCAGGGAAATGGCTGGGGTTCCCATAAGACGTGGAAGGAATAACCAGGTTAATGCTGTTGTTCACATACATTATGTAGCTTATTTTATAGAATAAGTAACCATAATGAATTATAGCATCATAGTCAGTGTCACTATTGATCATGAAAATGCCGCTTAAAAAAAAAAAGAAAAAAGATTTGGCACCTAAATTTAATTTGCTAAGTAATTTGCTAAATCTGTATTCAAGAAGCCAGCTAAGCATTTGCACATATAAAGAACTCAATACACACTTCATTCTCACCAAAATAAAGCTGAATTGAGGAATGCTGAGTACATTTGCAAAGGCAATAACATAAACGGTTAACTAAGGGCTAAACCCCAAATCATGGTTTCCAAAATACTATTCCAATTTAGGGCTTCTACACACTTCCACTTGCCTAGAAAGCACAGATCCAAGTGGTTTTCCGCGTGGTCTGCACTTTCTAGGCATGGTTCTGAGAGTTTTTTCCCTTGCCCCACTCCTTTTCCAAGGAAAACCTGCTCTTTAGTGCTCAATCAGAGCGAACATGAATGCTGAGAAAAACCCAAACTGCTGTTTGCTCTGACTGAGCACTAAAGAGTGGTTTTCCCCAGGGGGAAGCAGTGGAACAATAGGAAATATGGGTAAACCCTTGGCTGTCAACAGCCAGGTGCAAGACAAGAACTTAACTGAGGTCTGGCTCTCTTGCTGCTGCTGCTGCTGCTGCTGCTGCTGCTGCTGCTGCTGCTGCCTGATCTTGCTTCTCTGTGCCTGAAGCAGGGCAGATTTGGTGGTTCTTTCACCCTTCATTCTGCTTTCTCTCCACTCCCTTAAGCAGCCTTTCTCAACCTTGGGTCCCCAGATGTTCTTGAACTACAACTCCCATGATCCCTGACTTCTGGCCATGCTGGAGAGGACTGATGGGAGTTGTAGTCCCAACAACATCTAGGAACCCAAGGTTGAGAAAGGCGGCTCTTAAGGATGGCCCTTCCGATATCTTTATATTTCACAGCCACAGAACTACGGCAACAAAGAGACTCTCTTTCATAAATTTCTTAGCAGTAGATCCTAAGAATCCTGAGTGCCAGGAAATAAGTCACTTGTACTTTACTGCAAACATGTTTGTAAAACCCAGGCAAAATGTCATACGATGAAAAAATAGTGTGCACAGAACCTACCATGCTTATGCTAATGCAAGAAGCTGCAGAATTCCTCCCCCCAGCCGCCCCAGCCGCCATTTTGCACTTTCTCACACAACCGCCTAGAGCAAAGTATAGAACATCCCTTCTTTGAGCAGGAGATAGCTTCAACTGGTGGAAAGGAAACTTTGGATCCAACCTTTGTTTCTGCAGCATTCATCACCATATGCAAACTCAATCACGTTGCTATATAAATTCAATATTATCCCAAACTTTACAGACCACAGTAGCAGCTGGACTTTGCTTATTTCTAGTTAAGAAAAGCCTGGTTAATTCCCAGCATTTGCATTTCTAGAAAACGGGGAGATTAGCCCCAAACACACAAGGGTAAACAAAACAAAACTTGAGTTAGAAACAGAACCATTTCCCAGTTCTTAAGAAGAACAAACATCACGTTAAAAATAATTCTGCGGATTAAGCCTGTGGAGATCTGATGAAAAGAAGGTTAAATGCAAATAGCAAGAGTATGAGAATAAATAAAAAAGCTAAACTCAGCAACTGAGATTTGCATCAGTTATCAGTTAGATTCAAACAAATTTAAGTTCCATTTAGACTATACATAGAATTTAAACAACTATATTAGATACAACTGGCAATCTTGAAAACACAGGAAGACCGTAAGAATCAAGTAAATTTGATTATTTTAAGATCCAGAATTCCCATAATTTGCATATGTCGGCACTATTGAACTATGAACTTTTGTAACCATGGAATTTTTAATATTGATAGCTGCTTCTTATTTCAGTTTTAGGAATCCATTTTTGGAAGCTTTCTGCAAATGATGTTTCTGAGACACCTCGACCATTCAGTTAGTCTAAGGCAGGGTTTCCCAAAGTGGATCTCCAGCTGTTTTGGGACTACAACTCCCATCATCCTTAGCTAGCAGGACCATCTAACCTGATACCTGTTTTAGTCCAGTGCCATCCCTGTGATGGCCAGAGATGGTGTTGCTGCTTTCTCAGCCCACCTTGAAAATGTAGGCGACTTTGTGGTTCCTAGTTGGCCTTGTATAATTGTTGTTCCAGGTTTGGTACTTCCATCTGAGCAAACAGTTTGTGAAAGAAAACAACAAGCATAATAACTTTTCCTGTTCCACAGCCTAATAACCAACCCTCCTTAAACTATGTCAGCTGTCTCTATCACTTTGATCCTTGTCTGACCCCCGGGACCCTAAACTGGTCCGATTAGACCATATTTGCCTCTGACATTTGCCAGGCCTGGGCAGGATGCACTACTTGGAGCAGGCAATGGGTATCAATAGTCACATTTTATTTTTTTTAAAACTGCATTACATGGACTGGGAACACACAACAGCCTTCCAACAGAAATATGGTCTTAGCGGATGATGTTTGTGAAATAGATAGGAAAAATGCATATGTGCACTGATTGCACAGTAAACTAAACTTGCAGAAAAGACCTCAAGAAGCTGAACAGAGTGTGGAAGAAGAGATCAATTTTTCCATACCCCAGTGTCATCTTGCATGATTAATCACGGTCAAAAAATAGCTTTGATGATTCTTCCATGTAGATGAATGACTCATCAAACTGCCAAACCAGCAAGTCATTTAAGCATGTACTCATAAACCCTCCCATGTAAAGAAGCCATGGAAATGTGTCCAGAAATGCTACCAACCCACAAAAAGCCTATCTGCCTACACATGAAGATGTAAGTAATGTGTGACATCTCAACAGCCCCTGGAAACAGCTTTATTCCAATGTATAAAAGGCTTGCCTGCTCTGGTCACCAGGAGATAGGTATTGTTTAGCACAGGCGAGCCTGATAGCATGATTCCCGAGCATTGTTTAAACAAGCCTTGTGTGCAAGTTCATAGCCTCAAATAATTACAAGAAAATGAAGGCGTGTGGCAAGTAGAGTCAGATGGGAATGAAGTATGCAACAATGGGGAAGCCTTGAGAAGTCAAAGTTGGCAGAGGCATGGGAAGGATTGGAGGGGGTATTTGGTCTCCAGCACTAATTAATGAAATGAGTTATGGTGCTTGCAGCATTTCATTTTGTTTGCTACATTTATATCCCATCTTTCTTCCATCGTGGAAACAAAAATCATCCACATAATGGATTTCCCAGTTCGTCTCCCATCCAGGCACTGACTAAACACAAACCTGTGTCATTTCAGCAGTGTGCTATATATTGTGCCCACAATCCATACATCTTGGTGCAATCAATGTTTAGCTACAAAAACACTGAACAGAGCTGGGAGAAAGGGAAAAACTTGTGTATCCACAGGCCCTTTCTAATGGAGAAATATACTTCCTGTTTTGAAAACCATGCGTCCTATAAAAGGTAAAGGACCCCTGGACGGTTAGGTCCAGTCAAAGGTGACTATGGGGTTGAGGTGCTCATCTCACTTTCAGGCCGAGAGAGCCAGCATTTGTCCACAGACAGCTTTCCGGGTCATGTGTCCAGCAGGACTAAACCGCTTCTGGCACAATGGGGCACCGTGACAGAAACTAGAGCGCACAGAAGCGCTGTTTACCTTCCCACCACAGTGGTACCTTTTTATCTACTTGCACTGGCATACTTTCGCACTGCTAGGTTGGCAGGAGCTGGGACCGAGCAACGGGAGCTCACCCCGTCACGCGATTCAAACCACCAACATTCCAATCAACAGACCACAGAGCCACCCGCGTCCCTATCATGCGTCCTATACTACCAAGAGGAGAGCATGCCACAATGCCATGGTTCTCATAAGAGTGCTGCAAGCTCCTGGTCAGATGCATACAACACTGTAGGGGCACAAAATTATAAGGAGAAATTGAGCACTGAGGCAGACAGGTTTTCCTTCCACCTGAAACCAGAATGCTCCCAGAGGACCATCAATAGTCTGCACTGGATTTGTGGGGAATAATGGATCTTCCACTTTGCACCATCATGGTGTTTAGTGCTTTGCTTTCTTGCATATTTCTCTGCCTATGGACTTAGGAGGGGTCAGGCAAATCCTGTCAATATTCTAATGACCGTATTGGATTAATGCACCAACCTTTGCACTCAGCAGCAGATCCCTGCACTCAGCAGCAGACTGTACAAACACAACAGCATGCAAGGATATCTGTATGCTCAACTGTGGAACAGATGGTTGGTGCTGGTTTTGGGAGGCCCAGCAGAAAAAAAGGGGGAGGGACAACCTCAAAAAGTTTGGGAAGCACTGCCATAAGCAGAAAGCAGGAATAAGATGTACCATCACAAACATGCCTTATGACAGACGGAATGCACTTAATGAAACAGCCAAAAATTTGGTTTCCTGTGTTTGGAAGGGTAGTAGTGCTATTCCTGCTAAGAATTCTTTGACTCCATTTGTGTTTACATGTAGAAACCTTATGCCATTTCGTTTTACTTTAACACAAATAAAATACAGAGGAAATGGTGAATGGGAATGCAGCCCTCTCGATTGCTGCTCTGAGCCTTAAAATACACAGATGTAAATGAAAATACATGCTTGACATTTGGTGGAACCAGCTCTGTTTAAAGCTGCCAAACACAGGAAGGAAGTTCAAGTGTTGGATAAATGTTACAAAAATTGTGCCAAAATTCTAGTAATTAAAAAAAATAAATCTTAACTAAATTATCAATTCACTTAAACTTTCTTCCTAGTGAACAACCCATCACATTTTCATATGATGCTCAGACTAATCAATAAGCCATTGGCAGTATAGTATCTAATCTGTTCATTTATATGTCCAAGGCAAGTACTGAGCCAAGTATCCAGAACGTTATGGCATTCTGGGAGCTCTCATTTCACGTTGCGCCTTTCTAGTTCTCATGGCCACAAAAACCAGTAAGCTAGATCCTCCATTCTGCTGTCCCTACATCTTTGTCCTAATTCCATTTTTAGGACAACCTCTCAATTTGTTCTCTATTTCTTTCTCAATTTCTAGGCTACTTTACAACTCACGTTATCCTCAGAGCTACTTATAACAGGACAAAGGAAACAACCAACCAACCAGCTGCTTACAATGGGGGGCGAGAAACAACCAACCAATAAACCATTCTCTCTTCCTGCTCTCCTGGCCAGAAAAATGTCATTCCACGAGGCAAACATAAGAACATTTTATCAAGTTGCATGATCTTGGGGTGCCTTTCAGATGTTGTTACGCCAACACACATCAACCCCCAGCCAGCATGGCTAAATTGTCAGGAATGTTGAGAGTTGTAATTCAGCAGTATCTGGAGATCACCAAGTTGGGTATCCCATTATGTAATTTTGAAGTTTTCCACCAAAGCCTTGGTTACTAAACTTGGGTTGCATTTACAGGCTCAAAAGAAGAGGAGTTGGAGCTTTCCATCTGCAAAGCATGTACTACTAATTTGCAGAGAACTCTTTTAATTCTCTCCTGTTGTGAAAGTCATCCTAACATTAAGCTAATGTGTTCTCCACCATTTTAAGGTGTTTACAAAGCTTAAAGCCACTAGTACTATTTTCACTTACCAGCATGCTACCCAATTCAACTAAAACATTTATTTTATAAACAGAAAAGAAAATGAGATTGAGCAAGATATATTTACGCAATTAACATATTTAATAGGCAATTATGCGTCCTCTTTACAAGAACAGATAAATAATATATGCATATACATTTATCAACTGAGAATGTACGTGGGAGAATAAAGTAGGTGTAATAAAAAGTAGAGCATTATGTGTTTCTATGCAGTTTCCATCATTTAATATTTGCACAAGAGAAAGTAATATTGGTCTTCAATGATGCTACAAATCACTTGCAATGCAGTTTGACTTGGGCATTGGACAGGAGAAATAAATGTCATGCTTTTTGCCCAAGCTATAAACCAAAGCCCTACATTAGAGCTCCTTGTTAGGAAAACTCGGTGTTTTGGCCAGAATAATGCATCTGTACCATCACGACAGGGAGATACTTTTTAATGTATGTTCTATAAGCTTTACATAGCAAATGAGTGAGGCAACAAGAATACAAGCAAGTCACAGAAACTTCTGAGTGAGATGAATAACACTATTGTGTATGTAAACAGAATAACTGGCATGAACATCATAAATCATTATGTATTGTTGCTGCTTTGATTACCACTATTATTAAATCATCACGATAGAATTTACAAAGCTTTATCTACTTTTTAATGCTCTAGGAAGATGATCATCATTTCTCAACGAGGGGTACAAAGTTGCAATCATTATTGACAGGGTAACATGTTGATATCATCCAACACCTCTGATGCAGGGACTGCACTCACTGTGAATATGCTACCAAGTGAAGTTCAAGGTACCACATTCAGCATTTAAGGTCCTAAACAACCTGGGACTGGAATATTTAATGGGCCACCTTGCCCACTCTATCCCAGCCAAAGAACTGTGCTTTGTGGTGGTGGGAAATGCTCAGAATACCATATGCCCCAGAAGAGCACTTAAGACTGTACTACAAACCATTGGTGCGACTCCAGCTCTATGGAATCAAAACTGCCAGCCAAAACCAGGCAGGCGCCTAATGTGATATGTGTTTGGTCACTTACTGAATACATTCTTTTTTGTTTAGGAAGGCTTTCCCCAAGGTGGAACCCCATCCTGTATGGAAGATCAATATTACATATTATGAAATGGTTTTGTTGTTTTTAGAGTTTGTATGGCTGGCTTTATTGTTTTAGAGATTGCTTAATTGATTGCAGTGTTCTTACAACTTGTGTTTTATACTAGTTTTACTGTGTGCACTGCTTTGATGGCTTAATGCTGTGAAGCAGTGTGTGGATTTGCTTAATATAAATAGATAATATTAATTCATGGATAAGAGGCATCTCTTTAACATACACACCTTATACTTAGCACTTGCTACATCCATATTTATTTTCCTATGTGGTTACTGGACAGGTCAGATAAATATGACATACCTTGCAGGACATCTTTCAAGGGACACAAAGCACATCAAGTAATAAGCACACAGTGCTGTATCTTGGTAATAATTTCTTAGTGTTGGACCTGTATTTGAAGAGTCCGGTCATCTTCCTTCTTACTTCCACAAGAGTAATGCTTTCCTGGAAGCCCCATTCAAATTCCCAGATACATATCCCAGATACATAGCCCAGAAAGCCACACATAATCATAGATGCACACAGCTCATTTGCGTGTAGCAAGCTGCCCCATTCATTTCAATGGAGTTGACCTAATCACATTCTTTCATGTATAACTCCATTGAAATTAATGAAAAGCTTTTACAGGGAACTTCTCAGTTCCTGTGCCCAAAGGAAACTGATTAAAATGTGACTGGAAAAATAGAAAGATTATCAGAGGTCATAAACATCTGAATACCAGTGACCAGAGATCATAAGTCGAGGGAGTGTTATTACATTCATGTCCTGCTTGCAGGCTTCACATATCCATCTGGTTAGCCAGAATGCTGGAATAGACAGACCTTTCATCTGAAGCAATAGGGTTCTTCTTCATTTGTATGTCCATAAATTGTTTATAATAACAACGATCAGCAGTGAAATTAGTTCACAGGCCTAAGACTGAAAAACCCAGTTTTTCAGTCTGTAATAGAGGAACAAATTGACTCATTATACTGATTACTGAATTAATAGCTGGAATTTTTCTTCCTGTTAAACTCAGAATTCAGTGTTAATATTAGTTCTTTGAGAAAATGAGGAATACATTTTTAAATAAAACATTTTAATGTATTCAACATATTTAGTGATGTATTTAATGTTGATATGTTTAGTTGGTTGAACCTAGTCATCAAAAGTGATAAAATTCTAGTTTTTCTGCCAGAGTATCATCTACCCCCTTGCACCTCAACATGTCATTCTGCAAGGGAAAGGGTTATAGCACAGTGCTAGCAAAAGATTTTAGATTCAATCCCTGGCATCTCCTGGTAGGGAAGAGAGAGACCCTGTCTGAAACCCAGGGCAGCTTCTGCTTGCCATACTGAGCTAGATGGACCAATTATCTGATATGTTATGAGACAGCTCTCTATGCTCCTTTGTTCCTATTGTGCTTTTCTATACTAAACATCTTCATTCTGGGCCTCTGTGGCTGTTTCTTTCTCTGGTAGAGCAGTCAACTGGAAAGTCAAGGTAATAACAGCAAGACCATATCCTATGGCTGGGCAAGAACTTAACCAGCTCCGAAGTTCAAACCAAAAGAACACATAGCTTATCAATGTTCAAAGAAGGAAGAAGTTGAGAGAAACAAATGTTTAAAAGTTAAAGGGAAAACAAGTTCTATTGTGTTAGCAACCTGCATTGAAATCGGTAGGTACTGCTGACCTCTTCTACAGCTCCCATTTATGCAATGTGGAATGTTTGTGCCTCCCAGAAGTTTTGAACCACAAAACTATCAGCTCTGACCATTGAACACACTGGGAACTGCAGTCCAAAACATCTGGATGAAACCAAGGGGTGGGGAGATTAGGCTCTTCCTTGACGATGCAATTCTTTGTAGTTTGCTTCAGAGCAAGTACCGCCAAACATTGTGAGACATACCGTATTTTTCGCCCTATAGGACGCACCGTCCCATAAGGTGCACCTAGTTTTTTGGGGGGGAAATAAAGGGGGGAAAATTATTTTTTTCCCAGGCGCGGGGCTGGGGCGGGGTTAGCTCAAGCTTCCCCCGACCCCAGCCCCCAAACAGGCAGCTCTCTGCAAGCCGTGGGAGCGCTCCCGCTGCTTGCTGAGAGGTGCGCAAAGCCTGGACGCGCTTAGCTGAGCGCATGCAGGCTTCAGCATGGAGGCAACTCTCCGCAAGCAGCGGGAGCGCTCCCGCTGCTTGCAGAGAGGTCCGCGAAGCCTGGATGCGCTGAGCCGAGCACGAGCAGGCTTCAGCATGCAGGCAACTCTCCGCAAGCAGCGGGAGCCCAGCGCTGGGCTCCCGCTGCTTGCGGAGAGGTGTGCGAAACCTCTCTCCAGGCTTCAACGAAAGCCTGCATTCGCCCCATAGGACGCACACACATTTCCCCTTCATTTTTGGAGGGGAAAAAGTGCGCCCTGTAAGGCGAAAAATACGGTACTTCTGAGTAAATGTGCATAGGAATGTACTGTCTAGGGACTTGCCTTTGAGTAAGGATCAGAGTGAAATAAATGTTTAAGACCATCAATGAGAGAAAGGGGATTAGAAGTATTAGACATGTCCTGAAAGAAAGGTTACAAAGGAAATTAATTGAGAATTTCATCAGAGTGGAAAGAGACAGAGAGAAGAGGCAAAAATTATCCCTGCCTTATTTCCAATATTGCAATATGTGTTGCTTACTTCTGCATTACACAGGGTTCAATATAACATGTCAACTCAGTAAACACCAAATCTGCTATGATGTGGGATAATAAGTCAACTCTTTCACAAATACCCAAATGATAGGTACAATCCACCTCCCATTGAGTTCAAAGGAGAAATTCTCATAGCTTTTAGTTGAAGCTGAAGTGCACCCACAATTTTTCATGGCACCCTGTAATACGACACAACAGGAGTTCCTTTGCAATCCAATCAGCCTGGATGTTATTGAAGGTAATGGTGCTACTTATGCCTAGTTTTTGAAATTCTTAAAAAGTTTACAACAGTGCATCTTTAGATTGAAAAATCATTTCCAAAATGAGGCAGCCAGGCATTGAAAAGACCAGGGCACTGGAACTCTTCACAAGTACATCCTGTTTATGGCCCTCTTGCTACTTACTAAGCCGTTCAAGTGTGACAACTGTTGCTTTTCTGAATATGGCAATTGTGGTATTTTTATAGATCTCCAGAAACATGTTTACAAACCACAGCAGACCTTCACCCACAATGAAACCAATAAGCAATAAACACAAGACAGTCATCCAGAAACATCCCCAGATCCTTCAAGGCATCTCGACATTTGGGACACCATTTCCATCCAAAGCATATGCTTAAAAACTGCTTTAAAGCACAAAGCAAATGAGGTGGTGCTCACCCATATGCTGCTGATTTCATCATGATACACACACAAAAATACATCTAGAATTGTACTGCAATTGGCTGGGCCATGTACAGCTGTTACTCGAGCTACCTCATGGCAATCTTTAAGAGTCTCCTAATTTTTTAAAAAATAACTGCAAATTTAACAGCCATACTCAGCGATGATACTTTTTAAAGTGGTCTTCATCAACCTGGTGCACTCCCGATCTTCTGGGCCAACAGTGCTGGCTGGGGCTGGTGGGAGTTGTGGTCTAAAAGATCTGAAAGGCACGAGGCTGGCGAGTTATTATTTATTATTATTATTTAATATCTTTACCACCCTTCATCCAAGGATCACAGGGCAGTTGACAATAGAAAAGCACAAAAATGCACACCACCATAAAAAACAAAAATGGCACCCCCCCAACAGTTTAAAAGGTTATAAATTGTTTAATTAGCTAAATGCCTTGGATAAGAGAAATGTTTTTGCCTGGCACCTAAAGGTGTATAATGAAAGTGCCAGGCGAGTCCCCCTGGGAAGAGCATTCCTCAAATGGGAAGCCACCACAGATAAGGCCTGTTCTCATATTGCCGCCGCCCCAGACCTGCTGTGGAGGGGGCACACAAAGAGGGGCCTCAGGTGATGATCACAAGATCCAAGGTTGGTTCATATGGAGAGAGGTGGTCTTTGAAGTATTATTATTTAAAGCACTGAGTAGTGATTTAAAGCTCATCATTACCAACTCTACTATTTCAGAAGCAGGAAAGGAGAGGCAAGATTGCAAAATAATGCTTTCTTTTTGCTGTAAACAGCAATATTGAAGACTACAGAGGTTAACCAGAGGTTTGGAAGAACGTATACCAGCAACTTGACTATGTGATGATAATATGCCAGAGCAGAGCTTTTCCAATGGCTTATCACTCACCTGAAGATTGCATTCACCTAAAACTTTTAGAGAAAGGAACATAAAGTGTCTACTTAATTTGATGGCTAGCTGGCACAGATTACCACTAAAACAAAAGTGCAGCTATATAGCACAAAGGCACAATACATGCTATTTAAGCAGAAGGCTCCCATGCTCAATGACCAGCATCTTTAAAGTGCTTCAGGTGGGATTATCCAAAATAATCCCACTATATGTTCTCACCATTGGAACAAATTGTGGTTATGGACCAATTAAAGTTAAAATATAACAGCTATACATGGGAAATTGCTGGCTAAACTGCAAGAGTTCATAAATGTAAATTACAGTAATCTCTTAACATTAAACTTGATCTGAGAAGATGGTCTTATTTAAAGCTATCATAGCTTGCCGGTATAGCAACTATTAAAAAATCATTCCCATTCTTGTTTATGGTCCTTACCAGCATTAGTGGGTTATAGGGAAAAGAAGACATAGGGCATACTAGTTAACTAAGGCTGCAAGTAGGGCTGGGTGATATTTGGTTTTCAACATCGTGATATATCACCGGCTAAACACTGCAATCTACTGGTATATCACAATGTCAGAAATAAGGACGAAGCTATGTAGAGGCATTGCATGGCTTCACGATTTTTCCTGCAATGTGATTTTTGCATAGCGCGCACACACACACACACACACACACACACACACACACACATATCATGATTTGCAATATATTGCCAGGTCAAAATTTATGTAACTTCTATATGGACTTCAAACTGGTTTTGGACTATACATTGCCCAACCCTAGCTGCAAGCATAAATCCATTTACCTGGGAGTAAGCCCCAGTAAGACTTGTTTCTGAGTAGATGTGCTTAGGGTTGCAGCACTTGTCTTGGAGATGAAATTAACGACCTTATGTCCAACAGTGCTGACTTACTCACTCTCTGGTGAACTGCACATATGTGGTCCCAGCCACATATGGTAGACTCCCCTACAGCTTCTCTATACAGAACACTGCTACTCTTGTCTGGCTTAACACACCTAAACTGGCCATTGGCTCCTTGAGCAACAAGGACCACCTGAGCTCTGGCATGTCTCTGGGTTTCTAATTGTTCTTTGGTAAGGACTTCTGCCTTGTTTTCTCATCCTGGTGTTGGAGCCATGTGGCGTAGCTCTTAGTGTGTTAGACTATGTTCTGAGAGATCATGGTTCAAATCCCCACTCAGTCAGGAACATCACTTGCTGACCTTGGGCCAGTCACTGTCTCTCAGCCCAATCTGCTTCATAATGTTCTTGTAAGAATAGAATGAAAAGGGAGAGAACCAGGTATTATTTATGTCTTTAGGTATTATTTGTTTGTGTATTTATTTCACTTATTAATTGCTTCCTGTAAGCAATTTGCTATATAATAAAACATATGTGAAACAGTTAAAACAACTGCATATGTGAAATATTTTAAAAACAGTTCTATCTGTTATTATTATTTTGAGTTAATAATAAACAAGTAAGCAAGCAAACAGTGGCAAATGCCTAAAATTAATTGAAATCTGATATAGGTACCCTAGTAGACATATGCTACCTAGAGGCTCTTGAAGGAAAGGCAGGGTAATCTTAAAGTAAATTAAAACTTTTATATTAAATCATCAGGGAACTTCATGGTCAATAGACATAGGAGAGGTTCACAGGGGACAATGTGCTGGAGTCAATACATGATAGAAACAGACATTTCACAATATGCCGTTTTTTCAGAGAACTCAGTTTGAAGGGTTTTCTCCAAACATACGGAGTAACTACTGGAAAAATAATAATTGAGATTTATGCCATGTTTGGTGACACCATCTGAATAAGCAAAGTTTCTAGAAATATGTAAGCAAGATATAGATGGAGAGCTAATAATATTGTCCTTTTAGGGGCAGGGCACCCCAATGATTTGCAGTTTGTTAGTAAACTACATAGTTTGCAGTTAAAACTATTTTGGCTCATTATTGGAAAAAGTATTTTCATCCTACCATGCAACGCTGGCTGTTAAAGGTTCTGCAAACAGAAAATATGAGTAAATTGCTCGAACTACTTAATCAAATAAATGGACACACCAATTGGACTTCCTCTTGAAATGACAACTATTTTTTTCACACTAAAATCAAAGATACTGAAATACGAATCTACTTGTGTGTAACACACATTTCTTTTGTAATAAAGCTGTGAAAGACCTTAGAACATGGGTAACTAATGTGCTGTCCTCCAGATATTTAGGAAACCTGCTGACATGGCCCGTGGTGAGGGGTGATAGGAGTTGTACTCCCAGAGCCCAGAAAACTGCTTCCCATTGGAGCAGCCAGAACTAGACTAAATTTACATGTTCCGTAAATGCAAAACAATGCCATGTTGGCAACTGCAACATGTTCCTCCGTAGCAATTCCAGGTAGAAAACCATTTTGAGCACCGAGGCACCGAACTGTTTACAAACATTTATCTAACTACTTCTACAAGACAAATCACACTCATAATACCTCTGCTGAATCTACCGGTCGTCGTAACTACTCATGCCATCGGAACATAGCCTTACTGCAAAGACTGTGAGTTGGTCAGCGTGCACTGATCTACACACATAAAACAAATTCATGCACAGGCAAAACAAAACAAAACAAAAAATAAAAATAAAAATAAATTCCTTCCAGTAGCACCTTAGAGACCAACTAAGTTACTTATTGGTATGAGCTTTCGTGTGCAGGCACACTTCTTCAGATACGGCAGACCAACACAGCTACCTACCTGTAACTATCACACACAGGCGTCTTCAAAAAACCATCCCAAACCCAAACCCCAAAAGTCCAATGGCGATCAGCAAATGATAACGGGGGCAGGATCATGAAATCTGGAAGCTCCTAGACATGAACTGGTGCATGGGCAGTGGATACAGATTCAGTCATTCTGACTCAAGGAATGAGGCAGTTGAGCAGCTTGGCAGCTGTATCCATGACTGAGCAGCCCTTTTTAGGATCCAGTGTGCTCACCTGAAAAGGGGGAGGGGCTAGAAATGGTGCCCTAAACATAGTCTGCCTCCCTTTTCCCTTGACTGGATTACCGCGCCCGGTGGGGTCACCACCCAGCAGTCATAAAAAACCGTGTCTATGGAAGACAATCTAACTCAGCTACGAGTGATCGCCAAAGAAGAGAAGAAGACTTCTGCTGAAGTGCTTAGTTGTTTTAACAAAGCCTGATACCCAAACCATCTCCTTAAACAAGTATAAGGCACTTCAACTGGCATATGATATAAACCGAAATATCTGCACAGAAAAAGGTTGTGCAGGAAAAGCAGCAGGATCCATGAATGAACTCATGTGCATGCATGCACACTAAACACCATAAAAACACTTTGTGCAGCACCTATCCGCTGGCTCAAAAGCTAATAATCACAAAATAAAAGAAATTGAGGGGAGGGGTAAAATGGAGTGGCTGGAGATATGAACAGAAGTGCTTCACACTGCAACATTTTGTTGCAAGGATATACTTGTTTAAGACTTCAGTCATGGCTCTCAGAGAAGCTGACAAATAAAAAGACAAAATACAATAAAATCTCCACACTACAATTATATATTAAGCCCCACCAATTTTATATATAAAAAAATCACTATGTGTGGGTCCCATTGGCAAAACATTTATTGGTCTTTGTACTTCAATAAGCATTCTTTATAAAAGCAGGTTTGTTCTTCTGAGTGGCAACAGCAACAAAAAATCTGAAAAGGGCAGGTTGATTTTTAAAAGAGACAGATATGACCTGAAGGGAAAACATTTTACTGTAGTGAAATAAACTGAGGAAACAGTTTGCAGATTAAAAAACCCCTTGAAAGGAAGCATCATCTTTGGAAGAAGGAGGGGGGGAATCTTTGCAGAGGAAAACAGCTGGAAACAGGAAGCTTTTGTACTTTCATCCTGACTGCTTTGATACCACCATATCCCTGTATCATAAAAACGCAAAGAGACTAATGTCAGCTGCATCTTATTTCAACAGAGGAGGGGGGAAAGGAATTCGTGGATCGTATGCAAGACCAGTGCAACCTAAAGAGAGATTTCCTGCATGAACTGATTGATCAAGTAGTAAAATAAAATGGAACTGGATTTGTTATTTCTTTAACACACACAAAATAACACACAGTGTTACAAAAAAGTGGCATGGGAGAAATTGCCAATGTTGGGAGAAATGGGTGGCCTGTTCCTATTCCCCCCCCCCCAATCTCTTTGAGTGTTTATGTCCGGGATAGGGAATATGTGGCCCTCCAAGTGTTGTAGGACTACAATTCCTATCATCCCTGACCATTTGCCATGCTTGATGAGGCTGATGGGAGTTTGGTGTCCAACAACATTAGGAAGGCTACAGATTCCCTATCAATGGTATATTTACTCTCATATCCAAACATTCAGATAACATTAGCAGGCTTTTTGCCAGAAGTACTTCTACAGTTAAACAAAATCAGAAACCATAGTTATTTGCTTTTTAACGTTTGTTTAAAATATCCAACTCAACCAAAAAGGGGTTTTTTACATACTGGAAAACTAAGTGTCCAGTGGTCCACATAACTGGGTTTCATTCTATCCCAAGTTGAAGGATTTTCACTTGTTAAACTTTTGAGGATAATTCAATGACTAGAGAATAAAATGCTTACATGGTTACCTAATGGACACTTTATGGAAGAGGCAGAATTTCCTTTCACAGTATAAATTATAACGTGACCACAGCAAATAGTTCAATTTACTGTTCAGAATGTCTGCAGTTTTTTTAAACCATGAGCTTAGAAACCATTTCCTTCCCTTCAATGAATTGGTGATCCCCAAGGACAACCAACTATCCAACTATTGGAGGCATGGGAAACTCGGTCATGCAGCTGATCCAAGAGGCTTTAAGGCATCACCAATCAACGGCTTGGCTGTGCAATAGCATCACCCAAGGGGAATTCAGCCATGCAGCTGAACCAGCCACATCTCTACCTGCCCCACACCTGGTATCACATGACAATTTAGGGGAAACAACCTCGTGGGCCAGATTTGGCCCAGAGGTCAGGGATTCCCTACCCATTTTAAAGGACCAGGGCGGCGAGATTGTATGATTTGCTATGGCCCCCTGCACTGAGGCTTCTCTGCAAAAGGCTCCCCTTAGTGGTGCAGATGGCTTCTCTGTAGCTCCTGGTGGGGCAACACAAGCTGATTTGAGCCCAGCTACTTGAGACCCCTTTTAGACTTTTCTTTTCTCTTTCTATCTTTTCCTTTTCTTTTTTGCTTTAAGGTACCACCAGACTTCTCTTAGAAAAACTGAAGGGGGTTTGTTTGTTTGTTTGTTTGTTTGTTTGTTTGTTTGTTTATACCATGGCAGCCCAAGTTTCTTTGCAGGTTTATAAACCACTCCACAACTAAAGATTACCAAAGTGGTATACAAAAAAAAAAAGATAAAATACAAAAGATTACACACTCGGTACACTAAAGGCAATAAAAACCACTACTATCAGTATCCCACACAATGACGGGGTGACACTTCAAGGAAAGCATTCTTAAACAAAAACGTCTTCAATTTTTGTGTTTTCTTGCATGCAATACATTTCAACAGAGAGGGGCTGAGGTCATAAAAAGAGTATTTGAACATTGCTATCCAAGGAATTGTTGGTGCTTATGTAAATTTCTGATGCTCAAGCTATTTCATGTTCTAAAATTATTCTTTCAGAATTATTTCAATCATCTGAAGAATGGAGATTTATCCAAGGGCATGTTAGAATACAATATGCTTTTGTTCTAGCAAGTCCACATATATATTGCCCTCACTGTCTCCAGAAG
Source organism: Podarcis bocagei (assembly GCF_964188305.1). Taxonomy (NCBI): domain Eukaryota; kingdom Metazoa; phylum Chordata; class Lepidosauria; order Squamata; family Lacertidae; genus Podarcis; species Podarcis bocagei. The sequence goes on along the minus strand of NC_138136.1, from coordinate 52,148,333 downwards.
AGATTCTCTGACATTCTGTTTACGCACTGAAATATTGCTGCCTGCACCTTTTCTAGCAACCGAGCTGTTGTGGAATTAACTAATTACAAATTAAAACCCAGACAGCAAACTGGACCAAGGCAACAACAAAAAAAAAGGTAGCGTGTCAGAACACATCAACACAATATACTGTAGATGTAGAACAATCATAAAACCAACAGCATTATAAAACAGAATTCCAGCAGCAAAAATGTGACTCTTCTGATCAGCCATCTCTACAGGTCTGAAGAAAAAGTGGTGCCTAAGCTTAAAAGTCTAAAAGCAGTTGGTGTGGAGGAAAGATCTATGTCTGGGGGATGGAATTCCACACCTAAGGTGCCTGTAGAATAGCCTTGTTTCACACTTGCCACACCACGAACTGCAGCCGCAGGTGGAAATACAACCAGGATCTCACCTATAGATCTTAAAGCATGGACCAATATGCTGCGGGAGACACAGTCCAAGTATATGGGCCCCAAGCCAGGTAGGGCTTAATAAACTGCTTCATCTCTGTATACCTGAAGGAGCATGTCCACCCCCATCGTTCAGATCCAGCTCTGAGGGTCTTCTGGCAGTTCCCTCACTGCAAGAAGTGAAGTTACAGGGAACTAGGCAGAGAGCCTTCTGGACGGTGGCACCTGCCCTGTGGAATGCCCTCCCATCAGGTGCTAAGGAAATAAATAAATATCTGACTTTTAGAAGACATCTGAAGGCAGCCCTGCACAGGGAGGTTTTTAAGTTTTTATATTCTGTTGGAAGCTCCCCAGAGTAGCTGGGGCAACCCAATCAAATGAGCAGCATAAAATTGTTGTTGTTGACGACCAACACCAGCACTTTACATCAACATCTGTAGCAAATAGGCAGCCAGTGCAAATCTTTATGGATCCCACTTGATGACACCACTCAACAATCTGGCTGTTGCATATTCTGCACTTCCTGTAGTTTCTAGGCTATCTTCAACTTAATTTAAGCCACAAAAGACATGGACAGACAAGACTTGCGAAATGACTGTTAAATTGTACAAACAAAAGATTGACAACAGATTGTTAAGCGCTGAGAGACAGGCCTTCCTTTGTCAGGTAACATATTTGCTTTGAAGATACTTTTCCTTTGTTTTCACCTTCTTCATGTAACAAATGAGCACTAATTTGTTTTGCATGGGAAACATGTTGAGGTTTGCCTCTGAAAATCCTTTGCGTTCCTTAAACTGATCCCCAGTTAATCCATCCAGTTTGTCATAAAAAACACACACCAGGGAATGCAATATCAAACTGGCTCACCAATCCTTCCACACCAGCATAAACACGAACTTGCTGGCAGAGCAATTCAGGTTTGGGGCCATAAATCCACTGTTACTGTCTGCATCTTTACACTTGGAGATGACAAAAGCCACATACAAGGTCACAGTTTTAAACTACTTGACTGGAATAAGGAATATAATCTAGGGATCATGTCTTTACAGCATTTACATTCCACAAGGTTGAAGTACTCTTACATGATGAGCTTTTGAAAAGAAAAAAAAAGACATACTGTATTAGTCTGTTTTTACTTCACCCTGGTTCAGTTTTGGTTGTATGAAACAAGTATGTTATAGAGTCAGCAGTGACCTAGCTCTCACTCTCTCTATCAAGAAAAGGACTTTCTCTCTCTCTCTCTCTCTCTCTCTCTCTCTCTCTCTCTCTCTCTGTGTGTGTGTGTGTGTGTGTGTGTACGAGACAGCACACATCCTGAAGCACAGGATGTGAAGTTCACACAGTTGTGAAGTTCTAAAAGTTTCCTGGTCTTGACCTTTTCCTTAGCAACAAGTCCCACGCAAGACAGCTAGGGACCATGATACATTTCCTGCAGTGGCAAGGCTTAGCAACAGTAATATTCTGAAGAGTATCAGATGTATGGGTTGATGTTGCTTCCATCTTTGATATAGCTAGTGGCTCAGTCCATGGCGGGTGACTGTCCCTCTAGCTTTCTGATTGCTCTCACTGAGCCAAAGAAAGGACGTAAGAAGGTAAATGGTACCGAGAAAGGCTTCCTACTAAACATCAATGTCCACCAGTTCTGATTCTCTACATAAATAGAAAAGCCCTCTCTGGTAGCCACAACAACTTGATGCAGAATAAATTCATCAGGTTGTGTCCCCATTTTTTCCATCAGAAGAGACATGTGTTTTAAAGCAACCAGGAAGGTTCATACATATTTTATTCTTCCCTAAGTAGGGAATGACATGATACATGATGTTATGGTCTAAGGAATCTACTCTTAGTTTACATTATGCTAAAGAAATAGGAAGAAGCAAAACAGCCACCTGTTATATAAAATGGAAAAAGAGAAATAAAACAATATTGGATGGACATATATATATATATATGATTTGTCATCTAAAGCACAACAGCTGTCCCATTTAAGTATGCTACTTATTTCAGGACTGTCCATTATCCCAGAATATCAGAGTCACACAGAACTTAGAACAGGTCTGAAATAAAAAGTGCCCCCCCCCCTCATTTCGCAGTCATCTTTCAGATAATAAAGGTCAATTCACATGTAGCACCAAAACCAAGCACTGGCATGATCAAAATGTATCTTATGGTCACACTCTCCAGCCTGCCCTCATATACTCTAATTATTTTACAGTTTGCATTATGCCATTGTTTCCTACTACACCCAGAAAATTATGAAATTTAGTTGCCCTTCAAACTTGAATTGAAAACCAGCTTTGAACCATGGTTTGAAATCTTGGTTTGGACCACCAAATACAAACTATTGTTTGCCAGTTCAGATGGAACAGTACACTGTGGTTTGTTGCAAACAAGGGCCAATCAAGCAAAGCACAGGAACGGAGGAGTAAGAATGCAAGCATAGGTCTCATGCTCATCATCCCAATCAAGGATTGGTGTTGTGTGTGATAGGATCCATTATTTGTACAGTAACACTTATTTCTGGAATATTAAACTGACAATCTTGAAAAACAAATATATACAATAAAAGGGCAGGTGTAATTTTACATCTTAATTTATATTACAGCAAAATTTATATTGCAGTTCCTCCCCCAATATCTGCCTAAACAGCAAGCTTATGGTCTGCTTGGGAAGAAGCATTTTTCTGCAATTGCAGAAAGCACTTTAACATCCTGGGGTCCTCTTTATACATGCGTTCCTGCTGCTCAGGAAAATCAGGGTGTGAATGACAGGAGAACTGATATATTCATGCACCAGTCAACAGACAACGTATGTTAGCAGCTATATCACATGCAAGGAGGGGGGCAGGTAGACCATATTAGAGGCCTTAGTGAGTGACAAAGCAGCAGCTTGTTATGCTCTGCGAGTAAGGATTCAATGAGTGGTATTTTGGAAAGGTGTGCACACAGAAGCACAGCTGCATACTTGGCAGCTGTGGGAAGATGAGTCTCAAGTAAGTTACAAGACTGAGTGATGCTGAGATGCTCAGCCCAGGTATGTAGGCAGGCAAATTAAAGGCTTTATGACTCAGCAGCTGTGCAAAACACTGGAATTATTTCCCTGAAAACTGATCACATTGGGCTCTGCTGATTTCACAATGGTCAAGTCTTTGACAGATATATATTTAATCAGAGCTCTAGAATACCAAAGACCTATCTAAAAGCACAATCAGTATTAACCTGGAAAAGGGCTAAGCCTGACTATAAAGCTGTCTTAGAAGAATTGTGAGCACAACAAAAAGAACAGGAAGCACATTGCTTGTGTCCAAATAAAGTTCAAGTCAGGCACACTGTTGGGTTTTGGGGAGAAGTATTTTTGAAATAGCAAATTAATTAAGCAATCCATGTTCTTGCTGACCTTGGCCAAAGAGTGTCCAAAACTATATTAAAATAAAAAATCTCCCACTTAGCTACAAAAGAAGGAAAAAGCAAAGGCTGCAATCCTGTGAGTAAGCTCTGTTGTATTCAGTGGGGCTACCTACTAAACATACACAGGATAGCGTGTGTGTTTAATTTCTTTTAGGAACTACTCTCCTGTTTTTCATACTCCTTTTGTTAAAAGAGGAAATGCTACTCTTACTACATTGATTCTTAAAACACTGTAATGCTAAGGAAGAGTTATCACCTGATAGCCTTTGTGGAAGAATAAGTTCTCACGTATTGGGATGGATGAATGGCATGCCTACATGTAGCAAAGAACAGTGGACACTTGCTTTCCTGAAATACTTGATATTTATTATGATCTGAAAATTCATAGATATATGAAACAAAATGAAATGAAATAAAACCAGGAAATTGAGAAGTTTTTGTCTTTAAGATTACAGGGGTTAAGACGTCTGTAAGGATTTAAACCCCAACTTGTCAAATGTACTGTATTTGTAGAAAATACTCCAACTGAGATGCAAGATTTCAAAATTATATCTGACAATCCAATCCTACTCAGTACTCCAACCTGCTTCTCACCTCACTTTTCTTCTTTGTGAGGATGGGAATCCACCAGCATATCTTGAATTATCCATCCATCCATCCATCCATCCATCCATCCATCCAGTACTTAGGTCCCCTGAATTCAATCTCTGCTTCTACAGTGGTCATTGTCCATGACCGACTGAACATCCAACATCACACTCACATGTTCCAAGTGCTCAGGTATCCCATTCCGAGAAACTTCCACAGAACTACTCTAGAACAGGCAAATGTGATGCCTGTAAAATTGGAATTGTTCAGTCTGGAAAAGTAGCTACTTGAACAGTGGGTAGTGCCTCCCATATATCTGTCAACTATCCATCAATCATTTGCCATGGTGCGCTTGTGTGTTGGGGGAACCCAAACAGTTTATTTATAGGCTACAACTCAATTGGAACAATAAGCGACGAGTAACAAAAACAACCCAAATAAAATATGAGTCAAGTAACTCATTGCCAGACTGAGGTCTCAAGATGGGCTGGTGTGGTCCCTTGGGAGTCCCGCTGCTTCAAGCACAATAGCAGCAGGATGTGCCTCATTTCCTTCAACTGCTCAACATGGCTCTCTGTGCGATGTTTGTAAACTTCCTTCCTTTACGCATCAGGCTCTCAAACTGTCGTCAGTCTTTGGGACTAATAATATCTTGTTGATGCTTGAACAAGCCAATTCTTCTTCTCCTTTCTTTTTACCTTTTTTGTAGATATTTTCCCTACCCATTTGTCAGCTCAAAATGCTGAATGAGTAACTTGCAGGCATATAGTTGATGCTATGCTTGTAAAGCAGTACCACCTTTCCAAGCCTTTATCCCAATTTAGCATCAGTTCAAAGAACAACTGACCTAAGACATCTGCACAAATTATAATGGGGAATCAGTAGGACCACATTAACTATTCAAAGTTCGATGGGAAGAAGCAAATCATATTATTAAAATGGAACAAAATATGAGTGCATTGATTGCATCCAGGATGTTTTGGACAAGTAGAGACCTTGTAACATTCCACTGCTACCTTTGTCCATTTCCTATGGAACAGAGCAAAAGTTCTCAATCTTTTTTGCTTTGACTTTGTTGGCAAGGAAACTGTGTGCATTAGTCAATAAACATCTGTTGCAGAGGATTATGTTGTAGAGCCTGCTCACAATTTATACAGCATACCAGCCAAATCTCTTAGGTTTAGCCACTACACTTGAGGTGAGAGAGCATTAATTGTCCCCTACAACTGACTTATCTCCAATTCAGAACCCCTGTGGGAGTCAAGCTGGTATTGAATTTGAAAAGTAGAATTGTGTTCTGAGCATGTGTATAGAATTTTATTCCAATATCTCAATGATCAAAAGAGCTATCTTCTTAAACTAACAATACCTTATATTCTGCTAAAACAAAAGGCCTCACTTTGCTCAACTATATATTACAATTTTGATTCAGCAGCTGAAATGTCTCCAAGAAAACAGTGGTTTTTCAGAAATGTTGAATTGGAAAAAAATTTGGGGGGGGGGGAATCCACAGCAAATAAACTTAATTTGCACAGTCCAATTTACATTGGAGGTAAGATCAGTTATGAAGTTATTTTATTGTTTCTGTAAATTTAATTTTTTTAAAAAAATAAAGCATCATGAATGGCACGAGGCAGCATAGTCACAAGCATTTTTTTGTAACAGAGGAAGCCACTGTGGTGCACTGAAGTGAATGCAGGGTCCATTCATGAGTTCCTCCCCCCATCTTGGGATGGTTCCTGCCATGATTCCCAGGATGAATTCATATGCAAAAACATTGTGAAATGGTGCCAGCAATGGAACTACATGGCAGTGATCCCAGGAATAGAAACTTAAGATTGTTGGCATGATGTTCCCTCATCAGCAATACTCCCTCAAAGCATTTTCACAGATATCTGTCAAAGCAATTATGGCAGAAATTGTCCCATGACAAGGGAGGAGGGAAAACCATGTCGGATTGTGCTCTTAGATTTTCATTTCATTGGCAATAACTCCCAATGTAAATGTGCACAGGAGTGCAACTATGGGTTCAAGTCTTAACTCTGCTATGAGCCTCAGAAAACCAAGTCTCCATTTTATAGATAGGAATAATAATGACATTTCTACTTTACATGTAAGTTAGACTAAAGAGGAAATGACACATATAAACCTACGTAGAGTCCTGCTGGATCAAAACCAGAGTCCATCTATCTCAGTAGCTTCCTTTCTACTATGGTCAGTCACATGTGTCCAGGAAACCCACAAGCTAGTCCCCACAAAATGAACATAATCCAAGCACTTCTAAAGTCCATTGCTTTCAGTGGCAAAGCTTTGAGCACATGTTCATTCAAATCAATGAGGCTTATAACTACTCAACTTTGCCTGAATTTGGGCCTACTGTAATTATACAATGTGACTATTTTATAAGATGAACGATTAGCTTGAAGAGCACTGCTTTGAGAAGATGTGACATACTTACAGAGATTCAAACAAGAGTTTGCAAATAAAATGCAAAATTCTCTGTTGGAAAGAAGGACCAAAAGCCATTGGTCCTTTATATTGATGGAGAAGCTATGAAAAGACACTTGAGTAACATGCTTGTTCCTCTTGCACATTGGTGGTCATTGCAAAAGCAAGTTATCAAAAGAATTAGACCACTAATGGGACAGATATGATACTTCATATGATCACAAGGTTAGATAGGCTTACTGGAAAAAGGACACCACTGAACAATGCAATTTCTACTATAAAGCCATATTTTTGTTTGCCTTGGTTCCCCTTCCATATATCACAGGGTTTACTCAAATCTCCATTAACCACTATCTGCACTGTCTGTGATGTATAAATTGAATTTACCCATTTAATAAAATTGTTTCCAGATTCTTGCAATACTTTAAACAAAAATACCAATTCAGGTTGTCAAAGGCCTTTTCTGCATCCAGGAAAATCTGGGCAGCTTGCTTTTCATGATGAAGATTCAAATATTCCAAAAGGTCTAATGCATTTCTAACATTGTCTCTTAACTGCCTTTTAGGCAAGAATCTACACTGATCATAGTGAATAACATCCTGTAGGATCTTTTTTAGTCTTTCCACCAATATCAATGTTAATAGTTTATAATCATTATTCAGCAAGCAGATAGGTCAAATTTTTTTGCTGAATTATTTTTCTTGACTGAATATTAAATAGATTTAAACAGATTAAATAGATTTAGTATCTTATCATTGCTATGTCCAAGATTCAGATCTTCTCATGCAGTCACACTATCCATATTATGATTGTCTTTGTGTTTCGAATGTTTGAAATGTGTTGCAGTCATCATAATGATTCTGCTTTTTATTCCATGCATAATAATGGAGAATCAAGATACTTTTTGGCCCAAGGTGAGTCCCCCTGCCTCCATATTCAGGTCTGTTACATCATACTGCCTTATGCACAAAAGAGATGTCAAGCAAGTTCCAGGGATGTTGGGTTTTTTTAAGGGAAGGCTACACAGTAAGTATCAATAATGCTTTGGCTAATTTATAATTAACTTAATTTTAATAATGTTTGCAAGAACTTGGTGGGCCAATGGTAGTCTGAGAATATCTAATGACTGCCAACATGGGTTGCTGGGATGACGTAGTTATCAACCACATAGAAATTTAATCTCCCCACGGGCAGGTATCACCTATGAAATTACTATGGCACTGCAGCAAATCACATGGGCAGAAACATTCTTCTACTGCCACTGAGGAACTGCTGTGCCTAGGCAGCTAAAAGAGGGGTCTTAGTTACATCATTATAATGCCCAGCAAGTAGCAACAAATCTTTAAACTCTACAGTAAGGTATAATAATAACTCAGGGCCAGAAACTTGAAAACGCTATTCAGGTCTTCTAAGAAAATAAATATATAAACATACCACAAAGCCAGTCTGTATTTGTTTTACTTAGAAATGTTATATATCACCTTTCAATATAAAAGGCTCACCCGAAGTGTTTAAACATAAAAGAACCTCCTTTGCCTTTACATTACCTATTCAAGCGAAAGCAGAAGTGAACAGATGGGCTTTGAATTATGCTGAGGCTGACATTTTTGGGCGTTCTGGCAGGACAATCCACAAACCATTAAACTTACGTATGTACATTTAAACTACTTTAGTCCCGCTGGCCGAGGCAATAGTAAATCAACTTAAATCCAAATATTCCAGAGACTGCTTCATTCACAGCCTGCAACTTGAAGTTAATAGGCAGCTTAACCCACAATCACGAGCAAATATCCACAAAGATTCTGACCTGGCTTTTCTACTGTCTTCATTCAAAAACTTTACGTATAAAAGCAAATTTTGGTTTTAAGCTACGTGCCATAAATAAGGGTGCAGAAGGGTCGTTAGATTTCTTTGCACCACGTCATGTTTGTCCTTCTAAAAAGTATTCTATGGCAATGAAATCAAATTCTCTCTAAATCCGAAAGGTTACTGATGTGGTCCTTGTGCTCACTGCCCTGCGTTGTAGGAAGCGCAATAATAAGAAGAACAAAGAAAAGGCTGTTGAGAGAAAAGGTAGGACTGCTGAGTGACTACTGGTAAGGTTGCATTGGCCTTTTGCTATACAACCTTATTTATTATCCCTATAGCCTTCCCTTGGAAAGCGGCCATATTCACATGGAAGACAAAAGGATGTTCTCTGCCAAGTTTGGAGAAATAAGCATCAAATATGTATGCAGGTCTCGTAGGAAGCAGCGTATTTGGCTCTTGTGATTTTATGCCAGATTTTGCACAAAATTCCACACGTGCAGAATCTCAGAAGACACACAGCCTGCCTAAAGGCTCTGAAACAAAAGGAGTGAACTACAAATGTTATTGCGTTTTTGTAAGTCCTGTGACTACAGAAATTCTTCGTTCTGCCTGTCCAGGGCCATGACTCTGGTGTTGAGGCTCCCTTTTCTCCATAGGATGAGGCTGGCAGAGGGAACGGCTCTCAGGACCAGCCCCCAATGGGGAAAGGTCATAGCTCAGTGGCATAGCTCTTTGCATGCAGAATGTTCAACCCCAGAAATTTCCTGGGGGAGCTGAAAGCCTGAATCCTTAGAGCGCCACTGCCCCTCAGTGCAGACAGTACTGAACTGGACAGGGCAATGGTCAGACAGAATATAAGAGACTTCCTGTGCTCCTTCCTACTAACCTAGAAAAACTATCCCAAGAGCAGCCTGATGGTGATTAAGGAGACTGCATTGCCTTCCTCTGACTCTGCAGACTCCAGCTCAGAAGCCCTAGTGCAGAGGCAGAAGACATGGTGCCCTCCAGATGCTGCTGGACTACAAATCTCATCATCCCTGACCACTGGCCATGTAGACATATCCTTATGCACAGAAGTGCACAGACAGACTTATTGTTCTCTTGCAACTTGCCAGTCACATAATGCTGGTTAAAAAAGAAGAAGAAAGAATTCTCCTCCTCCTCCCTGGTCCATCCCATTCTCCTTATATTACTTGGGCTGAAGAACTTATTCTCCATAATGCTATTTCCAGAGGTGTGACTGTTAGTCTCTGGCAGCAAAAAAATAAAAAATGACAACGCATCTTGAAAATTTAACAGATCTTCGGACGATATCCATAATTGTCATACCCAGAGCAGACCCACTGAAAACACATTGATTTAAATGGGTCTACTTTAAGAAGGAATTACTCGCATATTAACCTTAGTCTTTAATATTTAATGATGTGACGGCATTAATATTAATAGTGTATAATAAATTTTATATGCAATAATAAATCTATCATACACTTGCAGAAGGCTCTCACCACATCATCTTTATCTATTTTTAGGTGCCATTCAAAAACTTTCCTTTCTACCCAGGCTTTTGGCCCTTAATTTGAAGGATTTCTGGTACCTGTGGCCTCCTTAAGTAGGGAAAGATTTTTTAAAACCTGCCTTTTATTTGCATAGATATGTTTTCTTTTTGAAGTTCATATTTCCTGTTGGTCGTAATTGGTTTTTAGTGTTTATACTGCGTTTGCAAGTCGCTTTGGGTCACTTTTGTGAGGAAAGCGAATAACAACAACAGCAGCACAAGGAAGGAGGAGGAGACAAATTATTCTTTGTCTTTAAGGTGCCACAAAACTTTGTTTTTCATAATGCCAGGATTTAGACTGAAACAGATCATGCCAATGTGGAAAACTTCAGAGTTTTTTAAGAGTATAGGTATTTCACAGATTGGCCTTGGTATAGTTCTGTGAACTTAAGTCTACAAATTTATATATGGTTTATGAGCTGCAGAAGGAATGACTGACCATTTAATAACCTCCACGGGTCAAAATTTAGTCTGCTTTCATTTAGCATTTCGGCTTCTAGCTGCTTCTGAGGCTTGAAATTGTTTTGTTTTTTAAACACGGAACCAGCACCACAAGTGTCTTTTCATTTCCATATTATCCCTTTGCTACGCTGCCAACCAGTTTTCATCTTTCCCTATAGCATCTCTGATACAGGCAATTGGAATCAGTCCATCTTGTTGCTAACTTTTCCCTCTGCCAAATTTCTCTCAGACCTTAAGATCTTTTATACCATGTTTCTACAACACATGACTAATGAAATGGTGAAGTCACCCAATGATGAATCAGTTCTATTGTTTAGCATGGTGTCATTCAGAATAGCAGTGCTGATTTACACCAGGAGCCCAATTCTGAAAACGTTCCGTCGATTCCATCATTGTACTTCTACCAACCCAGCACAGTGAAAATCAGAACCAAAAGACAGACAGTAAGATTGAACATATTTACATACGTATATAGGCACATATTTTAGCAATTTATTATACTCACTTTGGTCTCCTATTTATTTATCACATTAACGACAATTCTATGCATTATCATTAGGACATAAGAAGCCAGTCTATACTGTCAAGCTTTTTGATACTCTAGCTAGCTCATCACTGTCTACAGTGACTGGCACAGCTATCTGGGGTTTCAAGCAGGAATATTTTCCAGACATTTATGGAGATGTTGAAGGTTAAACCCAGGACCTTCTATAAGCAAGGTGCCCTACCTATGAACTATGAATACTTCCCTGAAATATGGTGACAGGAAACAGAAAAGCTATACTGATGACTCCCACAGCAAATATTTCATGTGGATGTCACACAAGAGTGTGTGTGTGTGTGTTTGTGTGTGTACTGTATCTCCATAAATACAAGGGCATGTATGTCTGGAAAAACTATCCCAATCAATTTCATGCATGTACACCAATGTGTGATGTTCACACCTTGCATTCTTATCATGAAACATAGGTGCTTATACTGGTGTTTCATGTAGCTGGCCATATATGCAACTTGCTGGTTTTTTTAACAGTTTTGCTTCCTTTCTAAAAGTTATTCAACGGTCAGATGATGCAGCAGGGAAGGAGAGAAATCTTATGCCACTCAGTGATGGCTTCTAAGTGGTTTGCAAAACATAAAATCCAATTGCGCAGAAGAATTAAAAAATGACCATGAGTAAAATGTTACTTTTATTCACTTTTATGGACAATTCTGAAATAATTCTATGTTTGTTGATATGTGTACATTTACATCAGGGGTTTTTTAAGCACATTGGTGACGGTAGATAGTACTCACAAATAAATACAATATGGTTCATGATTAAATTTAATTTGTAACAACTATTGATTAATACATCAAGTTCATATTCTGTTGTTGTTAGCCATGGCTTGTATATCTTCCTGCAAAATATACAGGGGGGATTTTGTTGTACGCTGAGTATGTTGTAGTTCAGATTGGCCACGGAAATAGTTATTTTGCTGTTCCTATATTCCCATTTTTACTTTCAGATCTAGCAAAGAGAGTTATTGTTGACCTTTTGGTTTCACAAACAGTGTGCCCACATGGCAGGCCTATATAAAAAAGCGCTACACGAGTTACTTCATCCATTTTAGCATCTAACTTACTTGTTCAATTTCTTCTTCTTTTTTATAAAATTTTTATTGGTTTTACAGAATTTTTAAAGACAAACAAACACCTAAAAAGACATACAAAAGACTTACTTGTTCAATTTCAAGGTCAGATTCACATGCAGCTACACAGTGCTCCATGGTGCTATAACTTTGAATCGGGTTTCACTTTCTCCTGAGTGAAAACCCAGCTGATACTGACAAGAGTACCTAATACAACTGACAGCTATATAGAGCCAACACCTTTACTAAAAATTCAACACATCGCTAACAAGGTGAGAGCTTATTTCGATGGAAATTTGAAGAACAGAAGCTGGCCCAGGGGTCACAAATTTGGTGTGTATTCATAATCTGTTCTTCTCAAATAAGCAGCACTGAAAACTAACAAACGAACACAAAAATAAAGCTTTGCTTGAGCAACACAAGCTCAGGGTTCCACTGAGCATCTGAAACAATCTGTGTTGTTCTCTGGATGATATCAAATGCTGTGCATGGAACAGAAGGGGTATCTATTCATGGAACGACCCTTTCCATGAGTGCAGCTCTCATTCTCCATTCATGGAATGACTAGATACTACCCATGAATCTACTCTGGACTTGTGGGGAGAACAGAACCAAACATTCTGTAAACTTTGAAGTGCTATACCTGGAAGCCCCAATCTACACGTGCTGCGACTTCCTGCTCCTCCCAATTATTATTATTCCTTTTTAAATGCAGGGATTTGCTGTTGTTTCTTTTTTAGGTGTTGCCTATTATAGAAAAGTGTTGTCTGCTTTTAAAATCTGTGTTTTATTTGATATTTTGTGGGATGTAAATGTATTGTCAGCTGCTTCTTTTGGGGGGGGACAGGGGAGACTGAGCATCACCAGTCTTCCTTCTGTGAAACTGGTATTTTGTGGTGTCCCCAACAGTTTTAGATTTTCAGATATGTCCACAGGGCCAATATGGTTTGGAACCCCTGTCCCATAAATCTTATCAACTACCTTTTCACCTATATCCATGCTATCAGTACCGAAGGTCAACTCTTAACAATATATATTCTATTTATTTACATTTACATTTATTTTTTCCTGTTTATTTAATTTCATTTCCAACCTGCCTTTCACCATGCAGTTCCAGAGCAGGGTGCACACAGTGCAATATGAATAAACCATATAATGCATAAACATTACTAGATGATAAATGAAATCAAATCTATGCAGCATCAAGGGCAGTATCAGAAAGGAATTGGCAGGCGGTCCATAGCTGTGGAACTTCTTTACCTAGGAGACTCACCAGGCCTTTGGAGTAGTTGCTCAGCAAAAAATGCATGCACATCAGAGAGAGAAAGCAACACTTAGGCACCCTCCATCATTCCTTGCTGTTCTAGCTAACTACTGTAATTTCTGATGCCACGAGAGTGAGAAGCAGCTGCCCCTCCATCACCATAACCAGCATCATTATATATTTATTTATAGCCTGCCTTTTTCCCTGCCAGAGACTCGAGGAGATAAGAGCAGTTATTAAAAATAATTAAAATTAAAACTCTCTTTCTATATTAAAAACATACAGATAATTTCAATAAAAATAGCAGGTCACCATCCCTTTCAATTAAAGCTGTCAGTTCTCCAAAGTGGAAGAACAACATGAAGGGAGCCAGTCTAAATCATCTAGGGAAGGAGTTCCAAAATCTGGGAGCAACCACCAGGAAGACCCTCTCCTACTTTCCTACCAAGTGTTCCTGTGAGGGTTTTCAGACTAAGGGAAGGGCCTCCCCAAAGATCTCAGAACCTGGGCAGGTTCATATGAGGGAATATGGCCTTCAGATAATTTTCAAGTGACATGCACATAACCCCATGGGGATTTTTTGCACACTGCTACCAACTCTTGTAGGAGCTCAAGATGTTTCAGCAAACTAGCACTCATCAAAAACTTCAGGCATTCTACTATGGGGCAAGAACGGTTAAGTCCCCCAGCTATAGTAGCTTGTCTATCAAATGTGACCTTGCAAGAGAAATTGACTTTGAAAATAGCTCATCATTTTGCCATGAGAAAGGACAGAAAAGTAATGTCTCTTCCGTATTGGTCTCTACAGTCACAGCAGGCGTTGTAACCTTCCAACAGTTTGACTATACCCCAAAAGGCACACTCCTACACTGTCTCCCAAGACAGATGGATGCCAATATATAAAGTTGTGTGTGTGTGTGTGTGTGTGTGTGTGTGTGTAAATTTATTTATTTATTTCATCAAATTTATGCACTGCATGATTGTAAAAAAACAAAAACTCGAAGTGCTTTACAAAAAGATTAAGACTATAAAATCAAGCAACATCTACAACCTTACTTTAAAACACAAAAAACTTAAAATACTAAAGCAGATTTAATTTACATCAACCTTCTCAGTAGGCTAATGTTTTAGCAAGTGCAGAAAAAAGTACAGTGGTACCTCGGCTTACAGACGCTCCAGGTTACAGACGCTTCAGGTTACAGACTCTGCTAACCCAGAAATAGTACCTCGGGTTAAGAACTTTGCTTCAGCATGAGAACAGAAATTGTGCGGCAGCGGCAGCAGGAGAAATCACGCAGTGGCGGCAGCGGGAGGCCCCATTAGCTAAAGTGGTGTCTCAGGTTAAGAACAGTTTCAGGTTAAGAATGGACCTCCGGAACAAATTAAGTTCTAAACCCGAGGTACCACTGTACAATGAAGGTGCCTGCTTGATCTCAATAAGCAGGGAGTTGAGAAGATAGCTAGATACACAGACAGATCAGGTCATACCTTTCTTAGGCACCATAGAAGTTACAAAAAAGTCAGCAAGCTTTGTAGGATGCTTCAGGCTGCATGCTATGTTAAACGAAAATAGCAAAAAAAGAATAGAAAAGAAGAGGCAGTTATTTGGGGGCACGTAGTGTAATTTCAGAAATAAAGAAACTGTAATTTCAGCATTAATAGAAACCTTTTGTCTCGTGAGTCGTGATATTAGATGTGTAGGATGGGATTGTGGTATTGTGTGGGAGGGAGGGACGCATGTTACTTGCTTGTACTGAGTGCAAAAAGAAGTATGAGCCCTCAGCAGACCAGACAGTCTTCTAGAAAGGCCAGTAGTCTCACTCCCTACAAGGTAGTTTCATACATAGCAATGTGATGGTTTCAGCGTATGTTGAATGATAAGGAATGGAGCTTTAGTCTGCATACATGTAAGTTATGGATGAGAAACACAGCCTGCAGTCACAATGCTGACATTGACTTGAACAATGCAGTCCTGCTGAAATCAAAGGGGCTTCGCTAACAGCAATAAATTATAGGGGATTGCACTATAAAGATTTGGATATCCTTTACATACATACATATGACTCTCTGCACATATTTTTAACAAGCAAACAAAATCAGAAGCAACACAAAGGAAGGGGTGCTATGCTAACCTTTGCGTGTAAAACATGCGTAGCTCCCACAGAAAACAGCCATCAGCATGGAGTAATGGGCTTTGTAACCTTGTGGCACTGGGTTGTTAACTACCTAAAAATAAGACTATGCTTCCTTGGGGAAAACAAAAGATTCAAAAAGAGACTTATCTAGCTTTAGGCAAGCCAAGCAGCTGCTTATTGCAGCAGATCTGCGGAGAAGCAGAACTATAAATGCTTATGATGGCCAAACCTTGACCAAAAAAACTGACTACTTAGCTGAGAGGAGGACAGTTTGTTATCGTTTTGCAAATTGAGGTCGTAACATTAAATCAAAGAGAGGGGGAGAGAACCCCTGCAAGCTCATGGGGTAGGGGAAACTTAAATGAAACACTTTTTTTTTCTCGCTCTGTTCTAGGGTTTCCTAGTGCTCAGAACTGCTGAGTTGGTTAGATTTCCCAAAATAGCATCTTCATTTTCAGATACTGGAGTTTTCTGCATCCTGAGTATGAAAATCATATTCCTGCTCTCTCTCCCTCTCCTTATTTTAATCCCTTGCTGAACACTAAGCATATTAAAGGTTCGTTAAACTGAAGCTACTGTTTAGTTAGAAAACTGACTGAGTGGACCCAAGTGGAAGACTTGTCCATAATCAATATCACTGCAACAAGAACGTTCATAAAAATGTCGTTATCAAGCGCAAAAAGCCTAGGCCAAAGAGATGCCACTTACTGATAGCTTATTATTACATGCTTAGGTTTCCAATGCGGCCTATGGTGTTGAACAAGTTGCCAACCCCAGCCAAGAGCTTTGGTTCAAATCATCACTGAGAAGTTCAAATGTTTATCCAAACCATTCAGATGGCAATCTTGGGTCTGGAAAAGCGAGTGGGAAATCTCACACGAACAGACTGTCTCCTGGCATTTCAGCACTTTCACTTCTGGTCCTGACCAGAGCCAGGAAGTGCAGAGGCGTGTGCTCAAGTGATAAATACTTGGGGAGGGGGGAAGGCAGGGAAATGTTGTCGGAACATTTCCCAACTAGCAAAAACACATTTGGTTAAAACCGAGAAGCCCAAATTTGGTATAATTGCTTTGTTTGATCGCATTTGTTCATCCCTACTAAAAATGTCAAAAGTTTCTCTAACTTGGCAATAACAACTCAATGTACAAAAGAGACATTTGGGAAACCAAAGCCAAACTAGTTACATCAAGGGTAGAAAGGTGGAATGGTAAAATGTTCGGTACGACATTTTTATCAGTTGGGTTGTTATTGTTGTTTTTAGGAGGGGGGAAGCAAACCTTGACACTTCCCCTTTGAATGGGACTACTAATTGTAGGATTCCCAGCTTCAGAACAATCTTGGAAGACATAAGATGACATAAGGGTGGTTCAGATGAATGAAATTGCACTTTATTTCTGTTGTAGGTATTCCAGACTTATTCCATATAATGATGTGATCCTTCTGGCTTTCCTGAAATCTTGCTCATTCAGTTTATTATTACAGTTTTGGTGGTGGTGGCGATTACAAGACTTTGCCTAGTAATTTTTAGGCTTTATCCAACTGATCTTGTATGAAGGTACAAACGACAATGGAGAGAAGTTTATCTAGGCATGGCCTGAGAGCATGCAAGGCTACCATATTGATAAACTAAGCAGGTCTGGTCAATACCTGGATGGATGTCCACCTGGGAACCATATGCATTCCACCTTGGGTTCCATGATGGAAGAAGAATTAGTGAAGGACAATATATAAACTATTTAAATAAATCCTTAAATATTTATTTACTGCATTTACTGCCCACCTTTTTCTCCAAGGAGCTTAAGGTGGCATACGTGGTTCAACCCTTCCTCCTTTAATCCCCACAACAACCCTGTGAAGTAGGTTATGCTGAGAGGCATTGACTGGCCCAAGGTCCTTCACTGAGCTTCATAGCTGAGTGGGGATTGGAAAGCTGGTCTAGGGATGAAAAGATAAGACAGCTGACAGGATAAAAGAGTGACTAACTTGTGCAGGCATAAACAGTGTCAGGCATACAGTGGTAACTTGGAGTAAGAACTTAATTCGTTCTGGAGGTCCATTCTTAACCTGAAACTGTTCTTAACCTGAGACACCACTTTAGCTAATGGGGCCTCCCGCTGCCGCCACTGCGTGATTTCTGTTCTCATGCTGAAGCAAAGTTCTTAACCCGAGGTACTATTTCTGGGTTAGCAGAGTCTGTAACCTGAGGCATCTGTAACCTGAAGCGTCTGTAACCCGAGGTACCACTGTATTGCAAAGATTGTTGAAATGGGCTGCCTAACTTTAAATGAGATGACTGTTTTGTACTCATATAGGCAGTGTTATTGATGCTTTTGAATTATGGTGCTGGAGGAGACTCTTGAGAGTCCCATGGACTGCAAGAAGATCAAACCTATCCATTCTTAAGGAAATCAGCCCTGAGTGCTCACTGGAAGGACAGATCCTGAAGCTGAGGCTCCAATATGTTGGCCACCTCATGAGAAGAGAAGACTCCCAGGAAAAGACCCTGATGTTGGGAAAGATTGAGGGCACAAGGAAAAGGAGACGACAGAGGACGAGATGGTTGGACAGTGTTCTCAAAGCTACCAACATGAGTTTGACTGAACTACGGGAGGCAGTGGAAGACAGGAGTGCCTGGTGTGCTCTGGTCCATGGGGTCACAAAGAGTCGGACACGACTAAACAGCAAAGGCAGTGTTATACATGGCTAACATTTTCAGTGAAGTGTTCATTATGACTTTCCCAAGCCATGTATAGAAGAGGTGAGCAAGAAATGAAATATGTCTGACTTCAGGCCAGTGATTTTCTGATGCAAACTGAAAGTTTTCCAATGCAAACTACCATATGTAAATTACTCTAATTTGCATCGGGGAAAATTCCAGAAAACCCACACCACTAAGCATGACCTTCCAAATCCACTACAAATATATATGCCAAATTACATATATAGTTCTGGAACAAGACAAACATTGAAGGGGGCGAAAGGATCTAGACAGAACAGGTGAAATTAAATGTGACTAACATCAGACAAGAGCCAATGATCAGTTGGGTTAACAGGTTTTGGCAAACAAGGTCTGGAAACTATTTTAATTGGGGATGTTTAAATATGTGTGCATAACTCATGTTAGAAAAGTAGTAACTTGCTGACTAGAAAACATGAAAGACTTAATCTTTGACCATCTACCAAAAGCTGGCCCAAGCCTTGAAAGTCTTGCTATTTTAAGAGACTTCACAGGAGTTGGGGATAGGATTGAAACTCAACAGAAAGTTTTAAATTTAGAATGAAGATTTAAAATCTAAGCTCCAAGGAGAATTCTGCAAAACATTGTTTACTTTTTAGTTTTGCAAGCTTTTAATAATACACGAGAGGTAGTGGACTCTCTCCTTCCATGGGAGATTTTTTAGCAGAGGTTGGATAACCACCTGCCATGTATGATCTAGTTGAGATTCCTACATTGCAGGGGGTTGGACTAGATGACCCTCAGGCTCCCTTCCCACTCTACGATTCCATGTTTCTATGAAATGCTTTGCAACTAAGTGAAATATGTTCTATGTATTTCTTATTATATTTTGTAATATTTTGTAAAATAGTACAATTTAAGCTGCCCACCCGTAACACATTTGTATGTGTATTTTATTCCCTTTCAGCCACTTGGAAAATACTACTACTAATAATAATTTAAATGCAATTGTACAGCATTCCTAAGTTTAAGAGAATGAAGAAATATCACCAGAAAGCTCCGGTCCATATATAGCATTCCTACATAATCCTAGGCTTCTTGCCGATTTCAATTTTGAAGGATCTCCACATATGTCCTGGTATGAGCATATCGGAACAAATGCCCTATAGATGAGAATATGGGTTACCAAACTGACTGCAGGAAGTCTATAAGCATGGCATGAAGGCAACATTGCTTCTGAACATGGCGCCACTGCTGCTAATAACCGCTGATAGACCAAACTCATATGAAGTTTTGGGTTGGTTTATTAGTGCATGAGTGGACATACAATGCTCTTGAGGCAGCATGAGTCCTTTGAAGACAAGGAACAGTACATTTCTTTCCTTATACTATAATCTAAAATTGTCTCACCTACCTATAAATAAGGAGATGGCCCAGGCTGAAAACGTTATTTTTAAATATGCATACACAACAAGGCGATGATGACTAATGTGCTGGACCCACTTATAGACCAGTGACTTCTCCTTACAATCCTGATGAAATACTTCATTGGACCAATAGCTTTGGGATTCGCCTTTATGAAAATAGATGCCGGTGCTGCTGGGACATAGGAATGCAGCTGCGGGGGTGGAGAGACATTTCTGAGTGGAATTAAAGGGATCAAGCTTTTTAAGGCATTGCAATGCTGTGAGCACTTCTGTCAAAATGTTTTGCATTATGGTGGCCTTAACTAACGCTTTTGGCATCTCTGATTACTTAAATTTCCATGCTTATTCTTTTCCAATTTAAAAATACGACATCCGAATGGAAACTTAAGCATATTTTCTGAAGATCAAAATGTCAGCACAGGTAAATTTCCTCCACGGCTCTAGTAGCAGGGGAAACAGCATATCACAGCAAGGCCCGACCTAGGAGGGCAAATTAGCTTCTTCCTTTTTTCCTTCCATTGATTGTAAAGGGGAGAACGCTACTTGAGCATCTGACAAGAGAGGCCATAAAATGTATTTCTCTTGAAGGCAAATCTTGTAACAGATAGCAAAAACAATCTCAGCCTCTTGCTAAAGGCATGCACACTAATTGAAACAGAAATAAAATGGGGAATAGGAAAGAGATAAAGTCACAAAGTTATATCTTGGTCCAATTAGTAGGTAGGGAGTTAAAACAAATTATCGGTGAAAAGCACTCTACAAGTGTGAGCGCTGAAAACTGGGAGAGAATGTTAAAAATATGTATAAAACAAAGCACCACCATGTCCTAAAAACACCTGGTGCTGATAGCACATCCTCGGGCATTTTTGGTCAAATAATATTTTACATCTGGATACAGTGAAAAACGAGAGCAAACTAGAAAAACAGCAAGCGAAGCTAAAAAAAATACATATATATTTTTGCACTGAAGTTAAGCAAAATAATTAGCAGCTGAAAAGCCTACTTAGGTCATCTGGTTATCATCTTGCCTGCATTCCCCATGATATACTACAAGGTCAGCTCTAGTGATGGTAGAATTAATTTAGTTCACAAATAAAGCGAGAAACCGCCTTTGCTGATGCTTCGCACTACTGTCCCCAGAAAAACTTGAAGGGTATGCATTGGAGTGGGGAATTCTTTTGCTTTTCATTTTTCTGTACTTAAAGCAACATTTGTTTTACATTCATTTGCACTGCATTGCGGAAGTGCGTTTATTTTCATTATTCCACAGACTGTCTTCCACTGTCAGGGTTTCTTTTTTCAGATGCGATTTTTAGAATCATAGAATCATAGAGTTGGAAGAGACCACAAGGGCCATTGAGTCCACCCCCCTGCCAAGCAGGAAATACCATCAGAGCACTGCTGACATATGGTTGTCAAGCCTCTGCTTAAAGACCTCCAAAGTAGGAGACTCCACCACACTCCTTGGCAGCAAATTCCACTGTCGAACAGCTCTTACTGTCAGGAAGTTCTTCCTAAGGTTTAGGTGGAATCTTCTTTCTTGTAGTTTGGATCCATTGCTCCATGTCCGCTTCTCTGGAGCAGCAGAAAACAACCTATCTCCCTCCTCTATGTGACATCCTTTTATATATTTGAACACGGCTATCATATCACCCCTTAACCTCCTCTTCTCCAGGCTAAACATGCCCAGCTCCCTTAGCCGTTCCTCATAAGGCATCGTTTCCAGGCCTTTGACCATTTTGGTTGCCCTCCTCTGGACACGTTCCAGTTTGTCAGTGTCCTTCTTGAACTGTGGTGCCCAGAACTGGACACAGTACTCCAGGTGAGGTCTGACCAGAGCAGAATACAGTGGCACTATTACTTCCCTTGATCTAGATGCTATACTCCTATTGATGCAGCCCAGAATTGCATTGGCTTTTTTAGCTGCCGCGTCACACTGTTGGCTCATGTCAAGTTTGTGGTCAACCAAGACTCCTAGATCCTTTTCACATGTACTGCTCTCAAGCCAGGTGTCACCCATCTTGTATTTGTGCCTCTCATTTTTTTTTTTTTTTTGCCCAAGTGCAATACTTTACATTTCTCCCTGTTAAAATTCATCTTGTTTGTTTTGGCCCAGTTCTCTAATCTGTCAAGGTCATTTTGAAGTGTGATCCTGTCCTCTGGGGTGTTAGCCACCCCTCCCAGTTTGGTGTCATCTGCAAATTTGAAATTTTTAAAATTTTTAAAATCGCATCCTTTAAGTTTCCCATTTTCTTATATGGTGACCAACCCTATATATGTACCACTGTTGTTTTCCATACAAATGACATGAAATTAGCTGGAACTGACTTCATCCATGCATCATAGTAAGCCATAAACCAAAGTTTACCATGCATGAATGAATTGCTCCTGTTTCGTTCACTTCTCCTGGTACATGTTGGGGAGGAAACAAACCATGCTTCCACAATACATTTGTTTTACATGAAAGTTGATGTAGAACAAATGGGGGCACATTTATTTTGTTTTTCATTCATATGTTTGTTTGAATGAATGAATGCAAACTCCCAGCTGGTTCCTTTGGGTGACATTTGTGGGCAGATATCCATAGAAAACATTACGCCAGAAAGGGTCATCAAAACAAGTTGCTTGGACTCATAGCTCAGGAGCCACTCTGTGGATACAAAACATCCCAGAAGCATCAGCTTCAAGGCTGTGTCACAAAATAATGAAAAAAATGCAGTTACATCCACACATTTTACTCCCCCACTCTCTGCTGTGCTGTTTTATTAAGCTAAGCACCGGCAAAACTGTCTCAGTAGGCTAACAAAATAGAGAAGGACCTCCTTTTTATATTATATCTTAAAAGGTAAGATCCTTTATATTATATCTTAAAAGGTAAGATCCTTTATATTATATCTTAAAAGGTAAGATCCTTGGTAAAGGTCCTTTACCATTAGGTCCAGTCGTGACCGACTCTGGGGTTGCGGCGCTCATCTCGCTTTATTGGCCAAGGGAGCCGGCGTACAGCTTCCGGGTCATGTGGCCAGCATGACTAAGCCCCTTCTGGCAAACCAGAGCAGCGCACGGAAACGCCGTTTACCTTCCTGCTTGACGAGCTTTCAAACTGCTAGGTTGGCAGGAGCAGGGACTGAGCAACGGGAGCTCACCCCGTCACGGGGATTCGAACCGCCGACCTTCTGATCAGCAAGTCCTAGGCTCTGTGGTTTAACCCATAGCGCCACCCATGTCCCTAACATACAATGTTAGGTTAATGTTATTATCCCCATATTGCAGAAGGAAGAGCTGAGGCGGAAAAAGTAGTGGAATGTCTAAGGCTACCTGAACATTGTAAATTTACAGCATGGGTAAGATTTGGACCAGGGGCTTCCTGATTCATAGATCAGTATCTTAGCCACTGTGCTATGGGCAGAATGACATGTGTAGCCAGAACCTTGGATTTTATTTTGATAACAGAGACTGCCTTGCTATCAGTGTGAATTCACTGAAGCACCAGAGCCAAGCAAAGCTCCTGCAGCACTTATATTTTACAACACACACACACACTCCTCTTTGGATTGCAGCTGGCATGCCAACATTCTTCATAGCAAAGGGCAGGCATACCTGCTAACAGGAAGCTATATATTAACGCTAACTAACATATGATGTATTATCTTTCTTTTAAGTGCACTTCCCGAAGCATTTAGTAAATACTAATTAATGCGCTTGCCACAAGATTAAGGGGGAAACTTTATTATAAATCAACAGGAGTCCTTTTTATATTAACGGCTATATTGCTGCAGTGTACAAAAGCACCCACAAGGATCAGTTAACCCAACATACCAGGCACTGCACATTAATTAAGACTTTGTTCTTTCTGCAAAGGGTTTGCAACTATCAGTAATATAAGGCAAGGTGAGTGATGATGCAAAAAAACAGGCGGCTGTGTGGCTTTAGCGCATGAACTCCATATTGCTCGTTCCTCGCTAAAGTTGCCGCTTTCTAAAATTACAATGTGCCTATCCAATTTGGGGGCCGGTGGCTGGAAACCAGCTATAGTAAGCAAGTACCCAAAGTCTCAGGCCCAAGAATAGCATTAGCCAACTTTGTGTGAAAAGGTCATCTTGAAACAAACAAGGCTACAGAATCAGCGGCCCTCCAGTCTCCAACGGAGTCTGATAGGAATTGGAAGTCCAATGACAAGTGGAGGGTCATACGCTCCTCATTTCTGGCCTAAAAAGAAACAGACTGCTGGAGATTCAAGCACCAAGTCTAGACCGCAACATTTTCTCTGATCCCAACAAACCTATTCCCAATGACAAATTTATACAAATATTTATAATGCACTTCACTCACTGTCTCACAAGCCAAGACATCACCAAGAGGTTCTTTAATCACCTCTCCTGCAATAGGTACAGCAATTTCAGCAGGCTCCTTCCTTATTATGTTCACTGCCATGAGCCCACTGAGATACAGGGAAACAAGATTGAACAGATAATGTGGTACCTAAAGGAAGGCCTCTGTTGATGTTCACAATGGAGGAGAGAGAGGACTGAACTTGGTTCATGGGGCCCAGTCAGTGGGTAGAGCCAACGCTGTTGACCCTTCAGCTTAGGTGAAAGTACGCTCAGTGTTAAAAACTGGCTGGCAACCATAGGCCTAAAGGTATCATAAAACACCTGTCCAGTCCTTACTTGCTAAATTGTCAATTATTCTAACATCCACACACACATTCCGCGAATAAATCCAAAGAGAAAGAAACCTGATCCAACCACCAAGTTTTTCCCTACCCCTAATTCATTTTCATTTAAAAGACTTTATATACTACTTAATATTTTAACAAAACCTCCAGGCAATGTACACTCTAAAAAACAAGCAATGTAGCATTAAAACAAAAACACAACCTAAAATCAGTAAAATATACATATGAGCATATAAAAGCAAATTTTTAAAACAAAACAGAAATTCAAAAATAAAGAGGATCCCATCTTATGGGTCAGGAGAAAGCAGTCTTCACAAGGTGTCAGAAGCAACTGGTGGTTGTTGCTTCATGTTTGGCAGAGGGGAGCACATTCCACAGAACAGGGTTAACAGCAGAAAATGCCCATTTTCAAGTCACCACCCTATGATATTATGTAGGATACAGTGCCACAAGTAGAATTTCTCCAGAAGATCTAAGTGATCTTATAGGTCTACACAGCGGCAGGTGGTCTTAGAGGCAAAAGTTCTAACAGTTGTTTCAGTAGTAGTATCAGAAACGGCCATTTAAAATAACTAATTAATATTCTGCTCAGGTTTGCCTATACAACCCTAAACAATATCAACTTGCACCCTAAGAACAAACTATTTTGTTTTTCACACTGGGAAACTATAATAAACCAGGAAAAAAATATATTCCCTTAGAATAGCACAATCACCAAAATATACATGAGTGTGAGTCAGTTATTCCAAAAATACTTTCCATGTGTGGCAAATCAGATATGTATGCTGCCACAACATTTCAGGAGAATTAACAGATCTGAATTCTAGATTATGCATGTACAAATATGGAAGGCTACAATCCTATGCACGCTTCCCTAAAAGTAGCTCCTGTATAGGATTTTCTTCTGAGTAAGCATGCAAAGGTTTCTCTAAGCAAACTGTTCAATTTCTCAGAACTTTGGATTGCAAACAATTAGTTGGCTTGGCTATTCATCACAATAGAGCTAGAATAAGGCTGCCAATGGCCACAAACATTCACCTTTCATGAACAAATCCTAACACTCAATGGACAACTCTGAAATGTACTGAATTTTGCATTTTTTCATTCATTCACAGACATCACAGCTGGGATTCAAAGAGTTACTTTAGGTGTACCCAAGACACAGCACACACCCAAGAGGATTTTGAACACCTTCCTTTTCTTTCTTTCTTTCTTTCTTTCTTTCTTTCTTTCTTTTCTCTCTCACTCTCCAAGAGACTGAATTCTATTATCAGAAACTGCTTTTGAAACTCCACTCAGTTTCCATGCAGCTGCTATTTGAGAAGTGTGAATGCAAAGCCCCCTTGGAGGCAGGACTAGTTTTGGAGTTCTTTGGACCCTGGCCCACATACATAATTTACCACTCTGAAGCCAGAAGAGTTGAATTTCAGTTTATTGCAGATGCAATGGAAGCAGCGGAAGGCCTTATCTGCACTATATGCTTAAAGCAGTATCAAATTGGTTTAACGATCAATCCCTCTTCCTGCTGAAATTTTGGTAATTGTACCTCCGGGAGGACAACTCTCGGAACCCTTTCCAAGCTATCCAAATGTAAAGAATTATGCTCAAGGCTTGCTATACTCTGCTGATTCAGATATCCGAACATCCAGAGTTCACCCATTTCCTTCCTTCCTTGTGCTTTGCTGATTGGCTGTAGCCATTTTTAGACAGAAGCCAGATTGGACAAATTGGAGCCTAGGAGAAATCAGACAAATCAAGTTTTTTGTTTGTCTCTCTTTTGCTGATTGGCTGCAGTCATTTCAGGAAGAAACCGTGGAGGGCTGGGAGAGATCGGACAAATCTCCAAAATGTTCCCATAGGAATCAATGGAAATCATGGACTGATTTATGTGAACACTCATCTAATGAATGATTTCCAAGGACCACATTGTGTTCTGCAAGCAGGACCCGCATGTACTCTCCTATAAGCCTCACTGAATTCAATAACATTTGAGTATACACATATAGGATTGGACTGTTAACCTTTTTTCCTACTGATGGTACATACCAAAAAGGCGACCTCAGAAGAGCCAACACGCAAAGGATCAACCTAGCTACCCTATTAATTTTATAACCATTGTGTGATTTGGAAACATGTTCTATATAAAACCATATCCAATGTAAAATATCTTTAATATGTAGCAAAACATAATTAAATCTGTGATCCTAATTCCACTTACCTGGGAGTAAGCCCAACTGAATTCAGTAGGACTTACTTCTGTGTAGGCATGTGCAGGACTACACCATAACTTTCCTAGTCTCCCACCTTCAAAAATATTTTCATCATCACAAGTAATTCTTTTGTAAAGGGCTGTTTATTAATTTATTGAAGAAATCGTTATGAAATCAGTACAAGTGGTTATAAAACTACTGCTTCTCATATACTGAGCACCAGTATCAACTTCACAAGAAGTGACACTTCCTTGCCATCTATAAGGTGAGCTTTTAGACAGCCTAAGTGAAGGCTAGAAAAACTAAACTCGTTTGAATCGTCTTTCTTGCAAAATTACAAATGGAACAGAGAACAAGTGCTTTTTAAAAGAAAATAAATGTTGAATTCTTTAAAAACCCTAGCAGCATGCAAATAATGTCATCCTAGCTCACGAGTTTAAGAAGCATATTCCTGTAATTGTGCACAAAAGGCCAAAAAACAAGGAAGGAAAAAATAATAAATTAGCGATTTTTGCAGCCTTTTAATCTCACCATTTAAACTCACATTGATATTCAGCTCCACATTAACAGCCCTTACATTCAAAAATAGACATAACACTATCATAACATTTCATGTTTCAGCTTTTTTAAAAATAAGAATGTCAAGAAAACGCTCCTAGCAAGTGTTTCCATCAATCACAGTTTGTGAAGTGGGGTGGGGTGGGGAGAGAAAGGAGGAGAGGAGAATAGAAAAGGAACCACAAATCTTTTCTTGCGTGGGCTGAGGGGAGGGTTGTGTTCCAACTCCTGAGGAGAAACATTTACCAAAAGTTCTGTTCTGACTCCAGACAGCTGTGAATCCCTGGCAAATGAGAACAGGCTACATTTTTCTACAATAAATGTAGTTGCTTGTTGACCCATCACTCATCCAAGAATCCTCATCCAAGAGTTTGGGGAGGGGGGATCAGAAGGGAGGGAGGGAAATCCCCCTGCAACTCCCCACTACTGGCAACTTTTATAGAGATGTTTAAGCTACTAGCAATTGTTTCAGGGTTCTGTAACTCAGCAATGGCATTTTTAAAATGTGCAAAGCCGAAGTCCGTGGAAATCCAAATGCAGGAACTATGAGAGGCACTCAGTACGATCCTAAGCAAGTTTAGACAGAAGAAAGTCCCACTATGCTCAATGAGACTTATTGCTAAGAAGACCGCATACAGGACTGATGTCTCAGTGTGCAAAACTGTTAATGCAAGCCCCAAGGGTTTTAGTAGACACACCCCATTGATTTGTGAACCCAAGCACACCATGTGCCAATGGATGGAGAGGAGACCAGACCAGCACCACCACAGTAATTCAAAAGCATGCATACAGTTGGTGTCCATTGGTATTGGGCCCATGGGTAGGCAAACTAAGGCCTGGGGGCCGGATGTGGCCCAATCGCCTTCTAAATCCGGCCCGCGGATGGTCAGGGAATCAGTGTGTTTCAGAGTAGAATGTGTCCTTTTATTTAAAATGCATCTCTGGGTTATTTGTGGGACATAGAAATTCATTCTTTTTTTCTTCAAAATATAGTCTGTCCGCCCCCGCCCCCCCCCCACAAGGTCTGAGGGACAGTGGACCGGCCCCCTGCTGAAAAAGTCTGCTGACCCCTGGATTGGCAGATTTTAATCATGGAGCCAAAAGGGTCGTTGTGCAGCAAAAATGAATGTGTTGTAGGAATCCAAGCAAAAGAGCATACACAGCAAATATCAAGAGAAAGCATCTTGACAACGTGAGAGAGGGAACTTTTAGACACCACCCTTTGGTGGACTGCAGCTTTAAAAATGCTTCCTTGTCATTGGGCTCTATTGTCACACTAGTAAAAAAAAATGGGGAGATCCAACTACATGGTTGTCAGATTCATGTGACTTTTTTTGCATGCAAATGGCACACCACGCCCAGGATCACTGAAAAAGTAAAAGATTAAAAATAACAAACCTGAAGAACGGAATTAAAAATGAAGCGGAAACAATGCCAACTGTTGTAGATGCTGTATATGTCCTACACAAGACTTGGCATGCAAAAAAATGCAAAGCATTTTTTATCTTAAGAATATCTATCATTTTACAACAGCATTATAATCTTATAAAATCTGGTGGACCCTCAAGGTCAGGGTATAAAGTTACTACCCCAGTGATAAGAGCCTCAACCCTTGTGAACCAAGAGAAAACAAGAACAAAAAAATCCTGCTCTGTTCGTAAGAGGACACCAAGAATCAGCAAGAATCAGCAACTGAAGGAGATGGCCAAAATCCTCTGTTGATTTTATTATAACCATTGCCATTATGTGTGTCTTACAATCCACTCTGAATCTTCTATGTGATGGCTGCGAATGTGAAACAGCTATAGTAACAATAACACCCCAAAATCCTGCATCTCCCATTCCATCAAGGACACAGGCCCTTCCTATTTTTTCCCCTTATGTTAGCTCCACTTATCTGGTTTGCTGTGAGAGTTATTATCATGTGATCAGTATTTCAGAAGATAAATAGGCCTTTGTTGAATTAAGTTTGTTCACATTTCAACCCTAAACCAACATCTGGTGCTCTCAGTGTCCAACACATTGCTCATTAACTTCCAGCACACACATTATTTTCTACCGAGACACACACCAGTGACTAGGTTGAAAATACTGTGGAAAAAGAAATGCGCTGGACCATTTAGACTGTTTTTATACATAGCTCAATGGGCACAATGGCGCTGAATACAAGGCTGCCGCTCAATTGAAGTGTTCCACTGTCATCAGAAACAGCTGCAGAACCCCAGAGTCTGAAATGCAGTCTTCCCATTCAAGCTCATTTCTTCCATTGTTACTTATAATGTGATCTAAAGGAACATTTGCAGGATTTCATAGAAAGTTTAAATGTTGTTTGATGAGAGCCATTAGATATTTAAATCTGAAAAACGAATGACATACAGTAGGCAAGAGATGCAATCACCACACACCTAAACTGGAGCAGAAAACTTCATGGCTATTATCCTGCTCTTGTTTGTGGCTAATATTTGTAATGGAGAATGTGGCACAGTAATGTCAATATTCATTTCCATGAGTGAGGGGCAGGGGAGGGGGAAGGAAAGCTCTAAACCCTCAAGATGCTGGCCTCTTGTCCCAGTTCCACTCTATTTAAATTGAACGCAGGCTGGTTTGGAAAATGCCCAGTGAAGAAACATTTTATTATTTGTTATTATTTTATTTATCGAGCTTGTTGGTCACTTTAATCTTGCTCATGGCAACCCAAACCAAACAAACAGACAGAAAACAAACAAACCCACCGAGATACATTACAACCAAGAGGAAAAAGAAAGCCATTGTAAAAATCCCACCCACTTCTAAAAGGCCACAGATAGGACAAGGGCCTGGTTATAGAGGAAAGCTTTTCTGCCTGACACCTAAAGATATATAATGGTGGCGTAAAGCAAACTTCTCTGGGGAGCTAACACAGAAAAGGCCAGTTCTTGTGTGGCCACTCTCCTGAGCCCTCGTGGAGAGGGCATATGAATAATGTATTCCGTATCTATTATACTTTTATTTAATAGATTAGTACAGTGGTTCTTGGGATTTTTTTCTCTGGGCGAAATAAAAATTTGCTCATTTTTATTGATAAGAAATACACTGGAAAACAGAAAAGAAGCAACTCCTAGCAGTGCTTGATTGATAACAGAACACAACTCACTCATATACATTGTGGGACATCCAGAAAGTATAAAATAATGCTGTTACATAACAACATGAATCATCCCCACTCAGGTGAAGCTCTTGCTCTCATTTTGAAAAATATATTCTCTATATTCTGCAAATAGATATATACTATACTAAAATATACTACACTCAAATGTTTAAATATTTGATTGTCCTTAAATCTTCCCACCACACTTGCCATATTCTCCTGCCACATCAGTGTGGCATGCAACGCCCTTGGAAAACCACTGGATTAGTGAGCATGTAGCACAGACGAGGGTGGGTAGCATCCTATTAATACAATTCACAACGGCATATAATATCTTCAGATTCGCTATCTGGCACTTAAGTATCTTACTTGGTTCTTCTAGCGCAGAAATGGTGGTGTGCGGTCCTCCAAGTCTGACCTTCTGACCCCTCCCCAGCCACACTCCTTCTCCCCAGGCCTGCTACACCCCCTCCTGTCTGGTTAGAATGCATAATTGAACTCTTACACTTTTCTTGGATGGAGGATGGAGGATGGCTGAGTGTTCAAAGATAAAATTAACATTAGCTGCTCTGACCACTTTGGCTCTGGCCCCAGCCAACCACCAGCTTGTGTCTTCTAAAAGATTGCCTAGAAGAAATAGCAGCCGTTGGGCTGAAAAGGATTCCCCATCCTTGTTCTGGGCCCTCCAACTCCATGACTTAAAAAGCACCAGTGTTATCATAAAGAGTGAAGCCACGTATCAGTAAACCCCAGAAAAACTGTTTTGCAGCAGGATTGGACTAAACAACCCATCACACAAAATCTCAGCATTTTGCTTTCACAAACTCTCTTGAGTCTAGCTATTATTGCTGCCCAGACGTCGAAGCTGAAAGCTAGCAATGAGATACTTTTAGGGTGGTGAAAGGAAGTTTAAAAGGCCCTGGGAATGGCTGCAACTCAGCAATTGTGCATACTGTATACATATTGCAAAGGTATACATGCAAAAGGCCCCAGATTTAGTACTCAGCATTTCCAGGAAGGGCTGGGAAAGACCCATACGTAGTAGCAATGTAGTGTAGACTGTGAGAGACTGTCTGATTTGGTATACGGCTGCTTCCT
This sequence comes from Podarcis bocagei, assembly GCF_964188305.1. Lineage (NCBI taxonomy): Eukaryota > Metazoa > Chordata > Lepidosauria > Squamata > Lacertidae > Podarcis > Podarcis bocagei. The sequence continues at coordinate 52,116,831 of NC_138136.1, read as the reverse complement.
ATGGAGATGGGCCACATGTCTTACAACCAGGATTTTGACTTTTCTCCTCTTCCCCTCTACTTACCCTTCAACTTCAGCTGAGTCTCAGTTGCTTGGCAGCTCACCCTCATGTCGGGGTGGGGGGTGGGGAGTGATCAGAAGATTAAGAGCTTCTCAACCATAAAGTATTTATGTCAGTTGGATGTAGGTTAACTAGTGCCACTTGCAGAAATTCGATTGCTTATAATCAGTTTTCCCAGCATGGCAGTAGATGAAAATTGAATATGGAAAGGACCACTGCATTTCATCCGTTTACTTACAATGTGTGTGTTTTTTTTTAAAAAAAGAAGTTAATTGATTATAATTGAATTTCAAAGTAAGTGTCATTGGCACAATGGAAAAGTTAACTTCAAATTACAAAAATATCTTAAGGCTTCTGTCAGTTACCTTTATATTCAAGATGCCTTACTGAATCCATGAGTAAAATGTCCCACATTATAGAAGGTTACTTTCATGATTCTACATAACCCTTCTTATGCAGAATTTTTACGTTTCTTAAGATCCTTCCAAATGCCATCTATATACTAAGCGAGACATTATTCCAAGCTGCCAGTTAATTAACACCTGTGTATAAGTGGCTTTCAGGAAACAGAAGATATTTATCGTTGCATTTAAGGTGTTCCATCATAAACCCTCAAGGGCAACCGCCCACTGTCAGTTTATTACACTTGGGAATGACCAGAACAAAATGTATTCACTAGGAGATCAAAGCAAATATGCCTTCTCAGAGTCATTTTGCATACCAAGGCAAGGGAGACGCTTAGAAAGAAATTTATTAAGACTAACAGTCTGAACCACAAATGGCAATTCATTATCTTTGTGCCTATGCATTTTTATATTTTAGATAGATAGATGATAGATAGATAGATAGATAGATAGATAGATAGATAGATAGATAGATAGATAGATAGATGATAGATAGATAGATGATAGATAGAATTGCGCAACATCCAATAACATGCAACCAAACTTCTGCTAACATGGTGAGACCTCTCCTTCCATTCCTCCCCTCTGCAGTTCCCCTAGCACCCTTCCAAAACTACCCTAGAAGCCCGGGCTCTCATAAAAGCATCTGGTTTTGTTCCTGGCCCCCAGATTCTGAGCTTTCATTTTTATACCTATATATGCCCCCAGCCTCCTAGAAAGAAAGGTATTGGGCAAAACGCTGAAGGACACTCTATGTGATTTCTTTGAAATGAGAGTGGGGTGTCCATCTTGTATATTTTTCATGGTACTGAGGAATGTTCCATTATTAGACAGCAACAGACCTGTCAGTGTGTTTGTATGCACATGTGATCCCAATAATCAGAACCAGTAGGACAGAGTACACTTCCCATTTATATGTACATTATCTATACATTTATATACCAACTTTTCTTCCAGTGAGCTCAAAGTGGTGTACATGGCTCCCTTCCTCATTTTATACTCACAGAAACCCTGCGAGGTAGGTCAGGTTAAGAGACAGTCACTAACCCAAGGTCACCCTGTGAGCTTCATGGCTGGGTGGGGATCCAAATCTGGTATCCCAGCTCATAATCCAACACTCTTAACAATTACACCACACTGGCCTCTCAACTTTAAGAGATTTTGTAAGCATCGATAAGAGTGGCCTAACAAGTCAAAGCAACCAGCCATGTTGGATGGACCATAACGCTGACCATTCAGCTGCCTAAATGCCCCACAGTGTAAACTGGAAGTGGAATTTGATCTTCTCCCTTTATTTTTTTCAAATGCTTGTGATGGAGGGGGAAAAAATCCATGGTGCATTCTGTCCTTTTTCAGTAAGTTATATCAATAATGTCTTTCACTAACTGCATTAGAGAGCAATTACAGCATAATGGCTGTCTAAATCCATTATCAGCGTACACTTAACCTTTCAATATTTAAAGATAATACTTAATTTGAGTAAATTAACGGACTGTGCATGAGACCAAACATATCTATTTAGCTTCTGGTTTTCCACCAGTGATATTTCTCTTTAGATCACAACTCCTCCGATAAGGAGGCTTAGTTAACAATGTTCTCCTTTACACTTCAAAAGGAGGTTAATACAAGAAAAACTACAAATGAAATTCAGTTTTCTTATTAACTGCCGCATCCACCACTGTCACTATTAGCATTGCTTTTAATCCTACAAATAATTTCTGATCATTTACAGGAAAGATTTGCATTTAATTGTCTACCTTCCTCTTCCTTTTTGTTAAACAGCTAATCATAAAAACACCACTGTTTCTAGAGATGAATTCACATCTTTTCATCTCCTTGCCAGGATATATAGCAACATTTACAGAGAACAGCATTTTCAACAGAATGCCCAATATATTCAATATTTGCAGTAATGGGGATTTATGAATATGAAAATTATGCTGGCTTCAGATATCTATTTTAAGAAACTATAAAGAGTGGTGAGAAAGAGTTGTTACTCAGCTGATAACCGAGCTGCCCATACTATCTGTCTGTCCGTCTATCTATCTATCTATCTATCTATCTATCTATGCACATGCAATAGACATTGTAAAGTGATTGTGAGTCATCATATGTGCCCATCTAATAACTTATATTGATATATTCTGTCATATAGTGTGTACCTTTTGATTCAGGGAGCTTGTGCAGAAGAACTGCTAGGCAGATAACTTCTGAAGCCCAAGTATTAGATCAGAACTGGGAAACAAGACAGCATATTAAACCCACTTTAAACCATGGCTTCATGTCCTGATTTGTTCAGAATTCACTAACCATTGATTGCTGGTGAGGACGTAATGGGACTTCCTGTTCTGTTTCCTAGGTTCCATGAAGGGAGGAATGAAGTTCCTGTGTGTGGGTGCATGAGGCTCACATGTCTTTCATGGTCCAGAGAACCCTGCATGGGTAATGGAATTCTCTCCTTCCTTCCCTCTAACTCTCTTCACAGTGCTTACCATTCCCAAGCCAATATATGATCATTTGAGTAGAGTCATGTTAATTGCTTCTTAGTAGAGGGTGTAACACTGCGTAACACTGAAGCAGTTTGGTGCAAGTTTACCACCAACTAAGTACAGTACTGTACTACAAAGTAAAGAAGCAGCTGTAAATACTGCTTTAGAAAGAGCCTTTTGTTGTTATTTTTCAAAAAGTTATTTAAAGGTCAGATATGAAAAGGAAAACAAAATATACACTTATGTTGCAGTCTCACAATTCTGTTAAAAGAAGAACAACTTGTGATGTGGTTTCTACAGAGAATGGGGAAGACTGAGAGAGAACAACACTATAGGGTTCTCTGGGTGATTTTAAAGCAAATAAAAACTTTAAAAGCGGAGGGTGGGTAAAAACCCAGAGCCCATGCTTAGTGCTGCTACATGAATAAGTTTAAGATCTATATAAATTGTTCAACAAAAATGGCTGCATTTTGGAAGCTACCACTGCTATGGAGTGGAATGCAAAGTGATGCAATGTTGGTTATAATGAAACACTGAACTGCAAGCTTAGAAGTTATCAGAACCACACGAAAAAATCATACAAACACTTCTGAAGACTTCAAAATCAGAAACAGTCTGAGGAAATGAATGATCTATCCAGGTTTGAAAATTTGGTGACCACAGCTGCTAATTCAGGAAATTTGAATTTCAAGTGAAAAGCCACCAGAACAGCGGATCTTCTATCAACCTGGGATCCATATACATCTCTCAACACAACCTTGCCCTTGACCTATCAATCATTGGCTTAACAGGCAAACTGAACATCACATTTAAAATTGTTAAGTGAAATATATAAGTTGAGACTACCAAATTGTATGTCAAGAATAACAAAACTCTGATATAACTGGTTGTGAATTTATGCTAATTATTTTTGGTGTGAAAGTACAGCATACATAGCCATCCCTGTTTACAAGATTCCTCTTCAATCCTAGCATTTTCTGAAACTTTCTTTCAACCCAAGGTCCTCTTTCTTAACATATGCAACAGACTGCTGCAGTTACCAGTTACCCTAGGAGTGCAGATCTGAAAGGAAGTGCACTCTATCAATAGTACTGGGAGACTGCAACCCAGACCTCTCAGAAAGACCATAGCAGAAATGGGAAGAGTAACCTGGTCTCATCCACCTGCCAGTGATAGTGCAGCTGCAAAAATCATTGCTTTCCTCTTCCCTCCAGGTTCCCTTTCCCCCATTTGTGGCATATAGATCAGACTGTGAGCTTGTAGGAAAGGAATGTCTTATGTTTTAGGATCTGAACAGTACTAAGAAAATTAAAGGTGCTTAGTTGCTTAGTAAATATTAAATCTTCACTGCCATTGTGCTAGAGCCACAACTCAGCAGCAATTCTCAGTTCCATGCAGAGATTTGAGTGCTTGCGAGTTCTGCTGTTGCCTGCAATAATCTGTAGATCGGAGTGACATCTCACATTGATTAATAGGGTATCTCTGACTTCTCCTATACCCATGCACAGGGAAACAGTTCCCTCACAACTCCCTAAACCAAATTGTGATGATGGGCAATAAAAGTGCAGTCACCACAAATGTAATGGATTAATGAGGGTCCACAGCCAGGGAGCATTCAACATACACAGGTCTTATTTAGTGGTTAAGATGTACCCATCAGACTCAGAACTCTTAAAGTTCCCTGGAACCTCCAAAGGGATATCCCCTCTGCAGTTTGAGAATGACTCCTTAAAGGGAAAGAACTAATTTTCATCCTTCAGAGGGTAGGACCCTTCAGATATCACTTTAGATAAAAAAGCTACTGACTAAAACAACAGTGGTGTATTTCAAGTGACTGAACAAGAAATGCACTTTGCACATGAACAGCATGGCAATATCACAAACAACTCCGATGGTACAGCAAGCCTCAAGGGAGCCTAAGGAAAAGAGAAGGCTATTTCTGCATGGCTGGAATAAAGATAATTACTGGTTGGTCTTCTGTTTGTGACCATCAGAAATGTTACCTTAATTTGCCTTTAATGACCAATAATCTCTTTTAGTATATGGCTTTTAAAACTGTTATTATTCAGCTTGATCTATGGCTATAATGGAGCAGAACTGAACTGTGGGTGTAATTAAAATAAGTCCCTGTAAAAGTGGAGAACGTAGTACGTTGCTAATGTGCAAATGACTAAATAACTTAATTACGTGAAATGAAGTGCACTTATAAACACAGATGCTTAAGCTGAATCATGATAATGTTGTGTATATGAATATATTCTTTTAAAAATCTGTTTATTAACCAAAGGGGAGGCCAAGGAAATACAAATGCTCGTAAGTTATGAAAATAATGATGGGTTTTTCATTACTAGTTAACAGGAGGCTTAGAAAAATCCCATCACTGAACATCTTGGAGAAGAAATATCCTTTGTACTGCTACTCCTTCCATGAAAATCTCATTTTTTAAAGACTTCTTTAACATATGGAATAAGGAAAACACCTGAATGCTAAGCACATTTAATTTACAAATATGCCATCACTGATGTCAATGGCCAGGATCTACAGTGCTGCTTTAGGAGTTCCTAAGGAGCTAGGCATTCCCAGTGGGATTTTTCAAAAACCTTTTTTCTTTGAACCGCTGACCCCTGTGCCATAAAGCAAATTGCTTTTGAAACTCCATGGGGACACGTGTGTGTGTGTGTGTGTGTGTGTGTGTGTGTGTGTGTGTGTAGGTGTTTGGGGGCAGGGGGTGAAATTTGAGAAATGCAAGTCCTAAGCTCCTTTGGGCACATGAAACTAGCTGCATGGTACTTGGAATCCTAGCCAATTTCCAAACAATGTGTTTGGAATGAGAGGACACAGTTTGGACTTGTAGGGCTGGCCCAAACTGAACAAAAGACCCTTAAAAAGTTTTTATAGTGAGAGGGTGGGGAGGGGTATTACTCAGAAGGGTGGTGGGAATGGGTGATTAGCTGATAGGTGTGGGAAACCTGTTGACGACTGTTAATGACTGCAATAGGTCTTACAGGAAAAAGCAAGGGGTGAGATGGCTAAAAATAGCTTTATCATGTATAATGAGATAAGAATCCAATGTCTCTATTCAGACCAGTCTCTCCATGGTTTTAAGTTTGGTAATGAGCTGCAATTCAGCAACTTCTCTTTCCAGTCTATTTCTGAAATTCTTTTGTAATAAGATATAATAAGACAGCTACTTTGAGATCTTGTATAGAATGTCCTGGGAGACTGAAGTGTTCTCCTACTCGTTTCTCTGTCTTGTGATTCACCCTTCTGAGTAATGCCTCTCCCCATCCTCTCACTATATATAAGTGTCTGGTGACTTCTGTTTCAGTGTATCTGAAGAAGTGTGCATGCACACGAAAGCTCATACCAATAACAAACTTAGTTGATCTCTAAGGTGCTAATGGAAGGAATTTTTAAATTTTGTTTCAACTACAGCAGACCAACACGGCTACCTACCAGTAACTAAAGTTATTTGAGATAACTTACAGCACTCATTGTCTTCTATTACTTCCACGTGAGCAATATATATCTCACACTTGCCACGTTCTTTAGATCCCACAGAACTGTGAAAGTTCTTTAGAGAGGTCAGGGTGGAATAAACAGCCGCATCAGTTTACTACTGAAGTTAGCGGGGAAATTCCTACTAACTTCATTAAGAGGCAGATTAGATTCTGACACTGAAGGAAAAGAACATAAAGTGCACTTGATTCAAAAACAGACTGTGGCTTAACCGTGTCCCATTTGAGAGTGTCATGCTGAATATGAGAAGCTGCACAAATCACTTACAGAATTCCAAGTGTTCATTGATTCATCCATATTCATTCTTCCTCTCTCTGCCACTGTGCCCTCGCTGTAGGTGAATGTAGCATAAGCATGTGCATGATGAGGAAATGAATAAGACAAATTTCTGGATGTGATTTTGAAGGAGGCTTCAACCAAATGAGCAACACTGAAATGCACACTTCTGATTTTTACAATGGAAGATAAAACGGGTGATGTCCTCCAAGTGGCAGATTTGCAAATCTGCCACACACAAGAAGAAGAAAGAGCACCAGCGATCTCTTCTTATCAGGAAGCAAGGATGCTCCGCCCTGCCTTGTCCACAGTGAAGATGCTCTGAGCAGTTTTCTGACTAGTGTCTTCCTCATGCTTGCATTTATATTTAGATTTATATACTTAAAGAAGCCATGAGTGTGAGCGGACTTCTTTTTCCACACTGCATATTTATGCATATTCTGGACTTTCATGAGTTACTTACAGTAAGTTTCTGCGGGATAGGAAGACCAGTCTCTAGCTCTCCTGACTTACAAGTTAGATTATGTCCCTGGACATTTCTCTACAGGATAAAGTTCTCAGAAATATGTAAGTTCTCCATGAACGAGTGTATATATATATATATATATATATATATATATATATATACACACACACACACACACACACACACACACACGGCCCTCTGTGATTTAGTATGGCTGAATTTATAATTGTAACTAATCAGTTAAAGTAGCAAAGTTAATCAACCTAAAGGGCTTTAATTGACTCACAGACATATGAAGCACAGATCTACTCTCTAACAATTACTTATTTGGAAAATAAGCCAGCACAGCACACCAAGAGGATAACATGCTTCATCCATTTTTTTTTATTTCTGTGGTGTGTCTTTTAAATTGTAAACCTAAGGGACAGGGACAGGGGTGGTTTTGTTTTTTTAAAATTATTATTGCTCAACTGGGAAAAGAACACTATAAATAAATACAGACCTAAAGGGCAGTACACAAGGTCAATCTGACTTTTGCTACCAGGCAAAGTTCAAGGTCTTAGTATTAGTATTGCCTTGCCCACTATGTGCCATGCAATGTCTATGCTGTACTTCTGAACAGTCAAACTTTCACTGTGGCAATGCCTGTGCTTTAGAACTCTCTGCCCACTAACATCAGGCAGGTACCCTGTTTCAGATGCCTGCTAAATTCTTATGCTTTGGCAAGACTATCAGGGCCAGGGAGGTGGCTGATGCTTCCCTGCGAGAGGGGGTGTCCCTGCCTGCTTGAAGGAGGCAGTGGTAAAACCACTCCTCAAGAAACCCTCCCTCGATTCAGAAAATCTAAGTAATTAGATTGGCAATCAGTCAGTTGCCAACCTCCCCTTCTTGGGCAAGGTTATTGAGCGAGTGGTCGCAAACCAGATCCAAGCGCTCTTGAACAATCCAAGTACAGCTAAAGCACTCTTAAGCTTATCGCATATGATTCCCAAATAACGAATGTTATTTATTAATTTATTGCACAATCCTAGCCAAGTAAGCCCTACTGAATCCAATGAGGAAAGTGGGGTTAGGATTGCAGCCTAATTTATTACATTCATATCCCACTTTCTTCATACAAGGAACTCAGGGTGGCGTACATGGTTCCAGTGTTTGAAACTCCCTTTATTCTAGGCAAATTTTGCAACAGGGAGTTTAATTAATGCAAGCAGTTTCTCAGCTCTGGGAGCAGATTTCAAATTAAGATTTCAAATTAAAACTGTAGGCTGGAAGGAAAAGAGGACCTTTTTCTGCCTCCCCACTTCCAGCTACTCTCTGAAGACTGGAGAAGAGACCCTCTTAAAAACAGTGGGGAGGCGGACAGTGGAATGACTAGACTATGTGAAAAATGAACATAGTATTTTAGCTGCAGTTCATTCATTTTCAGCTTTGTATTCTTGTTATAAAAAAGCATGCCTTGACATTCCATAACCTAGGTTTAAGGTGTCATTTAGCTCCTAGCTTTCATATCTCAGTTTCTAACACTGCATGGTTCCTTCCACCTCTATCTTCTCTTCATGACAACCCCATGACGTACATGAGGCTGAGAGAGAGAGAGACTGGCCCAAGAACACCCAGTGAGGTTCATGGGAGGGAGAGATTTAAACCCTGGTCTTCACAGTCCTAACATGTTTAACTGTCATTAGCTTTCCCCAGGTGAAGATGTCTCATTTTCAGAAATGTCATCTGATATTTTTTGCACATTACATTACCCACCCAGCCTTCTGGTGCTTTGGTTGATTTCTAGTCTATTGACCTGAGGAGGATGTCAAGAAGAGGATGGCAGGAGTGAGGCCTTGACGCTAGACCACTGCTAGGCCTGCTCCTCCTATCCAAATCCCTCCTGTTTCTGCCACTTATGTTATAGGTGATACATGAGATACAGCTTAATGAATTAGAGGCAGCCATCTGGTAAGAGGCCAACAGCAGAATCAGGCAACTGCCTCACAGTAACCACTTTTAAACTGTCTGAGTAACACCTCCAAACCTATGGGCTTGCAGGCTCCAGCTGTGCAACCAAATAGGCATTACCATCCTAGGCCAGTGCTCAAACTACAAGGGGGAGAGGGAAGTGGAGTTTCAGCCCCAGCATCTTTTGTGACAGCCCCCTTAAGCTGCTGCTTTTCCCTAATGGACACACCAGAAATAAAGTGCTGCCCTATGCTTCACTGAGCATCTGCTTTATGATGGGATCAAGGTAAGAAAACACATGGTCCCCAATCAGAGCAGCCATAGCTCAGTTGGTAGAGCATGAGACTCTTAATCTCAGGATTGTGGGTTTGAGCCCCACGTTGGGTGAAAGATTCCTGCATTGCAGGGGACTGGACTAGACGATCCTCGTGGTCCCTTCCAATTCTTTGATATAGGACGCTTAAAAACTGCCACTGTGCCTTAGGTGATCATGCAACTCCAACCATGTGAAAATTAAAACACATGGATTTGGGAATTTCCTCATCTCCCGTGGGTATCAGTACAGGGCAGGCAACAGGACAAAGTTCCCTCCCCTTCACAGATGTGCCATAATCTCCAGATTCCCAGTTTTGCTATCTTTTTAAAGTAAGTTCCTAACACATACAGAACCTGAGATATAATGCAAAACGTGAAGGCACTATTCTCATTTGGGTTCTGAGAAACTAGCCTGCCCACACCTTTCTGTGTTTTTAGAAGTCAAAACAATAACTGATACTTTAGAAAAGCAGATCTAGGCAATTAGACAAAAAGAAGGCTAGAGCTGAACACCAATTATCTAGGCTATGGAGAAGGCATTTTCTTGGTTTGTTTTTAGGCTTTTTCTGCAAGTTGTCCCTGGTGAAGAAGTGATTATTTCTCCATAGAAAACAATTCTGGCACTTTGATGTAGTAGCTATGATTGGGGATTAGCATCAAAGCCAGTTTATAAACATTTCAAAAACTACTCTCCCATTACTAATGCTGGTAAATTCATTGTTATTATACCCATCCTGCAGAGGGTAGGGCTGTGTGGGTCATGCCAACCTTGCAAGGTAAGCAAGTGTTCTTATACCCATTTTGCTGTGGGGAGAGCAGAGTTACAGTAATAATGCATGACAACCCTGACATGTCTCCACCGTTGTTAAATTGTTTTGCTTTGCTTCAGCAAAATACAGTTGAGGAGAGGAGACTGTGAAGTCTATTATAGCATTAATGCAATTAATTAAGGGCTGCTAGTGGTAAGGAAGTAGGGAAAGAAGTGAGGGTTTCAGTGGTGAATGGAAAGACCTAGCGGTCTAGACTCTATGGAGTACACCTTTTTGGGAAGCCAAGTCTACCAGACCTCAATACGGTTCAGTCACCAAATGCAGACTTCACTGGGGGTGAGGAGACAAGCACCATCAAATACATTCAGCTCTTCCTCCATCAGCTATGGTACTCTTGGACAAGTAACTTTCTCTGTACTGTACTCACTTTGGCCAAAAGAAACACAGCCATAATCTACCTCCTCCTTATTTGACCCTCAACTTCTCAGTTGTTATCTTAACTATACTAATCCTTTATATCCTTTATATAATAGTACAGCAATATTATCAAAAACCTTTATTGCCCTATGCCCTATGTTTTTCTGCTAATGTATTTGCAAAAAGTTTTGAAACTCTTAATTTTTAAGAGCTGCATTTTAAGATGTATTTTAAGCTGTATTTTAATTAACTTGTTGTTGTTGCTGCTGCTGTTCTATTACGTTTTATTGTAATTTATATATGGTGTTAGCTGCCTTGAGCCCGGCCCTTGCCAGGTAGGGTGGGGTGGGGTATAAATAGAAGTTGTTATTGTTATTATTATTATTATTATTGTTACAGTGGTACCTCGGGTTAAGAACTTAATTCATTCTGGAGGTCCGTTCTTAACCTGAAACTGTTCTTAACCTGAAGCACCACTTTAGCTAATGGGGCCTCCTGCTGCCACTGCCGCACAATTTCTGTTCTCATACTAAAGCAAAGTTCTCAACCTGAGGTACTATTTCTGGGTTAGCAGAGTCTGTAACCTGAAGCGTCTATAACCCGAAGTACCACTGTAGTAGTATTATTATTAGTAGTAGTAGTAGTAGTAGTATCTGAAATGGTTTTGTTCCCCGACGCTAGTTACACAGGAATCTCTCTCTCTCTTTCTATTTATATATATTCAATTACTTTTAAACTTTACTTTGCCTGCCCACCAAAAAAAAACAACAAAAAACCATCCTCCAGACACCCATCTCACCTGTCCTTAACTTCTTGTAAAGGATGCCTATTTCCTAAAGAAATTATGGATTTATTATTTTCTTTATGTTTAAAGAAAATCTTTTGACGTTCTTGTGCAAACGTATTTTGATAATCATGAAATTGCAAGGATTTCTACGGCGTTCCAAGGAGTATCTACGGTAGCGAAGGTACTAAAAGCTACAGCACAGCCAAATTTGTTCTGAACTGAGTGTTTACTTAATGGTAATTGGTAATTCCGCTAAGCTAACTTCCTAATTAGATGTCAGGCGCATTTTCAAGATCTTGTACATTTCAATCATAGATGGGGATACAAAGGACAGCATCACTATCTCACATTGACCAAACTGCTTAATCAAATCTTGACACGAGCATGAACCTGAAGCACTGTCACCACTAAGCTGCCACTAGCGCCAATTAGCTGATCCAGTTTTAAGGACAGAGATAAAAGAAATAAACTGGAATATAAATGAGGACATTAGGAGAGAAAATAGACAATGCCTATTAGTTAATGAGCTGGATTGTAAATTTAATTCCTTGATACGATGGTGTTTACAAAATATTTCATTTTGGAAACATAAATCTTCTTCTGTTAGTATTAAGAGGCAAATTTCCGAAGTAAGTAGATCTACTCAAAGGAATAGAGCAGGGAGAACTAAGCAAAGAAAAGCATTTACTAATAAATTTGTATTTGTAGAAGTTACAATATTTCCCCCACTCAAAACTTTCAGGGACGAAATGCAGCCAAATAAAAACAATGTCAGCTTAAAGAATGGAAATGCATAGCAGTGCATTATTAAAACTAATCAACAAGGACAACAGAGTGGCTACTAAGTTTGGAATTCTTAATGTCAGCCTATTTTATTTTAATTTTTTTTTGCTTATTCCAAATCATTGTGACTCTCAAAAAAATGAGTTGTGTCTTCCTTTCAGCTCAGTTAAAATCTATTAATCATATACCAAACTCCTGCAATGCTCCTTTAAAACACACACACACACACACACACACACACACATATAAGCATCAATACTGACATCAAAGAATTGATCACCATAGCCAGAGTACAATGCACAATATTTAATGAGGCCAATATGAGATAAAATACTGATTCTATTAAAAATAAAGTTTATTATTATTATTATTGGTTTCAAAATGTAATGAACTCTACCCACATATCTCAATCCTAAATATGTTTACTTGAAAGTGGCCATCATATATTTTGATGGAACTTACACTCAAGTAATTGCATGCTTAGGGCTTTCATAACACATCATTACCCACTATGCAGATATTTGTAGTGTGGTTTCAATAAAATGTATACACTACTGAAATAGGTGCATGATTTCATCAATCCCATGTGTGACATGTAAAAAAAAAAAGTTTTAAAAAACCAATCAGTCCATTGAATAGGCCTATCAAAGAAGAAAAGGTCATCTGTTTCAGCTACAGAGAGCAAAAGGGCAAATCTTAATCGCAAATATTACTTGCGGCTGGGAAATAATTTTGAATATAACATTCACTGAAACGTCAGTAAAATTAAGCAATGGAGATTGAGGTCAGCTGTTTTATCTCTGTGTTAATCTGTACTGTGGCAAAGGGAAATAGGATGAGGCATCAACTATGTTTAGAGCAGCAAGGTAGATTTGATTTCTGCAAGGTGAAGTACAAAACATTTATTGCAACGAACTTGATAGGGTCTCTTGCTGATTAAGACACTTGTTTACCAGAGTTGCACAGAAGGTGTACACGTGCAACATACCAAGCAGAACTCGCCCAAATATTTCTTTAAAAGATCCCTCTTAAAGGCAAGTATCTCCTGTTAGCTGTGTATGCAGCAAGCTTAATCTCTACCTTCTTTTCTTGTTTCGCTATGTCTCCATAGCTGCTGAAAGCAAGGTGCATTCTACTACATTTGCAACACCAACTCCATTTGTTTGTTTACAGGCATTTATAGCACACCCATCACCATGCAGTCCCAGGGAAGGAGGCGTACAGCTTAACATGATTACACCGTGTAACACCTTCTGCCTCCAAAGGTCTGTGGCAAAAAGGTGTATCTTGGTCAGATGGTGAAATAGGTTCAGTTATGTGGGCAAGTGCTCCTCAGAAAAAAAGACATTCTACAATCTGTGGGCCACCAGTGAAACAGCCTTCTCACACCATGCCCCAAGAATTTTACCGAGGAAAGCAGAGACCGCAGAAGAAACACAACACACACAGTATCTCAGACTTCTCCATGCTCTCCAAATGTTTGTCAACCACTCCCATCAGCTCCAGCCAGCGTAGGTTGGCAAAAGTTGCAGTTAATGAATGGGATAGCTAAAATACATTCAGTAATTGGAAAACTTCAGCAGGTTGGTTTTTCAAGTCTGTGAGCTTATTTTGTATTATATTTGCATATGATACAAAACGGGGGTTTTTAAAGCAGGAAAAATGATAAAGCTACAATACTGGCAGGTAACACAATATTCCACTTGCCCTAAAACTACATAAACATTATACTTATAATCCTCTGCAGGTATATTCAGAAGTCACACTGAATTCAATGGGGCTTACCCTCCTGTGACTGCTATCTTAAGGCATCATTGACAGATGTCTAACCTTTCATTGAAAATATCCAAGGTGAATCCATAGCCTCCCTTGACAACTTACTCATTTTTAATAAAAAAAAATCAGTTGCTATTCTTTTAATTAAGAAGTGTGGGATATGTCTATATATAGATTGGATCTATATATGGTGCACTGACATCTGCTGGGAGGTGAGGTAGGAAGAGAAAGGTGGCATAGGTCAGGATCAAAGCATATACTTTGCATTCAGGAGGTCCAAGGTTCATTCCCTGGCATCTCCACTTAAAAGTAAGAATGTGAAATCCTTCTGATGGGAACCCTAAAAAAGCAGTCTCCAGCAGTCAGAAGTAGACCAACCTTCACCAATCGGGTACCCTCCAGATGTTTCAGATTACAGCTCCCATGTCAACTTGCAGGGATGATGGGAGTTGTAGTCCAAAACATCTGGACTGCACCAGGTTAGAGAAGGATGGAGTAGAAAATGCAGGGTTAAATGACCAGTAGCCTAACTCAGGTTCAATCACAGTGAAGCTTTGGGTCTGATAATGTGAATTTATGAAAAAATAGATAGGAAATAAATGAAAATCCATTGAAGAAAACCTTGCACTGCTGCTTTCCTCAGATTCTCCCTCAACAAGTGTTAAATTTTCTTAAGTGATCTGTGATGGCAAAGATTCAGCTCCTAACACACCTAGTATTGATTGATTGATTGATTGATTGATTGATTGGTTGATTCAGAATAGTTATAGGCTGCTCTTCAGCAATGCTCTCAGACTGGTTTATGTGCCACCCACCTACATCTACCATTGAGCTATTGGAATTTGGCCTCACTTCCACTTCCTCTCCATTGGACGAGAAGCAGAGCCTGGCTTTGAGCAGCTCACCTTCTCAGCCAACCATTTTCTAGAAGAGATCTAACCCATACCTTGAAAGTGTCTCGTTGCTCACTGTTGATTTCAGTAAGTGGTTACTCAAGCAGAGCTGAGGGTAAGTGAGAAAACCAATCTGCATGAAAAACGATCACTCAAACACTGAAGGGTGGGGGGAATACTTTTTTGTAAAAATCTTCAAAAATCAAAGCTCAAAATAAAATTACTTAATATGAAAAATAAATGTTGGTAAAAATCCAGAGCCAAAGATGCCTCATTTACCACACGAATTTTACTGCTAAGTCATGGACCACTGTTAATTCAACACATTTAAATCAAATACATCAACTGATACACTGATTTCTAAGTATTGTCATTTGTGCAACATGCTTCCAAATTTTCTTGGCAATGCACCATTAAAGCTTGTTTCTTCTTTTAATGCAGAAAAGAACAACCATTTTCGTCAAAAGCTGCAGCCAGCATTTAAGCCATAGATGATTAAAAGACAGACAAATATACAGATGCACAAAGATAGATGATAGATAGATAGATAGATAGATAGAGATAGATAGATAGATAGATAGATAGATAGATAGATGATATAGATAGATAGATGTAGATCTAATTTAAACATCAGAAAGAAAAGTCATGACCACTGAAAGAGGTCACGTAAGTTTGAACAGGCAAGAAAGAAACCAGTTTTTATATTCATTCCACTCTGCATAGATGTATCATCAATCTGATTCCCCACCTGCCATTCTCATTCACTCAGACTTCACTAACACTTTGCCAACATAAGAAATTAACAAGCCAACATTTTTAAGTGATTTGGGAGTTTTTTCATAAAAAGATGTCACTGACTCAAGAGATTTATTTCTAGTCTGTAAATTCAAATATAAGACCAGGTTCAGAGATCCCAATTTTTACCCCAGGTCTAGAAGTGGATGTACCCTGTGTGTCAAAGCAACAGGAACAACAACTAGTATTGCTACTTAAGTATATGGGGAACCCAATAAATTACTTTGCCATAGGTTGAAATCTTGACATAGGGACATAGAAGCCAGGACAGCATGAAGACTAAGTGATGGGTTTAATTTACTTGCCTTTTTATACAGTATAGTAAAGCAGGAAGGAAAGGACGAATTGACTGTATTCGGCAAGAAAGGGTTGCTAACCCCACACTAAAACACAACTGGGGATATTGCAGATGCAGTTTAATGCTGGGGGGGGGGGAATTCTACCAGGATGAAAGCAAATGCTTCGCCTCATTCAAAAACTCTGAGCTAAATTACAAACTTCTCAAAATAAAGACTAGCAATGGAGTTGGTGACAGATTCTGAAGTCTAGAAGCAACAGCAGGTGTTCCAACAATACAAGGATATAATTCAATCAGGCTTTTGGCTGATGTTGTAAAGTGCAAAATGACTCAAATTGTTTACGAACAGCACCAGAACCCCTAAGATTAAATTACAGCCTTGATATTTGATCAGGAGTCATGCATTGGGGTTTTTTTTTTTAATAAAACAATTTTTAAAGTTATTTACGTTTTAGGTCAACTGAATTTAAAAGGTGTTGTGAGAAAAAGTATCTGGGCTACATGCTCTGCTAAGACAGCAGCTTCCAGTTTTACATATATATAGTTTAGAGACACATTGGTCACACAAGGGATGAAGGAGGAATTTGTTCAGTTTGCTTTTTGCAGCAGACTGACCCGGCACTCTCAAATTTCACTTGTGGACTGGCATGCAGCTCTCTGCGTTTTGCCATGCAGTTTCCGTGTGCAGACAGCGTCCACAGAAACAAGATATTTTACATCAAAGATGCATACTCAATGCACATTGTTCAGATTAATGCATTGAAACTTTTGTATTTTAAGTTTAAAGGGTATGGTTTATTATTATGCATACAAATGGGTAAAGTACAAACTAGAATTTGTCTCCCTTAATTTAGAGTGCTTTCTTAAGTTTGGCAAACATGCAGATGGTAGGAATATGTGGCCACTATATGTTGGTCTTAAGCAGGGTTAGAAACTCAAGATATATAAGCTAGGCACCAAATGGCTCCTTAAACCAGGGTTACAGTCGCCAAAACATAATGCCTAGTTGCCATTTGGCCAGACAGCTCTAAAGTTGCTTTTTTCAGTGCCTTTTCAATCCTCCTTTCACACAGCTGAATAAATCAAAAAGCCACCGTTTCCTGTTATGTGAATACTGGGAAACAATGGTTAATACCTTCAAAGCAAGCCAGGATATGAAGCTTAATATCCTAGCTTGTTTTGAAGACATTAACCATGGTTTCTTCTTGTTTCACATATAACATGAAGATGTGGTAAAATGTTTAATCCTGGCTTGTTCATGCACTCTCATGAGGAAGTGGGTGCATGGAAGTCCTTTGCACGCAGCTTCTGCATATCCTGTCTTATTAAGCCAGACTTTTTGACTGATTACTGAATGCGAACATTAACTTGTGTCTTACTCAAGACCACCCAACATTGCTGTTCAGGATTTGAACACAGGCTTGGCCCAAGCACTCTATTATACTATATCTTAAGAGCTACCTCTGAGCTTAAAATAATAATAATGAATAAGCATAAAGCTGGCATTAGTATATATGAGCCTCCTGGATCAGGCCAAAGGCTCATCTGCTCCAGTGCTGTGTTTGCACAGAGACCAAACAGATGTTCATGGTCAACCAGCAAACAAAACCTGAGCACAACACTGTTCTTCTGACCTACAATTCCCAGGAAATACTATTCAGAGGCAGCAGTGAAGATAGGCTATATCCATCACAGACTTATTTGCAGGTCTGTTCTACACATATTTTCACAACACACTGTCCTCAGCACCAATTTAGTGAGAACCATCCACTGAAAAAGCCAATGGCATGGTGGGAACTATAGGAAGGAAGCCATTATCCCAAACAATGCCTTCCCCAGATGTTATAAAAACTGAAGTGCACACAGTTTCAAGGGCTGCAAGCCAGTGAACACCCAACATAAACAATCACAAGTTGTGACTACACATATTTTTGTTTGGGCTCCATTTGTGCTCCTGCCTTTCCATGAAACTGAAACATACGTTTTGTACAACTCACACCCACACTCTTGTCATTTTGGGAGAAGAGTGAAGGTGCTGAAGTGAACCTTTTTAAAAAATAATTTAAAAAGCAGTTTCTAGCTGGATCATAGTACAGGCTGTCTGATAGGTCAATCAATTGATATACATCACACACACACACAAATGAGTTTTTAAAGGTGTTTTTTGTTTTTAATTATTACAAAAAGTATAGATGCTGAAGTCTCCCAGTACTGCCGCTCAATTTCCTCAGTTCTAGTCTCACAGAAGACTTGCTTACATCTGTATCATTGGTATGACAATGGGCACCGCTATGACCAAGCTAAATAGAACATACCTTGGCTATATCTTCATGGAGTTGTCAGCATGGTGGGGTGTGATGCCTTACCACCACCCTCCAAGCTGCAGTGTCAGTGCCATTTATGGTGTAGGGACGGGGCAGGGCAACTGCAAGACTGGTACCAACAAAGCTAATCCATGGGTGCGCCCACGCAGCTCCAACCTTGCTGACACTGTGCCCCATCCCTGTGACATCCAGGTGCACAGAAGCAACACCACTTGGGGGAAGGCAGAGAGGACACAGTTCCTGCCTTTGATAGAGCTACCCAGAAAGAGTGTGCAGATTAATCCAATATTATAGAAGATTAGGACGTTGCAGCTGCACAAATTGGGATTCCAGAGCTCAAGTCAAGAGCAGCGGAATTATTCAAAATACAGAAGTGCGGTGCAGTAGTTATCGAGTGTTAGACTAGGACTGGAGAGGCCCAGATTCGAATCCCCACTTGGCCATGAAGCTCAGCAGATGATCTTGGGCCAGTCACTGCCGTTCAGACTAACCTTCCTCACAGGGTTATTATAAAAGAAAAATAGGGAGGGGGAGGAACCATGTGCATCACTTTCAGCTCCTTACAGAAAGAGCACTAAACAGAATTATAAATAAATGTTATACTGGAATTACATAATGAGTCAGAAGGCCACAGCTGATCTGCATATTTTACCTGCATGAATTATCATTTTCATTAACCTAGAAGATGCCTTCAGCGACTAGATATGCTGCACTAATTCTGCAGCATTCATCATTCTCAAACAGGTATCTTTCAAATATGAAAGTCACTTTGAAAAAGTTGACAGGTAAATTTTCTACCTGACTCACTGAGGGTAGAAGTGGAAAGAGTTTTGTTTATTTTATTTAGGTTGCTTTGCAAAGCAGCACAATTCTCGGCAAGATTTTGTTTTTTTAAGAAGCAACGTAAAGGAAAACAGAGGTGTTCTATAGTGCTATCAGGCAATTAAAACTGTGCAACAAGGCCTCTCATACAAAGGAATGAACAGGATGGGCAAATTATAAGCAAGTTTGTTTATAATTCTTAAGCAGCTTTAAAAGTAAATGCTCCTATGCAAACCATGTAAACTAGCACAAATGTAAACCTTGCAGGCTTCAGAGACAGCAGGGAAAACTCTACAGATCCTAAAAGGAGTATTCTTTACCTTAGCAATATGTCACAAAACTCCTAACTTCAAAATGAATAGATACATTTTACAAATGCATGTACTTGGACATTCGGCTTTAAAAGAAATGGAAGTGTGGAGATTAATAAATTGTTGTTGTTGTTATTTCTTTAAGGTCCTTATAGAAGCAGACCCTTAAATATAATTTGTTTATTTTCTGCCCTATCCTAACCCCCCCCCTCCTTCCTCTGCATATTACTGTAGAGACAATACTACCCAAATTCTACACCCTGCAAGAAAGCCTTTCCTTTTAAGGCTTTCTTGCAGGGTGTAGAATAGTTGAAGGTAGGAAGACAAGTGGGGAGGGTTGTTGGGTGTTTTTTTTTTTAATTAAAAAGGAAAGGAGGAATACTGTTTGAGTAGCAGGACTTCTGTCCCCATTTATTTAGCCAAAGAATTCGTAAGCAGCCTTATAGGACCATGTCCTATCTAGTTGGCACCAGGGAAATAATTTTATCAGCAGGCTTCCTAATATGCAGAGAAGCTGGTTATGAAATAAAAATAATGGCATACTGTCACAGGGTCATTGTAAGGATGAAGACAACAGAATTTTAAGGCTCTCTTCTAAAGCCTCAGAAACTGTAAATAATAATAATGAAAATTAATTATCCTAAGTTTTGTGCTGGCTATCAAATAAAAATCTAACTATCCAATGAGCCATAAATGGGTAACGTTCCAGATGTCTAAACTTTTTTTCATAAATCTGGAACCTTAAACCATATATGACCCACTGGATTCCAAGGAATAGTACTTACTGACAATAGTTTCTGCAAAAGGCTTTGATGGCACCAACAGGTCCCACTTCCCAAGTGACATGATTGGCACTTTCTGTGTCCAACTGAGCATGGCTGCTTGGGTGGCTTCAAAAGCCAGGCAAATAGCAATGCAGGAATACAGCATCTACCCCTAACTGCAACATATCTGTGACACACCCAGATGCCAGCTTTCAAACAGGAAGTGTGGTCTCTAGTCTTTTTTGTACCTAATCCCTGTAGACAGCAATGCTGACCAAGCCCTGACCTTTAGTAACCACAGGAGTAGTGACACATGCAAGGATGAAAACCATCTCTTCATTTTCCATAGAGATATGTTAATTTTAAGAACCTCTGGTGTTTATTTTCATGAGAACCAAGCAAAAGGTTGTGCAGCCAGCTAGGATGAGGGAGTCAACTGTTTACTTATTTCATGGGAAAAAGTTATACTGGTCTTTAAAAGCCAATTTTTTATTTTTTTTAAAAAAGAGAGTAATATGTACTCCTTAGTACAAAAACCTGATTACTCAAGGTAAATTCACCTGATTAATTATTATTTCATACACAAGCCTGCAGTTAGGACTTAGTATTGATATATTTCATACTATGTAGCATAAAAGCTGAGCAACAGAAAGGAAGACAATGAACATCTATATTAAGCAATTCTGAACATATTTATACTCTTTGAATAAATATGCAAAGTGTTTGCAAATTAATCTAATTGTTCCCTCTAAGGACCGCTTCATGCATGATGAATTCCCTACACGGAATATCATTGCTATGTAGAAAATTGCATGTACCCTTTATGTTCGCCATCAAATGTGATAAGCATATATGTACCTATTTTGAAGCATATGGAAGTGATAACTTCAACACGGGCAAAGGGTCCTAGGAGCCCTGAAATGCATGTGGTTTTTTATAAGCCACCTTCAATGAATCCCTCAAAGGACCATTCACTTTCAAAGTATCTAAACAAACAGATATTCTATTAAATCAGAGCTTGCATGTCTTCGTAACTTTAATGCCTCCCTTTTATCTGATACACCTCTTGTTATGTCCACCACACTGACAAACATTTACTCAAGAACAGTTTGGTAAATGATCTTTAAAACGCAGACCATTGCAAACATACACACTGTTCCTGATTAAGCAATTGCAGATCTGTTATCTTGCCTTCTGGGAACGGATCTAAATAGCATCATAATATCAAACGCTGAAAACCTCAGGCCTGGGGCCACCAGGACTGCGCTTCTTTGTAGGCTCTGTTAAGTCACAAACTTCCTGATATAAAATGTAGCTTACCATTAGGAGTAAATGTTTGATCTGAAATGCTTACAAAACGGCTATGTTTATAATAACAGATTAAAGATTAAGCTTAAAACAAAACTGTTTATGGAAGACTTTACTTCTCTGCAATTCTGTGCATTTAAAAGAGAATCAAGTAATTAAGAGCATAAACTTTCATTACTTCACTATTATATACAGTAGTTCATCTGTTATTTAATTGATTATCTCATTACAAGGGTAAAAGACAATTTTGTCAAATGTCCAAGGAGCTTCATTCCTGGCAGCCCTCAGATCACAAGAAATGAATCTGTGCACGTGCGTAAATACATATTTTGAAATATATTAGACCAGTTCACAGAATACCGTCCTCCAAGCTCTCCTGTGAGTGGTGGGAGCAAGATTATGCTCATGCATGAACTTTCAGTGAATCAGATATACATGGTGGGTAGAAAGGCTCCATGTTTGGAGGGTGCACATACGTAAAATCCACCACATTTAAGCCTGAGTAGCACAATGAATACCCTAGACAAAACCCAGAAATCAACCACAGGATCAACCAATTCCCATGTGTGCATCCTATTCAAAAGTTAGCTAGGCATGGCTATCTGCCGCTCACATCAGAGGCAGGCAGGTGCACCAGTGGACGGGGGGGGGGAGTGTGCTTTCGTTGCCATACCACATGTAAAAGAAAGATCACCCTCAGTGAGACCAGTGCTGTGAATTAGGATTTCGAAAAGAAACAAGTCAACGATACAGAGGTGTAAGTGCTTCAGCCTGGACCTCCCTGAAGGCACAGAATGCTTGTTTTATACCAGACCGATTCACAAGCTAGGGAAGACCAAGCGGTGAGATATGGGGAAATTCAGCCCCATTCAACTGAATGGGACTAAACAGAACTAAATGTAAGCAGTTTATTTCAACTGAATGGTAAGAATGAACTGCATGCCCATGAGCTTCTTTGTATGCATTACGTCTAAATGCTAACTCTACACACTTACAACTTGAACAAACACTCTAATCCATCACCTTCCCTTTCTCCTTTGTGCATCTGGTAGAGATCGCCACAAGAGCTTGTGCCAAAATCGAGCACCTTTAACATGTCAGTGCCACAAACCCTTTCTCACTTTTTAAAATAAAAGTAAAATAAAAATAAACATAGATTTGGTTTCAGAACAACTGCAGTGAGAGATACAAAATTTATTTATTTTTTCCGAAAAGGGCCTGATGCATGCCACACTTTCCCATGAGTGTACCTGAAGAAATACTGCATTTTACTTATGTGCATTTACCCCATGGCAAATTGATTTTCATAACCGATAGTTGTCTCCGTCATGCTGAAGGTAGCCTGCATTTCCTATTCACACTGTGAGCGAGCCCACTGCTTAAAAGGCAGGACTACAGCTATTTGGCCATAAATTCAGCAACCAAATGATAAAAACATAACATATGTAGAGGTCCAAAGCATACAAATCACTCCAGCTTTGCATTCTCACTCAATGAAAAGGCTGACCACTTTTGCTCGTTTCATACCCAGCTTATAGGGAATATTTTATGCCACCAATTTTGCTCCTGCTGCCTTATTGCCTTCAAGCTAGTTGCATCTTTGCCCAGAACGCTTAAAGAAAAATGAAAAGGCTAAGTTTAAGACCATGCTTTCACATTAGAACTGCAATGTTCAAATAATTCACCCCAGAGCAAGTCCCACTGTAGTCAACATGACTATTTCAAAATAAGAGTTGGTCCAGGGGTCAGCAAGGTTTACCTCGCCTGGGCCGGTTCACTCCAGCGGAGATCCCTCCATGGGCTGGATCGTGTGTGTGTGTGTGTGTGTGCTCGCGGCTGTGATTTCCGGCACCTGCATCTGAGCAGATGCAATTTCCGGCACCGCGGAAGCAAGTCCCTGCACCACGCTGGTTTAGCGCAGCAGACGGGGACTCGCTGAGCAGGCGGCTCAGTTTGGGGGTGGCTCATGGGCCGGTTAAACAACCTCCATGGGCCGCTTGTGGCCCATGGGCCTTAGGTTGCCGACTGCTGAGTTGGTCAGTGCTAAACAGCAATTTTGTATTGCAGAACTAGGATGTGTGTGAAGCACACTGAATACTCTAAAGTGCTACAAAAAAGCTAAGCATTACTATTAATTATTGTATTAAATGCAATAAATGTACCAAAGTAAACAGCACTATACTCCTTGATTTTATCATTCATCTACAACCAATACTGTATTCCATTAAACATTTTGTAACTCATTACCAATTAAATCATCTCATAAAACAGGTCTTATCAGTGACCCCTGCTATCGGAAACCAAAAGCTCAGCTATGTTTTCTGCCATAAGAAAATGAGAAGGATTTGTATTGCCTCTCACAGAATCTCCAAGGGTTATTTTAACCAAGTTTGATTTTTAGCAGATCAAAAATATTTCAACTGGTTATTTTTTGGAAAGGCTAATGCAACAGGAAAATACTATTTTCTAGTTTTGTGCCTATGACTGCTCACTGAAACATTTTGTAGCCTTGAAGAATGTTAGCATGTAGTACAATATCTCACCCAAGTACCACCCTTGGGGCCTTCTCACACAATAGCTAATAACTGGTTGAATTGGGAGCATGACTAACCTTGTGAGATAAGGAAACATAGCTGAAAGGACTTGAGGATGGGAGACGAGTATTCCTTCTCTTTTTAATCATAACTACAATGTAAGCAATGACAAACATAGTGGTAGATCCTCTTGTGCATTTGCATGGCTAAATCCCTAATGATTTGCAAAAGACAAAACAAAGGGGAAACTATTCGAAAATATAAGTGCCATCTGCCATCAAAGAGTGGCATCTTAAATGATTCATGGCACTTCAATTTATGTGGGTACTAAGTGCATTTTTGGTGCAACAATGCTACGCTGAAATGGTGGAACATCATGTGGCAAGATAACAAACATAGTCAAACATGCAAATGAAGTTCATCTCTGTGTTCTGCCATGTGCTCTAAGCTTCCTTTGCTGAATTGTGTCTTCCATGCAACTGAAGCCATTCAGTTTTTAAGGTTGCAGTTATATACAGTTACCTGGGAGTAAGCCCCATGGAACTCAAAAGGGCTTACTTCTGAGTATACATGTATAGAATTAACTATTAGTCACTTTCCTGTTCTTGTCAGGATGCCCTTAAAGCTATCACATGCATCTCTACATCAAAATGCAACTTTCAGTTTGTTGGGCAGTAAACCTTCTTGATCCCTGTATTCTTCTATTGTTCATTCTAAAACTGTCGTTTTGCTTGTTTCTATTGTCTTCAAATGGACCAACTGAAAAGCCAAAGATTTAGGTCTAATGTTACCGTAAAAAAGCAGTGGAATTCTCTCCCCACAGAGGTTCACCCCACAGTCTACGAGCAAATGCCGAAGACACACCTCCTGGCCCCAACCTTTGACACCTGAAATGTGAGTTTTCCAGGACCTTCTTTATTCATTTGAATGTAACTAATTTTAAGTGTTCTTAATTTAACCATTTAATTTTGAATTGTTGTGACCCATCATAGGACCTGATGTTGAAGTGTAGATAACACATTTATTATTATTATTATTATTATTATTATTATTATTATTATTATTATTACTCCATCTAAAGTTAATGAGAAACATATGCTTATATTGTATTTATATTGGGACTAGGGAGAAGTCTCTCTAAAGGTTAGAAGCAAGAATAAGGGTAGACAAGAAAAGGTGGGAGAAAGGTGAGGAATTTTAAACTTCTGTCTAACTTTATTACATTAATAGCAACCTGCTCAGAGCATCCAAGACTGAGTGGCATAAAAATCAAAATAAATAAAATAAGTATTACAGCCAGTCAATCTAAAGACAAACATTCAATTTCATTTAAGAACTCCTGCTGTCATAATACCAAAATAACAGTATTTTATTTGAGAAGGCCACACCACCAATGTAATGTGCTTTTTCAGAGAAATATAAAAGAAATTAATTTAACTCATCGCACATAGATCTAGCCATCCAAACCGAGGCAGTCTGAAAACAACACTTCAAATGCTTTGAACTGAAAGGGTTTAAAAGTAAATTATATCCACTCTGTGATATGTTAAATCCATCAAGTCCTAACTGGACTAAATGGTCCTTAGTAGTAACAACAGCAACCACAATAGATCTCTGCATATAAAAAGTGGTATCTGACGAAGATATCTAGCCTAGAAATCTCATGTTCAGGTGTGTGGGTGTGGGTGTGGGTGTGTGTTCCTTGCTTTTGTAACATGTGAGACTATCACTTCAGTCTGCAGTGGTACAATCCACACACTGGATTAACACCCCTGCTGTTTCTGAGAACTTGACCCAAGATTTTTCACTTTAAAGCAGAAGATCTCAGATTCAAGGCCTCCATGTATATCTGAAGCAAGATAAAACCAGAGGTTTGTGCAGGCGAAGCCCATTTCTACTGTATATCTTGGGGAAAGCACTACAAAGGATAAAGAGCAGCTTGATGTTGAGCTAATAGTCAAGTGGGGCACACAGTGATCATCACTAAGAATACAAGAAGTGGGATATGCCACCACCTGCGCTATTCTGACTGGAATAGTTGGATGTCAGGAAGTAGCTTGACATTAAGGAAAGAGTGGCAGAAGAGCTCACCCCTTTCCTGGCAACTCCCGAGGCCTCCACCCCCATCGTTCAGCCCGGACACTGAGATCCAGCACCGAGGGCCTTCTGGCGGTTCCCTCATTGCGAGAAGTGAGGTTACAGGGAACCAGGCAGAGGGCCTTCTCGGTAGTGGCACCCGCCCTGTGGAACACCCTCCCATCAGATGTCAAGGAAATAAGCAACTATTCTATTTTTAAGAGACATCTGAAGGCAGCCCAGTTTAGAGAAGTTTTTAATATTTAATGCTGTATTGTTTTTAACTCGATTGGGAGCCGCCCAGAGTGGCTGAGGAAACTCAGCCAGATGGGCAGGGTATAAATAATAAATTATTATTATTATTATTATTATTATTATTATAACACCTAGCCCACACTTTGAAAACCTTGGCTTTATGGGAATGGCCAGTCTCATTACTGCCCTCATGCAACTCATCCACACAATAATCAACTGAGACAACTTTAACACATTCTTGAAAGCATTATGTCAAAGCAACTACTTGTGGAGGGTTGCAAAAGAATGTCAAAAGGGGACGAAGAAGAGTAAGAATAAGAAGAAACTGCTCAGTTGGAAATCTCAAATGCTGAATATGTAGCTAGGCCACGAGAATTTATTTTATACACATACACACAAAATTACTGGGAACAACAATTGATGGGAATGAAAACTAAGCATCCTCATGCAGGCAGACTTTAACTAACTGTTGTAGAAGCTGACTCCAATTGTCCTGAAGTCACTGGTGAAGACAAATCAAACCCATAAGCTCCATATTACTGAGGCTGAGCCTGGGGAAGTTTCCTTAAACATTATTCACATCTTTTCCAGTTCTCCCTGTTGAGGTCATAAGGCCTCTGAACCATCATGGCTGGATTGTTTTAGTGCTCTCTGCTGAACACCTGCAAACATCAAACAAAAACTGCTGGTCCTTTACAGCGTTGACAAAAAGCCTTTCATGTGAAAAACGCACTCTGGGAATGTCAGGTCTATGGCTCAGGTTACATTCCTTTCTCCCTTGCAGCTTCACAATTTCTTGTGGTAGTAAGAGGCCACATTTGTAAAATTAAAGATTAAAGGGAATAACAGGCCCACTTTCCTTTTATTCACACATTACAAATCACACCAGACCATCATGTGTTGACCAAGCAGATTAAAACACACACATTCACATTCTCACACACAGTAAAAAAAAAAAATCAAAAAATTCAGGATCCGCTGTTTTACAACGAAAATCCCAAAACAATACACAAGTCACTAATAACGTTTCCATTAAATGAACATCAATTTTAAAGCAGGTAAGTTCTCTAGTCAAACATTTATAGAGTATACACACCAGTAAAGACAGGAAACCGCATCCGAGACTCAACTTAATGGACGTAATTATTTCACTAAAAGTACAGCTATCAATCTGAGGCAAAGCCAGGAAAGTAATCTAGACAGTAATCTAGACATATTCTGAAACTGCAAATCTGTTTGTTAAAATATATTTTGATGCAGTCTGAAAGTGTTTTATAATACAATTACCTATCCTCAAATTTAGACTTACCTTAAGAGTGAAACTATAAAGTGCAAGAATTCTAAAACAGCTTATTTGCCAGAATCCACACTAGGAAACAAGGTACATGTAAGTGCACCTTGAGGTCAGTTTTCCTAGGATAAGGGTCAGTTTTATATGATACTGGATTCTACTATCTTCTCTAATCACTGAATGATCTCTTTTAAAACCATTTGCCAGTTAAGAAAAAAGATGCAGTCTTATATAACAAAGAGTATGCTATTTAGCCAAACAAATTTCTGCACCTTCACCACATAATTATCTCCACCATACTTTATTTAATTAAGTAGGATAGAACACTAGGGTTTCTTCCTATCTTATTCTTACACATGGGTGGTGAAAGTGACCTTCCATTCATATGCGGCATTCACTAGAAAAGCAGTGAACTTACTTGCAAGAAGGTGTGCTTAGGATGATGGCCTTAGGATGGTTTCTAAAAAGAGGCTTTGTTTTAAGATACTACAGCTTAATTTTACTGTCTTGCCTCAGGGTTTTGTGTGTATGTTTCTTTTTAAATTATTTGCATGTCAGGCTTACATACCAATGACAAGATGTTTGCACTGGGCGTACTAGGAAAAAATGTTCTGCCCCCCCCCCAATATATTTTCAGCTTGTTTCTTCACTCTTTTAAAACTGTTGATCAACTAGCCTTACAAGAGACTATTAAACTGTGGGAAATCCCTTAAAAGTAGCATACAGCTAATATTTGCTAGAACAATAGTTAGCTGCAGCATTGATTGAATGTAACTGGCAAATCGATTTATCTATCACAAATACTTTGCACTGCTTCTACAATGAAAAAAATAGAATACTCTGCTTTCACCAATATAAGCAAAATATTACAAAATGATTTATTACAAGGTATTACAAGTTCCATAGGAATGGATGAGGCTTTCATCCAAGACAATACATTTAGAAATCAAGGTGTACCGAGGCCCATCAATGAAACCTGCAATAACGCTACACTGAAATCATCACCTTTCATATCGCACGTGTCTTCATTTTTAAAATTCTGAATATAATCAAAGTATGTTTAATGATAGAACTTATCAAAAATACAAACTTATGAAAAATAATGGTACAACTTATCAAAAGCACAAGCTAACTTCAATTTAGTTATCTGTATGTCATCCTTAAAAAAGCTATATAAAACCATATAATGTATGGGGAGGAATACTCTTTTAAGTAGTTAAATAGGAAATGAAAATTACAGACATTATCTTATTCCTCATACACTTTGACTCCATTAAAACTATTGGGAATTCTGCCATTAACTTTGATAGATATGGGATAACACCCCTACATAATCATAGGTAGCGAGCTTGTAAAGGCTTGCGAAAATTCAACATCTGTTTCAGATATGCTTTTTACAGAGTACTGTTATGTACAATTGCCAAAATTTCAAAAACACTGCAGCTGTTTAATTGTAGGTATATCTAAGGAACATCCGAGGAACTACGTGTAATAATGTAGGGAACACTATGAAATTAAATTATGGGCGTGGAAGGTATTCAAATGTGCATCCCCCCCCCTCCAGCCTGACACAAAATGAATTATTTCCAATATATAAACATCCTTTGTGCTTAACATTCAGTTATTATATCCAGTGGCTTACTTCATCAATAAGCAGACTCTTTATTTTGGTCAAAGATAAATGTTGTATTTTTGCTGAAAGCAAAACATTCCTGTGTTCAATAGATGAACACATTTGCAAAAACGCAAACAGACTCTTTATCCAAAAGGTGTAATATGCATTAAGAAAGTCACATTAGTAAAATATTTTTTAACAAAGTTTTTGTGTGTGTCAAGGAATAATGCATAAGACTGTAATCTTGATGCGTATCCCAAAACAATCCATCAGCAAATGCTAATTTCTGGAAGAGAATTAGGACTTTTTTCTTTAAAAAAAGATATATACTGCTGAAAAGAACTTAAAAGAGGACTTATTCTTCTTGTAATGCATAAGAAACCTTGAGTGAGTTGGTTATCATTCCCCACGCAACAAAAGGATAAAAGTACTTTGGATTTTTTAAAATACCCCAAACTTGGTTATGCTTAAAACTAAATCCTATAAAATAACTATTCACTCCAAATATTATTTCTGAGAAAGGTACTATATTAAACATGAAGCAGTATGAAATAAATGTTTCAGTTTCTTAATGGAAGCCATTTCTACCAAGATAAGAGTTATTTCACTAACACACACTGATTGGGGGTGGGGGGGGTGGAAGATACCTAAAGGAGACACTTTAACTGCATTCCAAACAGAAGCTGTACATACTTGAGCCAGTAAAATGTCCACTTGCCAAAGAAGTTGGTCCATTTTTCCCACTGCTCACGGGAGGTGAAAACATCTAAAAGAAAACAAAGAGGCATTATTGTTGGTAAACAGGGCTTTCCCCCCCCTCTACATTCGCTGATAGCTCACATTTCATTCAACTTTATACGAAACCTAACAACAGTTTATTTAAACATCTCCCATCTCTGCTCTCGTAATGGTATAGCAGTATTTGCAGTCTCCCCCCTTTTCCCCTTATGTTAGTTTTATGTCTCCCAAAACAATACAAGATTTGTTGGGGGAGGGACCTCAGTACCCCAGCCACAATATCAGGCAACAAGGAGAAGGGGGGGAAACCCTTTTGGAAACATTTAGATTGACAAAAGTGAGGGAAAAAAGTTTGTGACTGAAACCTTGGTCATAAACGTAGCTATATCCATTTCCATCCCGTTTTAGGATCTGTCTGTCATATGTGAACCCAAATAATAATAATGCAAAGTTCCACCTGCCCTAAATTTTCATCTCGGCTCTGAACATGAGAGCAATTTGAAGCAAGTCTCCTCTCTCTCTCTCTCTCTCTCTCTCTCTTTCTCTCTCTCTCTCCGCCCCCCCCCCCTTTCTCTCACTCTCCAGCATTTATTTCAACCCTAATTGGTTTCCATCTTCTTCGACGTGTCTAGCGGATAATACGCACCTTCCCTGAGTCAGAGACTACAAAAAGCAAAGGAACAAATGGAAAAAAGCACAGCTAGGGAAGTGGGAGCTACAGAGCTGCCTCAGGCTACGGTTCCTGGCCAAACTTCCCAAAGCCATTTCTCAAAAGGAAAGTCTTGGAGAGACAACAGCAGACTGAGATAGCCCCCACTTACAAGGTGGATTTTATCCCCCCCCCCCAGCACTGAAATTATTTAAAGACACAAATGCATCCTACATCAAATTGATTTGTCTTGGTCTCTGTCTCCCCACCCTCCACAAATCTGTGAATAAATAAATAAAGACTTCTGACATATTGGAAGAAGGGGGGAAGATTAGGAGGAGGGAGAAAAGCAGGGATGGGGGGGGGGAGAAAAGCAGGAGTAGATGGAAATGTGGGGGGGGGGGGAGTATGGCACTTAGGCAACTACCCAGAACCTGGTTAATATCTGGCCAAGATATTTATAAACGGGGAAAAAGCCTAAAGATAAAATAAATAATTTTTAAAATTAAAAAGAATAACCACACACGCACACACACCACTAGCCATCACTTGGGGGGGGGAGTTTTCTACAGAAAAGTTGCAACTCATTCATTGACACAGCAATCTGAGATTTCAGTGAAAACTTGAAGCTGAGCTAGTGCTGGATTTCTTTTCCCTTTTCCATGTGCCAAAATAAATGAAACAAGGGAAGAACTGAGAGCGCACTTTAAGCAACTGATTAGCCATCAGTTAGTTGGTGTGCAAGCCATACTTTTAAGAACGCAATGCACAATGGCAAGTAACTATTATTCTGAGAGAATTCTGGAGAAAAAAAAATACCCACAATTTTATGTGTAAGGGTTGTTGGGGTTTTTTTGGGGGGGGGGGTGTCAAATGATAAGAACACATCCCAGTACATTGCAGACAATATTCAATCTCCTTTCAGATAATGTAACAAAATTCTAATTGATAATAGTAATAAAGCATTCATATTTACCATGGGTCTAGTTGCTGGTTAAAAATTACCCAATGTACTGAAGCTCACAGGTTTGGGGGCATTTATTTATTTATTTTGCTTTGCTTTGCTTTAGTTTAACATACTTTTGGGAGGGTGTTGTTGGGTTTTTTAATTAATTTTTTTTATTTTATTTTTAGAGCTGTTGTTAATTTCCACTGTTGTTTCTTACCGCACTGAAATCCAGTAAATCACTGAGTTCTTTGTCCGTCCCTAAGGCAGCCATTCGCTGTTGGTGGTGCATTTTAGCAAAATCACACAAACCTAGAAACATGGAAATAACCGCAATCAGAAAACCCAGTCCCGAGCCTTACAGGAAACAACAATCGGATTTCTTTCTTTTTTTTAAATGAGAGTTGGGGTGGGGAGGGGGGAAAGGTTGGGGAAGGGAGTTGGGGGTAAGATGGAGGGGCAGCAACGACAAGAAGACAGGAAAGGCGACACTAGTTTCACCGGATCGCTCGAAACCCCAGTTTATCAGTCTAACCCCAAAATCCAGAACAGAGGGAGAGACAGAGAGAGAGAGAAGAGGAGCCGGCGCGCCGTTCAGCGCATCGTTTATGCAACAGGAGGTTCAACGAGGAATGAATGAGAAACCCAGAGCAGAAACTACAGCCATCCGTTCCCAACTTTCTTTTTTGTTTTATTTTGCACCGCTCCCTTCTCCTCCCGTGCACATATCCCCACCACCCCGATTATTTTACATAAAGGCAGGCGGCAAACAAAGTATTTATAGAGTGGAGCAACACAGGCTCGGTCGGTGCAAAGGAGACGTGGGGAGGGGGGAGGTCAACAGAATAGGGATGGGAGGTTTGGGAGTGGAGTTGGAGAGGTTGGGGGGGGGGGAGAGACACACCAGCCTTTGGGAGACCAGCCTACGTTCCTACTATAATTAATCTCCTCGAAGACTTGTTTGGGGTTTTTTTTAGAGGGGGGGAGGAAGACAGACAAAAAGAAAGCGAGTTAACCCTTGGCGATTAGGTAACTAATGTATGAAAGGTGACTGGGGAGACTTGCAAGTAACCAGCTGGGACTAAAGGGCATCTTCAGGCCCCGTTTGCAACAAAGTCCGTTTCTCTAGTCTAGGGCAAACAATTGGAAAGCGGGGGGGGGGGCTGAAACAGGCCACTGCAGACCCTTCCCCGGGCGCACCCCATGGAGAAAGAAAGAAGGGGGGGATGAATTCCCCGTGTTTAAAGGAAGCCACCAGAAGCAGCAGCTCCTCTTCCATTAGCGGCAGCCACAACTAAACTCCAAACTAAAGACATTTTAAAAAGCGAGGGGGGGGGAGTAAAGAGGACACCTCCGGTTACCTACCGGCCGAGAGAGGAGAGAAGGGGCTCCCTTTCCGACCACAGCCCCGAGCTCTGGGTTTCATTGCTCGAAATCACTGCATCCACCAACCGCACACAACAACACGCAGGAGAGAAAGAGAGAGAGGGAGATAGATACAGAGAGAGATAGAAAGAGAGAAGGGGGGAGAAAAAGGAGAGACCCCGCCGGCGCGCCACGCTAAAAGCTCTCCCCCGAGCTGGAGCGGGGAGGAAAAAGGAAGAAAAAAAACCAGGAGGAAAGAGAGACGAGAAGAAGACGCGGCGGAGGAGGGAAGAAGGAGCCCCGATTCCTAAACCCAAACTCTTCTTCTGCCTTAATCAGGGGAAGCGAGAGGGAGAAGAGAAGGGGGCGATAGGAGGGGGGCAAAGCACGAGCCGCTACACCCCGCGAAACACACGCACACAAGCAAACCCCGAATAAAGCCGGACTGGAAGTTCAGCAAAAGGGGGGGGAGAGAGAGGGGAAGCCCAGGAGCACCACCAGACGCCACCGTCCCCCGATATTGCCTTTGCCTGCCTAAGGATTCACACACACATGCAACACACACACAGACACCCACCCCCCTCTTCCAATGAAATATATGTTTATATATGCAATAAAGATAAATGGGCACCTCGTTTTCTTCCATGCCCCTGATCACTGACGCTGGGAAGCTACACATGGATTGTATATATCTCGCCTCCCTTCACGTCCCCTAAGTCCCCAAACACTTGTCTCTCTCTCTCTCTCTTTTTAAAGGATTTATTATATAAAACAATCATTCCGCAGTTCGCGCGCGCGAGCGAGCGCGCAAGGAGACCTAAGCAAGCGGACTACTTTATACACCGTTGCAAAAAAATAATAATAATAAAGAAAACGCACGTGAGACGAAGTGTATACGCCAGGAAGGAACACTAATATTGTTTTCTCCGTTTCCCAACCCCCCACCATTGTTTAGGCCACTCGCAAGACATACAGTAAAATAAAAGTGCTTTTGTGTCATGATATTGGTGCGTCTATCTTTAATTTGCTCTATGCTGCTTCCATTGCACGTTTTACGATGCAGACTACACCAAGAGAGAGCAATGCTGCAAACTTTTTCTCCCAAAATCGAGCGTTCGACTGGCTTTCTGCACAGGCAAGTTTTTTGGAGACTATGCCAGCCTCCTCCCCCTTTCTTTCTCTCCCTCCCTCCCTTCTCGCAAGCATGTTGTATATACAGTACTTTAATTTCAAAATGCTGCTACTACAGGCCTCAGGTTATTCCCCTTTCCCAGACTCCCCCCTCCCGCAAAGAAAGCCCGATTGATTTTCGTGCCTCCTCGCCGCCACCCCCCCCCCGGCACGCGTGATAGAAAACAATTTCATTACTTATTACTGGCACGGTATATATATTTTTCCAGCCCATACCCCCTCTGTCTATGCGCTTATTGCTAAGCGTGTGGATGCTATTATCACATGCACGGTGCGCTTCGATTCACACTGCCGAAGTTGCATCAAGTTAAAAACACAGTGGGATCAACATATTTTTTTTTAATGAGAGAAAGAAAA
Source organism: Podarcis bocagei (assembly GCF_964188305.1). Lineage (NCBI taxonomy): Eukaryota > Metazoa > Chordata > Lepidosauria > Squamata > Lacertidae > Podarcis > Podarcis bocagei. Next base: position 52,082,286 of record NC_138136.1, on the reverse strand, counting down.
GAAAGAAAAAAAGAACGATTCCAAGAGGAAATTGTAACTTTACCTTAAATGGCCACAAATATGTTCACAATATTCCAAGGAAAGATATTTTAGGGGAAGAAAAGAGAGCTCTTCTGCAAAGGTGCTTTATTATCTCACGTGTGTTTGACCCTCAAAAAAGCAGAAGTACTTTAAACTCGCACTCAGTCTTGAGATCCAGAGAGTATTCCACAATTCTTAAAGCAACTTTTACACCGGGCGCGAGGGGTTTTGCTTTGTTTTTGATTTATCCACCGTAAGGCATAAGTCTTCCCACCCAAAGTATAAGCAAAACGAAGCCAGCCAGCCAGCAAAAAAATATATATATCGCAACAAAAACAATAAAAAGGAAGATCCAGCAAACTACCCTCCCGCCCTGTGACTTTTCTTTATAAACTCATGGCTACTAATGAACTATTTTGGAAAATAAAAGAAAAAAATCTCGGTGGCAGTACGATTTCGACCCCCTCAAGTCTCTGTTGTTGTTTTGTTTTTTGTTTTGTTTTTGTTCTGTTTTAAAAAAACCCAGCAATAAAAAGTCTCAAACTTGTCCCAACTTTACAGAGCTCTCCTCCTCCTCATTATCGCCATCATCATCATCATCACGGACTTCCCCGCGGAGAAATTGATAGCAATACGTTTCCCTGAAAGATACATTGTAATCCATTCACATCCGGGCAATGCAGTGGTGCTTATAAAGAGGGGTGGGAAAAAAGCTTGCTGCTGCTGCTGCCGCCGCCGCCACCGCTGCTCGCTGCACGTTGCCTGCTTCGGCCGCGTCGCCTATTGCAGAGAATGACGACAGGAGGAGGAGGAGGGAGGGAGGGAAGGAGGGCGCGCGCGGAGCATAGAGAGGTAAACAGCCGGGCTAGAAAGTCAACCAAGATGGAGGAAAAGCAAAACTCTGGGAGAGGAGGAGGAGAGGAGGGTTGTGTGGTACAGAAGTGAAGGGGAAACTGAACTTTACGTTTCCCCGCGAAACGTGCGCACAGAGTTTGCAGGGGATCACTATAAGCTTCGCGAGCAAATATGAATAATAAAAAACAAAAAAACTTTCCCTTTCCAAAATAACAAAAAACAAACTTTCCCTTCCCCAAATAAAAAAAATCCTTCCAGTAGCACCTTAGAGACCAACTAAGTTTGTTATTGGTATGAGCTTTCCTGTTCATGCACACTTCTTCAGTTATCCTTTGGTTTTCCCACAGATTAGGGGTTTGGACCACAGAGGTTTGAGGGGCTTCTCTGGAAAAGTTTTCATTGTTCTCTTCGCGCCATTTAATTAAACTCCCAACACAATGCAAAAAAACAAAACAAAAAAAGCCCACCCTGGTTTTGCTAATTGCAATAATTTTGTGAGGGAGGCTTCAGGTCAGGTATGCACATGCAAAAAAGCAGGCACTCTTAAAAGTGTTTATCGCTCATGTAGGAGGGAAAGGCCTTCTAAAACAATCCCCAACACAGTTTTTGTAACTTATTTATCATCATCAACATTAATAAAACACTAAAGGGGGGTTGCTATTTTTAAATGTAAATTGCCTCAAGGCTGAAACTGGTATAGCTCAGCTGGTAGAGCATGAGATTCTCATGTTGGGCAAAATATTCCTGCAATATTGGACTAGATGACCCTTGTGGTCCCTTCCAGCTTTACAATTCTGTAATTCTATGAAACTCTTAATAAATACACCTGAAGACAAAGGTTTCACTGTTGTTGGGGGTGGGGCGTGAGCTACATACTCAAAGCCCTACTCTTGGATATTTTCAAGATTAAAGGCACTTCCACGTGGCAATTCATTGTGGGTTCAGAACTGTTCATGCATGTGCTTGCAGGCGTGAGCAGCACAGTCCACAATAAAAATTTTGTAGAAGCATCCTAAACTGCAGGATATGCAGTTTATTTTAAAGGGCATTTGTTGTTCTTTCTTTTTATATTTCACTAGCAGTCTCATATCTGGTATTGCTCGGGAATTCTAAGAAACCAAAAATATCAGTGCAATTTTGTAAGGTTCATTCCTCCATCTTGATTCAAAATGGTATCCAGTTGTATCTGTGTTTAGAGGAATTACTGCTCCTTGATCCTAGGAATATTATTATTATTATTTTAAAAAATATATACACCTGTCATCCAGGGATCAAAGGGCAGTTTACAATAGAAAAACACAAAAATAAATACTGCTATGAGTTTGCGGTGGGGTAGGCTGTATGCCTAAGCCTCCTTCTAATTCCTCGATCCAGCAGATTCCATTACTGGAATAGCCACATTGGGTAACTGCCCTCTATGTATGGGCCATTAAGGTCACAAAGGATGTGGCTATGTGCCACTTATTATGTGCCCCCCCCCCAAAGATAAAGGCCAGAGTTGGGAATTGAGTTGTGTGGAGCTAGATGCTAGAAGCCTGTGGGTTGGGCAGCTGGGAGACAGAACCATGTCTGATTTCTGCTGGAATCGAAGTCTGTGGCTATGGGAGAAGCAAAATTCTTTTGAGCTGTTAATGTTGTGAGCCCCTTCATCATATGTTCAGGCTGTATATATGTGTAAATAAATCATATAGCATAAAGGCATCACTACCTCCATTGTCCCTCATTCCGAGGAAACCGAAACCAGGAACTCCTTATATCTCACACGTAAGGCAGAGAGCTTTTCATCCAGCTGGAATAGTTTGTGGTAACAAACCTTGTTCAATTGTTTCTCAAAAGTGCTACAGAATCAGATAACCAGGCACTTGTTTACCCCAACAACTGAGAAAGAGGAGGTGGCAGTGGCCAGGCCATTTTATAGTCTCTCCCGGCTCCTCTCTCCTACTGGCAATTGCCAGGTCTTCTTGAGAAGAAGTGGCTTCTTGTCCAACTTCCTCTCCCTTTGCAAAAAGCACTCCTGTCTGGATCCATTTTGGAACTGCAGAGCAGGTAGCAGCATAGTGGGTTTCTGTCTTATCTCAACAAGACTAGCCCTATTCTGAATTGCTGCTGCTATTTTGGGAACTTTAGGGAGAAACTCTCCCTCAGTACACCTAGTGGGCATAAGAGAGAGAGATTTTTCTGATTTAAAGAATCCCTTCCTGTTGTTTTTTTCCCCTTCCTTGGCTCTCTCTGAGATTCATTTTCCAACCAAACTGAAAATCCAAGTCCCTGTATAGTCTGTGCACCAGTTATCAATATTTTTGAGCCTTTCTCCTCAGCAATGGTCAAGCCAATGGTACTAATCTGAGGAAATTTCCCTTTCTCATTCTGAAGCGAATTAATGAATGGAACAACTTCTCTAGGTTATTCTGTCGATATTCATTCAGTTTGTGTCATGGGAATGTGGGAAGACGCTTTATACTGACGTAGGCCACTGGTACCAGTAATGTCTATACTGACCGGCAATGGCTTTCCTGAATTTCAGACAGGGCTGTCTCCCAGTTTTGTCTAAAGTTGCCCATGATTTAACCTAAGACCTTCCCCATGGAGAGTGCTTGCTCTGAGCTTCGACCTTTCTCCACAATTCCACTTACCTTTGAAGGAGTTGCTTTCCTAAGCAGTCTGCCTTCACAAACAGGCTGATGAGATGATGGCACTGTTTTTGGAGTGGTGTTCGTCACTGTGGCTTTACTGATGGTTTTTGGTGATTAGCTCTGTCTAGCTGTGGGATAGAAATTTAAAAACAAGTCAGTGAAGAGGCACCTTTGATCAAGGCCATATTAAGCCACAGAGTGACAGGGCTACAGCCCAAGGCTCACTGCTTCACGGACTTCCCTTCAAATTATGGTTCATGCAGTGCTGGGGCAACCCAGATGGGCAGAATTGAAATAATAATAATAATAAACATAATCATAATCATAATGCTATTGTTATTATATTACAACACAGAACGAGGTGGGGAAGGTGTTTCCCCTTCTTCACACATACACTGTTTATGTCAACAAAAAAGCTATGAGATAAAAACACAGTGCAATTGTTTTCCCTTAAAAGCCCACTGGCCAGAGATGGGCTTGTAGGTAATTCAGACCCTTTTAAATAGGCAACCTTCTCACTCTGGCTTTGGTTTAGGACAAAAAACAGGCCGCTTTTATGCAGACATGGACGTTGGGATTGGGACCAGGAATGGTGCGTGCACACCCCTGCTTTTTCTTGCGCAAGAGGAGAAACCCATAATACAATTAAAAACAGGAACCATAGGTTTTTTTTAATTTAAGGAAAGCATGGAAGATGATGTTCTCTAAGATATGCAGTATTCCCCTCTGCATTGTATACTGCTTAGTTTTATTCCAGTGTATGCATACGTGTGTACACACCATTTCCAGGTGTTACCTCAGAGTTGCGAGTGAAACAGGGAGCCCACTGCCTGAGGCCCATTATGGCTTTCATCCAGCCTTGCCTCTGAATACTGAGGAGAGTTGTCTTTGCTTTTGTCCCTCAACTGAGATGTCTTATTCCTTGGTGCTGCATATGAATGCAGTCACAAATACTGAGTTGTTGTCCCCTCCCCCCCCCGACAACTTTTCTATGGGGGTAGTGATTTGACTCTTGCCCTTTATTTTCCAGACACGCTTCAAACTTCTTGAACTCGCCTTTCCTCCATTGGGGGGGTGGCAGTGGCCATTGGTGTACATGAGGAATGGTTCACCTCACATTTTACCCTCACAACTCTGTGAGGTAGATTAGGCTGGGAGATAGGGAACCCTTTCTAGGTCACCCAACGAGCTTCATGGACAAATGGGGGTTAGTCTGGCGTATTAACCACTATATTACACCTAGTCTCTGACATAAGCTGCCCTCAGGTCCTCTCCTTTAATCTGCAGCCCTTCAGAAACTGCAGCCACTCAGGCTTTCCCTGTCAAAGAAACACACACCTTTTTCAGACCTGGTCTACTCAGACAGCAGAAAGAGAGGGCAAAACCCTGAGGGGATTCAGCAGCCTGTACCAGTTCAGAGTGCAGGTTGAAAACAGCAACCCCAAACTCCATGCAACTTTAATAATACTTTTTTAAAAACAAAAAAAAAAAAAACACCCTTGCATATCTAGAGAAAATGTTCCTGTACTGGTTTCCTGTTTGTAAGCAGTTGCTGGGTTTTGTTTTTGTTTTTTGATGCAGATAAGCATTTATCATTGTAAAACCCCCACCTGCAGTCTGAAGTGGTGTAGTCCATTTTGCAATCTCACAGAATTGGTACCACACGGTTCTGCTGCATGTGTAGCCCTGGCCCTTGTGAGGGGTAGCCAGCTTGCTAGCTAGCTGTATTGGGCCTGGGCAGAATTTCATCCTGTCAGCCAGTTGCCATGGCAGGAGGATAGAAAGCCAGGGGAGGAAATGTTCCAGACACATAGGGATGGCAGCCATTGCATATGCAAATTTGTAACTTTAAAAAATGATTATATTTACATAATTTAATTTAAATGCTGTTTTGAAAGGTACAGAGTTGAATAAATAGAAATTAGTAATTAAGCAATGGCAATATCCTAAACTGTGTTTTGATGTGTGGATATACAATGCCGGGATACGTTACTCATCCCTTTGTATTTTGAGAATTTGTTTTTCTAAGCGCCTTGCTGAGTCACCATGTTCTCAACCGACTGCCACACGTTCTGGAAGTTTCTGTCCAGAAGCCTTGATACAAACTTGATCCATTCAGTTGTAGCATTGCTTCAAAAACAGGGACTAGGCCGTATATTTCCTAAGGGTTTCAGTCCAAGATAGAATTCACATATTTATCTGTATAAGCTATATCTAAATACCAATGCAATTTGCCCTAACCCTGCTTTGAAGCCATTCAAATTAGAACTTTATTAACTACAAACCCTGAAATCTGGGATCCCCTCCAAAATGCTGCCGAAGTTTTGCAGTTCTTTAGCAGGGTTTTGCAGCACAAATCCCAGTTTTTGCAATGCCCTGGACCATGTTGGGTTTTGTGGTAATAGCTATGACCCGCAGTTTAATTACTCAGTTGAGTGGGGGGCACTTCAAAATGCAGGGTTTTCACTGCAAAACTATTGCAAAACTTTGGCACCAGTTTGGAGTAAGTCACATACTGTTGGTTTTTGGAGTCTGTAGAATCAGCCAGCACCTGAGTTCAATCAGCAGTAGATAAATAGGTAGATAGATGCACACATTTCAATCAAAGGTAACTTTTATCCATCTGTAATGACTGCTCATTTCTACGAAGGGACTATGTTTTATCAGCTTTACATGAACTCATGTCGGCTTCCCTCTTGGGCAAGGACTTGTCGTCTGCTCCCTCCCACTTAATGCTTTGTAAAGAACTTAGTTTATTTTAAGTGTAATAATAATTACACTGTGGCAAGGAGTATTATTGTGCTGAGGACTGACTACTCGTGGGGCTGGTGTATGAATGCTGGTATTTATATAATTTTAATCTGCAAAGTGTTTTCGGTTTTTTTAAACTTTCTCTACTGTTTCTGAAGGGATAACCTTGTCAGTCTGTTAGGAACATTGGAAGCTGCCTTATACTGAGTCAGGCCATCGGTCCATTTAACTCAGTATTGCCTACACGGACTGGCAGCAACCCTCCAGGATTTCATACCAAAGCCTCTCTCTCATCCCTACCTGTTATTTTGAACTGTTTTAAATGTTGTGTTTTAATCGTTATACCCTGCCTTGGGACCTTCAGGTTGAAGGGTGGGTAATAAATTGTAATAATATTAGTACCTGGAAATGCTGGAGATTTGAACCTGACACCTTCTGCATGCAAAGCAGATGTTCTGCTCCTGAGTTATGGCTCTATCTGCTGGTTGCAGCAAGAACAACCAAGTGCCACCTTCAAGTTTAACAAATCAGCACGTTTTTTGCCATAATGAGTGTGTTAGTCTTAGGAAGCCACCTTTTGTTGTTTTTACTTTTGTGATGTTTCTCAACAAACCTGTGTGCTGGAACATACCAGTTGCAGCTTCTTGCCATAGAAGAGACAGAACTTTAATCCAGGGTTCTATGTCCCAAATCCTATTTCTATGCCCAGATGGTCACAAGTCCTACATTTACCTTCTTTCTTTTCTTTTTTTACCTTTCCAGGTTTTCATTATCCTGTTCCTTTAGTACAATGGTCTTCAGCTGTTGGGTCAACTGACTGGGTCACAGCCTGAACTATGGTAGTCCACAATAGCAGCACTGCCACAATACAAAAATACAGTAAACAAATTAAGGAATGGGTTCCCAAATACATGTTTTGGGGATAAAAGTAATTCCTGGGTCAGAAAAGGCTGGAGGCTACACCTGAACAGAAGCTTGCAGACAATAGCAGGGCAGGGAATAATGTTTAAGCGAGTAGGAATATTTAAATGCTGGAGAATCGGTGCCAGAAGTAACTTACTGTCTTTTACTGGAATTATTTTTTATTGTTTTCATATAAGCTGCCTTGAGAAGCCTTTGCTCTTAAGGCAGCCTAGAAATATTTGATATAAAGAAATACTATGAATCTGACAGCATCCTCGGCTTCTTGTTGAGCCCGGCTTTGGCTGGGGAGGGCGGGATATAAATAAAAAAATATTATTTATTATTCTACCTACACAGCAAATAAGCACCCACTCCCTGAGGTAGGCATTGACATCCCGGGAAGGAAAAGATTGGACTTTACACCAGCAAATCTTCTCACAAGCAAACGATCAAGAATTAGGTTGTCTTTAAAAAAAAATTAAATAAATTAAACTTCTTAAGGAGGTGTTTCCATTTCTTTTCCTTTCTCACTTTACTCCTCTTCCAGTATGAACAGTATCTGGGACCTGACAGTAGTATGAACAATTGCACACCTGCCCATGATCTTAAAGTCCTCCTTTAATTATGCAGCACAGAACCAGCGAATCAATTAATATGGTATCACCCACATATTGCTTAAGTCTACACCCCACTCCCGCACACAGTCTGACATCAGTTAATTTTGTACATGCTACCCCCAAATTAGTTTTGTCAAGGATGGTCGCTAGTGGCATTGCTAAGTAGCACAAGAAGGTTCCAAAAGAATTAGGGAGGAAACAAAATACCTTTTTAAACCCTGTAATGTTAGGCTTCCGTCTGCTTTTATTGCTGCTGGAAGCTACACCGTTTTGACCCTATAGGCATATAGTGCCTAAAAGCCTACTGTGCATTGCATTAGGGGCACACTACTTTAACTGCAATGGCCCATTAAAGAGATCTACAAAAGGTTCATAAATATTGTTACAAAAGTTGGGCACCACCCCTATTGTCTGCCAAGCAGTAGCAGATTCCAGTGGGTTCCAGGGGCTCATCCAGGGACTCAGCTATACAGCTGCAATTAAAACGTTTTAAGTGCAATATTCAGTGTGACACTAGATGGTGATGGTGAGGCTTATGGAAAATTCAATGTATTTTTTTTTTTTTTTTAAAAAAAGCTTTTAGAAAAGCATTTCCAGAACGGTTTTTATATTTGTGTATATTTCACCCAGGATTTGTGCTCCCTTGGAGAACTGAAGACACAGTGGATTTAAGAAATCTGATTTATTCAATCTGCATGGAGGGAGTCCAGATCAAACAGCATGGTCATCTCAAGCAGGGCTTGTTTCCCACAGCTGTACAGCACTGAAGTCAAAAGGCATTTCTCCTAGCCAGCCTTCAGCCAGCTTTCCCAAGATGGAGGGAGGAGCAAAATGGTACCGGAAACTTACACACTCGTGCGTTTGCTCTAAGCAATGATTTGACTTAGTGTGACAAGTGAGCCATTTTATTTTATTGACTTTTTAAAAAACTAACTGTAAGCTGCCTTCAGGATCTTTGTGTTAAAAAGGTGCCATCTACCCATAGCTGTCAACCTTCCCTTTTTTTGCAGGAAATTCCCTTATTTCAGCGCTGTTTCCCACTGCTATCCCGGATTGTTAGATATCCCGTAGACTGTCTCCGGGACAGGTGAGGCTGCTGATCCCTTATTTTCAAATCTGAAAGTTGACAGCTATGCATCTGCCTATCTATCTATCTATCTATCTATCTATCATCTAACTAATGAATGTTGCTTAGTCCTGCTAAATATTGCAAAAAACCCAAAACAAACTACCTGCCCCTACCACTCCCAACTTGCCCTAACTATTCCATACCTCTTTTCTCTGGTCTTCCCTTAACCCACCTCTCACCTCTATCCAAAACTCCGCTGCCAATATCACCCCCCCCATCATTCAGATCATTTTAATGTGTAGTTTGAATTGTAGTTTATGCATGTAGCAGGGAAGGCTTTAAGAATGGCTTGTAGCTGATGTTCTCTGGAGCTACAGAGATGAATTTGCCTCAGATGACTAAAACATATTTTATTTTATTTTTGTCAGTTTTCCACAGAGGAGCATTTTGTAAAGGAATAAAGCTTCTCCACACACCCCTCCCTAATATATATCAAAATCTGGCCTGGGCTGCTCCCCGATGGAACTGTATGCTCGATTTTAAATAAAAAATGAAATGTCAGCATTTTTAATGCAGTCTTAATGGACAAACACTCTTCCAGCACATTAGGGGGAAATACGTTTGGAAAATATTGATGGAGTAGGATTTTGCTTTGAAATATATATATATAGAGGGATTTTGTCAAAACGTTTATATTAGACCCTGTGGCAAGTTGCCATGCAACTCCGTTGCTCAGCTTATTTAAAGATGCAACTATTAGTTTATTATTATAACAAATATCATATATTACAGCCATTGCTTTTTTCTGGGGGTACGCAGGGGCACGCATACCAGCAAACATTTTGTGAATCTTTGTACGTTTGTACTTTTGTCCATTTACTGTATTTATTTTTCCCAGTTTGAACTGTAAAATGGTGATTTTCTTGAGTCAAAATGAGAGTACTCCTAAACATTTTTTAAGAAAAAAAAGCACTAATTACAGCATTGTCACCAGTGCTGTGACTTTTAGCCAGGGGTCAGCAAACTTTTTCAGCAGGAGGCCGGTCCACTGTCCCTCAGACCTTGTGGGGGGCTGGACTATATTTTGAAAAAGAAAGGAAAAAAGAACAAATTCCTATGCCCCACAAATAACCCAGAGATGCATTTTAAATAAAAGGACACATTCTATTCATGTAAAAACACCAGGCAGGCCCCACAAATAACCCAGAGATGCATTTTGAATACACATTCTACTCATGTAAAAACACACTGATTCCCAGACCGTCTGCAGGCCCGATCCGGCCCCTGGGCCTTCGTTTGCCTATCCATGCTTTTAGCAACCAGGGCCTTCCTGTGCAAGGATGCTCAACTTGTAGTCCAGTTATCAGTTGCTGAGTGAGGAGGGGAGGGTAAAGTTGGCAGATGAGAGAGTGATGGGGTGGCCTTGCTTGCAATACTTCTAAGAACAAGTCCCTTTGCTCTGTGCTGGCTAAATGTTATCATTCCCTTAAAACCACCCTTCTGTATAACATTTCTTCTTTCAAGATAGCGTTTCCATGTGTTCTGAATTTCTGGCTGCTGCAAGTTTGTCAGATCTTTACTATATATATATATATATATATATATATATACCTGATATGAGTGAAACTAGAGCCAAGATAATACCCACCCCCACTTTCTCCCTCCCAAGTATATTGGCATGTGCAGGTAGTTATAGAAAACTATAGGTGGTGATGACAGCTTGACTAGGAGTGCAAAATGTACAATAAAGCAATCACTTCTAAAAAATTTCATCAGGGGACCTTTAATATTTCCTGAAGTGCCAGCATCTGGAAATGGGGGGGGGGGGGAGAGAGAGAGAAATAATAAGAAGGTGGTTTCGTAATTTAGGTTCTGCAACAGTAAAACTGAGTGCAGCTAAACTGCATGCGTAGGGATTTGCAATATTCCGATCAATGACTAATTAACAGTCGGCCGATGTTCTGAAGCTAGAAAACAGATATCTGTTTCATTCTCCATAATATATTCTTTTTTTAAAAAAATAAAAATAGAAGCGTTTGAAAAGTATAGAACTGTTTTTTGTTTTTGTTTTTTTTAAATAAACAGTTGTGGGCCAGGCTAGATGAGCAGGAGATTTGTGATTGGATCACCTGACAATTATTTTTTAAAAGCAGCTGGGGGCGGGTGAGAATGGATTGAGGCCTAAATGGTGGGTGGGGCAGGGGGATTTACCCTTCCCACTATGCCTTTTTTGCAGTCTTAATCTGTGCATTGTACACATAGAAACACAGCTGCCATTTGTACTGCTTGGGGGGGGGGGAATGAATGGATGGGGAGAGATATATTTCTGCTATAAATAAAAATAAAAAAGAGTTATCTGTGCTATATTTCTGCTCTAAATCTCTCAGCACAGATAAATGTTTTTTTATTATTATTTACCATTTGTATTACTTACTTACTTACCGTATTTTTCGCTCTATAACACGCACCTGACCATAACACGCACGTAGTTTCTAGAGGAGGAAAATCCATAGGCATGCCACCCGTAGGCATTCCCTCCATAACACGCACAGACATTTCCCCTTACTTTTTAGGAGGAAAAAAGTGAGTGTTATGGTGCAAAAAATACGGTACTTACTTACTCACTTACTTACTTACTTACTTTCCAATAGGAAATAATTTCCTAATTGCATTAACAGGAGCTTCCCTCTCACTGCCAATAGCAGGTGGGGGTGATGTGGTAGAGCAAAGGATTATGGGTGAAACCCAACTACAGCAAATTCTTCCAGGAGTATAAATCTTAAAATGAATGGGCAAAATGTGAGAATGCAGCACCAAAAATAAGTGCGCCTTTTGGTCTTGCGCGATGACAAGCCCAGCACACAGGACCGAAATGGGACATCCCAGGATGGAATCAGAATCCAGAAGGGCTTCTGCCATTCTGGGATGTCCTGCTTAAGATGGGACAGTCACAAGTGTGTGATATACCTAACTCTGGTTTTTTTAATGGTATATCTATGCACATTCTGTATAGTATTATAGGATGCGTATTTCTTTCTGGTGGTGGCTGAAATGTCCATGATGGTTGACAAGACTTTTGTTAGCCCAAAGATGGAAACAACAGGAGTTACCAACAAAAGAAGAGTAGCAGATGAAGGTGATGGACTTTGCAGAACTGACGAAACTGACGGGAAGAATATGGAACCAGCGAGACCAAGCATTCCTTGGTCCAAGCAAAAGGACTGGAACAAATTTGTATTATATTTGAAAGACAACTGTAAGCAATTAACATCATTAGCAGCGTTATCTGAAGATCTGTAAGATGAAATTGCTACCTATTCAGGTTGAGTAATATAATATTTCAGGTAACGATACAACAAGGATAGGAAACCAACCGAAATGTAAAGATGTAAAGTTTAATTTTGTAAACCATCAGACGGGAGGGAGGGAAGTCGGCTCAGTTGAGCCAAAGAGATAAAATAAGAGGGTACGTTGTTACATAATACGATTACATGTAAAACGAATAAAAATCATTTATAAAAAAGAAAAGGAAAGACCATGATGGTCATAGCAACAAATAAAACTGAATCGATATAACACCTGTTATAAAATGGCTGCACTGCTTGCCAGATCGTTTCCAGGTTCTAAATGACTCAGGCCCCACATGCCTGAAAGACAGACTCCTTCCAGACAGACCCTTCCTCTTGATAATTCATTATCATTATGGTGAGGGTGGCCCAGGAGACGCCATTCTCTGTGGCAAGCCCTAAACTGTGGAACTTTCTCACCACAGTGGTGTGTCCAGTACCTTCATTATGCAGCTTCTTTTTTAAAAAAAATTAATTCAAAATTATAACAAGACATATTATCTAAAAACATATCATCCTTGGTTTCCACCCCCCCCCCATTTTTCCTCTCTCCCCCCCAACGCCCCCCCACCCCCCGACTTCCCTCAGTTCCAGTCTTTGGTTTCTCTAAGAATGCTGTTTTCTGCATGTTACCAAGTTGTATAGATCCTCAAACTATTTAGCGGATTATTATCAACAAAATGTTTGTGAATGTTTATTCAAAACCTGCCAAGGAGTCCAGTTTGCTTTGTTGCGTCTTCAGATATTTTGTAAAGGGTTCCCATTCATCCTTAAAGTCACTGTTAAGTTGTGGGCGAACATATCAGACGACACAGCGATTCTTCCAAAGCAGCTCTTTATTTGTAAGCTGGAACAGAACTAAGCTGAGGAGCTCAGTCAGCCTGCTTATATAGAGCTCCAGAACAATGTAACTGTTGCCATTTTCTAAAACTATCCAATCACGGAACGTCACTTTTTGATCCTTCATTTGCATACAAACTATCCAATCACTGAACGTCATTTTTCGATCCTTCATTTGCATAACTATCTACAGTATCCCCCTGCTGGCCCAGGGTGAGAACTTCAGTACATAACACCCCTCCCCACCGAGATAAGGCGTTAGTTACAATCGTAATGGTTTCCTTATATACAGCACCACACGTAATGGTTCAATTAGGCACAAAAGCATATCGGTTACATTTCACATACTTAGACCAACAGTGATACATGTCCAACAACATAGTCCTTTAAATAAGTTGGGCGCTTGGAAACTCTGCCAGACTGCCGGGGACTGGTAGCCAAGTCCGGGGAGCCACACAGTTCTTGCTGAGGCTATGGTGCAACCCTAGGTGGCGTTGAAACCAAATCCCCTGGATCCGCTGCTATGGGTGGAGCCTCCACAAGTGGAGTGGTCTGAGCCTGTGGTAAGTCTGGCAGACCCTCTGAAGTGGCTTGGTTCGGCTCCACACTGGCAGTTTGCGAAGGAGGTGTAGGTGGAGCCTCGCCATCTGTAAGTGTCTGTTCCAGAGCCACGAATGCAGTTGGGGGCACCACGGTAGTGTCCAAGACCCCAACCCTGCGCCTAAGCTGGTCTATGTGCCGGCGCCACAAGCGTCCATCTTCGAGTGCCACCTGGTACGAGCGAGGTCCAGTGACTCCCACTACTGTGGCTGGCACCCAAGGAATGTCCCCCACTTAGTTCCGGGCATAGACCTGGTTTCCTGGAACAAATGACCGTGGCGCGTTGGCACAGCCTGAGGGTTCAGCCACGGCAAAGTCCGGGTGCAGCCGGACGAGCGGTGACCTGAGGCGGCGGCCCATAAGCAGTTCAGCAGGACTCCGGCCTGTGGCCACATGTGTTGCACGAACAAGTATTCGGCGGCCCGCTCATGCCAGTCTCCCTGGTCCAGGCGCGCCAGTGCCTCTTTTGCCGAGCGCACCATTCTCTCCACTTGCCCGTTGCTGGATGGATGAAATGGTGCCGTTAGGGCATGGCGGATGCCCAGTCCCAAAAGATACCGCTCAAAAGTGCCTGACGTGAACTGCGGTTCGTTGTCGGAGACAAGGACATCAGGACACCCTTGCGTTGCAATCAGGCCTCGCAGCACCCAGATGACGGCCTCGGTAGTGGTGGAGGACATCAGGGCCACCTCCAGCCATTTGGAATAGGCGTCCACCACTACCATAAAGGTCCGGCTGTGAAAGGGGCCGGCCAGATCGATGTGCACCCTCAACCAGGGTGTCTTGGGCATCTCCCAGGTGTGTCCCTTAGCTGCCAGTGGTGCAGGCCTCGATTCTTGGCACGCTTGACAGGCGGACACCCAGGCAGTGATGGCATCATCCATGTTAGGCTACCAGACGTAACACCAAGCCAACGCCTTCATTTTGATGATTCCCGGGTGGCCAGCATGCAGAGCCTCCAGGACGCGTTGACGGAGTCTTTGGGGAATCACTACGCGGTCTCCCCACAGCAGACAGCCGCGATGAGCCGAGAGTTCATGTTGTCTGGTTTCGAACGGTTGGAACTCCGATGCAAAAGGCCATTGTGGCCACCCCCTCCACACCCAGTGGAGCACACGGCTGATGGTGCGATCCTGGGCAGATGCGGAGGCCACAGTTGCAGCCGATACAGGTGCTGCCGGAAGATCCTCAATTAGGAGGAGCGATGAAGCTGGAGCCGGATCTTCCACAAGCGCTGGAAGAGGGCAACGGCTGAGGGCGTCGGCATAGCCCATCGATTTCCCCGAGCGATGGACGAGCCGGTAGTGGTAGGCAGCCAGGAAAACAGTCCATCGCAGCATGCGCGGCGAGTGGACTGGTGGAGTTGGACGATCACCGGCGAGGAGGCCCAGGAGCGGCTTGTGGTCAGTGATGAAGTCAAAAGTCCTGCCGTAGAGGTATTCATGGAACCTCTTCACTCCAGCCACAAGTGCCAGTGCCTCTTTGTCGAGCTGGCTGTAATTCCGTTCAGTCAGAGATCGCGTACTGGAAAAGTAGGCGAGCAGTGCTTCTCTTCTGTCTGGAAAACGGTGACTAAGGACAGCGCCGATGCCAAAAGGTGAGGTGTCGCAGGCAAGGACCAGCGGCCTGGTTTCACTGTACTGTACCAGCACACTGTCCGATGAAAGGAGAGCCTTGACCGCGTTGAAGGCGGCCGTCTCCCGATGACCCCAAGACCAAGGCGTCTTTGTGCTGAGGAGATGGTGAAGAGGCTCAGCCACCATGGCTTTGTGGGGCAGGAACATGTTATAAAAGTTCAGCAGCCCCAGGAACGCCTGCAACTCTGTCTTGTTCTTTGGGATGTGGGCCTGCTAGATAGCACGGATCTTGGATGTGGTCGGGTGAAGGCCAGAGGCGTCGATAAGATTGCCCAGGAACTCCACCTGTGGAACAGCGATCTGGCACTTCTCCCTCTTTACCTTGAGCCTGGCCTCTTGGAACCTGGTCAGCACGGCACGGAGGCGCTCAAACAGCTGCTGGTGTGAGTTTGCGGACACCAAGATATCATCAAAATATGATACCATGCCCGGAAGCCCTTGCAGAAGACGCTACATAAGGCTTTGGAAGATGCCAGGAGCCACACTCACCCCAAACTGCAACCAGCAGCAACGGAATGCCCCTCGGTGGGTGACGATCGTCTGGGCTTCAGCAGTGGCATCATCGACGGGCAGTTGTTGATAGGCTTGGGCAAGGTCCAGCTTAGCGAAGACCTTACCCTCACCCAGGGAATGCAGCAGGTGTTGGACAACAGGAACCGGATAAGCGTGCTGCTGAAGTGCCTTGTTGATCGTGCACTTGTAGTCAGCGCAGATTCTCACCGACCCGTCTGGCTTGACAGGCGTGACAATGGGGGTTTCCCACTTGGCGTGGTCAACCGGCTCCAAAACTCCTTGGGCGATCAGCTTGTCCAGTTGTTCGTCCACCTTAGCCTTGAGAGCAAAGGGAACCCGGCGTGGCTTTAGCTTAATGGGGGCGACTTGTGGATCAAGGCTAAAGGAAATGGGTGTACCTGTATATTGCCCCAAAGTGCCGTCAAAAACCTCGGCAAAGTCTTTGACCAGACCCTCAGTCTCTGCGTTAGAGATGCAGTTGATGCCGGTGACTTCCAGGCCGAGGGCATCAAACCAGTCTAGCCCTAGGAGGCTTAGCCGCTGACCTTCGACCACCACCAGTCGGAGCAGGCCCGAAAAATCCTTGAAGGCGATCTGGAACCGGCCAACGCCTACCACGGGGATGTCGTTTCCCTGGTAGTCTCTCAGGTGTACGCGGTGAGAGTCGAGTTGCTTTTGGACACTCTGGGTACCAGTCTTTTGATGGTGCTCCAAGACACGATGGACAGGGCAGACCCGGTGTCGATCCCCATGTCACATGGAGCTCCTTCAATGAGCACCGTGACGTTCAGCTTGCGTCGCATAGGCAAGTCGGTTTGGCCAATCGTGGTTCCAGACGGGCAGCGGCAGTTGGTGAGAGCGAAACAGCTTTCCTTGGCAGACTGGAGTGAAGACTTGGACTTGCGAGTTGGTGAAGGGGGGGTGTCAGACGGAGCCGATCGGCAGACCTTAGTGATGTGGCCCCTTCTGGAACACGTCCGACAGATGGCGTCTCTGAATCGACACTTGGCACGGGAATGGTTTCCTCTGCAGCCGGCACATTCCAGTTGGCCCTTGGACTTCTGTTGGAACTTCCTGCGCTCCCGCTTTGTCTGGTGCACGTCATCGTCTTCACTGGAGGATGCCTCATCACTGCTGGCCTCTTCGTGATGCACTGGAATTGGCTTCCTAGCAAGACGCGGGCTGCTGGACTTGCGGATCTCCTGGGCAGCAGCTTCTGAGGCCACAGTCTCCTCAATGGTTTTCTGTAGCGTGAGGTCTGGCTTGGCGAGGAGACGCCGTTGCAGATGGATGTCCCAGACCCCACAGACGATTTGATCCATCAGGGCATCGTCTAAGTCTCAGAACTTGCAGTGCATTGCAGCCTGTCGCAGGGCGGTGGTGTAGTTGTTGATTAACTCCCCCTCTGCCTGGTTCCGGTGGTAGAACGCATGGCGGGCAGCAATCTTGGACAGCTTTGGCGCGTAGTGGTTGCGGAGCTTCTCTTGGATCGTGTCCCATGGTGTTGCCTGGACTGCTTCAGGCGCTAACCATTAACACATAGTTGTGGTGAATCCCCGGAATCTCCAGAGATTATATGAGAAGACTTCATTGTATGTGTGTCCCATTTATGATCAAGATTGCACCCTCTGAACAGTGTCAGAAAAAGACCTCTGGGCCACATCATGCTCACAGTGACTCTGTGACTGTGGACATTGGGTAATAACAGAGTAGAGTCCTCAGGGGACTTGGATGAAGTACTTAATATAAATGTTCTGGGGAAGGATATTTCAGAGTGCCATGCCCATTATGTCAATGTGGCGATCACACAGGGTCCCCGGACCTTTAACGGTCTATTGATCCCTGTGCCACCACTGTGCTCCCTTCCCTGCTGCCACCAACCAGTTACTCTCTGGTAAAACACTGAGACCAGTCAGTTGTTAAAAGTGAACCAAAAAAACCCAAGTTTATTTTACAAATATTAACAAGTTTATGGTTTCTCAGATAATATTCCTGTCAGTATCTTAACTTTAGTTTCTTTACCAGCCTATACCTTCCTATTACAGTGGTACCTCTGGTTACGTACTTAATTCGTTCCGGAGGTCCGTACTTAACCTGAAACTGTTCTTAACCTGAAGCACCACTTTAGCTAATGGGGCCTCCTGCTGCCGCCGGAGCACGATTTCTGTTCTCATCCTGAAGCAAAGTTCTTAACCCAAGGTAATATTTCTGGGTTAACGGAGTCTGTAGCCTGAAGTGTATGTAACCCGAGGTACCACTGTACCTTCTGACTGATTATCTCAACTGTTTGACTCCTCTTAACAAATTCTCTCACTCTCTCCCACCAACCTACAGACTTATCTTCTCTGGCCCTAGGCCAACCTACAGACTTATCTTCTCTGTCTCTTCTAACTCCAGACTGTCTTCTCAACAACTCCCTCAAAAAAACTCTGTGCTTAAATCTTATACAGTGGTACCTCGGGTTACATATGCTTCATATGCTGCGGCAGCGGGAGGCCCCATTAGCTAAAGTGGTGCTTCAGGTTAAGAACAGTTTCAGGTTAAGAACGGACCTCCGGAACAAATTAAGTACTTAACCCGAGGTGCCACTGTACACAGTTAACTCTGCCCCCTGGGTTCCCATTGGTTAGTCATTTTACAATTAGTTAACCCTTTCCCTATGAACCCAGTATGATGTCACACACATAGAAGGGCAAACGCCACAGTCAATGACTTCTTGATTTAAAATCTGCAGGCCACTAAAGATCTGATTCTGTCTTTGTTTGCTGTTACTCTCACACACAGCACTACCACACAAGGGTACAGGCAGATACAATGCTTCCTCGTAGCTTTGCTTACTCACTCATATACCCTGCCAATGGTAGCAGCTGTCCAATGAGTCATGGCGAAACTACTCATAAGGTTCAGCCCCGGGACCTATTTTCAATGGTAGAGGTTGTTTCTGGAGCATGCCCCTTCTCAAAAGAATGTAAGAGCGGCCCTGCGGGACTGGTCCAAAAAGAGTCCATCAAGTCTTTCATTTTGTTTGCAACACTGGCCCACCAGATGTTCCTAGAGAGCGTCCAAGCTAGTCCTTCTCTATTTCTTTCCAATATTTGATATTTACTGGCACAGTGAGTTTCCATTTAGTTGCCATGGCAACTTCTTCCAAAGAGGAAGCAGAGTTCAGTATGTCTACCTACTAACCTAATGGCTTGAGCTCAGAATTCTCCATAAACTTACCTTATTTCCCCTCGTTTATTTGTAATTATGATGCAAGTTATGATCATAAACTATTTTAGAAGCGGCCTAAGCCTGTGGCCATCGCTGCTTCTATGGCCAGTGAGTTCACACACCGCCCCCATTTTCTACATATGCAAGAATATAATGCCCTGCAAATGGGTCTCCAAATTTCCTTGAGTTTTGTATTGTATATCTAGGGCACTTTTAGTAGCTAGTAAAATAAGAAAGCCACTTTATATTCAGATAACCAATGTCCAGCCTCAGGTGTATTTCAGAAGACAGCTTTCAGGACCAATTTGTATGCCTTTCTTGTTGCAGATTTTTAGAAGTGCTGTATGTAAGATAAAAAATGGTTTGACCATTTATTTATAGAAAATAAGTTGTATCCTAAAGGAGGATAAAGGGGGTTGGACTAGATGACCCTTTGGGTCCCTTCCAACTCCACAATTCTTTGAAAGTTGAAAAATGCAATTTCCACCTGTATTTTCTTTCTCTCTCTTTACATTAAGCTATAGTATAAATGCTAATTCATTCTAGAAAACATCATTGGTGGGGAGATAATCTAGAAATGTGTTTAGTTTAATTCTCATCCCCACCTCACTTGTGTTTGCACCTTGTTCACATCCCAAGACCTAAAAATCTGATAATCATCTGCAGGAAGTTCAGAATACTGTACAAGACGAAGCAGAGTCTTGGCCCCTTCCATACAGTGACCTGACCCACTAATCACATGAAAGTCGTTAAACTTATAGTTTATCTCTTGTCTGTTATCATGATATTCCCTTTGCTAATTGATTTTGTATTTTGAATGCGAAATCATTCCTAAAACTGAGTACGCTTTGTCCTGAACTATTTTTTTATTACATTTGAAAATGTAGTAAATTTTTTTAATCCTCTGGAAGAAAGGTATTGTACAGCCTAGTGCCACATGAAAGCAGTTGTAATAATGTTTCCTGCAATATTTGTCCAGGGCTGTTAAAGGATCCCAAGCAGATTTTCTGACTGGGTACTTAGAATGAAACTAAGAATCCCCCCCACAAAAAAAATATAATCCATGTTACAGAGAATTCAAGGTCACACATTTCTTTACCCAAAAGATGCAATGAGACAGAGCTTCTCTACCAAAGAGGAAGCAGAGTTCAGTATGTCTACCTACTAACCTAAAGGCTTGAGCTCAGAATGTGGGCAGTTTGCTTATTTGAGGAATCTGACTTTTAAAAAAGAAATTGTAATACTTGCTCTATATGAGGAGATTTAGCATATGACCCTGATGTTGTGTCTTCCTACATTTTCCCATATGAATCCTGCAGTTGCAGCTCATTTGGATGACTGCCCCAAAATGTATACTTTGTACTTCACCCAACAATTGATGCAGAACTGGACAGGATTATCATTAAGGAATCCTCACGCCAATTATACATGCATTCAAGTTAGGCTATGCCTGTAGTTGCTGCCCTGAAACCTAATGGCAGTGTTTGCAACAGTAAGAATTACGAAAGAACTGCAAACAAGGTACAGTGGTACCTCGGGTTACATATGCTTCAGGTTACAGACGCTTCAGGTTACAGACTCCGCTAACCCAGAAATAGTACCTCGGGTTAAGAACTTTGCTTCAGGATGAGAACAGAAATCGTGCTCCGGTGGCGCGGCAGCAGCGGGAAGCCCCATTAGTGGTGCTTCAGGTTAAGAACAGTTTCAGGTTAAGAACGGACCTCCGGAACGAATTAAGTACTTAACCCGAGGTACCACTGTACTTAAACTGGACCCCACCCCCCAATGCTTGCCATTAATCAGGTGTCGTCTTCTCTTGTAGGAGGAAAGGTTTTTGCCAAACTTGACCTAGCTCAGATCTATCAGCAGTTGACAGTGGTTAACGGTGCTGTTGATGTCCAAATAATTATCACACATCGAGAAACTTGCCTTCAGTTTGGAATTTATGTAAGCTCCAGACATTTTCCAGCTGTTTATGGAAATGTTGCTGGCTAGAATTGCTGGGGCTGTTCCATACTTTGATGATGTATTAATCATGGGCCTATCCATTCACATTTCTCTGAAACATTCTTCAGAGGTCTCTATTGTTCTGTTTGTTCCCTCAGAAAAATATTCTAGTGCAAAATTTTTGGATCCTATAGCCCACTTTATGTATTCCAGGTCCTACTGAAATCAGGATGTGGGAGGTAATATTTTGTTATTTGGACATCTTTTTCAGTTCATTACCAGTAACTTCAACCTTGGTCTGGTTTAGAAAAGTGTAGAATGTATTTTTCTCTTTTATTTTATTTTTTAAATAAATTTTATTAGCGCTTATAGAGAAAAATACCAATCTTGATATCAAATATTTTTTCCTTTTTTTGTCCAAACTAAGACTTTGAATTAAATACAATAAAAACATATATAGAGAGAAAGGAATAAAGAAAGAAAGAAATAAAGAAATTGCAGAGGCAGAAACAGGCACTGAAGTACAGTGGTACCTCAGGTTATATATGCTTCAGGTTAAATACGCTTCAGGTTACATACGCTTCAGGTTACAGACTCCACTAACCCAGAAATAGTGATTCAGGTTAAGAACTTTGCTTCAGGATGAGAACAGAAATCGTGCAGCAGCAGGAGGCCCCATGAGCTAAAGTGGTGCTTCAGGTTAAGAACAGTTTCAGGTTAAGTACGGACCTCCGGAACGAATTAAGTACTTAACCTGAGGTACCACTGTACTGATGACAATTGGCAACTGTGTTATCGCTGCGTTTGAGACTAGGAAATTTAAAAGAAAATAGTTGGCCAGGTGATGCAATATGATATTCATTAGTATGAGATCCTCTTCTTAAAAAGGGGGGGGGCTGTCTTCCATGCAAATGATGATAAATAATGGGTTGAAAAGAAACAATTCATTAGGGTAAGTGTAAATTTCCATGGGCATTGTGGCTTCCCACATGGGCTTGATGCTGAACTGCAACTTGTGAATACATACTAAAGTGTCCTATGCACAGGAACATCAAGTTAACACACAACTAGTTTAATGTTAATTGGAGTTCAAATAATATTAATTTAAAAGACTATGTAAAGAAGCTTACAAATGGTATGTTGGTCACTACAGTATTACCCCACAGCTAGAAAGTTGTACAGTCAAGAAACAGGTTTACTGCCTCACCTGCTAGTTGTAAATACTAAGTCAGGGTGAAAATACACTTCATGCATTAAATGTTTTAGATTTAGATTTGGCAGATTTATCTTACAAGAAGAAGAAATGCATTCTCTAATGGCAAGCAGTGCAAATGTACTGAAGCCTTTTCCAGTGACACAGGAAGTTAAACGCTAAATCATATATGGCAAATATCATAGTCCATAGTTTTGGGTGGACTTAATGGAAATCTTCCGTAACAGTAGAAATGTCCTCAAGGAATTCTCTTTTACAGTGGAAAGATGCTTGGAGAGTTACCTAGCAGAATTAATTCCTTACTTCAGGAAATACGTTTTGGCTACTTTCTAGATTCTTGATTCAAAATATCTGTTCTTGCTAATGACATAATGGGAAATGCTATATCAAATTTGGCAGGATGTATTCAAATGACCAATGAGGCAGTTCAAAGAACGGCAAGGCAATCTGTTCGTCGGGCTTTGGCCACTGCTGTTTCTACTTCTGGTGCTTCCACCATTTCACCTGGAGATTTATGGATGCATCTGGATTTCGTAAAATAACAGCAGCATGAACCACGTGCAGCCACTGCTGACCAAACAACAACGGACTAATCTATTGTAAATGCAGACCTGATTGAACCCACATAAATCACAAGGCCAAGCCTCTTGACTATTCAAAGACCAAGGCTAACCATCTGGCCAGCACTCACGCTTTGGGCTAATGAGTAGCTTGGATGCCCTCCCACTATTGTGTTATCTGGAGGAATATTAGAATAGGGTGGGGGAAAATGAATCCTAAACTTAAATTCCACATTATCCCAGCAGCCCAGTGTATTAGCATTTCTTGGTTATACCAATATCGCGATGTGTTTCAGATTTTGTATATGCATGCGCAGGTGAGCCCACACATTTGTATTTGCAGCATCAAATCAGGATTTGCATATGTGAAACAGCCTTCGCAGATCAAACATCACAGGGAGCTCATGTACCCCTGCCATCACAATAATTTCCATTGGAAGTAGCTTGCACATTTGATAATAATTCTGTGATTAGGCTGCAGGTTGCATTCATTTTTAAGGACAGAAGTACAAAGGTTATCAGTTTCTGTTTGTCCACTTGTACAATCCTTTATCCCTCTCTGGCCATTCAACAAATATTTATCATTTTATTTCTGAAGCCATTAAAAAACCCCTCCAAAACCTGGATGATGAGTATATACGTCACAGTGATACTTCTTTCATGCCACCTTCAGTTCTCTAAGGAGGAAACGCAAACAATGGCCCAGAGTTCAAATTCCAAACTGTGGCTTTGCATGAACACATGGGCTTACAAGCACCTGGAGAAGAGATCACAGCTTCTTAGCTCCTACACTCCTGCTGCACTGCTGTGAACGAACCCATGGTTTGGCTTAGCTCATCATCCAAACTTGGACTCATGGGTTGCTTCCCTCCAGACAAACCACTAGTGTTAAGCCATAGAACAAATTTGGCTTCAGCTCATGATTTGTCTGGAATGAGACCAGAAACAAGCTCAGGTTCAGATGACAAACTAAGCGAAACATGAAGTAGTTCACAGTAGTGCAGCAGGAGGAGGCCTGGAGGAGACAAGCAACCACAATCTGCCATCGCCCTCATTTGTCCCCGTTTTCATTGCCTTCCAACTTTGGAACCTGGGGTTCTAAAGTGCATGGGGAATCTCCAGGGGTACAAAGGGCTTCCTACTTCAGAGAGTCACGTTCCGTAGATTTGAAGGTGATGAAAAGAACAGCAGGTTGGGGGGGAGTTACTTACGTCCCCACTTCTCCTCTTACCTGCTTTCTTATCCCTAACTGCAACACCTGAGAAGGACTTTGTTTAGTTGCATGTTTGTTGTGGAGATGCCAAGGGCTTCCAAAGCAGATGCTCTACCGACCCATGGCTCCACTTATATCCTCAACTCCTAAACTGTAATTAGCACCCAAAGCTCACACAAAGATTTCTGGAAGTTGACAGTGAAATGCATATTTTTCAACTCATTCATTCTGATTTTTTTTTTCCAGAGGAGGTGTTGGGTTTTTTCCTCTCTTTTTTTGCATTTTTTAAAAAAGAGTTCAGATAAGAATGGAAAGTTGGTGGAATGGAATGCGGTGCTGCTTCACGTTCTTCCCGTGTTGTTTTTAGTACCGCCGACCACTGATAATCTGGAAACACTAAATTGTGGGGCAAGGCTTTAATACGAACAAGGTTTTAATATGAAAAACCATAGCTTCCCAACGTGTTGCACTGCCTGCATTTGATGGAAGGTCTGCTTTGACACTGTACACCTCAGCACATTTGCGAACTCAACATTTTTTATTAAACCAAATAATCTCTCTCTCTCTTTCTCTCTCTGTGCATATTTTCCTTCCTTCCCCATAAAAATGAAAGGTAGAGCATAAGAGGTTTTAAAATTGGCATGGAAAGAGTAATGCGTGAAATCGTTGCTGACATTCCCATTTCCCCAGTGGAGGAACAGCAGAGCCTTTCTGGAAGAGACTGAAGGTGCTTTAATTGAGTCCTGTGAGAAGCCAGGAAGAAAGCTTAAAAATGATGAAAGGATGTGGAAGATTCCAAAATGCACCAGGGAGAGAAAAACATGAGCTCATATGTATCTTGTTTAATGTGGAGCATGATCCGATGCGTGTTTACCTTGACTCTAAACCTGCAGTCTTATTCATGCTTGCTTGAGGGTAAGCCTCCACTGATCTCAATAGGATTACTTCTGACTAAACACTTCTGAGCACTTAACTCCTATGCTCAGTGGATATACTGGAGAATTTCCTCCTTGAACAACTCTATATAGGTCTAACTGGGTTCAGCCAGTTTACACAGGCTGGGATATAGTTCCATGACTTCAGCATTTCTTGGGCTATACGACTGACCCAATGAAGTAACAAAGCAGATCAACGAGCCCAGATTAGTACCCAGGAGCCATAGGTGCCAACTCCTAGGGGCCCAGCTCTTCTGCCTCCACCAATAATTTTTTTTGGGGGGGGCGTTGTCTCCCAATGTTCAAAAAAATCAAGGGCCAGAGGAGTCTAAACGTGGAGCCAAGTGTGGCGTGTCTACGGTGGCCAGTTCCTACTCCTGTTGTGGAGGGGAAGGATGGGGGAACAACCGAGTACCAGAGAGGAGGAGCCACCGTCCATTGAAGCTGCACCGCTCCCCCATTTAACTCTGCCCCTGGCTCCTCCTGATGTCACACAAGTGTCTTTGCCTCCCAATATCCCTTACAAGTTGGCGCTTCTGCCAGGAGTAATCTACCAGAGAACCAGGGTCAGAGGAGAAAGTGACAGATCAGCACTTCTTGTCACCTGTAGCTTCCAGCTGAAACATGATGAATGATCTGTAGTCCATTCTGGACAATGATACTTCTCCCTTAAAGGCTTTGGGTGGTAGGCCTGTTATAAGGCTATACGGAGAGCCCTGCTGGATCAGACCAAAGGCCCAGCTAGTACAGGATTCTCTTCTCACAGCGGCCAAGCAGATGCCAGAGGCCACAAGGAGGACATGGGTGTGTAAACAGCACTCTTCCCACTTGGTTTCCAGAGGCCAATTGCCTCTGGAAACGGAGGTGGTAACCACTGATAGCTTTATCTGTCATGAGTTTATCTAAAACCCCTTTAAAGTCACCCATCACTACATCTTGTGTGGTAGGTAGCAAATTCCATAATTGTACAATGGGCTGCGTGAAGGCTTTGGTCTGTGCTGAATCTCCCAAAGTTCAGCTTCATAGGACAGCCCCAAGTTTTCATATTATGAAAGAGGAAGAAAAACTCTCCATCCCCATTCTTCACAACTTGTTTAAGGGCAGTCGCCTAATCCAAACCAGCTACTTACCACTGGCGACAAGCAGCACAACACAGACATAAATAGAGGGACCAAATGACAACACTGCAAGATCCCCAGTTGCCAATAGTGTCCCCAAAACTACTCAGGCAACACTAATGGATAACCTAATGACATCAGCCAAGACATCGAGGGTTCATTCACCTGCTCATCTTCCTTCACAGTATACAGGGTGGAATTCAGTGTTGTTGTGCTATGTAGATTGTTCCCATTAGAGCAAGCATTTCAGCGTGTGAGACGGAGCAACCGCCCCCCCCCAACATGCTGTTCTGGGGTTTTTAATGCCCCCTCCCCAGTTTCAAGGGGAATGAGGGATGTGATGGGGGGGGGGGAGTGTGTGTGCAAGCAAAAGCCGTTGTGCAGAGTTTCTACTGATGGGTTTGTTAGATGAATCCCGCCCAAAATGTCATTGGCCAGCAATGCCCTTCTGCATTCTACACTGAACAAATAGCATAACCTCAATGCAAAAGGATAAGTGAATCTCTGGCCTCAGAAAGGGCCATATTCAGAAACCACTGCTTCATTAGCTTACCAGCGATAGGTTGCTTGTGGTATCGTCAACATTGCTTTGGTCACTGCAACAATTTTGCATACATTCCCCGCGACGGGGTGAGCTCCTGTTGCTCGGTCCCTGCTCCTGCCAACCTAGCAGTTCAAAAGCACGTCAAGTGCAAGTAGATAAATAGGTACCACTTCAGCAGGAAGGTAAACAGCGTTTCCGTGCACTGCTCTGGTTCGCCAGAAGCGGCTTTGTCATGCTGGCCACATGCTGTACGCTGGCTCCCTCGGCCAATAAAGCGAGATGAGCGCCGCAACCCAGAGTCGGTCACGACTGGACCTAATGGTCAGGGGTCCCTTTACCTTTACCTTTACACTTTACTGCAACTGTCAAAGTCTGTATCTTTTTTGCATTTCACTTTCCTCTGATTACATTTACACGTCCCCCCCTGCCCAAAATAAACCCACTCACACATGTATATATGACAGCTGAACATTACACTTCATGCATCTAGTTCACAGAAGCTTATGCCACAGCAAATTTGTTAGTCTTTAAAGCTGCAAGATTCTGTTGTGTTGATTCAAGCTCCGTTACTCCTACTTTACACTCGTGCAAAGGAGAGGAGAATCGGGCTGCATGTTCCCTTCAGTTTATGGTCGCCGAATAGCTATTTTCAAAGTAAATACAAATTATAATGCTGTGTTTTCCTTCATCTGCAAGCTCTAGGGGAGGGGGAGAAATAAATGCAAAGGGGTTAAGTCAAGGAACAGAGGCTGGCTAAGCAGGAAAAGAGAATGCTAAAGTAACGACGTGTTCCCTTGTATGAGTAACTCCCTAACAATCTGCTGAAGGAGTGATTTTATATCAGGCTGAAACCCCCAAACCACCATATTTTTAATTTGCCAAGCACCTGTGAAAGAATGCAGCTGCAAGACCCTGGGAAAACAATGGGAACTGTGACAGTTCATTAATATAAACCAGAAACTAGATGTATTTGGGAAAAGTCGTTGATATAGAATTACACTGGAGGACACAGTGGCATTCATGAAGTATACCAGGCATGCAACTAACTAAGATTATAGATGGGTGTACATCATTTGAACCTGGATGGTAATTTGGTTCCTATTTATCATGGTATGTCCAATAATGTGACAAATGTATAAAGAACAGGATTGATTAATGATTTATTCATTTTTTTGGAAGGGGAGGAACTGACTGCTTCAGCATCTCCTTGTTACTCCTTCAGCATCTCCCTCCCAGCCCCCAAGAAAGGCTACAATCCTATTGCCCAATTTCTTGGGAATGAGTCTTATTGGACTCACTGGGACTTACTTCAGCAATAACATGCATGAGTTTGCGCCCAACAAGCTGTAAGTGCTGGAACGTCTGCTTGGAAACCAATTTCACAAATACCGCCCCTTGTTCCTAAGTCCTTGTCTGTACGTACAGCAATTATGCAGTGGTTCAGGGGAAATGAACCCTGAAGGTGCACTCTTCAGGGGCACTCTTACCTCTTTTCTTCAATATCTTCAAAAGTTGAGCAAGGCATTGGGAAGAAATGGGAAAGGGCTGAGTGATAAGCCCTGGCACAAATTCATCCCTGAAACATATGGGATGGATGACACCTCAGAAAAATGCTGTTGCTCTCAGGTCTTCCTTGTTAGCCATCATGAGAACAGGACTTGATGGGCCTTTTGCCAGATCCAACAGGGCTATTCTTACGTTCTGAAGATTTCATTGTAATTCTGTTAGCCTTTAAGGGAAGTTTAGGGAAGTTTTTAATGTTTGATTCTATTTTTAATATTGTGTTGGGAGCCTCCCAGAGTGGCTGGGGAAACCCGGCCAGATGGGTGGGGTGTAAATAAATTATTATTATTATTATTATTATTATTATTATTATTATTATTATTATTATTATTTTTAATGAGAATGGTTCAAATGGTATACAGTGGTACCTCGGGTTACAGACGCTTCAGGCTACAGATGCTTCTGGTTACAGAGTCCGCTAACCCAGAAATAGTACCTCAGGTTAATAACTTTGCTTCAGGATGAGAACAGAAATTGCGTGGCGGTGGCAGCGGGAGGACACATTAGCTAAAGTGGTACCTCAGGTTAAGAATAGTTTCAGGTTAAGAACGGGCCTCCGGAACAAATTAAGTTCTTAACCTGAGGTACCACTGTATAACTGACAACTTACAGAAGCGGTGCCTCAGCACCTTCAACATGCACTATGTCAGGAAGATTTTGGGCGTCACATGGTAGGACAGAGGCTCAAACAAAGATGTGCTTTCCCAAGTCCACACTCAGAGCATGTTCACACTCCTGTCTCAGTGATATCTACGCTGGCTTGGCCATGTCCGCGGAATGGACAATGGCAGGATCCCCCAAGGCTGTGCTCTACAGGGAGGCATCAGGCCAACTCTGCATTACAAAGATGTCTGCAAACATGACATGAGGGTTGGCAACATTAACCCCACCATGTGGGAATCAATCCCTTGCAGACAACCGCAGTGCCTGGAGACAGGCAGTCAGGTCATGTATCCACGGCAGTGACCAAAGGAGGAACAACCACTGGGAGGAGCGCTGAAAGAAGAAACACCATGGTGCATCTGCAGCAGACACCTTCATCTGCCCCAGCTGCAACAAAACATGTCTCTCCTGCATTGGTCTCTACAGCCACAGCGGAAGCTGTTAACTCTCCAGCGGTTTGACTTCAGCCCCAAAGGCGCACTCCTCCATTGTCTCCCGAGACAGACAGATGCCAACCAACCATCCAGGACTTCAGACAAAGGTTGCTCCCAGCCATACCTGCAGATCCCAGGGATTGAACCAGGGACCTTCTGCATGCAGAACAGATGCTCTGCCACTGAGCTACACCTGGGATGGCAAGAAGAAGAAGAATGGAGCCCATGGGGTGTGGCAGCACAAATCTTTGTAGCTGCCACACCTAACACACAAAGTTTCAAAACTGAAATCACACTGAGAGCGTTTAGTGGGAGTGACTGAGTTCACGTTCTCTTTAAACATTTTGCTCAGCTCCAGCTTGGGCCTATAGTGAGGCAGGTCCACCACCATCCATTTTCCTTGGCAGGAACCTACTGATGCACTGATATTTCATTAGTGGCTCTGAGGGGAAATGGCTGTCCTCACTGTGGTCTAGGGGCTAGATGCCTGTCCCCTGGAGATGCGGGTCACACAACTCAAGACAGCTGGCAGCGTTCGCTGAATATTTTAAAATGCCCTTTCCTTCTCTCTTTCGCATTTAACAAGGATGCAACGCAACTTCGGGCCCACAGTGTGATTAAGTACAATTGTCATGCCATGCAACTATTACAAATTGCAGAGAGTATAAAGATATTGCAGAGCGATTCACATGGCAGAGATTAAGGACCACTAAGAGATGGGAGCTCACAGACGTTAATCACTAGTGAGGGAGCATGTGGGTACACACACACACACACACAATCACAGCCTTCTGCTAAAAGCTCTTGTTCACATCAAGCCTGTGTGTTCACTTTCAGTTTGGGGATTCCCTGTTTCACCAGCAGAGTCCTGGTTCCAGATCCTTCTCCTTCTTCTCAATCACCTGAGGATTTGAGCACACAGTTCCGGCAGATTTGGGAGGTTGTGGACTCTCCTTCCTTGGAGGTTTTTAAGCAGAGGTTGGATGGCCATCTGTCATGGATGCTGTAGTTGATGTTCCTGCATAGCAAGCGCTTGGACAAGGTGATCATTGGGGCCCCTTCCAACCTTACAGTTCTATGAATCTACGAATCTTTGATTCTATGATAAGCTAGCCCTACTGCTTACTTGTGGCAACCCAAATGCTTTTATCCACTCTTGAAGATGACTGCCCACAGGGCTGGACTTTTGGTAACCCTGAGAAAGGGCAAAATTTGGCAACCCCCCTCCATATTTCTTATTTTCACAATAATTTCTTTAGGTACAGTTGCTTTTCATAAATCTCCTCTGAAGGTGCCTGCGTAAATATGGGTGATGGTGATGATTCTGCACCCCCTTGGCTCAGCGCCCTGTTCAGGGGCAACTGCCTGACCACCTGCACCATCCTAGATCTGGTACTGCTGCCCAGAACAGTAGCAGCTGGCAGGGCTGTTTGCTGCTGCTCACCTGACTTCCTGGTGTTGTATGTCATTGCAGCTTAGTGCGGGTGCAACAGCAGGGGGCGGGAATCAAACTCTCCTGTTGCTATGCCCACACCATGCTGAACTTCCCACTGCCTTGTCCCTCCCCCTCTTGGTACCTGGAGGCAATGTGTAGCATTGGAAAGCCAGGTAAACAAAGCTGCCCTGCTGGCCTCTACTGACCAGGGCCCTCACCTTGACCAGTCGAGCTTTGGTTTTTTGCTCCCTCACTCCTCACTGAGAGGACAAATCCTGAGCCACAACTCCTGGCCCCTTATCTTTCTCTGGGAAAGATTTGTGAAGTGAAACCCTTTAGTAATAGTCAATAAGATCGCATTATCTCAAATCAAGCGGGAGTTATTTAATTTAGAGACTAGGAAATAGAGAGAAAATCAAACCAAATGAAATGTAAACACGGTAACGATTCTCCAGAAAGCTTTGCTTGACCGAGATGTTTAGAGGTATTTGAGCTTAGGAATACAACGACTGTGGCTTGTGCTTCACAGAGGACAGTCCTATGTTTTAAGGGCTGCCAGACGACAGGCCTCTAATTGAGGGTGTCCACTATTTGAAGGCTTCTCCGGTCCAAATCTGGTTGAAGGATAAAGAACCATATGGCGAAAGAGCAGCAGGAGCCTTGAAGCTGCCCGTGAACAGCACTGGGACAGCAGACTGAGCAGTCACAGAGATCACGTATTGCATTTCTACTTAGAGTAATTACTTCTAAATTTGCATCTATACATATAAATTAGCATATGCATCTTTAATGCAAATCTGTTTCCTGCTTTGCCCTCTTTCCTGGTGCTGGATTTCCTCCTTTCTGGCAATGTGTAGGCAGCCACCCTAACTAAGAAGAGGCCAGTCAAGGAGCCAACTAGTCCAGCCCCCTGGTGCTGCCAGCCAAATGCCTCTGTGAAGCCTGCAACGGCATACGCCAACACCCTCCTCCTCCTCCTGGTATCCAGTGGTATAAAAAAGGAGATCCCATGCAGATATCATGGCTAATAGCTCAGGGTCGGCCCACCCATGGGGTAAGGTGAGGTGAGTGTTTCAGGTGGCAGGACCCAAAGGGGCAGCAAGTCCTGATGTCAATCTTTTTTCAGCTCCTTGTTCCTGATGTAGATCTTACCTCACCCCTTTTTCCCTGGCAGGGAGTGGGGCGCCATTTTGCACTCTGCCTCAGGTCCCAAGTTGTCTTGGGCCGGCCCTGTAATAGCTATTGATAGATGTTGTCCTTCATAAATTTGTCTAACTCTTAAAAAACCAAAACACCTTATGTAGCCATCAATGCAACCATGGTTAAGAGAATTCCCTAGATTTATTATAGTAGAAAAAGTAGTTTATTTCTGTTTTTTTTTGCTCTGCTGATGAATTTCCCCAGTTATGTTATGCTTAGCAATTTGTATAGGTAAGAGTAAACTTGTAACTTTAAAAAGTTGAAAAAGAAAAAGAAAAGAACAAAGTAAAAGGCAGATTTCCCCCCATCCCAGTTTATCCAGGTGTGCCCCATCTGCACTGCACATTTAAAGCAGTATCATGCCACTTTGAAACTGTCATGACTTCTCCCAAAGAATTCTGGGAATGCTAGATTGTTATGGGAGAGTTGTTAGGAGACACCTACTCCCCCCTCTGAGAGCTACCATCCCCAGAGATCCCTGGGAAGAGGAACTGATCGTTAAGCAACTCTGAGAATTGTAACTCTGGTATCGCTGAACAGCCCCCTTAAGGAACTACAGTTTCCAGAATTCTTTGGAGGAAGCCAAAGAATGACTATTTAAAGTGGCAAGATACGGCTTTAAATGCACAGTGAGACTGTGGCCCAAGTTTCTGTGTCTAGGCATCTTGTGTTTTAACTTCACATTTTCTTGTTGTATTTACAGTGGTACCTCTGGTTATGTACTTAATTCCATAGCTGTCAACATTTTCCTTTTTTTAAGGGAAATTCCCTTATTCTAAATAGGATTCCTCACAAGAAAAGGGAAAAGTTGACAGCTATGCTTAATTTGTTCCGGAGGTGTTTTCTTAACCTGAAACCATTCTTAACCTGAGGTACCACTTTAGCTAATGGGGCCTTCCGCTGCCACCATGCCGCCGGCACACGATTTCTGTTGTCATCCTGAGGTAAAGTTCTTAACCCGAGGTACTACTTCCGGGTTAGCAGAGTCTGTAACCCGAAGTGTTTGTAACCTGAGGTACTGCTGTACTATGCTTTACAACTCATGGTTTTTGTTTTTTTGTTTTTAAATTTTGCATTGCTTTTATGCTTATTTATTTTAAGTTGCCAGGAGATCTTACTATGTTATGGGGTGGCTTGCAAATGTCGTCAATAAAGAAATAATCTGCGAGGTTTTCTTTGAATGCTTGCAAGGTACCAGTAGCATTCTGCCCAGTATGCAATTACTTCCCTTGCCTGTCCCCAGCTTCACTCCCCTTTGACCTCATGGCCGCTCTGGATTTCCTATTTCCTTATGCCCATGTATGTAAGATTGAAGGGTTAAAGCGCTGTTGCTACTGTGGGTGATAACTGATGTTATCCTTTGTGATCTTATAAACAGGCCTCTTCGGTTATTCCCTCTTCGGTTTGATTATCCTTTCCTGCCTCTGATGCCACTGTTCCACTCCCTTTGATGTTGCATCTTGCCATTTTGGGCCTGAGGCCACCTCTTCGCATTAGCTAGGAGATGATGATTTCTTAAACAGCACACCTCCAAACGATCTGATGCTGTTTCCTTTTCATATGTGGCTTACCACCATATCCAGCATTTGGGAGATCATTACAGAAACTTGATAGAAAGCTTTCCAGCCTCGTCTCAATTAACATGCAGCCGTTCAGTCAGAGCAGTCCTTTGAACCTGGATGCGCCGCACCTTGCTGCATGCAGCTTCACTTAAGATATCCTTGTTAGATTAAAGACTATTTGCATGTTGATTGCCCCCTCCTGTCAGGCGTCTCCTTTATTTTCCAGGTGAAAAGCTCAGTTTCAGGCACAGGCTTGCATTGATCATCATCACAACGTATTTCCCGAGCTTACTTTACACAGGCTTGTTTTCAAAAGTTATCTTCAACTTCATGCTGCCTAGAGGCTTAAGAACACAAGAAGGTCCCTGCTGGATCAGGCCCATCTAGTCCAACACCCTATTCTCACAGTGGCCATAAGCAGTGCCAACTGCTCAGAGGCATACAGTCTCTGACACTGGCAATAGAGCACAGCCATCATAGCTAGTAGCCTCAACTCCATGAATTTCTCAAAGTCCACTTTGTTGTTGTTGTTTAGTCGTTTAGTCGTGTCCGACTCTTTGTGACCCCATGGACCAGAGCACACCAGGCACTCCTGTCTTCCACTGCCTCCCGCAGTTTGGTCAAACTCCTGCTGGTAGCTTCGAGAACACTGTCCAACCATCTTGTCCTCTGTCGTCCCCTTCTCCTTGTGCCCTCCATCTTTCCCAACATCTGGATCTTTTCCAGGGAGTCTTCTCTTCTCATGAGGTGGCCAAAGTATTGGAGCCTCAGCTTCACGATCTGTCCTTCCAGTGAGCACTCGGGGCTGATTTCCTTAAGAATGGATAGGTTTGATCTTCTTGCAGTCCATGGGACTCTCAAAAGTCTCCTCCAGCACAAAAGTCCACTTTAAAGCCATCCAAATTGTTGTTGTTGAATTCCATAGTTTAACAATTTGCTATGCGAGCAAGTACTCTCTTTTGTCTGTCCCCCCCCCCGACCTCTCCTCAGTGTCCTGCTACCATTCCCTGAACTCAGAGCCTTCCTCCTCTGCAGCGGCGTAGCGTGGGTTATCAGCACCCGGGGCAAGGCAAGTAATTTGCGCCCCCAAACCCGGGGCAAGGCAAGTAATTTGCGCCCCCTAACCCCTAACCATGGTCATTAATACTGACGGCTCTACTCTGGGGCAAACGTCGTGGTGACTACTGCCCTCCGTGGTGTTGTTTTTGCAATTAAAGGACCCCTGCCTCAAATAAAGCATCTTGGGGATTGGGGACTGGGATTTGCCAAGGGAGCTGGAAATTGCAGTTCAGTGGCGGGTCAGGGGGAGAGGGTCCCTTCCGCGTCTGGGTGCCGCGGGCCCCTTTGCGTCAAGACGCGCATCTTTGGGCGTCGCGGCGCAGCCTTCTCAGTCCCCCTCCTCGGCCCGGCTAGTCCCGACGCGGCTTCTTTCTGGCGCGGGGAGGGGGCTTCTTTCTGGCGCGGGGAGGGGGCGGCTCTGGGGCCAGTGCGTCGGCCGGCCTCCGGCGCGGGTGAGGGGGGGCCCCGTCGGGGCGGGTGGGCGGTCTTGGCGCGCAGGCACTAGAGCGCCGCAGATGGTGCGTTTGGCGGGCTGCGCGCGTCCAGACAGCGACCCGAGCCTGGGCGGCGTGGCGCTTGGTGCCGGAGCCTCTGCCCGCAGCGCCCCGTCGGGAGACCCGGCCGGAAGGAGCCTCGAGCCGGCTGTCGGACGCGGTTGAAGCAGCCAGGGCGGCATGGCAGGCGGCGTGCACCCCCTGCACCCCCCACGCTACGCCACTGCTCTCTGCCCCACCGCCAGGCTTCGGAGCAGCCTTCCGAAGGCTGGCGGCGGGAGGAGGTCTCTCCGCCTGGACAGTGGGGTTCCTGCTTCCTCAAGGAGGGCCGGCCAAACGCGCCCCCCCCAAATGTTGCGCCCGGTGCGGCTGGCACCCCTGGCACCCCCCACGCTACGCCACTGCTCCTCTGGGATTTCTCTTGGGGATTCCCCGGCTGGTGCCACCCAACACTCCTCATTGTCCGGCCAGTCCCTGACAGTCTATTGCAAAAGTCCTGTTCCCTATGATTCTATTTGTCTATCACAAATATATCCCTTTTCATTCAATCCTGCACTTCCAGTTTCTTGCCTGGCATATCTTCTCTTTGTTGTCTTGTCAAGAGTAGCCCTGTGTCCTGCTTTGCAGAGGACAGTTCTCTGTCTAATGACTCATTCAAGGGAATGAGATTTTTTGTTGTTGTTGGGGGAGTTGAGTGATGAGTTGGGAGGAGCAAAGGTCCTTATGAGCAGGCAATAAGGGAAGAAATGCAAGCTCACTGAAGGCTTTGAAGGTAAATAAGGATATGGCTATGGCTATTTTTCACAATTTGGCTGTTGGTTTTGCAGCCTCCCTGTAATATAGCAATTTCTCCTGGGCCGCGTGTCAGACTGAGTCATGTCTTAAGTACATGCAGAGCTTCGTCCTTTTTATTTTGGAATCTGCATCTTGATTCCCTCTATCTGCTGCCTGCATACCTTTCCCTCCCTTCTGCAGCATACAAAGCAAAACCCTCGAAGAGAAAGTTAAAACGAATCCTCTTTCAGCACTGAAAGATCTAGAGGGCAGAGTTCAAAACATCCAAAAAAGATGCCCTCTTTTAATGACTGTCATTATATTTTGATGTGTTTAATAATACAGCAGAGGTTAAATGAAACATGAAAAAAGGGATGTACATTAAAATTGAGATAACTCTTCCTTCAGTGAAGTGGAACCCAGCAGATGTAGCTGCACACTGTAATTGCTGCCTGCTTCCTGTCAGTCTGATTAAGTTGCATTGTCCCCGCTCCAAGTGTAAGAATCAGTGGCTTCCCATAGGGCACAGCATGGGACAACTGGCTTATGCAGTCAGATCACTATGCACGCCTCCTGCTTGGGCCTGGTAATGGTGCAGGCATGCAATATACATTGATGACTTATAAAATCAATAGTGCAGCACATTGGGAAACAAAATAGGTGCTTATCTCCCCGACAGTCCAGCCAGGGAACCCCCAACCCACCCCCCTTCCCCAAATTCGGTTGCAAAGTTAAATTCCCAACTCAGCATTTCGGATAATTCCAAATGACTTCTCATTTAAAGGCTTTCCCTTTTTGTTTTGCAGCTAAAAGCAGGCACAGTCACTAGGAGCGATGTAACACAACTCTTCAGTGTCTTATATGGCACTCACTGGAACAATGTGTGTATGCGCACACACATACAGTTTGCTGCAGTTTAAAAGCTGCTAGTGTTTGTCATTATGAAACAATAACCCCCCCCCCCTTTCAGAACTACCTGGAAAATCCTACCTGCTCAAAATGTACTGGACCAAGGCGTTACTCAAAATGGTTCATCATTACTCAGTGCACTTCCTGAAAAAGGAGTTGTAAGATTTGAAAAGGAGCAGAAAGGAACACTCCTTTATTTGAAGAAAATAAGCTTATTGAAAAAGTGACTTTTGATCCAGTAGTAGTATATCCCCAGAATGCCATCAAATTGCCATCTCTTGCAGAGTCTTAGTGGGCAGGTTTGCACATAACACAAAACCAGGGTTCACATAAACCAAGAATTGTAAATCAGCAAACCCTGTCCTATGGTTTAATATACCATGGCTTAGTATTACATGCAATCTAAGCCTGTACCCTTCAGTGACCCACAATACCATACTGTGTCCCACAATGCAATATGTTACCTCTTGGCCATTATTCATATTGTGAGCTCAAAAAGCAATAGATGGCAAATGTGGCTGGCTGAGGTTGAAGTTCAATTCACACAACCTCATTTGTTCATTCAAGACTTGTCCGCTGCCTTTCCACACAAAGATTATGGCATACAAAGATAAAATTAACAGTCAAAATGGATTTAAACAGCAATACAATAGATAAACATCCTCAACAAATCATAGTCCCTATAGTGCTGAAATCTTGCAAATAAATAAACCCACTTCCAATTGGTGTTCGAAAGTAGGTGGCAGGTGGATTTTGCAGGAGGACATTCCATAAAGGGGGCACAATAAGAGAAAATTCGCTGTCCCTAGAAGCCACTCCCATCGCTTGTGGCAGTGGTGGCATCTGTAACAGGGTCCCAGTTAGGAATCTTAATACAGATTTGAATTGGAGAGGCTGGTCATTACTTAAGATGCACTTGTCCTAGACAACTTTTCATGTTAGGGTGAACATGAGTTGATTCCCCCTCCTCAATGGAGTTTCAAGTGCTCAGACTGCAACTCAAGGTGCCCTGAAAAATCTTCAACAAGTGATGTTGAAAGAATCACAAGATTAGTGAAACCCATTCAGATGCAGCCAAGTAGCATGTCTGTTCCAGCCCGTCGTGCTTTTTCCTGAGATACTCCATTCCATGGTAGAATGCAATTAGTATCTAGGGTGTATGCCATTAATATTCTACTTTTCTTCTCAAGAGCTCAGGGTGCTTTGCACAGGATCCATATGTCAGACCTATTTAGCTTCAGAAGTAGAAAGTATGTATTTGTATCAGTTGCTCAAACCATACCAAGTGCTTGGAAAGGGAGTAAGATATGATAAAGGAGATAATTAAAAAAAACTATTCAAATGGAGTAAAGCCTAATAAAAGATAGATGCAGCTAGGGCTGCAGAGAATATTCACCATTTCCGATTTTCTGATCAAAACTAATTTTGGCAGTGTGGAACATTTCTCCCAAATCCTACTTACATTGTTTAGATATAAAGTTTCCATTTTTAAAAAAATTCTGTGCAGTTCCATTATTTCCTCTGGTGGTGACTACTTCAGCACCAATTGTCCAGCTTCCTGAATTAGTCACCTGTGTGATCTCAGCCAATCCAAAATCACATAATGAATGTTATGAAATGCTTGTTACATTAGGCTATGAGACATATGTAATAAGCATTTCATACATTAGGTTATGTGACATATCTCCTGCCAACCTAGCAGTTTGAAAGCACGTCAAAGTGCAAGTAGATAAATAGAAACCGCTCCAGCAGGAAGGTTAACGGCGTTTCCATGCGCTGCTCTGGTTTGCCAGAAGCGGCTTAGTCATGCTGGCCACATGACCCAGAAGCTGTACGCCGGCTCCCTCGGCCAATAAAGCGAGATGAGCGCCGCAACCCCAGAGTCATCCGCAACTGGACCTAATGGTCAGGGGTCCCTTTACCTTTATGTGACATATAGTTTAGGAAGCTTAGGCAATGGAAAAGGAGGTAACATGGGCAGTTGCGGTTCCGGTGTTTGGTGAGAAATGGAGAAGAGACTCTGTAGAAGAGCTAAACTGCAGGACAGTTTTGCATAGGAAGGGAGTCCTTTGTTCTCTTTGCTTTTTAACTGTAGAGGCTCAGTTAGGCTGGCTAAAAATCAAGAATTCCAATAACTTTAAAAGGCACTTGTTTGTTTGTTTTGAGTTAAAATATGTGCTCCTCTGGACAGACACATGCTTGATCATAATTATTGTCCGGTGTATACCCAAGACACTCATCCCAAAGACCTAGATGTCATTCCAGAAATTGAGGGAGGCAATGTTTCTGCTAAGGACAGCAGCAATGTCCACTTTCCTGCTAAAACCAAGGAAGTGAAATAATAAGCAAATGTGACAACAAGTCAGCTGAGGAGAAAGCAGGCAACTCTCTGATGAAAAGCTCAACCTGTACCATGAGCCAGGCCTCTCAGAAACAATTTGTCTCGACAAACTAGAAAGAACAATGAGACAGTTTTTTCTTGGACGTGAGGAAAGTCTACCAAATTCCATATCCCCTATGTGCTCTCAGCTGATCTGCAGTGTCAAAATGAATAGCAAAAGAAGAGAAAGGAGGGAGCTTGATTCTTAGATAAAGGAGACCTTGGAGAATTTGAATTTGACCTAGATGGAGAGTGGAAGGAAGGGCAGTTTGTAAGACAGAGTGGAAATGGGTTAAAGGCAGTGCTATTTTTCTAGAAAAAAAGGTGCCAGAACTCATCACAAACGCCTCCCTCGTTCTCTTAGAATGGGAATGGCACCTACCTTAGAGGTGTCAGAACCCACCTGAGAGGTGCTGGAACTGAGTTCTGGTGAGTTCCACCTGAACAAAAGCTCTGGTTAAAATAATCTCCCCCCCAAAAAAAACTTTCCGACTTTTGGGAACCCTTTATAACATTGACTGTGTTATTTTGAGGAACTCCTACACAGGAACACAGGAAGGTGTCTCATGGTGAGTCCATCTAGCATAGTATTGTCTCCACTGACTGGTAGTGGCTCTCCAGGGTTTCAGATGCAATGTTTTCAGAAGAAGAAAAACATAATATGCAGGTACTCTTCCAGGATGCTAAATGGCTACTGGCTCAACCAGCTTTTTTCCAGAGGTCTTTGTCAACGAAAGCACCCTTAAGTGCAAGTAGATAAATAGGTACCACTTTATAGCGGGAAGGTAAACGGCGTTTCCGTGTGCTGCTCTGGTGCCAGTTCACCAGAGCAGCTTCGTCACGCTGGCCACGTGACCCGGAAGTGTCTGTGGACAGTGCTGGCTCCCAGCCTCTAGAGTGAGATAAGCGCACAACCCTAGAGTCTGTCAAGACTGGCCCGTACGGGCAGGGGTACCTTTACCTTTACCTTTGTCAACGTTACCCATCAATAATAATATGTGGTTTACTGTTACTATTTATTCTGAGCCACAGAAACATAATGTATCATGTCCCCCAATAGCTCCCATCCCAAAGAGCTGAAGGTATCACATTGAAATGTGCAAGACAGAATGCTCTCCTGGATTTTGGTATGCTTGTGTTTAATAGATATTTGGCCTTAGAATTTTAACCGAATAAATCTGAAAATCATATTCAGCTGTGTTTCCTTGCCTTTCAATAAAGGTAATTGGCCTTGTATCTCATTTTTGTATATTAATGGGTATACAGTGGTACCTCTGGTTAAGTACTTAATTTGTTCCGGAGGTCCGTTCTTAACCTGAAACTATTCTTAACCTGAAGCACCACTTTAGCTAATGGGGCCTCCTGCTGCTGCCATGCCGCCGGAGCACGATTTCTGTTCTCATCTTGAAGCAAAGTTCTTCACCTGAAGCACTATTTCTGGGTTAGTGGAGTCTGTAACCTGCAGCGTATGTAACCTGAAGCGTATGTAACCCAAGGTACCACTGTATACCGATAAGACTATTGTGAGGTCTGTCAACTGGATCCATACCTTGATTGATTGATTGATTGATTGATAACGTAAAATAAAGTGGGGTATCTGCTCCTGTGGTTTTCCATCTTTTGGAGAATTCCCCTGCTCATGGGATCATGGACTTACATCCTCAAAGTCTGGCCCAATGGCACCACTGACTCACAGAATACTTATCATTGCTTTAGTTATCCTATCAATGGATTCAGTAACCTGTATATTTCCAAGCTAAGTTAAAGGTGCTCCTTTTAAGAAGAAGGGTTGTAGGTCAGTGGCAGAGCAGCTTGTGGCAGAAGGCAGGAGGTTCAATTCCTGGGAGCTCCAGGTAGGATGGGAGAAATCTATGAAACCCCAGAGAGCTGCTGATAGCAGTGTAGACAATACAGAGCTAGACAGATGAATGGCTTGGCTTTGTACAAGGCGACTTCATATGTTCCTAACCTACAAAGCCATGCATCTGTTGCAGTCAGGGGAGACCTTCTCCCATTTATGTCCTTTGCCCCATGTTGCTTTGGGTACCAACTGCATTTGAGGTAGACCAGTCTACTGGAAACCAACCTTTTTTCCGCACCTGCACTCAGTAATTGCCTGCCGAGAGAAGTTTGCCAGGCCCCTTTCACTGTGCTGTGTAAGAAAAACTGTAAAGACGTTCTTGGTTCACGAGGGTTTTCTGAGACCCAGGATTGTCTGTTGTTTTAATGGACTGCAGTTAAATGGGTAATATTATTTTTTTTTTTTGCATTTTTCCTTATGAACTGTTTTATGATGTGTTCTATTGTTTTATCGTGAGCTGCTTTGAAGGCCGTTGTAATAAAAAAAAGCAGCCTATTAACTTCAATATAAATAATAAGTAATAAAAACCCCAAACAAAGGAGTATATTGTCAATAGCAAGAATACTACAGATACCAAAATTGTATGCAATTTGAACAATATATAATACACTGTGTGCCAACTGCATAGCAATAGAAGGGTGTTGTAATAGAATTATGATACATTAGCCTTTGATAGCTCAGTGGTATAGTGTTTCCTTTGCCTGAAGAAGGTCCTAGGTTCAATCTCTTGCATCTACTGGTAGGGCTGGTAGAGAATCTGGGGATCTGCTTCCAGTCAGATGAGCCAATGGTCTGTATAAGACAGATTCCTACATTCCCTCCCTGCCTATACATCCCATACTCAGAAGCAACTCTCATCTTGTTCTGCCTTAGCCTGCAATCGCACGCACACTTAGCTGGAAGTAAGCCCAGACTGAAACTAAAGGGGAATGTGCTACTATTGCAGCGTAAGGTTTCTTTTTGCTGTTTGGTGGTACCAGAAGAACAGCTTCCTATATGTTAAGGGCTTTCCACACTTTGTAAAAAATACTTGATGCTGCCAATAAAGCAGAGCACCCATATCCCAAAGTGCCACATGACACCTATTGTCAGGGAACTGCCATCGGAGCCAAGAGTGGAGGTAAGGCTCCCCAACGATGCGGGAGAAGGGACCAGCAGAGGGAGAGAGAACACTTCCTTTGGGGAAGGAAATCAGAATGACACCTGGGAGGAAGGGGAGCAGGGAAGGACCTCGGAGAGAGAGCTCCTGGACTCTTCCACCAGCGGGGAGGGTCCAGGACCTCCGCTGGCCACGCCCACTCTGCGCAGAAGACTTCCGCGCAGGGAGTCTAGGCGGAGACTTGGTGTCAAGGAGTTTTTATGTTGGAAGAAGTTCAGGAAACGCCCACTGACGGATTCTGCCAGCAACTGACACAGCCACGGAGAAAGGGCTGTTCAGCCAGGGAAAGGTTTAGCCAGGGAACGTTGCCTAGAGCATCAGTACCCTCTACGCACAAGCAACCCCAATTCCCTTTACACCTATAGAATCTGAGCAACTGCTCTCAATGAGATCTTTGGGTTTTGGAGTGATGGCGATACTATTATTTATTAAATTTGTTAGTCACTTTATCTTGTCCAAGGCAACCCAAAGCAACTTGCTGTTTTGCTCTTTGCGGAAAGTGCTGCAGCTCTAAGGTCCTGCTCTTGGGCTTCCCGTGGCCATCATCTAGTTGTAAAGTTGCCACCAAAAATGACTGTCCACCATTATTATTATTATTATTATTATTATTATTATTATTATTATTATTATTATTATTATTATTATTATTACCCTGCCCATCTGGCTGGGTTTCCCCAGCCACTCTGGGCGGTTCCCAACCGAATATTAAAAACACAATACAGCATTAAACATTAAAAACTTCCCTAAGGTTGCTCTAGGGACACGGGTGGTGCTGTGGGTTAAACCACAGAGCCTAGGACTTGCCGATCAGAAGGTCAGAGGTTCGAATCCCCATGACGGGGTGAGCTCCCGTTGCTCGGTCCCTGCTCCTGCCGGCCTAGCAGTTCAAAAGCACGTCAAAGTGCAAGTAGATGAATAGGTACCGCTCTGGCAGGAAGGTAAACGGCGTTTCCGTGCACTGCTCTGGTTCGCCAGAAGTGGCTTAGTCATGCTGGCCACATGACCCGGAAGCTGTATGCCAGCTCCCTCGGCCAATAAAGCGAGATGAGCACCGCAACCCCAGAGTCAGCCACGACTGGACCTAATGGTCAGGGGTCCCTCTACCTTTACCTTTAAGGTTGCTCTCAGTTGATCTTAAAGCCATTAGCAGCAGCAGCAGAAACTATAACAATAATACAG
Organism: Podarcis bocagei; assembly: GCF_964188305.1. Taxonomy (NCBI): domain Eukaryota; kingdom Metazoa; phylum Chordata; class Lepidosauria; order Squamata; family Lacertidae; genus Podarcis; species Podarcis bocagei. Next base: position 52,039,085 of record NC_138136.1, on the reverse strand, counting down.
TCATACTCTGGTTGTCAAATGGAATCTGTTCCGGAAGTCCGTTTGACTTCCAAAATGTTTGGAAACCAAGGCTCAGATTCTGATTGGCTGATTGGCCCTGGAAACAATACCAGCAGAAGAAACAGATGTTCAGCTTCCAAAATACATTCACAAACTGGGACACTTCCAGGTTTTTGGCATTTGGGAGCCAAAATGTCTGAGTACCAAGGCGTTTGACAACCAAGGTACAACTGTATAAGTATTTTTCCCTACAATGTCCTACTAAGGGGAAGGTTTGCTCCGCTTTCTAAGCACTGAGCTGTAATTTGGGTAAGCTTGACCCACGTTGCTGCAGATTGTGTCAAGCATGTAGGAGAACAAAGCTTGTATGTGTCCAGATGGGCAGCCAAGCAGGTAGCAAGAACAGATAGGCACAACGTTAAGTTCAATGGAAAGTTGCCTGCAGACTCTCTGTGCTAACTAGTCATTATTTACACACTCCACCATCGATGATGTGAGAGCCTGGGCAGGGGGAGGCTTTGAAAAAAAATCTCCATTTTCAAACAGAGCTTTAATTATTTGCAAAAAGCTTCAATTGTTTAAGAGATAATGTCATGGATTGGTCCTCACAGTGTGTCGTGCAACTGTCCAGAACCCCCCACAGTATAATAAATAGGCTCCTGATGCTGCAATTGATTGATGTTTGGCATAAAATCTATTCCTCTGAGCCTGCGTATTCCTTCTGTTCACTACGTTCAAACAAATAATCTTGGTTTGGATTTTGTTTTAAAAAAATAAAAGAACGATGCAATTTGGGAAGAGTTGTTAAATATCTGGAACTCAGTTCTCATCTCCCAACACCCTTCTTTTCATATTTGGAAGTAGTATCAATATGTTACCTTGATAAATAAATGAAAAAGAGATCACAGGGATTTGTTTGCCATATTCCCCCAAGCTACCTGAAAACTTTATTCTTTATACTGATAGTCAAATCAGGTAGTTCCTTGATGCTAATGTCCCAACATTTTCCTACCACATATATCCAAGGAGATCCCTGGGTTATGAAGGCACCCTAAAGACGTTAAAGCAAAGATTATGGGATAATACACACAGTGACTTGTGATCTCGATCACACGCAGTCTGTAGTCTGCTGGCAGTAGGAGTACAATATAGGCATGTCTTTAACTTAAAACCTTACATTAAAAACCTGACAGTACCAAATTATCGAAGGTTATTCACCAAAGCCAGACTGAACATCTTTCCTTCTGCAGTGTTGGATGGCAGGTTGAGAGGAGTTCCCTACCAGGACAGACTTTGCTCATGTGCTCAAGACATCGATTCTATAAAACATATTTTGCTGCACTGTGCACTGAGCAAGCCAGGGCTGAACTGATATTACCTTTGCTGGTACCTTTCCCGGGAAAATCAGAAGCTCACTATGTTAGGTTCCTATTGGAAGACCGGACAAACGCTAGAACATTAGCAGTGGCAAAGTTTTTATTGGTGGTTGCAAGAACCAATGATCCCTATCTTTAAGTCTGAACAAAATGCTTGTTTAACCTGGAGGAAGGCTGTCTGAATTGTGCATTGCTTTGTAATGATTTGTTGGGTCTCTGGACCGTAATAAAGATTGATTGATTTAACCAGGGATGGAAAATGCAGTGCCCTCTAAGATATTGTGGGACTCCAACTCCCATCAGCCCCAACCAACATGACTAATGGTCAGGGATTATGGGAGTTGTTGTCCAAATGTCATCCGGTAGGCCACAGGTTTCTCATCCCTGCCCTCACCTCTTGCTCCACTATGATCAAAAAGCGGCTTGGTTCTCAGTTGCTCCCATTTTGGGGCAACTTGTTCCTATCTAAAGCATGGAGACCAAGATGAAACCAGGTGATGCCAAAGGAAGAGTGAGTGGAACATAGGAAGCTGTCTTATACTGAACCAAACCATTGGTCTATTTTGCTCACTGCTGTCTATACTGACTGGTAGCAGCTCTCCAGGGTTTCAGGCAGGAGTCTCTCCAAGACTTACCTGGAGATGCTGAGGATTGAACTTGGGACCTTCTCCCTGCAAATCATGTGCTCTACCACTAAGCTATGGCCCTTCCCTAAAGTGGATGAGCTGGAAAGTTAGAAGCTTAGAACCAGAGCTGGTTGTAGCTGCTGTTGGAACTGCCAGCTGCTACTATCAGATGGAGGCTTCTCAGCAAAATAAATCTCATTTATAGACACACCCTCCATCGTTCTACCCGGACACTGAGGTCCAGCACCGAGGGCCTTCTGGCGGTTCCCTCACTGCGAGAAGCCAAGTTACAGGGAACCAGGCATAGGGCCTTCTCGGTAGTGGCGCCCTCCCTGTGGAACGCCCTCCCACCAGATGTCAAAGAGAACAACAACTACCAGACTTTTAGAAGACATCTGAAGGCAGCCCTGTTTAGGGAAGCTTTTAATGTTTGATGTATCACAGTATTTTAATATTCTTTTGGAAGCCGCCCAGAGTGGCTGGGGAAACCCAGCCAGATGGGCGGGATATAAATAATAAATTATGATGATGATGATGATGATGATGACGAAAAGGTGCGATTCACCCTCTCTTGCCTATACACCTGTTATTCTGATTCTCAGCATGCAGCTCCTTGATTCTACGGTTGAAACTTTTTCCGGTCCAGGAATAAATTTAGCAAACGTGAAGTATTCAGGTTCATGTTTAGTCCCTTTGAGAACTTCTTTATTTGTAACAGCTGAGTTGCTTTAATTCACTTCATCTTTGTTCTGTTACTTGGTTTCATTTCATTATTATTTGCTTTGGTTTGCTTCATTTTCCCTTCAAATGAAATAAACCAAAATGAAATAATCTAGCCTAGCAAAGCAGGGGGCTTCACAAATAAACTGCCCACCCAATCAATTATCAACTGCTGCAGCAATCAGCTAATCACCAGTTGCAGATACCCATGCCAAGCTGTGAAAATTTTCCTTCGATGGTTTGAGTTGACCTCCACCGATACACAATTTTCTGGTTTGTTTTGGCCTTTCCATTTGAGTCAACATGTAGGTCCTCACAAATGAAAGTGGCAAAACATCAGCAGAAGCTATATACAGTTATGCTCTTTGGAGTAATCAAGGTTCTCAGGGTACAATATATTATACTGGTTTTATTGCAGGACTAGGTTGTGAGTTGAGACATTCTATTTCATCTCTCACACTCTAGCAGTGTTACACTAGACATGACCATGACAAAAAACCCAAACTAGCTGATCACATCAGGTCACTGAATATTTCTCTAACTCCTTTAGTGGGGTGGGGGTGGGGAATTAAATGGTCCCAGCAATGATTCATCACCACTCAGAAATTGTTTTGTTTTGACTTTGACCTTGGAATGTTACTCTATTTGTCCTAGACAATATTTGAGTTTGATAAAGGAGTACTGGAACTCTGGATTTTTGGATTAATAAAACTTGGATCTTCACAATCTGACCCAAAGCTGAGCAGGGTAACACTCACTCAACTTTGGGAGGAGGGGGGATCCTCCGGACGAGTGAGTGTCTGCAATTAACTGGAGGACGTATGTTGAGAGAAAGAAATGAGATTGGTGAAGACCAGTGAGCAAGGAAATTCTGACATTAATTTGGATTTATAATTATTTTGGATTAAAAAGATTAAAAAGAAAAGAAAAGAACAAAACTACGTGTGGCAGGAATTAGCTGGATTCAACAAAAGGTTGAATTTGACAGAAATGTAAAGAAAAGGTATGTTTTTCATATGTGGTGGAATTGTAAGTAATTAAAAACTATTGGGAAATGATTTATAATGAACTGAAAAGGATGTTTGAGATAACTTTTGTAGAAAGACCAGAAGCTTTTTTGCTAGGCAAAAAAAAGAATTGCCAAAAGATAAGAAGAAACTATTTATGTATGCCACAACAGCGGCTAGGATTTTGCTAGCACAAAGATGGAAAAATGATGAAATAACAAAAAAAGAACAATGGCAAGAAAAATTGATGGAATATGCTGAAATGGCGATGCTAACTGTAAGACTTAAAGACAAGGACAATAGAGACTTTAAAAAAGACTGGGAACCTTTTATTTTGTATTTACAGAAACAATGTAAGGAAATGGACTCACTTGTAGGGTTTGACTAAACACAATCAACAAAACAAATATAGAAAATATAAAGATGAGGTTAAAATGATAAGAATATAATAATGTTTAATTTAAAGATTATTACATTTAGGTAACAAGCAGGACAAGTTAATATATTATAAACCAGAAGGGGAAGTTGGGGGGCGGGGATTGGGAATCTATTTTGTGATTATATCACAAGATGTGATTTTGTTAAAAATGTAAAATCCAATAAAAATTATTAACAAAAAGAAAGAAAGAAATTGTTTTGTGGGTTACTTTGCGATAATGCTCTGCTGGATAGCTTTGTAGGAATGCAGTGTGGTGGGAAAGAATAATTTATTTACTGGTATCACCACTGATTAGGCTCTGAAATGACTTATAGCCTGGCATTTGATAAGTCTTCTTCTACTGCTGCTGTAGCCATAACTGCAGATATCTCAACATCTCCATTACTCCCATAAACCAAGGAGCTTATCGGACTAAAATGTAGAGGGTGCTTATGAGACATCCTGCTGGCTCTGTGGAATCTCATGGTGTGGTGTAGTGGTTAAGAGCGGTAGTCACGTAATCTGGGAAACCGGGTTCGTGTCTCCGCTCCTCCACATGCAGCTGCTGGGTGACCTTGGGCCAGTCACACTTCTGTGAAGTCTCTCAGCCCCACTCACCTCACAGAGTGTTTGTTGTGGGGGAGGAAGGGAAAGGAGAATGTTAGCCGCTTTGAGACTCCTGAAGGGGAGTGAAAGGCGGGATATCAAATCCAAACTCTTCTTCTTCTTCTTCTTCCAGAGATTGGTCTAGGGGCATCAACAGAGGAACCAGTCATATCAGCAATGAATTCTCCTGAGCCATCACCATCACCACCATCATCAATAATATTGATATGCAGCGTAATATGCAAAATACCTAAGCAGTTTACAGAAATGCAGGGAGATCATTAGAGAAAGACAAGTGTATATGCATCATTTAGAACCCGGAATACAAAGAAATACGTTGGTAAAAAAAGAAAAGCCATCAATAAAACATTCAGTCAAATATCAACAAACAATAAAACAGAACAGCGTGGTGACTAATGAGCCTCCTTAAATTGTTGGGTCTTTAGGAGTTGTTTAAAGCAGCAGACCCATTTTCACCAGTTTCCAACAACATCCGTGGTATCTTGGGGGCTTCTAGAAGGCAATATGGGACGCTGGTGGCACTGTGGCTTAAACCACTGTTCCGCTTGGACTTGCCCATCAGAAGGTCGGCGGTTCGAGGACCCCCGACAGGGTGAGCTCCCGTTGTTTGGTCCCAGCTCCTGCCAACATAGCAGTTCGAAAGCACGCCCAAAAGTGCAAGTAGATAAATAGGTACTGCTCCGGCGGGAAGGTAAACGGCGTTTCCATGCACTGCTCTGGCTTCCCCAGAAGCTGCTTAGTCATGCTGGCCACATGACCCGGAAAAACTGTCTGTGGAGCGGACAAACACCGGCTCCCTTGGCCTGTGAAGCGAGATGAGTGCCACAACCCCAGAGTCATTCGCGACTGGACTTAACTGTCAGGGGTCCCTTTACCTTTTAGCAGGCAATATTGGATTGATCTTCCCATATCCATGTATCCAAATGTTATGCATTCATTGCAGCAACATTATAGTATGCTAACCCTTCTATAGAGTGTTTGGCAAATTCAAGTATGTGTGCGCTTGTGGAGAAAGAGAGAGAAGCTAGATGAAAACATACAAAGTATAAAACGAAACAATATCATCAATTAAGAAAACAAATACTATTATCTGCATGAAGCCATCATGCTTTATCATATTTCTTAAAGCCCATTAAAAAAGACAACACGCTCAAGAAAACGGATAAATATACATTGTTTACTGCAAATAGAATACCTATTGACATTTGTGATTTTTCTTTCTTTTCAGAAACAATTATGGCTGATACTTGAAAAAAAATATATGTACCAAGCAACTCATCAAATTGATTCTCAGATGGCAGTTAGACACACATATAGCAGCAAGAGAAATTAAGAGAGTGGCACAAGGTCATGCAAAACAATTATTCAAAACAAATTAATTCAAAACAAATATAATTCTTGTAGCTTGGTTCTTACATAGATTAGAATCACCACTCTTCGCTTAAATGGGAGTTCTCAAGAGCACTTAACATGAATTACAGAGCCCTTAATATGATTTGCAGCCCTTTCATTCACACATAGTCTTGGTAGCTACAAAGGGTATAGTAAACTCTAACACTTGTTTTCACATTGCCTCTTTTCAACGTGGGGCAAAGTTCTGCTGTTATGCCAAATAATGGATTTTATTGGTTCCTTCTCTGAGAAGAATCTCTGGCAGGGTATACACGGCCCACTACCACTATTTTTTGGTCACAATATGTTGTTAATAATATTAATAATCATGCGACTCCTAATTGTAAGATTTGATTTGTTCTGGGGTTGTTTTTATTGTGGGGGAGGGGTTTACAGAACAAGTCATGCTAGACCACACTAGTCTGTTTCTTTGAAAAAAGCAACAAACATAGTAGACAAGGGGAAGGCATTAGATATAATATACCTTCAAATTTCAGCAAAGTTCTCCAGAACATCTTGAGGGAAAAGCTCAATACATATGAACCAGAAAAAGTACTTCAACTACTTAAACATGGGTTGAAAAATTGCTTGCAAAGGGTAGTAATAAATGAAATGATAACAATAGGTAGCTTGCAACCTGGTCTTAAGTATGTTTACTCGAAAGCAAGTCCCTCTGATTTAAATCTGAATAGGTGTGCACAGGTGAAGAGCTGTGGCTCAGCGGTAGAGCATTGTTCTGCATGCAGAAGACCCCAGATTCAGTCCTCAGCATCTCTAGGTAGGGCTGGGAAAGACTGCTGGCTGAAATCCTACCAGCTAGTGTCAACAATATTGAGCAAGAAGAACCAATAGTCTGACTTGGTATAACTTCAGATGCAAACTGGGAAAGATCTCTACTTGTTGGAACAAGAATGTCTTCCGGAGGCACCAATAAGACCACAGAGAGGCCACCTGTCTAATACCCTTAATTCCAAAGGGTAGGTACCACAACACTAAAGATTCAGTTCCTGCATTGTGTGGAAAGACCTCCTGATAAGATGGTTATCTGCAGGAGGCCCTCACCTACAGAGCGCAGTGTTCAATCAGATATATAAGGGGTGAGATGATTTAATAAATAAATAAATTGTACTTAACAAGTAGCAGATCTGAATCATCCCCACAGATACAAAACATCAAATTGATCAAAGCATCTGTAGAATAGTCAGGGACCCTGACAATTAATTTATTTATGTGTGACCATTTTTGACTAATCCTGATTCCTGACACCTTCCTATGTCAGCATCGCTTTATAGTTAGATCTCTCAATACAAAACCTTTTTTTTTTTGGCTTGCTGAAGAAGGATTTGCAATTTAATATTTTTTTAAAGCAACCCTGGTGATGAAAATCTCATTTGTCAGAACTATGATGAAAACTAGTAACAGTGTGAGGCTGCATTTTGATTGAAAGCGCTATTGTTTTTATCAAACGTTTTTTATAAACAATAGTATCTGAGCAGGATTTGGGGGTACCTGGAGAGTCCTCCGCACAATGCCACTAGTTAGGTTGCTTTGTTCCGTGCTTTGCTGTGTGGAGATAAGCTGTGGACAATTTCCATTACCTCGGCGGGAGGTCTTACTTGCTGGTGTGACTAGAGAGGTGGAAGAAAAAAAATCACCTATGCACAAATGCACATTTATCAAGCACGGAGAGGGAAAAGAATATTAAACATCAGTGCAGTGAAGGTAGAACAGGTTGTGTCATGCTGTCAGAGTGTAGAGCTATGAATTTTCTGTGAATTTTGTGGCTTTAGTGTAAGGCTTGGTTCCTGGAAATGATCAAGGTGGAAGACATGTTGTTCATACCAGCACATCTCAAAAAGGATATTGTAAAGCTGGGAAAGGTTCAGAAAAGGGCATCCAAAATGGTCAAGGGGGTGAAGTGACTCTCCTGTGATGAAAAGTCACAGCATTTGGGACCTTTGAGTTTAGAGGAAAGCTGAGTAAGAGGGGACATGGTAGAAGTTTATAGAATTATGCATGGCATAGGGAAAAGGTTTTCCTCCTCTCTCATAATGCTAGGACTCGTGGACATCCTGTAAAAGGGTAAAAGAGTATTGGGAAATAATTCATAACGAACTGAAAAAAAAAGTTAAAAAGTACTTTTCCCAAAAAAACACCAGAGTCTTTTTTGTTAATTCAGAAATAATTCAGACGGAAATTCCCAGGTGTCAAAAAAGGTTAATTATGTATGCCACTACTGCTGCCCGTGTTTTGTTAGCCCAAAAATGGAAAATGAGTGAGGTCCCAACTAAAGAAGAATGGCAACTTAAACTGATGGAATACGTGCAGCTGGGAGACTTAACTTATAGAATAAGAGAACAATAAGAACATACCTTTAAAGAAGATTGGAAGATGTTTATTGACTATATGGGGGGAAATTGTGTACACTTGAAAACGTTGGCAGCATTAAGATAAATCCAACAGTGTACATAAGTTTTGATGGATGTAATAATGGAATGCTGAATGGTTTAGTTTATGTAAAATATGCAGGGATTTATGGCATGCAAAGTGAACCATGGAAAGAGAAGAAGGGAAGTCATTGATATTTTTAGGTTGGTTAAATGAATATTCTAAAATGTAAAACAGAATATATATATATATATATATATATATACACACACACACACACACACACACACACACACACACACACATACTCGTGGACATCCAATGAAGCAGAATGTTGGGAGATGCATGTCAGAGAAAATACTTATTCTGGAAGAACATAGTTAAACTATGGAACTCACCGCCACAGGAAGCAGTGATGGCCACCAATGTGGATGGCTTTGAAAGAGAATTGGGCAAATCCATGGATAGCGTAAGGCTATCAGTGGCTACTAGCCATGATAGCTGTGCTCTGCTTTGAAAGTCGTGGGCAGTATGCTTCTGAATACTGGTTGCTGGAAACCCTTGAAGGAAAGAGTGTTATTGTGTTCGGGTCCTGCTTGTGGGCTCCCCGCAGGCATCCAGGTGGCCACTGTAAGGACCAGATTAGATGGTCCATTGGCTTGATCCAACAGGGTATGCTTGTGTTCTTATCTGATGGAGTGCAGTTTTATAGTAGTTTGTGGGCCTGAGCCACAACCAGTTGAATGGTGTCTGTGTTAGAATTCCTGCTCCATGATTGCAGTCATGGGATCGTTGTCTTTCACATGACAGTATATGTTTTGACTCCACAGAGTGGGAAGTGACGGAGACAGGATGTTTGTGTTACTGTGTTCCGTGAAATGGGACTATTGTCCTTTGTCTTTTTCTCTTTGCTGTCTGATGCTAGAGAGAGAGGGAGCCATGTTGCAGTGCTCCGTGTGTGTTTATATGTAGATAAAGTAGATTAGCCAAAATGCTGAGTTGCTGAGGTCTGTTACGCAAGTTGCGCAAACTCTGCGGATCCCTAAGTGTGTCGGTGTCTGTTGGCATCGGTCACTGTGATGTTCGGGCTGAAGAAAGCTTTTGAATCTCCCAAACGAACAACCAGGAGGGAGGGAACATGCCAGTTGGGCATGTGTCTCTGCCAGGGTCCTACTCAAGTGTAGGGCTGAGCTCCTGACAGTCTATACTGTAATACAGGTTAGAGTCAGACGATCTGTTCTTTCAACAGACACAGTTGCTGCTGCTGTTCTTCTTATTGAATACACCCCGCTCTTAGACAAATCATATTGTTGTTTGTTCCCATCTTTTCATTACCACCTAAATGAAGGGCCATAGGTTAGAGGAACAGCCTTGGCTCAGTGCTGAGAGCATGCATTCCACACGGAAGGCCTCAGGTTCAGTTTCTGGCAATTCCAGGTACTGCAGGGAATTTGTGTCCCCTGTCTGGATCCCAGGAGAGGAACTGTCAATCATTATACAAAATTCTGAGGTAGATGGATCAATGGTGTGACCTTGTCTAAGGCAGCTTACTATGTTCCACCATAAAATGTAGAGTCAACAAAATAAATTCTCTCTGGAATGAGCAGTTGCCACCATGAGTGCTTTATAATGAGTATGAAATAGGAGCACATTTGGCCTTGTGCAAAACAAAATGGTTCCTTGTTCCTTTTTCCCATTGTAAGATGTTGGGGGGAAACAGCAGTATAAAAACAACAACAACCACCCTGTTATATATTTATTACTGTATATTTATTCAGCTACCGCTGGAACACATAGCCTGAGAAAAGGAAATCTCTTGTTTAGACTTAACTGTGAGTGTAGCAGCCAGAAGTCTCTGGAAACACACATCTAGATGTATAATAAGGAAGCATTCATAATATCCTTGTAATATTAATTAATGTGAAAAAACCCCAGGTAAATGTTTTATGAAAGAGCTATTGTACGCTTGGGTTTACAATAAACAGTTAAGGCTATTAAAGTCGAGCTGATGCAAGTGGAGCGTTCGCTTAGATTTGCCAAGATGAAATGTTGTAAATAATTCAAAGGCTGTAATTTGATTCTAGATTTTTCTAGGCTATGTGGCATATGGCCCTTCTGTGTTTTGTTTTGTTTTTTTGTTTCGTTTAGCTGTGCTGCCTTGGTTATGTAACTGTTTGCGCTCCCCCTCCCCCAACCCCACACGCCTGTAATTAAACTTCAAAGTCAACCAAGAATTAAGCTCGGATGAAGAGGGTGGAATGGAAACGAGTCAGGATGGACAAGGTAGTGTTGTATCACACCTTCTGCAATGAATCACTGGGTGTTAGGAAAAGGAGTCAATGGAAGGCCGCCCATCTTTTGCGCCATAAGAACACTCAATCAGGAAAGAGATGAATGTCTACTCGGAGTGGAGCAGCTGAATGTTGATGTTCAGAGGTAAAAGACATGAAGAGGTGGTGCTGTCGACAAGCATAGGATTGCAGGATACAGGAAGAGCCGGAAATGTTTCCAAAGAAAGTCTTCGTGATGGAATTATCTTCTGATTTCTACAGCAGCTTGTCTTGTAGGCAGAAGCTCCCAGGTTGAAGCTTTGGCCTCTCCAGGTAGGTCTGGATGGAGATAAAGGTAAAGATAAAGGGGACCCTGACCATTAGGTCCATTTGTGGCCGACTCTGGGGTTGCGACGCTCATCTCGCTTTATTGGCCGAGGGAGCCGGCGTACAGCTTCCGGGTCATGTGGCCAGCATGACTAAGCCGCTTCTGGTGAACCAGAGCAGCGCACGGAAACGCCGTTTACCTTCCCGCCAGAGGGGTACCTATTTATCTACTTGCACTTTGACGTGCTTTCGAACTGCTAGGTTGGTAGGAGCTGGGACCGAGCAACGGGAGCTCACCCCGTCGCGGGGATTCGAACTGCCGACCTTCTGATTGGCAAGTCCTAGGCTCTGTGGTTTAAGCCACAGCACCACCCGTGTCCCCTGGATACACACAGACAAAACTTGCTAACTTGCTTCAGTGTACTTCATGGGAAATGCTTCATAAACAAAATAAACAAATGAAATAAACAAATCCGACTTCACAGGGTTGTCGTGAGGATGTAAGGAACGGGAGAACTCTTGCAGTCCACTCTGAGCTACCTGGAAGAACTAATGTAAAATAAGTGCATGATGAATCAGAGATATCTCTGAAACAGTTTAAAGTTTTGGCGTCTACCTTCTTCAGCAACACAGCTGGAATCTCAAATGAACGCTGTGAGCCAAGATTACAATTTTAAGAACAGGCAGGATGGAAGAATTCTGCCATGTGCAAGACAGGGGTTCCTTCTGCCTTTTTCTTGTAATTTAATGGCTAGATAGAAATGTCTTCAAGATTAGGTTTGTGGGTCTTCAGTGTACATATAAGTTTGACCTTGCAACTGCAAATCTCAAGGCTCCAGTTTCTAATATATTTTATATTAAATATTAAATATATTTTTAATAAATATTTTCAAGTTGTCCTTTTTGGGAAGAGTGAATTACCCCAAATACTAACTTGTTCATGCCCCCCACCCTTGTCATTTGCAGCCCTTGTTTATCCTATTTGTAGCTGCCTTGGCTCAATGTTTTCTGTCTGTTCTATTCTGCTGTGATGAGGAATCCCAAGTCGCTTGGGTCACAGAATGGACATGATAATGTCACAATGCTCCATTCAGTCAACCAAACCAAAGACATTGCTGCTGAATCTTCATGTATCAATTCTTATGTTTCCTTAACATGGGGGATCTACCAGCATGGTGGCAACTGGCTCAGGCATGCCAGCTAAGAATAAGAACCTTTCTGAGTGCATAGCTTGTTCAGGCAGCTTAAGGTAGACAGGAAATTCTATGATAGACATAGACACACTGCAAATGGAATGAGTAGATATTGTCAACCTAATAAAGCAGTTTATAAGGGATGGATATTTTCCCCAGGAAACTTTTGTCTAACTCAGGTGACCCTAATATATATATATACACACACACATATATAAATTTAATAGTAGGAAAGGATAATTTAGTAAGGTATGCAATTATAGTCTCCTTAGAGGAACAGGATTTTTGATATGCTAATCAAGCAATTAACCACTGTAAAGAGTTGATGACAATCAAAGCACAGCCAGCAGGTGGGGGTCATCAGCCAGAATAATGGTCCAGGAAATGGAGAAATACATTATTTTAAAAATGTGTGATACATGGTTCCTTACAGAGTATGGTCGAAGTGTGCAGAGTGCGCGGGTCACTGTTTCAGAGTCTGAGCTACCTCACATGGTGGTTGTGAGGATAAAGATTTTGACAAAGTTCTCCATTATATTCTTGTGGAGAAGCTGGTAGAACGTGGCCTGCACAAGGTAACCGTTATCTGGATTTGTTGCTGGTTGATTAACTGAACCCAAAGAATGCTCACTAATCATTCCTCATCATCCTGGAAAAAAGTGAGAAGTGGGGTGAGGCAGGGCTCTGTCCTGGGCCCATTGATGTTCAACGTCTTTCTAAATGACGTGGATGAAAGAATTGAGGGGATGCTCATTTGCAGATGACACCAAACTGGGAAGGGTAGCTAATGCTGCAGAAGACAGAACCAGTATTCAGAATGACCTTAACAGATTGGAGAACTGGGCACAAGCTAACAAAATGAATTTCAATAGGGACAAATGTAAGGTTCTGCACTTAGGCAGGAAGAACCAGCTGCACAAATACAGTGGTACCTCAGGTTAAGTATTAATTCATTCCAGAAGTCCGTTCTTAACCTGAAACTGTTCTTAATCTGAAGCACCACTTCAGCTAATGGGGCCTCCAGCTGCTGCCATGCCGCCAGACCACGATTTCTGTTCTCATCCTGAAGCAAAGTTCTTAGCCCGAGGTACTCTTTCTGGGTTAGTGGAGTCTGTAACCTGAAGCGTATGTAACCTGAGGTACCACTGTATAAGATGGGGGACACCTGGCTTACTAGTTCTACAGGTGAAAAGGATCTAGTGGTCTTAGTAGACCACAAGCTTCACATGAGTCAACAATGTGATGCAACAGTAAAAAAGAAAGAAAAGCTAATACTATTCTAGGCTGAATCAACAGAAGTATAGTGTCCCAATCAAGGGAAGTAATAGTTCTGCTCTATTCTGCCTTCATCAGACCACACCTGCTTAGTTCTGGGTGCCACAATTTAAGAAGGATATTGTTAAGCTGGAACGTGTGCAGAGGAGCGTGACAAAGATGATCAAAGGTCTGGAAGCCAAGCCTTATGAGAAACAGCTGAGGGAGTTGGCTATGTTTAGCCTGGAGAAGAGGATACTGAGAGGAGAGATGATAGCCGTCTTCAAAAAAGGCTGTCACATGGAAGATGGAGCAAGCTTGTTTTCTCCTGCTCTGGATGGTAGGACCGGAACTAATAGCTTCAAGTTACGGGAAAGGGGATTCCGATTCAACATCAATAAGAACTTTCTGACAAAGCTGCTTACAATGGAACAGTCTCCCTTGGAAGGAGGTGGGCATTCTTTCCTTGGAGGTTTTTAAGCAAAGGTTGGATGGCCACCTGCCATGGATGCTTTAGCTGAGATTCCTGCAATGAAAGGGGTTGGACTAGATGATCCTTGGGGTTCTTTGCAACTCTTTGTTGTTGTTTAGTCGTTTAGTTGTGTCCGACTCCTCGTGACCCCATGATCCAGAGCACGCCAGGCACTTCTGTCCTCCACTGCCTCCTGCAGTTAGGTCAAACTCATGCTGGTAGTTTCGAGAACACTATCCAACCATCTCATCCTCTGTCGTCCCTTTCTCCTTGTGCCCTCAATCTTTCCCAGCATCAGGGTCTTTTCCAGGGGGTCTTCTCTTCTCATGAAGTGGCCAAAGTCTTGGAGCCTCAGCTTCAACATCTGTCCTTCCAGTGAGAACTCAGGGCTGATTTCCTTAAGAATGGATACATTTGATCTTCTTGCAGTCCATGGGACTCTCAAGAGTCTCCTCCAACACCATAATTCAAAAGCATCAATTCTTCAGCGATCAGCCTTCTTTATGGTCCAGCTCTCACTTCCATACATCACTACTGGGAAAACCATAGCTTTTACTATACGGACCTTATTGCAACTCTACAATTCTATTATTCTGATTCTACATACCACACATACTAGTTGGAGGAAGGATTTAGGTTAGATTTAGATTTTAGACTAATGTCAAAAGAAAAAGTCCCAAAATACAATTATAAAATGATAGAAGCATTATTAAAAGGCAATTCAACAACATAATAGTTGGTGTCATCCAAATGCACAGAAAAGCAAAACAATTCATTTGCCAGGCATTGAAACAATGACACAGTTAGAGTATGACGGGCCTCTCTGGGGAGAGCATTCCATAAACATGGGACTACTATGACCCATTCTCTTGTTGCCACCTTCCAGATCTCCTTTGGATGTGGGGTAGAAATGACATCAATATATATACACAATATTTTCCCCATCCTGAAATGCAGGGCCAATGACCACATTGGCTTCAACATGGTTGCTACACCATGTCCTCCCAAGCCATACTCTGGCACCACAATGTGATTTGTCTGCAAGGCTGCCTTCTGAAAAAGTCAATAAAAGCAATTATTAAGAATTATTAATAGCC
Source organism: Podarcis bocagei (assembly GCF_964188305.1). Lineage (NCBI taxonomy): Eukaryota > Metazoa > Chordata > Lepidosauria > Squamata > Lacertidae > Podarcis > Podarcis bocagei. The sequence goes on along the minus strand of NC_138136.1, from coordinate 52,023,918 downwards.
CCATATAGTTTTTCACTTCCTAATGAAAGGACAGTCCTTGAATAACTATTCCCTTTCTATGCCATAACAAAATATTAAAGAAGTGAGAGGAAGTCAGCAGTAGTGCCTAACAATAAGGTACCCTAACTTTAATCACTCGCCAAAATCTGTTTCTTTGTTTCCCCACTACATTGACGTTGGCAGAATACTTCCTTTCCCTAGATAGGAACAAGTGCCTTGATACCACCAGATCACAGATTATTATGGTGTTGTTTGTTTGTTTTAGAAAATCTTGTTATTTATTTATTTGGAACATTTTTATCCCCCACTTCCCATATCAAATAAAAAATCAAGGTGGTGCATAACAACAATGAAAAAATAATCACATTAAAAAGAGGCATAAAACAGACATAAGTTTGTGTGTGTTTGCGTTTGTGTATTGCTAGGGAGATAGATACATACATAGATAGATGTTGTTGTTTAGTCGTGTCCGACTCTTTGTGACCACATGGACCAGAGCAAGCCAGGCACTTCTGTCTTCCACTGCCACCCGCAGTTTGGTCAAACTCATGCTGGTAGCTTCGAGAACACTATCCAACCATCTCGTCCTCTGTAGTCCCCTTCTCCTTGTGCCCTCCATCTTTCCCAACATCAGGGTCTTTTCCAGGGAGTCTTCTCTTCTCATGAGGTGGCCAAAGTATTGGAGCCTCAGCTTCAGGATCTGTCCTTCCAGTGAGAACTCAGGGCTGATTTCCTTAAGAATGGATCAGTTTGATCTTCTTGCAGTCCATGGGACTCTCAAGAGTCTCCTCCAGCACCATAATTCAAAAGCATCAATTCTTCGGCGATCAGCCTTTTTTATGGCCCAGCTCTCACTTCCATACATCACTACTGGGAAAACCATAGCTTTTACTATATGGACCTTCGTTGGCAAGGTGATGTCTCTACTTTTTAAGATGCTGTCTAAGTTTGTCATTGCTTTTCTCCCAAGGAGCAGGCATCTTTTAATTTCGTGGCTGCTGTCACCATCTGCAGTGATCATGGAGCCCAAGAAAGTAAAATCTCTCACTGCCTCCATTTCTTCCCCTTCTATTTGCCAGGAGGTGATGGGACCAGTGGCCATGATCTTTGTTTTTTTGATGTTGAGCTTCAGACATAGATAGCCAAACACAAAAATTAACAAGACCAAGGCCAGGAATAATAATAAAAATCAACTATCTTTCTGATGAAAAGGAGGCTGAAATACAGTAAAACGGTCTTTACATGACATTGGAACAACATCAAAGGAGGAGGGAGAGGCAGGTGGATCTTTTGGGGTAGACCAGCCTTGGCCAACCTGGTCCTCAGACAGTGCATAGTTACACTATGGAACTCTCTCCTTCAGGTGGCAACTAAGATGGCTAACAACATTTAAAAGATGTTTGTGAATACAAATTCATGGAGGGTAAGGCTATCAGCTACAATGGCTATGGTCTCCCCCAATGGCAGAAGCAGTAATCCTTCTGAATACTAATTGCTGGAAACCACAGGAGGGGAGAGTGTTCTTATTGTGGCCAATGGGCATGTGGTTGGCCACTGTGGGAAGAGGATGCTGGACTATTGGCCTGATCCAACATGCTCTTCTTATGTTCTAATGATGCCATCCAGATGTTTTGAAGGACAACTCTTATTAGTCCAATCTGTGCTGGCTGTGGGCTGATGGGAGCGGCCGTCTAAAACACCTGGAAGGTTGGCAAAAGCCGGGGTAGAGAGTTCCCTCGTCTAGGTGTTGCAGCAGAGAAGGTCCTATTCATGTGTCCCCACCAATAATGCCTCATAGGGTGGCTGATCTCACAAAAGGGCCTTCCAAGTTGGTGTCATTGACAAAGAGGAGCTGCCTTGCACTCAGTCTCAAACACTTGTGCAAAGGCACTATTGGTAGCCTTGTAAAACATCTGGGTCCTGTTTCCAGCAGATATTCATAGAATCATAGAATCATAGAATCATAGAATCATAGAGTTGGAAGAGACCACAAGGGCCATCGAGTCCAACCCCCTGCCAAGCAGGAAACACCATCAGAGCACTCCTGACATATGGTTGTCAAGCCTCTGCTTAAAGACCTCCAAAGTAGGAGACTCCACCACACTCCTTGGCAGCAAATTCCACTGTCGAACAGCTCTTACTGTCAGGAAGTTCTTCCTAAGGTTTAGGTGGAATCTTCTTTCTTGTAGTTTGGATCCATTGCTCCGTGTTCGCTTCTCTGGAGCAGCAGAAAACAACCTTTCTCCCTCCTCTATGTGACATCCTTTTATATATTTGAACATGGCTATCATATCACCCCTTAACCTCCTCTTCTCCAGGCTAAACATGCCCAGCTCCCTTAGCCGTTCCTCATAAGGCATCGTTTCCAGGCCTTTGACCATTTTGGTTGCCCTCCTCTGGACACGTTCCAGTTTGTCAGTGTCCTTCTTGAATTGTGGTGCCCAGAACTGGACACAGTACTCCAGGTGTGGTCTGACCAGAGCAGAATACAGTGGCACTATTACTTCCCTTGATCTAGATGCTATACTCCTATTGATGCAGCCCAGAATTGCATTGGCTTTTTTAGCTGCCGCGTCACACTGTTGGCTCATGTCAAGTTTGTGGTCAACCAAGACTCCTAGATCCTTTTCACATGTACTGCTCTCAAGCCAGGTGTCACCCATCTTGTATTTGTGCCTCTCATTTTTTTTGCCCAAGTGCAATACTTTACATTTCTCCCTGTTAAAATTCATTTTGTTTGTTTTTGCCCAGTTCTCTAATCTGTCAAGGTCGTTTTGAAGTGTGATCCTGTCCTCTGGGGTATTAGCCACCCCTCCCAGTTTGGTGTCATCTGCAAATTTGATCAGGATGCCCTTGAGTCCATCATCCAAGTCGTTGATAAAGATGTTAAAAACAGAGCATCACCACAGTTACTGCTGCTTTGGTTCTTGTCCTTTTGCAAGGTATTTAATTGCCACACAACCATGCTAAAAGGGGAAAGATCATAGATATGATAAGGGTTTCCATAAATTCCTGGCTTACATAAGATGTCATTGTATGTGGCATCACAGGTTTCTGCTTCTGAGTCCCAGGCCTCATTGCTGCTGTGCAAAGGATGTTACGAGTGATTTAACTGCCTAAATATCCCCATGGGGATATTTCTCCGCTAAGCTAAGTATCTTAGCTTCTTTTGACTTATCTAGTGAGTCAGCATTGGACTAGAAGGCAGGACCAATACATGTCTTTATCAGCATCTAAGGTTGGGGTGGGGATTTTTTCCCCACCATCACCTACTACCCCTCAAAAATTACATTTATTTTTAATTAAGTTTTAATTTTCACTTATTGCCAACTGCCCTGGAGGTCTGTTGTCAGGAAGATAGGCAGCATATACATAGTTTTAATATACAAATAAATGCCAGCCTCATTCCCTCATCTGTAAAATGGGTTTAATAGTAATCTACTTTTCAGAATCGCTTTATTGGTGAACCCAGTGAAAGATAGTGAAGCAAGGGTTGGCAGCGCACTCCCATACATGTCTACTCAGAGGTAAGTCCCGTTGAGTAAGTGGGCACAAAATTGCATTCTAAAAGGCAGTAGTAGTAAAAATGTCGATTCATTGAGACTGAACTGAAGATCTATCCCCCCCCCCATCCTCTTTAGCATTTGACAAACTGCCTGAAGTAGCTTCATATTTTATATGGAAGCCCTTTTTCACATTTTCAATGTCACTTTAAATAGGCAAGAGGTCCGTGACAAACAACCGTAAAGAGTGTGCCAACCATAATACAGGTACTCTATATGCATATAACCCTTATCTTTTATGGCATAAAGTACATTTGCACCATTGACTGAGATGAGGATGCTGACGCCAAAGCCAAGAGAGCTAATCCACCTGTCAAATAGCTCCTGTAACTCTTCCAGCAGGTTTACAACAGGATGGTCAATTTCAAAAAAAACCCTCATTACACATGGCTGTCTTATATTCCCTATAAACACACGTTTAGATGGGGGTAGCTGCTGCCTTGCCTTTAACAGCCATCCAATGTCATGCTCCAGGTAAGCCAAGCAAGTCAACAGGGAGGAAGAGGTGCATGGAAGAAAGAGGGCGGGGGAAGAAATAGCATTACAGGACAACAACGGGAGCTTTGTAGAGCATCTTTTGCATCAAATAGCCAGACACTGGAGAGACTTGTCAGGAGTTAGCATAGACCAATGGTACCAAATAGTATGGGAAACAGCCTTACTAGAAAAATTAACTAATAATAATAATAATAATTTATTATTTATTATTTATACCCCGCCCATCTGGCTGGGTTTCCCCAGCCACTCTGGGTGGCTTCCAACAGAACACCAAAATACAGTAACCTATTAAACATTAAAAGCTTCCCTAAACAGGGCAGCCTTCAGATGTCTTCTAAAAGTCTGGTAGTTGTTTTTCTCTTTAACATCTGGTGGGAGGGCGTTCCACAGGGCGGGTGCCACTACCGAGAAGGCCCTCTGTCCCATTCCCTGTAACTTGGCTTATCGCAGTGAGGGAACCGCCAGAAGGCCCTCAGAGTTAGGCCTCAGTGTCCGGGCAGAACGATGGGGGTGGAGACGCTCCTTCAGGTATACTGGACTGAGGCTGTTTAGGGCTTTAAAGGTCAGCACCAATACTTTGAATTGGTGAACCTATACAGTGGTACCTCTGGTTAAGAACTTAATTCGTTCTGGAGCTCCGTTCTTAACCTGAAACTGTTCTTAACCTGAAACACCACTTTAGCTAATGGGTTCTCATCCTGAAGCAAAGTTCTTAACCCGAGGTACTATTTCTGGGTTAGTGGAGTCTGTAACCTGAAGCGTCTGTAGCCCGAGGTACCACTGTAAACTGAAACTGACATGGGGACATATGGAAGAAGATGCCTTCACCCTGGTATGGCTCCCCTTTATCATATACACACCCCAACAAGACAACGACAAGAATCCACCAACAGCATATGAATCAATATGCCTAACCTGATCCAAAAACACCCACCCACCCCACTCACACATGAAAACAAAGTTCACTACAGCCAATCACAAACAAACAACCACACCCTAGGCCAAACCCAACCTCTCTCACCACCAAAGGAACACAAGTGAATAGTAAAGAGAACCCGCACAAGCGACGCTGACACAAAACCCCACACATTCATTAAGTAAAATAGAAACATCGCCACCCGACTCCACCCCCACTCACCATAGCCCCCTCCACCTCTTCCCCCCTTTTCTTGCTAATGTAACACTAATGTCTCAACAAATGAAACTGATCTGTAGAAAACGTAACAAGAGACATTGCACGTAGTTTTGTAAACCAAGAAATCTTTAATTAAAAATACGTTAAAAATAGCTATCGGACAGAGATATGGTAAACACTGTCCGCTGCTCAAAGGCAGTTTAGCCAAGTGGAACCTGCTAATTGATGGGGACGATTGCCGCTGATTAATAGAGAATCTGATGTGGAGAAAAACTCTTTGTCCCAACCCCCCTGGAATGTATCACTAAAACCTGAGCATCCAGAACTGATGAAGGAGGCATTAGGTGGGATGTTCTGGGAAAGGACCTCTTGATATGTATGGAGCAGAAATCTGAATGTGTGATGCTCCCTTGCGTTGAGTCAGTTGCTATAAAAGCCAATGCAGTCTTAGGCTGTGCTAGGATCATAGGAGGTTTAAAGGCTTGTTCACACATTGCACTTAACAAAGGCACACACTGCTATATACTTGTACCTCACCCATCTGACAGGGTTGCACCAGCCACTCTGCATGGCTTCAAACAGAATATAAAAAAACACAGTTACAGATAGGTAGCCGTGTTGGTCTGCCATAGTCAAAATAAAAAAATTCCTTCCAGTAGCACCTTAAAGACCAACTAAGTTAGTTCTTGGTATGAGCTTTCGTGTGCATGCACACTTCTTCAGATACACGTGTATCTTGGTATGTATCTCATACCAAGAACTAACTTAGTTGGTCTTTAAGGTGCTACTGGAAGGATTTTTTTTATAAAAAAACACAGCGAGACATCAAACATTAAAAACTTCCCAATACCTTCAGATGTCTTCTAAAAGTCAGATAGTTGTTTATTTCCTTGACATCTGGTAGGAGGGCGTTCCACAGGGACCGAGCAGGCCCTCTGCCTGGTTCCCTGTAACTTCACTTCTCATAGCGAGGGAACCACCAGAAGGCCCTTGGAGCTGGACCTCAGTGTCTGGGCTGAATGATGGGGGTGCCTCATGTATACAAGTGTATACTTGTTGATTTGTACAACTTAACTAATATGTACAGAGGTACACAAGCTGTACACTCATTGAACATACAAGCATGCAGCTGAGCTATTTGTATACACAGTTGTACAGTTTGTACACATGTTGAATGTAACATGTGAGCACTACTATGAAAGCATTCTGTTCTGTGATGATCAGGCTGAGTCAGTTCTGGGCGCCACATTTTAAGAAGGTTGCAGACGAATGGTGGGAGAAACCAGCTGAGGAAGCACCAAGGGGAGAAGGCTTAGAGACCAGGAACCGGTGGTGGGACAATGATGAGTGGTCAGAGGGAGAAGACTGGGAGAAGGTGTCAGAAGCTGAAGAGGCAACACGGCTTAGTGAGCTGGGAGAGTCTGTGGCAGAGAGAAGTCCAAAATCAGAGGCAGAAGTTGAAGCAGGAGAGGAGGGTGGCCAAGAGGCAGAGATGAGTCAGGCTGGTGAAGAGTCACAAGTGTCTCCCCCTCCTGCTGCAACAAGCTCTCCTCCCCCCTGTCTCCCAGAACCAGAAGAGGCATGAAAATGGTGGCGGAGAGGTTGACTGAATGCAGGCACAGTCTCTGATTGCTTGGGAAGAGGCAGGGATTTTCAGTCTTGGCAACTGATTTTCTTGGTGGAAGACCACTAGGAATGAGTTGTTCTGCTCATTAGGCCTGACACTCAGTCAAGTCTGTGCAGATTGTGTTTTTGCTAAGAAAGAGTGAACTCCATCTTTGAACTGTGTGATTACTGAATGGCATGCTCCTGTAACACTCGCCTTCATCTTTGGGCCAGTAGCTGTTCTTCACATCCTTGTAAATAGCCTTAAAGTTACATACGTTTCAGGTTACATACGCTTCAGGTTACAGACTCTGCTAACCCAGAAATAGTGCTTCAGGTTAAGAACTTTGCTTCAGGATGAGAACAGAAATCGTGCTCCGGCGGCACGGCAGCAACAGGAGACCCCATTAGCTAAAGTGGTGCTTCAGGTTAAGAACAGTTTCAGGTTAAGAATGGACCTCTGGAACAAATTAAGTACTTAACCTGAGGTACCACTGTACCCCCTTTGGGTGCCTGTTAGCTATTGAGCTAAGGCAGATCCATAAATGAATTGCTGCTGTATATTAGATAAAAATTTCTGACCCTATGAAGAAACTGCCATTGATGCAAGGAGCATTCATTCAGCTGAGTTCATCCAGTATTTTAAAACTTATTAGTGTGGGGTGTCTGGCAGAGAATTGGTGCAGTTGGAAAATCTGCTTTTAAAAAATCCCTGGCTACAGAACGAATGTATCAGAATCCTCACTCCCTGCCCCATTTTCAGATTCGGTCCCATCACTTGTTCTTGTACTTACATGTTCAGATAAGCCTTTCATATAATCTGTCTTAATTCTTTCCCCTTTTGCACAAGCAATTTCCCCTATCTGTTCATTAAGGCTGAATTCATAAGGACCTCACTCTGCCTTCTTGGAACAGAATTTGCTGTTCCCATTAAATGTCAGCAACCTATAAACCGCACTGGCGCTGCAGTCAATAGAAAGCAAAAATCACCCAGCAAGCTTAGGGGAAATTGTGGTGAGAATGTCTTGGAAATACCAAAGAACAGGTGCACCAAGATAGGCTGGCAGCCCACCTGGTTTTGCGACAATTACTAATAAGAAAATAAAAAAGTAGTTAGTTGCCCTTACCATTTTTTGAAATTCTAATTTCCCCAAACCATAAAGTGCAGCTAACAATGGCTGTGTGTTTTCGCCTGCAAGAAGCGTCTCTGGAATGAATCTCAAATAGTCTCTCTGTTTAAATTAGTTTAAGGATGCTGTTAGTGGCTTCTTTTACAATGAAGAGGTGGGGCATTTTCCCTCCTCCTCCTCTCACCCATTTTCCTTCACAGTCATTATTGCCGATCAAGTCTTTGAGTTCTTTGGGGGCATTTATTTCCTGCAAGTTTTGTTTGCTACTGAACAACTGCTGCAATTAAATGTGCAGAGTTTAATGGGGGTGGGGGGGAGGATGCATGTGAGCATAACAGTATCTCTGCTCATTTGGTTGACTGTTTTTGGTCGATCCATTTCAAATTAAGGGAGCTGGGCATGTTTAGCCTGGAGAAGAGGAGGTTAAGGGGTGATATGATAGCCATGTTCAAATATATAAAAGGATGTCATATAGAGGAGGGAGAAAGGTTGTTTTCTGCTGCTCCAGAGAAGCGGACACGGAGCAATGGATCCAAACTACAAGAAAGAAGATTCCACCTAAACATTAGGAAGAACTTCCTGACAGTAAGAGCTGTTTGACAGTGGAATTTGCTGCCAAGGAGTGTGGTGGAGTCTCCTTCTTTGGAGGTCTTTAAGCAGAGGCTTGACAACCATATGTCAGGAGTGCTCTGATGGTGTTTCCTGCTTGGCAGGGGGTTGGACTCGATGGCCCTTGTGGTCTCTTCCAACTCTATGATTCTATGATTCTATGATTCTATGATTCAAATGCAATGACGACAAGCTACTTGTTAAGAGACTACCCTTCTTATATTTAAGGTAAAGGTACCCCTGCCCATACGGGCCAGTCGTGTCCGACTCTAGGGTTGTGCGCTCATCTCACTTAAGAGGCTGGGAGCCAGCGCTGTCCGGAGACACTTCCGGGTCACGTGGCCAGCGTGACGAAGCTGCTCTGGTGAGCCAGCACCATCGCAGCACACGGAAACACCGTTTACCTTCCCGCTATAAAGCGGTACCTATTTATCTACTTGCACTTAGGGGTGCTTTTGAACTGCTAGGTGGGCAGGAGCTGGGACCGAAAGACGGGAGCTCACCCCGCCGCGGGGATTCGAACCACCGACCATATGATTGCTGACCATGTGATCTTGTATTTAGCTGTAGCCATTTTTTTCTGTGGAACGTAGACTACTAGAATTTAGGCTCCATGCTGGTGTTGCTAACTGATTTTATTTACAAGGCTATATACTGCTCCCTGCCACGGGCTCTGAACACAGACCTGCAGCAGGCTTTCCTTTGGTCTAAAGCAGTGGTTCCTAACATGGGGCACACACCCCACAGTGGGGCAATTTGATTTTTAAGGGGGGGGCAATTCGAGAATGAGTTATTAACAGTGAATGGCCTTTTATGTTTCCTTCATGTGAATAGGAGTTCACTTTTTGAATAGTAAGAATTATATGTCAAGGGGGGGGATCAGGATTTTAGAGATGCTTAGGTGGGGCATGGCCAAAAAAAGGTCGGGAACCACTGGTCTAAAGGAAGAAAGACAGTCAGGGTTTGGAGATTTGGGTGGTTCTCCTTCCCTTCCCCTCCCTCTCCCTTTCATTGTACACTGTGCTCTGTTCTCCCCTTGGGGCTTTCACCACATAGGTCGGTGCCTCTCAACTTTTTATGCCCCAGGCAGTCACCTGGACAGCCTACTGAGCGAGTAAAAGAGAGGTGAAAACGCAGAAAAGAAAGGCTATGTACATGCCATACATTTAAAGCACATGACTTCCCTCTAAGAATCCTGGGAACTGTGGTTTGTTAGGGTGCTGGGTAATGTAGTTCTGTGAGGGGTAACCTACAGTTCCCATAATTCTCTGGCGGACATTGTGTGCTTTAAATGTGCCCTAAACGTATGGTGTGTACACAGCCAACAAGTGGATTTTGTACACAGCATATATTTAAGGCGCCTTCCCCAAAAGAATCCTAGGAACTGTAGTTTGTTAACGACACTGGGAATTGTAGTTCTGTGAGGGACACATGACTTGGCCATGTATATATGTATGCACCTTTTCTCTCTTTTTTTGGCAAGAGCTAGGAGAATATTCTAGTTTTCCCAGTAGGGATGTATGGAAGTGAGAGCTGGACTATAAAGAAGGCTGATCGCCGAAGAATTGATGCTTTTGAATTATGGTTCTGGAGGAGACTCTTGAGAGTCCCATGGACTGCAAGAAGATCAAACCTCTCCATTCTGAAGGAAATCAGCCCTGAGTGCTCACTGGAAGGACAGATCCTGAAGCTGAGGCTCCAATACTTTGGCCACCTCGTGAGAAGAGAAGACTCCCTGGAAAAGACCCTGATGTTGGGAAAGATGGAGGGCACAAGGAGAAGCGGACGACAGAGGATGAGATGGTTGGACAGTGTTCTCGAAGCTACCAGCATGAGTTTGACCAAACTGCGGGAGGCAGTGGAAGACAGGAGTGCCTGGCGTGCTCTGGTCCGTGGGGTCACAAAGAGTCAGACACGACTAAACGACTAAACAACAACAACAAGGAGAATATCTATATCATAAACAAATTTAACGCCCACATTGGACCGGTGGGGGTCGGGGAGTATCAGCTATCAAAAATCTCAGCGATGCATGCTTTGTTAAACATGGCAGGAATGAAGCTCCTGCAAAATCTCTAAGGTAAAAAAACCACACAAAACACTTCATTATTATTATTATTAATTAGCAAACATTTATAAACTGCTTCATATCTTAAAAATCTCTCGGCAGTATGAGGGAGTTTGAGATGTGCAGAATTCTTCACCAGGCTGACAAAAGGAGAACAATTCTGTATTAATGCCTCAAAAAATTGTTCCTTCTAAATCTGAAGAATTCACATTTCCCTTCCTCTCCCCACCGCCCACCCGCTGCATCTTTCCTTATGAAATACCCAGTTCCTAATCTGAAAGATTTTCAGCTCAGATTTCAGATTATTTGGCGTGCCACTTCTTCAAGCAAATTGTCAGTTGTGAATCAACAGCCTCCTTTCATTAACTGCATTTTGTTCAATGGGATGGGAACAAATATACTTTTTAGAATATTTACGGTGGTGCGTGTGTGTGTTCTTGATTGTGTGTGTGCCTGTAGCAACATGGCATTTGCTGAGGAAATGATGGCTGGATGTTCGGATGCAGAGGAAGGTCAGTGTGGAGGCATCCTTGCAGAAATGTATAGACCCACTGCCCTCCTCCTGCCCTCTTTCTTAAAAATTTAATTCTGCATAGAGATGGCAAAATTAAAGGCCCCCTAGTGGAGCAAACTGTCAACTGCTGAAAAGACTGCCAGTTGGTGACACAATGGATAATAAATCTTTATTTATCTCTGAACAGAAGGAAGCAAGCATTGTAGACAAAGACCACAATTCAAGCAGGATATTTTGGTGAACAGGATATACCCCCCTTCCCTCTCCTTTTAATTCTTGGCTTTCAAGTTCCTCCCAGACTCCTGAACTTTTTTTTGTTGTCGTCGTTCAAAAGGTGACTAGGATTTGCTTTCTCCCAAATTCTCACTGCTGTGGCAGAAAGAAAGTCCCCAAAGCATTCGCTTCCCCTCCCAGCAAAAATATCTGTCATACAGAGGGATTAGCTGCGAAGATCTCGCCGCAGTGCAGAAGTATACAAACCAGCTAACCCAGGAGGTTCTCTCCAACCCATCTATGAATTATGAATTAGCACTTGTAAATCTTGACTAATATTTGCAGTGGAAACAGCACATCACCAAGATTAGCAAACTTCACAGTGGTTTATTTGAAGCTTTTCAATGGGTTCAGGATGAAACAAGCTGGCAGAGAAAAGCTAGAGGGCAAATCCAGTTTGGGAAATGTAAACTCTTCATTAGAAGGTGCTAAAAGTTGCACTTCTGACCAGGACATAAGACTAAGCATCAGTGAATCTGCCAATCTCACTTCTCTCAGTTTCTCCTTCTATAATCTAAAATTCGGTTCGCCTCATTTCTGCAGCAACTTGCATTAAAAAAAACAAACATATTCTGCAGCAATTTCTGCAGCAATTTGCATTAAAAAATCGTCATGAAAATTCACAAACGTCTTAATGCAGATTTCTCCTAATAGACACATTTTTGTATGTAATTTTGAATAACATACACATTTTTGCGAGCAATTTTCCACAACAGAATGGAGTTTTGTATGTTATTTTCACTGATCAATTAATTTTTATGCACACATTCACCTAACATACTTTTAAAATAAATATTGTTTGATTGCAAAACTGCATTGCAAAATTAAGATAAGTATTACCGTATTTTTCGCTCTATAAGACGCATCAGACCACAAGACGCACCTAGTTTTTGGAAGAGGAAAACAAGGAAAAAAATATTCTGAATTTCAGAAGCCAGAACAGCAAGAAGGATCGCTGTGCAGTGAAAGCAGCGATCCCTCTTTCTGTTCTGGCTTCTGGGATAGCTGCGCAGCCTGCATTTGCTCCATAAGACGCACACACATTTCCCCTTACTTTTTGGGAGGGAAAAAGTGAGTCTTATAGAGCAAAAAATACGGTAATTTCCGTGGCTGGCTGTGCTTTAGTTCACATATTGTTTTAGAAAGTGCAAATTTGATCGGTATGGCATTAAATGTGAACTGAATTTAATTTAGTAAGAACATAAGCAGAGCCTGCAGGATCAGGCCAATGTCCCATCCTGTTCCCACAGTGGCCAACCAGATGCCCCTGAGAAAACAGCAAGCAGGATTTGACCCCAAGACATTTTCCCCTCCTGTGTTTTCCAGCAGCAGGAGATCAGAAGCATTGCTATCTCCAGGTGAGCTCCTCCATGAATTTGTCAGATGTTCTTTTAAAGCTATCCACGTTGGTTGACCTTACTGCCTCCTTCCTGAGGGAGCGAGTTCCATAGTTTAGCTTAAATGCTACTTACTTGCTTAGCGACTCCACAGAAAGTTTGAAAGCATCTTCTTTTGACTTATCGGCTTTGAGGGAGGTGGGGGCGCACACAAACCTATCTAATTTACTTCCCCTGAAACAATAGCATACCAAAGGGTGCAGTTACCATTTGGAATTCATGCTTCTCTCGGTTCTGCAGCGCAGTTTGCCAACCAAATAAAGGCTTGCAAAATTGTGTATATAGAAAGAATGTGCACTAAAATGCTTCTGAATTTTCACAAGGACTTAAAAAATAATCACAGATGTGGAAATGTGGCAATCTAAAGATCAGAAAAAGAAGAAACTGAAGGCGTTGTCAGGATGCTGTCAGCGACTCCCAGCTGGTTGCACAGGAACGTACAAAGACAAGGGGATGTTTCTTACCACCCTCTTTTTATTCAGTACAGTGGTACCTCAGGTTACATACGTCTCAGGTTACATACGCTTCATGTTACATACGCTTCAGGTTACAGACTCCGCTAACCCAGAAATAGTGCTTCAGGTTAAGAACTTTGCTTCAGGATGAGAACAGAAATCGCATGGCGTCGGCGCGGCAGCAGCAGGAGGCCCCATTAGCTAAAGTGGTGCTACAGGTTAAGAACAGTTTCAGGTTAAGAACGGACCTCCGGAACGAATTAAGTACTTAACCCGAGGTACCACTGTATTTACAGAGCGAGGCTATAGAATCCAGCCTCTTGGATAATGGCGTTGTCCCAAGTGAATCTCCACTACTTCCTCATTTGTCATTCTCATTGTCTCCTCTATGGGTGTTGCTACATGCCCTCTGTCTTTGAGCTCTTTGCTCTCCTACTTTTAAGGCTCGCCAGGTTCTGGGGCAGGGTCTGGAATGCTTTCTAAAGACACTGCGTCTGTTAGCTGTCGCCCCCTTGCTGCTTCCTGCTTCATCCTCCTCCTTTCCCATTATTTCCCAACTTTCCCCCTCATCTGCCTCTGAGCTGTTACCTCCCTGTTATAAATCTAAACTGTCTTCCTCTTCCTCCTCCCTGGAAGGGTCAGGATGGGGAGGCAGTCTCCACCATTCCTCCTCTGCCAAGTCCCTGACAGGCATGTTCAGTCAACTGGCTGAACAGACAAACTCTGTATCTGTGGACAGGACCACAAGCCCCTCCCCAACACCTTCAGCCTATGGCCTTCCCCATGCTGAGCAGAACATCTCATGTGTTTGAGGACACTGCATGTAAGAGTCTCTGATCACACAGAGAGTTCTACTCATGTTCAAGTGCACAGGAACAGACACCCTCTACAGGCATTCCTAGCTCAACACACGGATGCTCAGGACCAGCTTGGTGACTGGGCAAGATGGTTTGATCATATAACACCAACCCTGGCCCAACTGCACTGGCTGCCATTTAGTTTCTGGGCCCAATTCAAAGTGCTGGTTTTATTACTACTACTACTACTAATAATAATTTATTTATACCCTGCCCATCTGGCTGGGTTTCCCTAGCCACTCTGGGAGGCTTCCAACAGAATATTAAAATACAATAGTCTATTAAACATTGAAAGCTTCCCTAAACAGGGCTGCCTTCAGGTGTCTTCTAAAAGTCTGGCAGTTGTTTTTCTCTTTGACATCTGAAGGGAGGGCATTCCACAGGGCGGGTGCCACTACCGAGAAGGCCCTCTGTCTGGTTCCCTGTAGCTTGGCTTCTCATAGCAAGGGAGCTGCCAGAAGGCCCTCAGCACTGGACCTCAGTTTCCAGGCAGAATGATGGGGGTGGAGATGCTCCTTCAGGTATATAGGACCGAAGCCGTTTAGGGCTTTAAAGGTCAACACCAACACTTTGAATTGTCCTCGGAAATGTACTGGGAGCCAGTGTAGGTCTTTCAAGACCGGTGTTGTGTGGTCTCTTTACACTATAAAGCCTTAAAACAGCTCAGAACCATGCTAAACATTTTTTGTTTCATCAGACCTATCCAAGCACATTTTGGTTACATATGTTTTTAAATGGGTGTTAACTATTTTATTAAGTTTAATTATTTTGACATTAAAAAACAGCTTTAAAATGCTTTAAATAATTTTTTGTATTGTTTTAAATTGTTTTAAATTAAGTGTTTCCAGCCCTGGAATCCTTTGGGAGGAAAGACAGGATATAAATTTAATAAATAGCAGCAGCAGCAGCAACAGCAACAATAATGACACACTTTATGTACTGCTCAGCTCTACAGTCTCATTCAAAGTGCCCTCTTGCCTTGCAGCTACTTTTGACCAAAGGAAAAGGTGTTTTGAGATCTGATGAAAGATGTCCCACATCACACCTAGTTTGGCCCTTAAAGGTAAAGGGACCCCTGACCATTAGGTCCAGTCGTGGCCGACTCTGGGGTTGCGGTGCTCATCTCGCTTTACTGGCCGAGGGAGCCGGCGTACAGCTTCCAGGTCATGTGGCCAGCATGACTAAGCCGCTTCTGGCGAACCAGAGCAGCGCACAGAAACACTGTTTACCT
The DNA here is from genome assembly GCF_964188305.1 of Podarcis bocagei. Taxonomy (NCBI): domain Eukaryota; kingdom Metazoa; phylum Chordata; class Lepidosauria; order Squamata; family Lacertidae; genus Podarcis; species Podarcis bocagei. The sequence goes on along the minus strand of NC_138136.1, from coordinate 52,008,583 downwards.
TCCCGCCGGAGCTATTTATCTACTTGCACTTCGTGCTTTTGAACTGCTAGGTTGGCAGGAGCAGGGACCGAGCAACGGGAGCTCACCCCGCCACGGGGATTCGAACTGCCGACCTTCTGATCGGCAAGTCCTAGGCTCTGTGGTTTAACCCACAGCGCTACCCGTATACTAGAAAACTAATTTTAAAAAAAGTTTTCCTGCAAAGTTGTTGAGCCACCCGCGTCCCTAGTTTGGCCCTTAGGGTGCAGGAAATTGGTTCTACAGGCAGATTTCGACTGTGTACACAGATCATCTACAATCTGCACTGTACACAAAGGTGCGCATGTTTTCACATTGGTGCACAACAGTGCTATCTTCTCCCCTCAGTTACTGTTTCACAGACATATATATGGTTCTTTCAAGGATGAGCCGGGTTACAGAACTAGGTAGATCAGCAGCGGCGTAGCGTGGGTTGTCAGCACCCGGGGCAAGGCAAGTAATTTGCGCCCCCTAACCCCTAACCTGCCACGTCAGGTGATCTGAGGCGAGTTGCCGCTGGCGCTGCCGCCCAAACGACACCGCTTGCCTGGAGGAGGAGGGCAGAGAGGCGAGGAAAATGCAACATGGCCCAGCAGCTGCAGCAGCGGCGGCGGCAGCGGGGCTGTGAGGAGGGGCTGCCTGGCGCGCCCTCCGCGGCCCTGATGCGCGGGGACCGCGGTGAGCACTGACGGCCGCTGCCAGCTCGTCGGTTCCGTGAGACATGGGGCTCTGCTACAGCCTGCGCCCGAGGCTCTTCGGCGACTCTGGAGGCGTCGAGCACGCCCCCCCCGATGTTGTGCCCGGTGCGGCCGGCCCCCCTTGCACCCCCACGCTACGCCACTGTAGATCAGGTAGACAAAGCATCCTGCCTATCGCTGTTTTTAGCCAGACATTCGCCTCTTCTAAAAACAAGCTCCCATTCTTGAAATACAAATTGAAAATCCTGTTTCTTTTGGTGGGGCAAACCAACTGATTTGTGCACAGGTTGCATGGGAAGTGTTGAGCCATAATAAAGCAATAGCTCAAGAGCAGAGTGGATCATTTCTGTGCAGAGACCGCCCCCCCCCCCCCAGCTTCAGTCTCTAGCTCTTCTCTTTAAAGGATCCCAGGATGGTATATATACATGTATGTATGTATGTATGCGAAGGGATGTGGGTGGCGCTGTGGTCTAAACCACTGAGCATCTTGGGCTTGCTGATCGGAAGGTCGGCGATTTGAATCCCTGCGATGGGCTGAACTCCCATTGTTCTATCCCAGCTCCTGCCAACCTATCAGTTTGAAAGCATGCCAGTGCAAGTAGATAAATAGGCACCACTGTGGCGGGAAGGTAAACGGCGTTTCCATGCACTCTGGCGTCCGTCATGGCATCCCGTTGCGCCAGAAGCGGTTTAGTCATGCTGGCCACATGACCTGTAAAGCTGTCTGTGGACAAACGCCGGCTCCCTCGGCCTGAAAAGTGAGACGAGCGCTGCAACCCCATAGCCGCCTTTGACTGGACTTAACCGTCCAGGGGTCCTTTATCTTTACCTTTACATCTGGTAACCCAAAGAGAAAGGGGTCAAGAACTATTCAAGCTGAAGATCCTTTTGAAGGATCTCAAAGATTACATCCAGAAGCTGGTTTGCATATATACACACACACACACAAGCCCGAGAAACCCTCCTGTGCTCCAGCCACTTGAAAATGGTATCTGGTACAAAATAAAGTGAGAAAAGGAGCGGCGTTGAACGTTGCCGCTTCCGCTATTAGATTTCCATTCCTACCAGTACTGCTCCTTAGCAGCGACCAAACCTAACACCTGGTTCGGTCCGTGGCGGCAACGCAGCGTCTCTACAGTGGTAACAATTTGGAAGCAGGATGCTAAACAAGATATATACATGATGTCAAATATTGGCTGCGCACTTCTAAGCCAATCACTTCTAAATAAATTAACCATGGCACTGCCTAATATGATCCACCTGCTTTCTTGCCTGTGTTGTTCCAGACCCTACCTGAACCCCCCTTTGATTAAATGTCAAAAGCATGCCTTGTGCCTGCAGATTTCACTGAAGGCGGATAACAGAAAGGTTCCTCCTGTGACTCCATAAAACTGAAATAAATTCCACTGGCATCTTGTAAATTTTTATTTTCTACAATGACTGCAGGCCCCATCTGCGACCCAGCTGTTATTAGAAGGGGAAGCGCTGGCCCTTCTGCATTACAAAACAGCATAGAACAGTAATTGCCAGTGGAAGAGATTAAGTGTAGACACTAAAAATGTTTACTCGCAATGAATATGCATAACGATGGGTAGGAAACAGCACTGGAAGATTAAAAAGAGAGAAGGGTTTGTTTACAAGGCTGGGAAAAAAAAGAGTGGAATGTCAGTTGGCCCCGAGCCTGAAATAGGAACGAAAAACCTTTGGGCAAGGCATTAGGGAGAAAAACAGATGGTTTGTGAACCTTTTATTAGATAGAAAAATCATTAATCAAGCCCAGGCTGGAAATGGCAGGGTTTTTTTGGTAGTTCATATTTTAGTTTATTTTTTCTTAAAGTGACAGCGTGTCTTTTCTCTCCCCCCCCTCACCTCTTGTCCCCCCCCCCACTTTTTTTGTGGCATACCGGTGGCAGAGATCCGTTCCCGATAGATGCTTTTTTATTTTAACATTCCATCGTGGAAGCATGTCTAACTTGAAGCCCAGGCTAGAACGCCAAGCTGTTTTGCAAAGGAAATCCCTCAGTAGGGTTTCGTATTACAGCACCTGTTTTGCCTGTACAGCAAGGCAGTTTAGAAAAAAAGGAGGGGGGGGGGAAGCAGAAGGAAAAGAGTGGGAAATATATCGGCCTGTTGTAATTTATTTTTTTTAAAGGGCTCTTTCATTTTAGAGGGCAGTGAATGCCAGCAGACTGCCTTCTGCAGGCAAACCCAGCTGTGGACACATCAGGGCTTTCTCCCTTTGTTCTGCTGCAAAATATACAATAGTCAGGAGGTCTGGAAATGTTAGGACACATGCCTCACCATCTTCGTTGCAAAGGAAGGCTCGAAAAGGTCCGCTTAAATGTCAAGAAAATAGAACATGTGCAGATGGAGATTCCAGGGACAAGGGGGGCGGTGACCTTTGAACTTTGCATGCCTCTCTCTTCACCTCAAGTAGAGTCTGCCATGATGAAAAAAAGATGTTCCCTGTTCAAAGACAGCTATCAGGCCAGCAGCAAGATTAGAGAGAAGGATCCCCGATGTATAGTAATTTGTTTTATTTGGGATATTTATTTTATTTATTAAATGTCCTGTATATCCGACCCGTCTTTACATGACGTCATCTTGCTGTCCTTGATAACAATCTGGCAAGTGGGAATGCTACATAGGAAGTGATTCAATCAATGCATACATAACATAACATAACAACATAACAAAACATAACATAACATAACATAACATAACATAACATAACATAACATCACATCACATCACATCACATCACATCACATCACATCACATCACATCACATCACATCACATCACATCACAACACAACACAACACAACATAACAACATAACATAACATAACATAACATAACATAACATAACATAACATAACATAACATAACATAACATAACAGCTACCGTATTTTTCGCTCCATAAGACGCACCAGACCACAAGACGCACCTAATTTTTGGAGGAGGAAAACAAGAAAAAAAATATTCTGAATCTCAGAAGCCAGAACAGCAAGAGGGATCGCTGCACAGTGAAAGCAGCAATCCCTCTTGCTGTTCTGGCTTCTGGGATAGCTGCACAGCCTGCATTCGCTCCATAAGACGCACACACATTTCCCCTCACTTTTTAGGAGGGAAAAAGTGAGTCTTATAGAGCAAAAAATAAGGTAAACGGCAGCCTCCAAACCATTTTCATGTAAAATGCACAGCAAAAATCCAAATGTGAGACCATGGTAACTAATATAAGGTTGCCAGACATCCCCATTTCCCGGGGACAGTCTCCAGATTTACAGCTTTCTCAGGATTCATGTGTACATAGTGAACAATAAGTGTCCCTGGATTCATTGAAAAAAATCTGGTAACCTTAAAGTAATAGTAGGCTATCATGGTCCAAGGATGGCTACATCTAGTGAACCAGCGAGAGCTGGAAATAGGAATTCCTTGCCATCAAGACCACCTTTGCTTCCACTGATGGCAGTGGAACAGGGAGTGCCGCAAGCTGCAGGCCTGTTCCCACGAGAGGACTGCTATCTCATCCAAAACAGCCTAGCCCAATTCCCAGACCTGAAAGCTGCCTACCAAGAACCTCCATCTTATTGGGATTCAGCTGTAGTTTATGTGTGGAGATGTGTCCCTCACCCTGTGGCTGAATCATTTGAACTGAACCATGCTCAGATGAGAATGTGGGGCTCTATTGATCATGATGACGATGCAAAAAGTAGGCTTGGTCCCTCTACACGTCACCCCAAATGAAGGCATGCATTTCCAAGAAGTGAGGACAAAAGATGGCACAAATTTAAATTAAGTTTGCATATTCCAATTACAGGGGGGAAATGGTGACAATTTAAATAAAATGAAATGTAAGAGTTAAATTATGGTGCTCATTCCAGCAAGAGGTAGTGATGGTCATCAACTTGGATAGCTATAGAAGAGGGTTAGACAGATTCATGGAGGAGAAGGGTATCAATGGCTACTAACTATGATGGCTATGCTTTACCTCCACAGTTGGACTAAAGTAATGCTTCTGAATACCAGTTGCTGGAAGCTGCAGGAGGGGAGAATGCTTTTGAGCTCAGATCCTGCTTGCAGATTTCCCATTAACATCTGGTTGGCCACTGGGAGAACAGGATTCTAGACTAGATGGACCACTGGCCTGATCTAGCAGGGCAATTCTAATGCAGAAACCCATCTTTAGTCACAGTTGGTCTAGGAGCTTCTCTTGACCTCCTCTTATCCAGTCTCTTTTCCTTAGAGCAGATGCTGAGAGCCTCTTTCTTTGGCCCTTGGGGGTATCGGCAGGTCACACCCCACAATAACTCTACCTGCTCTCTCTCATTGACCACTTTTGCTTGGCAGGAATGTAGCCTTGAATTCTGATTATGCCTTTCGCTTGCCTAAGTAGATGGCAGAAGATGGAGAGTGAGGTGGGTATAAAGCTCTGATGTGGTTGGAATGTCCATCCATGCCTCTTGCCACTTTTTGCCTCTGGCCAAACCTACCATTGGCATGCACTCCCATGAGATATTGTGGTCCCTGGGTTGAAGATTCCCTATCCCTGCCCTAAAGCTTAAAGCCAGTACTATTATTGTGTTTGTTAACGAGAAGCCTGTTCTTAGAAACAAAAACCCTTCCTTCCCTTCTGTTTCTTCCACCAAGTAGTTGTGCAGGACTACAAATCAGATTTCAAGCATAGCAGAAACTAATTACCGTATTTTTTGCACCATAACACTCACTTTTTTCCTCCTAAAAAGTAAGGGGAAATGTCTGTGCGTGTTATGGAGGGAATGCCTACGGGTGGCATGTCTTCCTCCTCTAGAAACTACGTGCGTGCTATGGTCGGGTGTGTGTTATAGAGCGAAAAATACGGTACATCTCTCCTGCCTAGTTGGACTCTCATTGCTTGATGCAACTAGAGGTGTCTCAAGTGTCGCTCACAAGTGACAACATGAAGCTGAAAAACCCAAGACTGAGGGTATCAAAGAAATAAATAAAAACCCTGCACCATTAAACTTTGTTTTGTAGACAATTGCAGATTTCTATGAGATTTAAGGAAAAGTTATACGTAGAAGCTGGGGAACTGATCTGCCTCTATCCAAAATGAAATTAAAAGTTACAATATGTGGTCTAACAACTGGCAATTCAATGTTTGCTGCATTTTGTTTGTCGTAGTTCATTGAAAACATTAGGCTACTCAAGCTGCCAAATATTGCAGTGAATAGGGACTTCTGGAGCATTTCTGTTGGCTGTGGGTTTTATTCGTTAAAGTAAGTGGCTGATTTAACTTGTTCCTGTAAGGAATTCAGGCTTCGTACAGTGCTAAATAATCTTCCTGTACATTGCAGCATATTGTACTGCTTAATTTAATAAAGATAAAAACATGAAAAGTACAAACAATAATATGCAATAAAATTCCCTAAAAGCTTGGTTAAAACATAACAATGGTCTATACTCAGAGTATTGTATGTGCAATCCCCCATTTACACGGGGGTTACGTTCTGATGCACTGTACGTTTAAGTGAAATTGCGTATTTTTGAAACATCATTGAAATGATTGATGGAATCAATGGAATTAAGCTACTGACTGTTGAATGGAGCTGTTACTGGCAGCTGCCTCTTGGTGGTACAATTTTATTTTTTCAGACTCTCCCAAGTGTTGTTGTTGTTTATTAAATTTGTATACTGCCCTATACACATAGGCGTTGTGTCATTCCAGGGCATTCTGGGGTGGGAAATGAAAGCTGCTACCAAAAAGAAAGAAAGAAAGGAAAAGGTATTCACTACCAGTGGCTGTAATGTTGTGAAATATCCCAACATCCAAGGCTTTCTGGGAAAACAAAATGGCTGTCAGTGAAATTGGCTCTACAGACCCTGCCTTCTGGCTATGTGGCAAATGGGCAGGAACAGAATGTCAAAAACAAACCATACTGGTACCCATTCATGAATGTGGACATTCGTTTTGTAACGAATGAAAATGGAATGGATTAGAACCCACAGAGTTCACTTTTTCATTCATCATAAAGTGAAAGCACACCCGATAGATTTTCCTCTCCCTCATCTGCACATGCACTTACAGATCCCCCTCATTTAGCCTTTGGTAGAAGAGGTAACACCTGCAAATCACCTGGGGTTTATATGTGTGGACAACGAAGGAGCAAAACTGAGCCTATTCAACAAAATGAAAGCAAAATATATATGGCGTCAATAAGATTCACTTGCTCAAGAACATGCCATTGTTGTTGTTGTGATCTAGGCAGGGGCATAGTAAGGGGGGCGGTGTGGGCGGACCACCCCGAGTGCCCTCACTGAGGGGGGTGACATTCGGCACGCCACCTGCCCGTGACTCCCAAGCCTACCCTGAGCTGTAAGGGGGGAGCTGCACCGCTTTGCTGGCCGCATTTCCCCCTTTGTTTTGACAGCTTGGGTGGACAGCGTGCCCAAAGTCTGGCATGAGCAACTTGCTCTGTTCCCGTGAGCAGCTCACTCCGCCTCCGTGCTGCAGGGTGCGCACACTGCCCCGGGCACCAGAGCAGCTATCCTGCACCTGGGAGGGCACCCTCTACGCCACGCTCCTCTTGGGAGCGTGGGCATATGCTCCACCGCTGGATCTAGGGCATCTCATGCGGCAACATTTGCAAAACCATTTGCAAAGCCAAGTCTGCAGTCCCAACTCCCCCTTCCCACTGGGCGGCCATGCAGAGTGAATGAGCCACGGCTACATTTGCAGCCCACCCACTCATGGCATTGGGGTGGGGTGGGGGCGGACAAGATGATTCACTCGAAACGGGGCCCAATGCCATCATGTGAAATTTTGAACTGGCAAAGGCTGGTCTATGGTGTAGAGAAAACAGGATAACCGTCATGAGATTCCTGGAGAAAAGTTAAGATTCAAGGTCAATAAATATCTATTTTGTAATCCTGCTAATGTGCAAGGAGCCTGTGGACTTTTTCCATTAGTTTTCCTTCATGAGGCCTCAGTACTCCTATCCCCCCACCTTAATTTTGGTTTTAAAAAGGAGTATCAGAGTCTCAAAACACACCAATTCAAATAAACCTCACAACAGCATCATTAGGGCCAAGCAGTGGCGTAGTGTGGGGGGTGCAGGGGGGCCCGGCCGCACCGGGCGCAACATCTGGGGAGGGGGCGCTCGCACTCACAGCTCTCTGCCCCTACCTGGCTCACTCACTCTCTCTCACTGCGGTGCTGGCTGTGCGAATCCGATCCGAGCCGCTGGGTCTCCACCCACTGTGGAGGGGGTGGGTGCCAGGCATGCGGTGAGGAGAGAGAGCGAGGGACTATCTGGGGGAGGGACAGTGCAGCGGCCGCCCAGCGCAGTGCTGAGCGCGGGAGAGAACCACACCATAGCAGACCAGGCAGCAGCAAGAAGAAGCTGGCAGCGGCGGCAGGTTAGGGGGCGCAAATTACTTGCCTTGCCCCGGGTTAGGGGGCGCAAATTACTTGCCTTGCCCCGGGTGCTGACAACCCACGCTACGCCGCTGGGGCCAAGCTATAGAAAATTCCACAGTGTTATCTAAAGCATCACCAGAACTCTTGGGTGAGTGGGTGAGATTCCACCCCCTGAAACATCTACCTCTCTCCTCTCATGCTGAATGGTGTTGTGTCGAGTAAAACAAGAGTGGCTACTCCTAAAATTAGACCAGGAGAGAAGCAGCAAGGGGAGGGGGAGGGAACGAAGAGGCGAAGGGTTAGACATCAAGATTGTAATTACCCTAGAGGAGCTGCCTACACATTTCCTAATTTCTTTTAAATTTGAACATTGAGGTGAACTTTGGAAAACATACACGAGCTTCATCAGAAATGGAGGTGGTGTGTGTGGGGGGGGTAAGGATGAAGGGAGCACAAAATGATCTTTATAAGAAATAGTAGCTCTGATTGCTAGTGCCGTATGTGTGTTACAGCACCTCATTAATAACAGTGATCAAAAGAGAGGGAGAGGGAGAACGTTTTTGCAGCTGCATCAAATTATTAGACAAATTGGAATTTTTAAATGAATTCAGAAATTCTATAGGAAAAGACAGCTCCGTGGAGTGCAGGTCAAGCTACGGGATAAATCCCTTGAAGGTACTGAAAGAGTGGAGAGTAAAACGGAAGTCTTGTTCTGCACCCCACCCCGTTCTCCTTTCAATGTATTGAGAGAGAAAATCTTGCTGATCTTGCAATGAGAGAAGAAAGGTTGGATAAGAGCACAAAGTGCCTGGTGTATCAAGCCAATGGCTCATGTCGTCCAGGACCCTGTGACCAATCAGATGCCTATAGGAAGCCCACAAGCAGAACCCAAGTGCAACAGCATTCTCTCAATCTGTGATTCTCGGCAACTGGGATTCAGGATCACTTTGCCTCCGACAGCGGATACAGAACATAGCCACCATGTTTAGTAGCCCCTGATAGCCTGATCCTTCGTGGGTTTGCTTAAGCCTCTTTGAAAGCCGTCAAGGTGATGGAAGTGGCCATCACTACCTCTTGTGGTACGTTCAGAAACTTCTCGGACAACTCTGCTTTAATGCATGATGACTTGAAGGCACCATTGCTGTTAAATTGTGGGTGAACATATCAGACGACACAGCAATTCTTCAGGCAGCTCTTGTTTATTCACAGGCCAGAACAGAACTGAACTAAAGGGTTCAGCCAACCTGCTTATATAGAGCTCAACTACAAAGCAACAGTAACAACTTTCTGTAACTATGCAATCACTGAGCGTCACTTTCAATTCATTATTTGCATATGTGGACCTGAGTGAAAACTATCTACAGTATCCCCCTGCTGGCCCAGGGTGAGAACTTCAGTATATAACAATTGCAGCTGACTTAAAGAAGGGCCTTCACTTCCAGCCCAAGATTTGTAGGACAACAGGGCAAACATCCACAGAAGGCTGCTGTCAGTCTCTCTGTTCATAGGAGCAAAAGGGGATAAGTCAGTTATCTCACATGCCAGAGCTTAACCCATAACATATGCTGCCCCTAAATTCCTTCCCAAATTCATTTCATCTGCACTTTCCAGCCAGCCTAATTGCCCTAATGATGGGGCAATCCAGAGTTGGTTTTAGGGTGGTGTGATCACTGCGGCGAAAATGGGTGCCACGCTGTAGGGGGTGCCTGTAGAATGGAGCGTGAGGTGTGTGTGTGCATGCAGAGTTTTAGCATCCCACAGGGCGCCGCTGAAATTTGAGAGCCCACCAGGCAGTTTTTCCATAGAGGGAAGCCTTTTCGTTGCACCAGCAATGTATCCTTCATTGTTATATCGGAAGCAGAGAACTTCAGGCCCAGGAGCTGAATGAGGCCCATGAAGCCTTGAAGCCTGGGGCTCTTTGAAGCCACACCTCCTCTCCTCAGGTCACACCCCTTACTGGCTTGCTTTGCAACCTCCTTGGGTGTTTTTGCCTGACTGGAGTGTGCCCTTGAACTGTGGAAATGCATCTCCAGAGCACACAGAGGGGTATGGTAATGCATACTTTGCCACCCACGCCTGCCTCTGGCACTGCCCACTTCTGGCATGTGGCCCCTGGAAGGTCTCTCTGAAGGGAATACGGCCCTCAATATGAAAGCCGCATTGCAGCCTTCCGATGAAGCAAAAGCTCAGGTCTGCTAATGGTGCTTTAATTGGCTCGCAATGCATTTTGCAATCAATGAAATAAGTGTCTGTCTGTTTCCGCGGGTTTTACATTCTGTTGGCAGTCCAAGAGATGACAGAGGACGACGCTGCAGCCTCCTCACGAGTATTCTCCTCTGTCACAATGAATGTTTTGTTACCATCTTGCGCAAGAGGGTGCCCCTTTCCAAACTCAGCCTTTTCTCGTCCCCTCCTCTCCACCAGCAAGTAAGAAGAAAGAAAGAAAAAAATCTAACTTGTGGACAGATAGACTCCTTCTGGAAAAGTTGCGTGTCTTGGGAATGTCTTGGAGGAAGCATTCTTGGTGAGTTATGAGAGGATTAACACACATCCTGTGTTGTCCCCCCCCCCCCTCGTTCAAATTCACAGAGGCCTGCAGGAAAATCCTGGCCCATCTCAAACTCTTCGCTGTCTGACCATGTGTACCTTTTCCAACACTTTGGAGAGGAAATGGAGCAGCGAATGATCCCCGCCCAGGTGGGAATCCCACTGGAAGACCATTTCCATTCATCAGCTGTTGTTGCTCTCAGCGTTACATTCACGCTGTCATATATTTGATCCAGATTTTGTTTTTCAACTATCTCAGCTGGGGTCGTGTGCTGTGTCTGTGTGTGTGTGTAACCAGAATTTTGGACCTTGTGGAGTGTGAAATGCAGTCCGTTCCCCCCCAATATTCAAATCAATCCCAGCTCAACAGCCAAACCCTAGCAACAACAACAAAAAAGCAATGGCTTATTCAGCTCCCTTTAGTATGCTAGCCAACTGTGTGTGCATTGTGACTCAGTCTATAACCCAGAAGCCATGCCGTGCCATACATTTTTATTACAAACAAATAACGGAGGCAACAAAGGGATTGCTTTACTTTGGCGCTGGGCAGCACCCTTTTAAAAACTGATTTTTGCCAGTTTCGAAGGCCTTCCATTTTAAACATAAATTGCCGTCATTAAAACGGAGTGCTCGGTTTTGGTTTTAAGCACCCAGCTTAGACTAAGGGAGGGTAGCGAGGGCGTATCTTCCTAATTCAGGAGTAGATTTTGGTCATTCACAAATCTGCCATGCTTTTGATGAATGTGCCTGCAAATTGTGAATGAGCACTGCGTTTTCTTAGGACAGCTGCATTCTCGCAACTATCCAGCCACTCCTGTCTGGATCCCTTTTGGGACTGCAGAGCAGAGAGTGGCATAGTGGATGCCTGTTATATCTCAACAGAAATGTTTTTCCACTGCGCAGGGGCAGCCACACGGAAAGCCCTGCTCAAAATTTCTGCGGAGTGGACATCTGATAATTTGAGAACTTAGGGAGAAACACTCCTACAGTACACAGTGATATAGTGGGCATAGGAGAGAGATTTACAGTGGTACCTCAGGTTACATACACTTCAGGTTACATACGCTTCAGGTTACAGACTCCGCTAACCCAGAAATAGTGCTTCAGGTTAAGAACTTTGCTTCAGGATGAGAACAGAAATTGTGCTCCGGCAGCACGGCAGCAGCAGGAGGCCCCATTAGCTAAAGTGGTGCTTCAGGTTAAGAACAGTTTCAGGTTAAGAACAGACCTCCAGAACGAATTAAGTACTTAACCCGAGGTACCACTGTATTGCACTCCAGTTGGCCACGAACAGTGTGAACCCATGAAATCCTTATCCAATTGCCTTCTCTTACCTCAAGGCTTGATGCAGGGGAATGTCAAGGAATGAGGAACTGCAGGGGGACCAATGTCCTTCGCAGATGGAAGGATGTGCCAGATCAAATCATCTTCATTTTAAAACTCTTCTGGTGGGAGTAACAAGGGTGTTGGTGGGGGAGAGAGGGAATAGGTGGGTTGAGTTTGTTAGTGGGTTGTTGTTTTTTAATGAAAACATCCGTAGAGAAGAGGACTGTATCTGTGGTTGACTAAATTACTTTTGCTTGGATGAGCCATGTTTTGCATTGGCAGTCAAAGAGGAGAGGAAGCGATGCGGTCAGGAAAAGCTCAGGCTCCCTGAGGAATCCTCCAATATCACTCTCTGGTGCCTGGGTGGGGTCTGCCTCCTTAAATTTCTGCAAAACTTCCCTTGGCCTCTCTCCCCACTTGTTTATATAATCTGAAACAGTTCCTAGGTTTCCAGCTGCACATCTGTCTTCTGCACGCCTTATTACAAGTACGTCTTAGCAAGCAGTAAAACTACAGGTGTTTCACTTTTAAAGCAACCGTGGTGTTTTGTTTTTTTTAAACCAACAATAAACAAAACAGATCTGAACCAGGAACCTTTGATTATCCTTTACAGCTCGCCTGCGCATACCGTCAGCTCAAGGGTTAAAAGAGAAGGGTGCTTGGTTGGGATTTGACTGCTCTTCCATCTGCTGGGTACCTTGAAACCCATTTGTAAATTAATTTTTTACTTTGAATGCACACTGCCACATACAGTCATCGCTAGGTTCCATGCAGACAGCTTGCCGGGGCTGCTTCAACATGTCTCCAGTGACATACAGTGTTCTTACGGATTCAGAACGCTGCAGGAAAGTGAAATCATTAAGTATGTATGTCCATTCTGCTTGCGCACTTGCCTCCCCCATCCTCGAGACCGTAATTATCATCACATACTTTAGTAAATAAAGTTGACACATAGCTCCTTAACAGCTGTAGACTGTCCACCTGACACCCTCACATCGCTTTGCGGGGGAATGAATGGGCCAAGAGGTTTGCGTACATGCACATTCGTGAACTCTAAAGTCTGTTATTTCAGTTTTATTCTGAGGCAGAAAAACCTGTCTGCACAGAGGAGGAATTCCAGGATAGCACTGAGGTGCCAAGGAAGGGAAGACAAGGCAGCTAGTGGCAGCCGTGACAAAGCCAATACCGAGAGAGGCCTCTGGTTTCATTATTGCCTTCTGAAATTACAGCATCTCAGCCTGAGGGGGCAGAGTCTCCGCTTAAGAATCAGGTGTAAAGGTAAAGGGACCCCTGACCCTAATGGTGACTCTGGGGTTGCAGCGCTCATCTCGCTTTATTGGCCGAGGGAGCCGGCGTACAGCTTCCGGGTCATGTGGCCAGCATGACTAAGCCGCTTACCTTCCCGCTGGAGTGGTACCTATTTATCTCCTTGCACTTTGACGTGCTTTCGAACTGCTAGGTTGGCAGGAGCAGGGACCGAGCAACGGGAGCTCACCCCGTCGCGGGGATTCGAACCGCTGACCTTCTGATCGGCAAGTCCTAGGCTCTGTGGTTTAACCCACAGCGCCACCCGCGTCAATCAGGTGTACTCTGTACTAAAAGAACTGTATTTTGTGTCCAGACCAGATCCAGCAAGCCAAATTCAATACAAACCTGTATTAGTTGTGCATCCGTACACCAGTGCCCATGTGAGTCTTCCTGCGCTGATGTTTAAGGAACCAAAACTGTACCACCCAAACACTAGACAGAGGTGTAGGCAGACACAGAGTAACTGTAAAGTATGAACAAGTACAAAATATCTGCACCCCTACAAAAAGGCAAGGGGGAACCCCACCCCTCCCAGTAAGAGACAAACGGTATGGAACATTAAGCGAGAGAGAACGAGAACTGACAACCAGGATGTGCTGGGAATAAAACCTGAGTGGCTTGAAAGGGAGGAGGAGACACATAGAGATCAAAAGTGGGTACAGATGGAGTCATCTCGTTGTATGGAGAGGTAATTTCCTGGTTCACAATGGGAAGCTATTTTTAGCATTTCTGCCTCTGGGGCAGAAATGAAACCGTCTATAGAAATAAATGAAGAAATGCAAGTTTTTTTAATATAGCTGGGATTGAACAAATGTGCCCACCTGCCCAACCACCCAAGAAAAAACAAACTTGAGGGGAAGGGAAGGACTCCGATAGATAGATAGATAGATAGATAGATAGATAGATAGATAGATAGATACTGAGCATGCCCACTGGGCACGGAATAATAACTAGTATTCCACACTGCAACATTTTACTACAGGGTTCCACTTGTAACTGCATATCTTTTAATTTTTGTGTGCGTGGCAAACCTCTTATTTTCCGATCATTTATCCTGTAGGTGTCATTTTGTTAATGTGTGTTCCCACAGAACCATTGCATATGTATGCTTTCCCATTCTGCCTATCCATGGAATCTTAACTTTGTCTCTACCTGAATATGTGGAGATATTATAGCAGAGTTTGTCCATATCTTTGGTGATTCGTGTCAGGTGTGTTCAGACGAGCTTCTGTCTTTCCTTTGTTTTCAAAGGCATGTGCCTAACAGGAAGTGTTATTTAAACGTGGCTGTTTTGAACTGGGCACACAGGTGGCACTGTGGTCTAAACCACTGAGCCTCTTGTTCTTGCTGATCGAAAGGTCAGCAGTTCGAATCCCTGCGACGGGATGAGCTCCCGTTGTTCGGTCCTGCCAACCTAGCAGTTCGAAAGCATGTCAAAGTGCAAGTAGATAAATAGGTACCGCTCTGGCGGGAAGGTAAACGGCGTTTCTGTGCGCTGCTCTGGTTTTACCAGAAGCGGCTTACATGCAGGCCACATGACCCGGAAAAACTGTCTGTGGAAGCGGACAAACGACGGCTCCCTTGGCCTGTAAAGCGAGATGAGCACTGCAACCCCAGAGCACTGCAACCCCAGAGTCGTTCGCAACTGGACTTAATTGTCAGGGGTCCCTTTACCTTTACCTTTATGTTTTTGAACTGGCACTTAAAAATGAAAGTACGAATCAGCACTGGCTTGAATCATTCGTGGATCTAAATGGATCTTTGCCCTCCAGCCATCACTGCCTACCAGAGACAGCAGCTCTCCTCAGGTTTACATGTTCACATATCACTGAATGAAAGAGGCCCTAGTTTTGCCTCAAATTCTTGAGTCTTGCAAATCAAGAGTCTCAAGAATGACACAAAGAAATTAGGACAATACCACCCTTTCATTTTAGTGCTCAGGGACCATTTAAACATTTGTGGGGGTGTTATCCCTAATATGCAGAGATAAGTGGGGGGGCAATGTACCCTAGAGCAGTGATGGCCAAATTGGCCCTCCAGCTGTTTTGGGACTACAACTCCCATCATCCCTAGTTAACAGGACCAGTGGTCAGGGATGATGGGAATTGTAGTCCCAGAACAGCTGGAGCGCCGAGTTTGGCCATCACTGCCCTAGAGGGACCCTGGAATTATTCTTTCATTTGAACATGTAAACAAATTTGCTAAACTGAGTCAAGGGGTTGATTTCTGACCCTTAGGATAACAGATTAAATTATCTCCCAACACACACACACTCATGCATGGAGGAAAGGGGAGGGAAATTCACCCTTAGCTTTGTCATAAATGAGTAAATCTATTATTTCCCCATAAATCCTCTCCAAACAATTCATTCAACTGATTGTGGTGGAAAATAAAACACCCATTAATCATATTACTGGTGAGCACTGATTTTTCAGATTGAGTTAATTAGACCTCATTTGTTTCAGGTGAAAGGAGCTGTATTAACAAACACTGCCCAGTGGCCAGCACTGTGAACACTGCGGATGGCAGTCAGGAGCAATTACTGGTTTGACTGTGCACTGCATTATAACACTGCCCACTTCCGTGGCTGCGACGGAACGTCTGTCAACATTTCCATTACAAAGTCAAATAACATCTTAAAGGGATTTATTACTCAGCCATAACATTGAGCTGGCTTTTGGCATCTAAGATCAAAGCAAGAGAGGGCTGCGAGGTTTTTTCTTTTTTTTCTTTTCCTCCTTCTTCTTTTGGACCAAATCGCTCAAATCCTTACAATTTGCTCACGAGTGGAAAAGAAATTGTGAAAATAATACGCTTAACCATTACAATGTGATAAACAACTGAAAACAAATCGTTCCATAATAACTCAACATGAAATGATAAGTAAAGGGAAAAGACTTTTTAAAAAATCAATAAGGGGCTGTATCCAACAAAGTTCCTCTCAGAGTAAACCCATTTAAATAAATGGACCTAAGTTAGCCAAAAACCATTAACTTCAACGGAACTATGCTGAGTAGAACTAGCACTGGATCCAACCTAAGGATTTGATCCAAATTAGGCGAAGAATTTTAACTTCCGTTGGCTGCAGTAAAAAGAATCTCTTGCCATTGCAATGAATGGGACTTAGAAGTCCTGAACTTTTGGGCTTAACATTTAGGACGGAACAAATATGGCAGTAGTTTACACACTAGAAAAATTAATCTTATTTCAATGGGTAATTTTTGTGCTGGCTGACATGTAGTGTATGCTGATGTGCTTTCAACGGTTTGATGCTGTCTTAATTGTTTTATTAGTGTTTTTGTTATTTTTTATCCTGTGACCTGCCTTAGGTTTGTTCCTAATTTTCAGAGGCTGCATTTAATCGACACGGGCTGCAGTCATGTGCACAGTTACCTAGGAGTAAGCACCACCTCCAAGCAAGCTTCCATGTAAACAGGCAAATCACTACCATGGCTCTCTCAAGATGTTGGTGGTTCTCAACCCGTGGGTCCCCGGATGTTGTTGGACTACAACTCCTATCATCCCTGAGCTCTGGCCTTGCTAGCTAGGGGTGATGGGAGTTGTAGTTCAATAATATCTGGGGACCCACAGGTTGAGAAAGGCTGGTCTAACCAATGATCAAGACTGGCGAGGGGGGACGGGCTATAGTCCAGCACCCAGAGAAAGATTTAGGGCAGCATGACCAGTCCCCCTCCCCCAGGGTACAGTGGCCAAGGGGACATCTTCCCACCTCCTTCCCAAAGCCTAGTGGAGGCTTTGGAAAAGAGGTGTGAGGAGCCTCACTAGGTCCTAGAGACCTTTCGCCTCCTTCCCAAAGCACAGTTAACTCAGCTTTGGGGAGGAGAAGGAAGAAGAGTTTGGATTTGATATCCCGCTTTATCACTCCCCTTCAGGAGTCTCAAAGTGGCTAACATTCTCCTTTCCCTTCCTCCCCCACAACAAACACTCTGTGAGGTGAGTGGGGCTGAGAGACTTCAGAGAAGTGTGACTGGCCCAAGGTCACCCAGCAGCTGCATGTGGAGGAGCGGAGACGCGAACCCTGTTCACCAGATTACAAGACTATGGCTCTTAACCACTACACCACACTGCCGTGGAAGAGGAGGAGGAGGGAGAGCTTTAGGACCCTGCCAGAGCCTCGCATCTCCTTCCCAAAGCCTGGTGCCTCCCTTACCCAACTTTGGGAAGGCAGCACAGGGACTGAGGTGTGTTTGTGTGTCAAATTTTGGCCTCGTGCAGGGTGTCATATTACCAAGTGTCATTTAGAGGTCCACAGGTTTCCCCACCCCTGATCGACAGAGGATAAAGAGGCCAAAAGCAAATACTGAACATCCCCTCAGTTAATAAAGATTGAGCCCTTCCTGCGCAGATCAACACAAATGGAAGTTTACATTTTCATTCTTGATGTGGAGACCTTCTCAAAGATGCTGGCTGCCTTCCCTATTTCCCTGGAGCTGACTGAGTAATTGTAGGCCTGCCAACCTGCTACTCGGTAATTTTCACCCCTTTTCTTAGCACCAGACCTCCTGCTTATGGCCCTTGTATGTTTGCTTCCACCCATTCATCTCAGGGTTTTGTTGGCCGTACACTATCCTGTGTCACAGCCTTGAATAATTGTGTGTGTGTGTGTGTGTGTGTGTGTGTGTGTGTGTGTTGCTGCTGCTGCAATAATTCAGAGCTTTCTTTTTTTAAATAATAATAATAATAATAATAATAATAATAATAATAATAATACCATTTTCATTTTTCAGTTCGCTATGTATAATTTTGGTACACGATTTGCAATATCTTCTCTCCCGATTCCACTCTCCCCACCCTCCCGCTCCCCAATCTTAGACGTGAGACTTAGCAACCGAGAAAGGTGCTAAAGAGAGACAAAACTTGTGTGGGTGGCTGGAGATTAGCCATTTGGAAATCCATCCCTTGCTTTGTACCACAAGCTGTTTCCATATTTCCCTTCCAAGTTGTTGCATGTGAGTGCTGCCATTCAGACAGAGATGTTTCATGCGGATCCCTGAGCCAACATTGTGATTCATGGCCACTTATCCTCAAGTAGCAGCAGTGGGAATTCAGGTGTGCTGGTGCCAGGTGCCAAGGTACTAAGGTCGCTAGGTACTGTCTGCAGGTACTACCTGCAGTGTGGGAAGCAAGATGCCTCTTAATACCAGTTTCTGGCAATTCTGTGGTGCTCAAAGCCCTGCTTATGGGCTTCCCATATGCATCTTAAGTGGGCCAGTGGTGGCTGGGCTGCTCTCCTGACTTCCCAAAGCTGTGCATCCCTGCCAGTTACTGAGGCGAAGGGCGAGGCAATGGGGAGCTTGGCAAGGTGCAGTGCCATTGTGGTGCCAATCCGATACTCCTGATACTGCACCTACACTGAACTGCTTCGCATCAGCCACCTGCTACTTGCTGAGCCTGTAAAATCTGCACTGTGGGTCTGTGGCACGTGAACTGTGTGCTGATGCTCAGCCAAGTCACCATGTCAGGCTCAGGGAATTCCTTCCCTCCCCGGAGGCAGCAAGAAGCAAGGAAAACAAACAAGACTTCTTACTGATGAGTTTATTCGATCATCCCAGCGAGAGACAGTCAGTGTCCCGTTAATGGTGTTGCTCCAACTGAGCTCTTCCGCTCCTTCCTTCCTACCAACAGCACTTCCCCTTACGGTGACTACCAGGGACTAATTGTCTCTGAGCCCATTGCTCTTGCACTCTCAACGAACGCAGAGTTCTGAGAGAAGGGGGGGGGGTCAGAAATACTCTCCAGTGACAAGGTGTCAGCTGGCTCCTCTGGTGCTGCCTCATCCCTATCTTCTCCCAGCACCTCCCAACTCTTCTGTTCGCCTGTCTCTGAACTGTGACCTTCCTCAAACCACTGCTGCAATTCCTCTTCTCTGGCAGCTTCAGGAAGGGGGGGGGCAATCTCTACCATTCCTACTCAATCTCAGCCCCTGACACAGTTAAACCCATTTTATTGAGTCTATGTAGCTTTCAGTGCAGCTGCTCACCAGTTGTTCAGAATTGCCAAGTGGGTAGAGTGATGTTGCACTTGTGGGATGAATTGCCAAGTGGGTAGAGTGATGTTGCACTTCCTGTTTCCTCCTGAGCTGGGACAGACTTCCACTGCATGTGACTTGAAGTGGGTGTGGCCTATTCTGAGGAGCAGACGGCCTCCATGTTCTGCTCTTCTTCTCCATTTTGTGTTCCTGTGTGTTAGGAGAAGTGACTGGTCAGTCGCAGCCACTTGGGACCAATTCCCTTATGGGACAGCTCATGTAGATATATAGTTACGTAACCTAAGCCTGCCTTCAGGGATCTATCTGTGAACCTGAATGAATCTGTGACTAAACTACTTTTATGTTAACTTTAATCAGGTTCCCGTGTCTATTCTTTTTAAGAGGGATTAGAAGGGATCTTACCAGGGATCTTAAGTAGTGAGGCTCAGACAAGCCAGCAACAAGCTAACCGCTGTGTAATTTCAAAAGGGGGATGTTTGGAACTCTGTGCCAGGTGTGCGTGAAGGACCCAGGCCTTCCTAAGTTCTGAAGAGGCAAGGTGCAGCCTCACAGGTGAGGCCAATTAGTAACTCACAGCACCTGGTGGCAAGAGCTGGGAAGGGATATAAGGTCAGCATTTTCCCTTCGGCTCTTTGCCACAGCAACATGTTCCCTGCCTTGCTGTGTTTGGCTTCTTGATCCTCAGACCCTTGACGTCGTGACTCCTTGCTTCCTGACCTTCAGACCCTTGGCTTCTTGACTCCCGGCTCTCTGACCCTCAGACTCTTGGCTTCCTGACTCCTGGCTTCTGGACTGCTGTTCCTGCTCCCACCCCGCCATCTTGCCCCCAGTCCTGACGTTCCCAGCCGGGACTTTGATAGCCTGTGAACCAGACCATGACACTCTGCTAGGAGACAGAACTTGCTAGCGCAAGTTAGGAAGGGTATCATCAAATAACATATCCTCTCCTGCCTCCCTGATCATCCCCACAGTGCTCATGCTCTGCTTCTGGTTGCCCACCATGAGACTGAGATGCTGGACAAAATGGGCCTTTGGCCTGTTCCATCAGGATCTTCAACTGTGCCAATTAGATGCAAAGGAGACCTGCATCAGCTTTCATGGGTTACCAAGAATGATGCATCTGATGAAGTGGACTTTAGGCCCCCCAAACTTATGATGTATCAGTCTATATTTGGTGTCAGGGACTGGATTGAAGAGGAGGTTTGGGAATCGCCCCCTCCTTCTCTGTTTCCCTTGGAGGAGGAGGGGAAGTGGGGTGGATCGTTCCCCCCTTCTCCAGTAGTTTCAAGAGGAGAGGGAGACAGGATAGAATTGCAGCAGAACTCAGAGCTGGAGATCTTAGGAGAAAGAGGGGGAGTCGGAGAACTGCCAGCAGAGACTTCCTTGGAGAGCATAGAAGCACCGCCATCACCGTGTACTCGCCGCTCACTTAGAATTCAAGAGCAAAGGGCTCAACGACATTTTACTCCTGAAGTCTCCCGTAGAGCCATGGGCTGTTGTTGGGGAAGGAAGGGGAGTGAGCAACATCACCCTGGTGTTAAGGACTGGATTAATTGCCTTTCTCCATGATTACTGAATAAAACCACAAATACTAACCTTCTCGTTTCTTCTTTGATCCTTGATGCTACCGGGGGAGGAGAAAATCCTTCAAGCCTGACATTTGGGGTTAAGGTGTTTTAAAGTGCTCTGGCATGAGGTACCTTAAGGTGCTAGCACTTTCCTTTCTGTTGCTTGGCTAAAATTGCACCATGGTTAATTTTGCAAGGTTGTTGCGGGGTAAGAAGCACTTGGGCGACGTCCAAATGCTATTAAAATAGGATGGTGTGGAGGATGGTTCAGATAAGAGCTCCGTATACAGAGCCTAACAGTCTCATGGACTGCATCCTGCCTTCACAACCCACCCCAAACAATGTTGAATGCATCCCTGAGTGAGTGCTTGAGGGCCCTGCTCTTGCCACTTACCATCTGGCCTGGGGCGGGGCCTGGGGCCTCATAAGGACTGCGTGCTGCTTGCGGCCTGCTGCCCAGGAAGACTCCCTGAGTGAGTGCTTGTGGGCCCTGCTTTTGCCACTTACCATCTGGCTTGGGGCGGGGCCTGGGGCCTCACAAGGACTGCGTGCTGCTTGCGGCCTGCTGCCCAGGAAGACTCCCTGAGTGAGTGCTTGTGGGCCCTGCTTTTGCCACTTACCATCTGGCCTGGGGCGGGGCCTGGGGCCTCATAAGGACTGCGTGCTGCTTGCGGCCTGCTGCCCAGGAAGACTCCCTGAGTGAGTGCTTGTGGGCCCTGCTTTTGCCACTTACCATCTGGCTTGGGGCGGGGCCTGGGGCCTCACAAGGACTGCGTGCTGCTTGCTGCCTGCTGCCCAGGAGGACTCCCCTGAGTGAGTGCTTGTGGGCCCTGCTCTTGCCACTTACCATCTGGCTTGGGGCGGGGCCTGGGGCCTCACAAGGACTGCGTGCTGCTTGCTGCCTGCTGCCCAGGAAGACTCCCTGAGTGAGTGCTTGTGGGCCCTGCTTTTGCCACTTACCATCTGGCTTGGGGCGGGGCCTGGGGCCTCATAAGGACTGCGTGCTGCTTGCGGCCTGCTGCCCAGGAAGACTCCCTGAGTGAGTGCTTGTGGGCCCTGCTTTTGCCACTTACCATCTGGCTTGGGGCGGGGCCTGGGGCCTCACAAGGACTGCGTGCTGCTTGCTGCCTGCTGCCCAGGAAGACTCCCTGAGTGAGTGCTTGTGGGCCCTGCTTTTGCCACTTACCATCTGGCTTGGGGCGGGGCCTGGGGCCTCATAAGGACTGCGTGCTGCTTGCGGCCTGCTGCCCAGGAAGACTCCCTGAGTGAGTGCTTGAGGGCCCTGCTCCTCCCTGACACTTACCACCTGGCCCGGGGCGGGGCCTGACAGGCCTCACTAGGACAGTTGTTACTGCCGGAGAGGCACAGAGTGTTTTTAAAATGTTTTTTAAAAATTTTCTTTGGATTTTTTGTATGTGGGGGGTGGGGGTGGGATGGATGTTTGGTTGGGCTTGGGGAATTATTATTTTTTTATTTTGATGTTTTTGTAATTTTTACATTTTTTTGTTTGTATTGTTTTATTGGTTTTGTTTGTTTGTTTAAGGTGTTATTTTGTTTTTAGGGGGAGGGTTCAGGGCTGCCGGGGAGTGGGCCCCAGCCCACAAAATGGCTGGGGCATGTTCCACAGGGGGGGATGCACTGGGACAACCGATCTCAGTGATCACGGGTAGGAGGAGGAGTTACGCTAAGACCAGACCATGTCATTACAGAGGAGGCAGGTTTAGTCGTTGTCTGAGGACTATCCCTGCCTCCGGGTCTGGTCCTGTCCGGATGGATACTAGAATCAGCAAGGGATACCCACGTGACCTGAAGGTGCTGCTGTGCAATGCCAGGTCAATGATTCGTAAGACCACTGCCATCCATGACTTGATCATGGATGGAGGATTTGACCTGGCATGTGTAACAGAGACTTGGTTGGATGAAGCAGATGGGCCTGTCCTTGCCGCTGCGTGTCCACCAGGTTTCTCTTACGCACAGCAACCCAGGTCACGTGGGCGGGGAGGGGGGGTTGCAGTGATTTTTAGGAAGTCATTAGTTTGCACCAGGCGTCCTATTGGGAAGACCCAGTTTTCTGAGTGCATGTTCTGGAAGTTGGGCAATAGGGGCAGTACAGGATTCCTTTTGGTGTACCGACCTCCCCGCTGCACCAAGGATTCCCTGCCCGAGCTGCTTCAGGTCGTGGCGGATGTTCTCCTGGAGACACCTAGCCTGGTCGTCCTAGGGGATTTTAACATCCATGCCGACACGACCTTACAAGGGGCCGCTCGGGACTTCGTGGAAAGCATGGCCTCCATGGGGCTGTCCCTGAATAAGTCTGGCCCAACCCATAGCCGTGGACATGCCTTGGACCTGGTGTTTACCTCTATGGATGTTGGTGATCTGACACTAAGTAAAAGCGAAATGAAAGAAGTGCCATGGTCAGATCACTTCCTGGTGCAACTGGACTTCTCTGCGACCCATCCCCTCTGCAGGGAGGTGGGACCAATTCGGATGGTCCGCCCCCGCCACTTAATGGATCCAAATGGTTTCCAGAGAGTGGTAGGGGATGCTTTATCCCATGTTGATGGCCTTTCAGCCGATTCCCTGGTGGCCCGCTGGAATGTGGAGTTAACCAGGGCTATTGACTGTTTGGCTCCGAAGCGCCCTCTCCGATTGCATGGAGCCCGGACAGCCCCGTGGTTTTCCACGGATCTGAGGGCAATGAAACAATCGTTGAGACGGCTAGAGCGCCGGTGGCGGATAACTCATTCCGAATCTGACCGGACACAGGTTAGAGCTCAACGTCGAGCCTACCAAGTGGCGATAGCGACGGCGAAGAAGAATTTCTTCACCGCCTCTATTGCATCTGCAGAAAACAGCAGCAGGAGACTTTTTCAGGTGGTTCACAATTTAGCGGAACCACCTGCAACATCGGGGCCCAGTACGGGCCACATGTTCTCCTGCAATGATTTTGCAAAGTTTTTTGCAGATAAAATCGCCCAGATTCGGGAAGAAGTAGACTCCACCGTGGGAGCAGGGCCGGGGCGGGAGAGTGCTAGAGTTCTGTCTAGTCAAGTTGAGTGGGATCAATTTCAATCTGTTACCTCCGAGGATGTGGACAGGCTGCTTGGACGAGTGAAACCAACCACCTGTCTCCTGGATCCTTGCCCATCCTGGCTTATAAAAGCTAGCCGGGAAGGACTGGGCGATGGGCTTCGTGGGGTGGTGAATGCTTCCCTCCGTGAGGGAGCCTTCCCAGACCCGCTGAAAGAGGCGGTTATTAAACCGCTTCTTAAAAAACCATCTTTAGATGCGGCCACGATGGCCAACTATCGCCCAGTCTCAAATCTTCCATTCCTGGGCAAGGTGATTGAGCGAGTGGTTGCTGAACAACTCCAGGCACGCCTGGAAGAAGCGGACCATTTGGATCCCTTCCAGTCGGGATTCAGGCCTCATCATGGGACTGAAACTGCCTTGGTCGCACTGGTTGATGATCTCCGGCGGGCTAGGGACAAAGGTGAGAGCTGTTTCCTAGTTCTGCTGGATCTCTCAGCGGCGTTTGATACCATCGACCATAGCATCCTTCTGGACCGTCTTGAGGGGCTGGGAGCTGGGGGCACTGTTATACAGTGGTTCCGCTCCTTCCTCCTGGGCCGTGTTCAGAAAGTGGTGGTGGGGGATGAGTGTTCAGACCCTTGGGCCCTCACTTGTGGGGTGCCTCAGGGTTCTGTCCTCTCCCCCATGCTTTTTAACATCTATATGAAGCCGCTGGGAGAGATCATCAGGAGGTTTGGGCTGGGTGTTCATCAGTATGCGGATGACACCCAGCTCTACCTCTCTTTTAAATCAGAACCAGTGAAGGCGGTGAAGGTCCTGTGTGAGTGTCTGGAGGCGGTTGGAGGATGGATGGCGGCTAACAGATTGAGGTTGAATCCTGACAAGACAGAAGTACTGTTTTTGGGGGACAGGAGGCGGGCAGGTGTGGAGGATTCCCTGGTCCTGAATGGGGTAACTGTGCCCCTGAAGGACCAGGTGCGCAGCCTGGGAGTCATTTTGGACTCACAGCTGTCCATGGAGGCACAGGTCAAATCTGTGTCCAGGGCAGCTGTTTACCAGCTCCATCTGGTACGTAGGCTGAGACCCTATCTGCCTGCGGACTGTCTCGCCAGAGTGGTGCATGCTCTGGTTATCTCCCGCTTGGACTACTGCAATGCGCTCTACGTGGGGCTACCTTTGAAGGTGACGCGGAAACTACAACTAATCCAGAATGCGGCAGCTAGACTGGTGACTGGGAGCGGCCGCCGAGACCATATAACACCGGTCTTGAAAGACCTGCATTGGCTCCCAGTACGTTTCCGAGCACAATTCAAAGTGTTGGTGCTGACCTTTAAAGCCCTAAACGGCCTCGGTCCAGTATACCTGAAGGAGCGTCTCCACCCCCATCAGTCTGCCCGGACGCTGAGGTCCAGCGCCGAGGGCCTTCTGGCGGTTCCCTCACTGCGAGAAGCAAAGCTACAGGGAACCAGGCAGAGGGCCTTCTCGGTAGTGGCGCCCGCCCTGTGGAACGCCCTTCCAGCAGATGTCAAAGCGATAAACAACTATCTGACATTCAGGAGACATCTTAAGGCAGCCCTGTTCAGGGAAGTTTTTAACGTGTGACATTTTACTGTATTTTTGGTTTTTATGGAAGCCGCCCAGAGTGGCTGGGGAGGCCCAGCCAGATGGGCGGGGTATAAATAATAAATTATTATTATTATTATTATTATTATTGTTATATTTTATGAATCCTTGCTGGACCAGGCAAAAGGTCCAGCATCCATAGTCCACCAGTGAGGATTTGCTTAAAGGTTATGTCTCCAACAGCAAGGGAACAGCCATTTTCCTTGCTCATTTACAAGCCTTGCAGCCTTTTCAGTTGATCACTCTGTCCTGTAGCCATGAAGTTAATAAAAGAGATATTAGAATGAAAATGTTGATCTGCAGGCTTCCTAAGAAGCTAGCTTTCTTATGGATAGCCAGTTGTTAGGACAGAGGAATGAATGGATGTCCATATATATATATATATATATATATATATATATATATATATATATACAAAAACCGACACCAGAACCAGAGGCACACAGAACGCCATCTCCAATCAACCTCACCAGACCCAAACCCAGACCCTCTCCACAGATAAATTACAGACACCATCCAGTAGCCAAACCACAGTGGCACCTCCGGATGCTGCACCCCCCTGCAATCCCTACACAGATCTGGCTGGCACAGGGCACAAAACCACAGCTCGCCCCTATACACGAAGCCAAGCCAGAGCACAACTAAGTGCAGTACAGCCATCTTCTCAGGAAAAAAAACTCTTCACAAGCTCAAGAGGTCAAGACACGAAAGCTTTAGCAACTAATCCACTCCTAATGACCCTCCTAAATGGTACTCAGAATATCACTCAAGAAATCTCTCAGGATATCCCTCAAGTAATTAATGAACAAAAGAAGAAAAGGCACACTAACCTGGGAACTTCCTCTCTGCCCAGAACGTTGGAGGCTATACACCACACCCCCTCAACAGTATTTATAGGAACTCAAACACTGAGATCCTGCTCTGTTCCAGTAACAAGAAGCCGAAAGCACCAGCCTGAAGATGACGAGTGAGACCTCGTCGAAACGTCGCCTAGACACCCCAACTCTTACACGGGAAGACACCCGAAGACAACAAAACCTGCATTCCTGTACCCGTGAAAATCTACGAAAGCAAATATCTCACCTCTACGGGGAGGAAACCTTCCAGCTGACAAGAACCTACGAGAAACTAGAAATCCGAAGAGCCACCATCTTATGTGATCTCTTGTTCCTACGCAACTGCCGAGACAACAACTTAATTCCCACATGCTTCCAACTTAAATTCCACTCTAAAACCCCAGCTACCGAAAGGATCCTGAAACGAACTGAACTATCCCTAATCAGAAACGAACTACATAGGAAAAGATACCTACTAAACCAAACCAACAAAGATCTACTCACTCTTCACCTCAAACTCTGTAACAAAATCCACCCTGCACTCTGGGACAAATGCAAACAACTAGCCGTTTGGAGAGCTGAAACTGAGTCCTCACATAAGACAGACACACACACCAACAAACTCCACAAACTAGAGAAACGCCAGAAGCCCAGCCACCCTCCACAACAACCCATGAAACAAACAGTACATAACATATCAGACAGGATCCTCACCTCAACTGAAACCAAAGTACTCTCCAAAGGTTTCAACTTTGCAGTCGCCCCGAGACGCATCCCCACGGAAAACATCATATGCGGAGTCGAAGCTAGCCTAACCAAAATCAACCCAGATGAAGCAAATAAAATCAGACTTGAAGTCACCAACATCCTCTGCTCCAGCAAACCACCCAGAAGCAATTTACACAAAGAAGAACAGAAAGCACTCACCAACCTGAGGAAAGACAACAACATAATCATTCTCCCAGCAGACAAAGGTAATGCCACTGTTGTGATGAACACATCAGACTACCAAGCAAAACTATCAAATCTACTCCAAGACCCTACCTACCAACCTATAAAAACAGATCCCACCACCTACCTGGAAAAAACCACCAAATCCAAAATAAAAGCCTCTCCTATCAGTGAAGAAATCCAGCTAAGAATCATCCCCAGAGAAAAATCATCCAGATGCCCCAAACTCTACGGTCTCCCCAAGATACACAAAGAAGGAACACCACTCAGACCAATAGTCAGCTCCATAGGCTCACCTCTACAAAATCTCGCTAAATTTCTCGCTAAGCAACTTCAGCCCTATGCAGAATCTATCGCTTCACACGTTACAAACTCCTTCCAGTTCATAGAAACAATAAAGAAGCAAAACCTACATCCCGATGACCTACTTGTGAGCTTCGATGTTGTATCTCTCTTCACACAAGTGCCCATTAATGAAGCCTTGACAGCCATTCAAAACAAATACAATCCCCCCGAATACATCCTGGACCTGACCAACCACTGCCTAACCAATTCGTACTTCATCCACAATGGACAAAGATACAAACAGATAGAAGGAGCACCTATGGGATCACCCCTCTCACCGGTCATCGCAAATCTGTACATGGAACACTTTGAAACCAATGCTTTAGACAAGTCAGAACACAAACCCAAACTTTGGCTCAGATATGTTGACGACACCTTTGTAATTTGGCCACACGGGAAAGAAAAACTAGATAGCTTCCTCACACATCTCAACAGCCTACACCCCAAAATACAATTCACTATGGAAATAGAAGCCAACAACCAACTTCCCTTCCTTGACGTCCTAATCTACAAAAAACCTGATGGCTCCCTAGGACACACTATCTACCGGAAAAAAACACACACCAACCGCTACTTACATGCACAATCACACCACCACCCTGCACAAATAAACTCCGTAGCCAAGACTCTCATCTCCAGAACCAAACGCCTGGCTGACAAAGACCACTTGACAACTGAGTTACAGAATCTCTCAAATGTGTTAATCGCCAACGGATACCAGCAAAACAGGGTTACGAAACTAATCCAAAAAGAAACACCCCCCAAAAACCAAGACACAGAAGAAAACAATGGCATGGCCCTCCTTCCTTATATCAAGGGCACTACAGATAAAATTAGCAAAATCCTCCATAAACACAATATCAAAACAGCCTTTTGCACCAACCAAAAAATAGCCAATATCCTCAGAAACCCAAAAGATAAAATCCAGTTAGAAAACCAAGGGGTCTATGAAATACCCTGCAAAGTCTGCCCAGCCACGTACATTGGACAAACAAACAGACGAATAAATGCACGTATCGCAGAACACAAGAATGCCGTCAAAAAAGAAGAAAAAACTTCCTCTCTTTACCAACACATGAAAGAAACAGGACACGAAATTAATTTTGCAGATTCCAAATTGCTCTTTAACATGGAACATCACCACAAGAGAATAATCATGGAAGCCATCGAGATAGAGAAACACCCTCACAACATGAACAAGCGTGACGACACGTCCCGCCTGCCAGACATCTGGAAATTAGCCCTCCCCACAAAAACCGACACCAGAACCAGAGGCACACAGAACGCCATCTCCAATCAACCACACCAGACCCAAACCCAGACCCTCTCCACAGATAAATTACAGACACCATCCAGTAGCCAAACCATAGTGGCACCTCCGGATGCTGCACCCCCCTGCAATCCCTACACAGATCTGGCTGGCACAGGGCACAAAACCACAGCTCGCCCCTATACACGAAGCCAAGCCAGAGCACAACTAAGTGCAGTACAGCCATCTTCTCAGAAAAACTCTTTACAAGGTCAAGAGGTCAAGACACGAAAGCTTTAGCAACTAATCCACACCTAATGACCCTCCTAAGTGGTACTCAGAATATCACTCAAGTAATCACTCAAGATATCCCTCAAGTAATTAATGAACAAAAGAAGAAAAGGCACATTAACCTAGGAACTTCCTCTCTGCCCAGAACGTTGGAGGCTATACACCACACCCCCTCAACAGTATTTATAGGAACTCAAACACTGAGATCCTGCTCTGTTCTAGTAACAAGAAGCCGAAAGCACCAGCCTGAAGATGACGAGTGAGACCTCGTCGAAACGTCGCCTAGACACCCCAACTCTTACACGGGAAGACACCCGAAGACACCAAAACCTACATTCCTGTACCCGTGAAAATCTACGAAAGCATATATATATATATATATATATATATAATTCTTCTGACAATGGGCTAAGGTGGTTTTATCAAATGCAAGTTAGAAATTTGCAAATTTGCAAGCTATTGTTGAATTTTTCAGTGCATTTTGTATTTTTATTTTGGTCTATCCACACCACTCTCTCTGTCTCTCTGTTGTTCTCTTGCGGGGCTGAGGGAATAAATTTGGTTTGGTTCAAGTTTAGTGCAAACCTACCTGATTTGTACTTTTCGAAACAAGGTGTGAGCTGAATCACAGCAATCCTTTCAAATCTGTGCTTCTCTGAATTTTGTGATGCTGCTCTCTGGCCAGATTATGTGCACCAAAATAACTCGGTTAGGGAAATGTGGGCATAAAATGCAGATGTTGGAGAAAGCATAAAATCCTTTTTTTATTAGGGGAAATTGGTTGCAAAAAGAAGAGTGTACACATTAGGCAAAATTGCATACCAGGATGTATATGTCGGAAGAAATTCGCACTAAAATGCTGGTGAATTTTAATGAGGACTTAAAAATAAATAAATAGGAAACAGAGAGAAAATGAAATTGACAGATTCAGTCACCCTCATCTTTCTCTCCCCCACTCTCCCATTCTCCCACCAACTTAACTTTCTGAGTTATTTGTATTGTTGTTTTCATTGCTAGAATTTTGAGCAGTTTGACACACCCTGAGTCTAAATTAAGGATAATGCTACAGCGTGGATGTTTAAAATTCACGCCTGCCACTTACCAACTTCATTGGTATGAAATTCAAAAAACCCACTTATTAAACACCATTAAATATTCACTTCATTTCCAAAGACAAATATGAACAGAAACGCAACCAAACAAAGTACTGTATTAAAATCATTGATTCACAATATTTAAATTTCCAGCTAGCCTCCAATTAGCAGGCTTTCCAATATTTGAACAGAAGACCATTTTAATGTAATTACAAACACATTTTAGGCATCTAAATTTTTTGCATAATTAGTTCCCTATTAAACTATTTATGTAGCCCTTTTTCCATCAGAAATAGAAAAAGCAGAACAATTTTATTCCTTACTGTTACAATAATTAACTATGTAAGTAGAACAGCATATTAATAGAGTATAATTTGTTTACATTTAAAAGAAAATTGTGTTAGATTAGCATAGCAAAAGACTATTTCCATATCTAGGCAGTAATATGCAGGCCTAATAGCAATTTACAGTGTAGTTAAAGAATATTATTAATAAAGTAATACAGTGTAATTCTGTTTGCCCCAACCATATTTCACAATGTCCTTAATTACAGTTAATTCCGTCGAGGCTAATTTGGGTGTTGTTAAGCAGTAGACAGAGGAATCTTAAATACAACCTTTGTTAATAATGAATTTTGAAAGTTAGAGTGGAGCTAGTAACAATAAAGAGACGAAGAAATACGCTGCAAGCACATTTCATGGCAAGATTATTTCCCCCCAAATGAAATCTTGTTAATAGGGTCAGTCAATAACAAGACTTGATTGGCAACTCGGAAAACTTTGGCTGTAAACGGAGTTTCATTTTAACAGAGACTTAACGATGAGACAGCCTGACTGTCAGGAAGACTTGTGACGGAAGGGTTTGGTCCTAAAAGGTATTACCGAGCATATTTGCGGCTCACTACAATAAGGTCTCATTAAAGTTTGGCACTTTTTAGGTTTCCAGACTTGGACACAGATTGAAAGTCTGTTGCAACAACCACCTGGTCAATGGAGGAAAGAGAGAACTACTTGCTTTCACATCAGTGCAAACTTGAAACCATTCAGCAGGGATGTGGAAGCGATCACATTTATTTATGAACATGGGAATCTGCCTTATAACTGATCAGGCTGTACACCTGGCTAAGGGGAGCATTGAATTGTGACACTATATATATATATATATATATATATATATATATATATATATATATATGCTTTCGTAGATTTTCACGGGTACAGGAATGTAGGTTTTGGTGTCTTCGGGTGTCTTCCCGTGTAAGAGTTGGGGTGTCTAAACGTCGCCTAGACACCCCAACTCTTACACGGGAAGACACCCGAAGACACCAAAACCTACATATATATATATATATATATATATATATATATATATATATATATATGTACTGTAAGGTTACCAGATGTCCCCGTTTCCCCGGGACAGTCCCCAGATTTACAAATCAGTCCCCATACAAAATCCATTGAAGTTGAAAAGTGTCCCCAGATTCACTGAAAAAGAACTGGTAACCTTAATGTACTGACTAGATAGATAGATAGATAGATAGATAGATAGATAGATAGATAGAGTCACCCCCGTGATGCTGAGAGGCCCAGCCATGTTTGGAAACCCTACCAGGTAGGAGGGGACCTTCACACTAGATGGACAGCATAACTCAACAATGATGCCTATTTATTATTGTGTGGTTATTTCTTTCATTGTCAGTAGTAAATGTGCTATTTCTGTACTGAAATCTGCTATAAGGGACCCCCTGGTTCAAAGGACATCTCTGACAAGGGATGCTACAATGGTAGATAAGAAAGCAGAGATGGTGGTGTGGCTAGACAGTTGCCAAAGTATAGTCTCTGCAAGGTAGGCTTAAATTCAGTAAAACTGGCAAGCAGCCAGTGTGCAGTTGACCATTGCCAGAATTGCACATGGCAAATGGGCTGTGTGCATCAACTCAAGGAATCATAGAACTTGAATGGAACAAAGGGACGCTAACATGCCATACCATTTCACAGGATGTCCAGTCTCTTATTACTATACAGTGGTACTTCAGGTTAAGTACTTAATTCGTTCCGGAGGTCCATTCTTAACCTGAAACTGTTCTTAATCTGAAGCACCACTTTAGCTAATGGGGCCTCCTGCTGCCGCCGCGCTGCCGGAGCACAATTTCTGTTCTCATCCTGAAGCAAAGTTCTTAACCCCTGGTACTATTTCTGGGTCTGTAACCTGAAGCGTATGTAACCTGAGGTACCACTGTATGAGCAAATACAACACCAACTCTTTCTTTTATTATTTGCACACACATCCCCTGGATTGCACTTGCCCAGTTTGTCCCCCAAACCCAGATGATTTAACTGAAGCTCAGGGAATGGCACTCTGTAAAGGCCCACAACTGTTCTTAACAAACTCAGTTTGGGGTGGAATAGATCTAGGAGCAGGCAAAGAAACAACCCATGGGAGCAGAGGTGGTGAACATTTTGAAACCCAAGGGCCACATTCCATTCTGGGTAACTTTCCAGGGGCCACTTGGCAGTGGTGTATGGGGTCCGAGGCAAAAGTATACAGGGCAATGTGTGTAATTTTTACCTTTGTACAGTTGACTAATTTCTGCACATCCTCAAACTTTTGCTGCGAAGCAAAAGGCATTATTACAGTTCAACAACACAGTCCAACAAGGCAAGCCAGGCCAGGGAAGGAGGTGGCCTGGAGAGATAGTGTGTGAGCTGAGGAGAGTTGCAAGGACCAGGCTGAGATGACTGGAGGTCCACATTCTAGCCCAGAACCTGAGCTTCTCCACCCTTACATTAGTGTTTATTTGAATTAATTTGTTACTGGGCCTCAGTTCAGTTGTAAATTGCACTTTTAAAATGCCTTGTGGAGTTACAGGCTCCTTCTACTCCAATTTAATAAAAAATTCTTGATTTACATTGCAGTGACATGACTAGGAGAAACAGGCTCTCCATACTTAGAGCCAAACCCAAACCCGATCTGCAAAAAAATAAAAATAAAAATAAGGCTAGCGTTTTACAGACCCGAATCCTGGTTGTACCAAATGTTGTTGGAAACATCTATGGTGTTCCGATCATCAACACTGGTTTTTAGTACAGAGTTTGGCTAGACATTAAGCATCAAGTAAATGTCATTTTGATATACATAGAAAAAAGTGTGTTTGCTGTCTTTCCCTCTCAGCAATCTAGGAGTGCCAGGATAACTGCCTGATCATTGGAGAATAAAGTTCACGGGTCCTGGAAGTCCGGGCAATTGGAGGTTCCAATTTGCATGGTTGTACAATGCCTGAGCCCACTGACAAGAAGCTATTACAACAGCATCATATCCTACAGATGGCTAACATTCACCCATAATTGTCAAATATGCTACAATGGCAAGCTTGAGAAGAGAGGAACACAGCTTTCCCCTTGCATTAAAATACATCAAGTGCAAAGCAAAGTGTGACACAGCCTAACTGGAGGCTGGCAGGCGCTGCTGAGAGACAGATTCAAATAGAGTTGCTACTACCAAATTGGCGCGCAGTTTTCAAGCCCAGGCTGTTCCGTGTTTTGTCACCCTTTGGATTTCCAGCAGCCTCTATCATTTCACCAAGACCTGCAGGCTCAGTTTAGACATCATGCCAAACCATATTTTTGCATCAGCCATCATTTGCTCAAAGCCATACTGTGGTTTGAGCTTCCCAAAGGACAACAGGCAAGCTATTACTCTGAGCTGCTTGCCTGCTTTTGTTTTGAGTCTTGCAGCACCCAGTTTCATAAGTCCACTGCCATTCTGGTGCAAAAATGCTCTGGTCATCTCACCCAACGAATGGTTGCAAACTCGCTTTGAGCCTATTTACCTTGGCTTTTGACACTTGAGACGTATATTTTAAGGACTCACCTCATTTATTTATTTTTTTGTAATTTTAAGTTATTTTCAAGTGTTTTTAATATTGTGTAATATTGTATTTTAATATTAAGATTGTGTTTTAATGTTGTGACTCTCCCTGGGACCTTTGTATAAGAGACAGGTAATAAGTTGTAGTAGTAGGAGGAGTAATAATAAAGCATAGTTTCTTAACATCGTTTGCCAACAAGTTACAAGCCAATCTTATTGATCCAGATGTCACACCAGATCATGGTGCAGAGCAATCTAAATCACGTCTACTCAGAAGTTCCACTTGACTTCAATGGGACCTAGCACCTCACAGCTTCAGTCCAATTAGGATTGCAAACTCTATATCCTTATGTCTGATTTAGAGCCAGAGAAACTATGGCAGTGAAATTTAGCATGACATAGCAGCATATTGATAAAAAAAATGCCAGGAATCCATAGCGGAACGGGTGATGCCGTGTAAAAGGAATGTTAATTATTATTATTATTATTGTTATTATTATTATTATTATTATTATTATTATTATTATTATTAGTAGTAGTAGTATTATTATTAGTATTATTAGTATTATTATTAATTTGTACCCCGCCCATCTGTTAAATACTGACATAGAAGCTTTAGCACAATAACCAAGGAAACTAACACAGTAATCCTGTCTGAATGCAACCTCCGCATAAGGCAGCTTCCTTGAAGAAGAAGAAGAGTTTGGATTTGATATTCTGCTTTATCACTACCCTAAGGAGTCTCAAAGTGGCTAACATTCTCCTTTCCCTTCCTCCCCCACAACAAACACTCTGTGAGGTGAGTGGGGCTGAGAGACTTCAGAGAAGTGTGACTGGCCCAAGGTCACCCAGCAGCTGCATGGGGAGGAGCGGGGAAGCGAACCTGGTTCACCAGATTACAAGTCTGCTGCTCTTAACCACTACACCACACTGGCTCTTGTGTGTTCCTAATGTATTTATAAAACAAACACTCTCAGCCATGCTGGGCAGAGCCTAGAAGACCTCAGAGGGCAGCCCCTACCATTTCCTCCTAGGGTGGGAGGTGGCCAGCGGTGCCTCCTATTCACTGAGAAGCTGCTGTGGAGGCAACATGGGGCAGGGCAGCAAATCTGGCCTCCGAGGAGCCATTTGCAGCTGCTACTGGCACCACAACATGCCCTGGGCACCAATATACACATGCCACTACAAGATTGCTGCTGCTTCCATCATCTGCCACTCTCTACGTCAGGCACAGGCAAACTCCAGCCCTCCAGATGCTTGGGACTACAATTCCCATCGTCCCTAGCTAACAGGACCAGTGGTCAGGGATGATGGGAATTGTAGTCCCAAACATCTGGAAGGCTGGAGTTTGCCTATGTCTGCTCTAGGTGGTGATTTTTGTGTGTGTGTGGGAGCTCTGGGCTGTTGAGCACTGGTCTTCACGTCCAAGCCTCTGCCCTTGCTGCACCACATCCTGACGGCGCATAAGTGATATTGAGCTGAGGAAGCGGCAGGGTTAAGCAGCCTCTCTGAGTGCCCTTCTTCCCCCAGGTGGAAAACAAAACAGCCCCCATCGCCGTGAACGGGATGGTAAGCCCTTGTGGATGAGTGGTCCTCCAGTATGCTGCTACCACGACTGACGTCTCAGATAGCGAGGGCCTCTCGATTTGCAGAACGCTTTCTGTCGAGATCAGCCATCTCGCTTCTGGTTCCTAGACTCGCTTCTGCAAATTACAGCACACTTCCTTCAAACAGAAATTGAGCCCAACCCCAGCAGTGGTACGCGTTGGACCCTGAGCTGGAAGAAATCCTGGTGCCAAGGAAGATGTCAATCTCCCCCCTTGAAAGCTGGCTGATGGTCCATTATGTCCTCCCTAAAGGTGGAGGCACCGTCAATGTTTATGAGAAGCTACACTATGAACCCAACCATCAGTATGACCTCCCCCATCTTCCCAAGGTGCAGAGGCTGAGGATGACAGCAAAGAGCGGGGAGGCGAGCTGAACCGGGGCAAAATGGAATGCAAGAACGTTCTGAAGATCCGGATAAGGAAGATTAACAGACACAAGTACAGGAAGTTTTTGCGGGAGAAGGTCAGGGAAGGTCGGCGCCGGTGGAAACAAAAAGGGTTTGAATGAGATCTGGAACGTGTCTGGAGGAGAGCCGGACTGAGGAAGGCTCCTGAGGGATGGACGGCACCCAAGATATATCTCAAGAATGTGAAGTCCGATTGACATCGCCATGAGGTTTTATTTTTTTTTTAATTAAACAATATTTAAAGCAAAAAAGAAGAAAGAAAAGAAAAGAAAGAAAGAACAAAACAAAATTGCAGAGGAAGGAATCGCAGTGCTCCGCTCCATATGCAGTTTGAGCCGCAGAGAACAAAAAGTACTTGGAGAGGGCCCAGCGGTACTCCAGGGACATGTCATGTCCTTGGAGAGGATGTGGCAGAACACTGGACAGTTCTTGTATGTGTATTGTGTGGTTGTGCATAGAAGGAGATGGCTCTGAGCAATGTAATTGAGTCAACCCTGGACCAAAATGTTCTCATAGTCTAAAGCAGTTTGGTTCAGATTCATCACTAATTTTTAGCGTTAGCTGCTGACAAAAGCCTGTCACAATCTTCATCCGTTAAATCCTTTACAACAATGGAATCTTAATTGCACCCAAAACAATAGGATCAATTTCCCTTTTTAATGGTGCTCTGTGCAGCGTCAGGCATAAAAAAGCCTCTTCTGAGGCAACGCTGGCCAAATTGTTATGAAGGGAGAGATTCGGTTCTAATTTCAAGTGAACCGGCTTATGTGCCCATGAAACATGTTGCTTTGACAGATAACCTCTCGAAACACCCACAATCCTAAAATAAAGTCTGTGTTATCATTTGTTGTCCCACAAATCTATACTATGAGCAAATCCCTTCTCCCCTACTTTTTACTGGCGAGGCAATACGGTAATCATCTTGTTTCCACATCCATTGCTAGGATACATTTTAAATTTGGAAATGTAGTACATTGTTTTCAAGAGTTATCAGAAAACTGAGAGGTAGAGCCAATATCTGGTTTAACAAACGGTGGTGGTGGTAATAAGAAAATGCGTTTATATAGTATCTGTTCATACGGATTGTACTGTATTTTTTCTTTATATTGAATTAAAAATATGAAATATTTTATCTGAAAAAATAAAATAAAATAAGCCTTTGTGGTATGGCATGTGATGGAATTTGCACCACAATCTACTTGTCTGAGGTTTGTTTTTTGTTTTTGTTTTTTTTGAAGTCCAGCCTTCGCATTTTTGAATCTTGAGCAGAAGAGAAGTCTAAATTTTGGGCATGTAATTGAGTAGGACTGGTTCCTGGCTCCCAGAAGTCCCTTCTAAAATACTAGATACCTACAGTGATGTCTCTTGGGGATTAATATTGCCTGTTCCATGCTGTCTTCCTGTATGCTCAAAGTCTGCATTGGTAAATAGATATCTCAGCACACTAAAGTCAGAAAGGAATTGCTTTCACTTGCTTTCCAGTACAGTAGCTGTATTGGTCTGTCGTACTAATAAAGAAACAACCCCCATATATTGATTGGATAACAACTCCAGGGAATCCACTGGGACTTATTTCTGAGTAGGCCTGCATAAGATTGGTAATTCTAACCTGAGGTAGCAAAGGTGAAAATTGAAGCAAGACAGTCTTTAATCTTGATTAGTAATCCAGAACACTTTTCAATGTTTTTATACGCCATTTTGAACTTTTTTAGTTGAACATTTTAATGTTCTGTTTTATATTGTTGTTAACCTTTTAGAGGTTTCCTTACAAGC
The DNA here is from genome assembly GCF_964188305.1 of Podarcis bocagei. Lineage (NCBI taxonomy): Eukaryota > Metazoa > Chordata > Lepidosauria > Squamata > Lacertidae > Podarcis > Podarcis bocagei. The sequence goes on along the minus strand of NC_138136.1, from coordinate 51,970,625 downwards.
AAGCAGTAAGTATTTTTTTAAAAAATATATATATTTAAATATAAATCACCATGCGGATTAATGCAGAAACAGCCTTAAACCAGTAGCTTGTGGCAGTGAATCCCATAATTTGATTTTGCTTCCCTGTTATGGAGAGTATTTATTCTCTCTTCCCCCCCCCCTCTCTCTTTGCCAAAGATGTTTATAGATCCGGCACCTGACTTCTCTCACTGCCAACCAGTTAAAATGTGCCTCTGGCAGGCTTTCCTCCTTAGTGACAGTTTCAAACGCCTCAAGACAAGCCACCACGCTGACTGTCAGATTTTGTCAAGTGGCCGACATCAGCGGTACAACAGAACATATTTTATTCCGAATAAAGATGTGCAAAATTATGGAGCTAGATGTTAATACACAGGTTGGATGTGGAGAGGGGCAGGGAGGGAAAAAAACAACCCCAAAAAATCTTATTCCCAAATAACAGAGTCATTTTGCAACCCATCCTGGGTGCTGTTGTTGTTGTTTTCTGCCTTTTACATCTGTCAAATAACAACAGTAAAACTTCTGCCCCCTTTCAAGATATCTGTCATCGTTTTATCTTAAGCCAGAAAAGATTGAATTCTGGGAGATCAAAACAGCAGATCTGATAGTTTCTATCCTCAGCAAGTGCTTATCAAGGGTTGTTTCAAGCAAAACAAGTACCATCCCCTCCTATTCCCCAATAGGGGTAAAATAAAAGTAACAAATAAATAAATAAACCCAAACACTTAATAAAAATAAAAGTGGAACAAGTAAACAAGGCCTTGGAGTATTCTGTCTGCTGCTTGTCTCTGTCAGGCCTTCACAATTTATGACCCATCAGGCCAATTAAATTTTGGTGTATAAAATCTTGTATGGTGTAGAGCAGCGATGTCCAGCCGGTTGACTGCAAACAACAGGTAGATCCCCGGTCAATCGCGGGATTGTTATCGATCGCTGGATGAATAAAGCTGTGGAATAAATCTCTCCGCCCCCGCGCCCCCTCTTTCTGTCCTTGTGCCGCGAAGAGTGGGCGGTCGTTAGGCGTCTGTTTCTGGCAATTGTTGATATGATAGTTTGCTTTAGCAGTGGGTGCGTTTATTACTGGCTCATTTATAGCTTAGCGAAGTACAGTGGTACCTCGGGTTACAGACACTTCAGGTTACAGATGTTTCTGGTTACAGACTCCGCTAACCCAGAAATAGTACCTCGGGTTAAGAACTTTGCTTCTGGATGAGAACAGAAATCGCACAGCGTCAACGGCAGGCCCCATTAGCTAAAATGGTACAAGAATGCTAAAACAACAAGAAATCAACAACAACCTCAGAAAAAAAAGGTTACACAAGGGAACTTCGCAATGTGCGAAGCAAACAGAATGTGCCATTCAACAGAAGAGATTTACGCTTCCTAATTACTAAAGTGCAAAATTTAAGTTCTTAACCCGAGGTACCACTGTATGTCATTCCCCCTAAGAAAAGCTGCACAACTGTGTTCAATCCCCCCTAAAAACGCTCAACAGCTCTTGCCAATCCTTCCCCAGAAAGCTCAACAACTCTGGGCAATCCACCCACCCCACCCCACGCATGCTCTTCCTTCCTCCAATGACAATGGGTAGATCACTGCCAGTTTTTTAATACTGGGAGTAGATCACAGTCTCTTGGGAGCTGGACGTGCCTGGTGCAGTGAAAGTAGATACGGACATTTTTTTCTCCCTCTCTTATCAAACCAGAATTTGGGGTCATTGATTGGTTTTTGATTTGCTTTACTTATATGCTACTTTCCCACAAGCTGTGCCCAAAGCACTCACAGCAAACATGTTCTGGGCCCAGGGGTAACCTGAGAACCGCAGTCCAGGTCCGGTCCAGAATCTGAAGGTTCCGCTAGGAGTCAGTCCGACAGGGTCAAGGCAGGACATGAGGCAGGAAACCAGGCAAGGACAGGTACAGGATCTCAGGCAGGATCTGGCATATAGCAATGTTGCTCCCGCAACCTGGGGCGGGGCCTGACAGCCTTTTATCTTTGTCGGGGTAATGGCCAGTCCTGATCCCCTGGTGACTCACCTCCCTGTCTCGCCCAAAGGCAAGCACTCCTCCTGCGAGTACTCAGGTCTCTCCTTCTCTCAGACCTTACTCTGCAGCTCAGGAGATGTTGGTGGGTTACTAGACCCAGAGGCCGCCTCACCCTCTCCTGACCCAACTGGTAGCGGAGCAGCTGTAAGTGATGGCCCAGCTGAAGGCAACAAGGTCATCCCCGCATCTGGAGCCAGGGCAGGCTCAGGCCCCTGACTCGGCTCAGCTGGTGTTTGTTGCACTGGAACCTGTGCAGACTGGGACTCTTCAGGATCAGGCCCCAGACTTGGTTCAGATGATGCCTGAGGCAAAGGATCCGGTGCAGACTGAGATTCCTCTGGTTCCAAGTCCAAGCCCAAGTCCCAGGTCATCACAAAACATTCAGAACATCAAAATAGAAGGATTTGGAATTACAAATACACAAAACACAGAACATGTCAGTAAATTCAAAACTGACAAAAGCCAACAATTTAGCAAACACAGAATGAAATCAATATTACCCCTCCCCCCCAAAACCGTATGCAATCTAGGCTTAAGTACATAAATACAAAGCAAAAATGAAAGTGTTAACCAACAATAAAGTTTCTGGTGCAAGTCTTCCTATACTCCAAGGAGTATAGGAGGGAAGGGGTAGATGGCATACAGCTGGCTCCTAAATCTCTGCTTCAGAGGAGAATGCCAACTAGGGCCGTCTTTAGCATATGTGCTGCCAGGGTGCAAAGATCTGTCCAGCGTCCCCAAATTTTTGGGGAGAGGGGAAGCCACAGTTGTTGACTGTTTTTTTAGGGGGGAAATTGCAAGAACTGCTTTTGTTTCCTGACTCATCGGAAATATTTGACGCTATGGAGTAACAAGGCGACAGAAGAGAGGGGCTTTTCACTGCCGTAGATCGAGAGAGACCAGTATACAGTAGGTCAGGCTTCCTCAACCTCAGCCCTCCAGATGTTTTTGGCCTACAGCTCCCATGATCCCTAGCTAGCAGGACCAGTGGTCAGGGATGATGGGAACTGTAGTCTCCAAACATCCGGAAGGCCGAGGTTGAGGAAGCCTGTAGTAGGTATACATTTGGCGCCCCCAGAATTTGGCGCCTGGGTGCCCCGCACCCCTTGCACCCCCAAGTAAAGGCGGACCTGCTGCCAGCCCAAAAAGCAAATTTTTGGTTGATGCAGGCCTTATTGCACTGGTCAGCCAATGAAGTTGAATGGTGGGAGATTCACAACCTACAAAAAGGAGGGACTTCTTTATACATCACATAGTTAAAACTATGGAAAACTGTGGCCACCGACTTGGACAGGTTTACAAGAGGACTGCACAAATTCATGGAGGTTAAAGTTATCAATGGTTGTTAGTTATGATGACTACATTAAGTCAATTGTCAGAAGCAATATTTTTCTGAATACCAGTTGCTATGAACTGCAGGCAGGAGAGTGCTCTTGTGGGCTTCATGCTGGCATGTGGTTGGCCACGGCAAGAACAGAATGCTGGGTTAGAAAGACCTGATTAGCTGATCGCCAGGACTTGCATCCTTCTGTGCATGGAAGTTCTGATGATCAGCTGATCATTGGGGCTTGCAAAGCTCCTTGCATGGGCCGTCTGTGCACAGCATTACGCAAAATAAGGTCACCTTTTGTCATTGTAATGACACAAAGTCCATAGCCCCACTCAGTGGAATGGGCTGATGGGCCCTCAATGCAAGCAGGGCTGTCTTAACACATTCTAAAGTTTATGCAGTAGTGCATATTGCCATTTAAAGTCCCATAAGATCATTATGTCCAGAGTCTAACATCACTGAATTGAACCACTGCCAAAATGATATTAAACTCAACAACGGAGTTTGCTCGAGTTCTGCTCATGAATCTTGAAACAGATTGATGATTTGTTCTTGAGTGACAGAAGTGTTTCTGTAACTTCTGAATAGTCTGGATATCATACCTTTAATTTATTGATTACATGCAATGTATAAAAACAACAACAGGGTCTTGCAGAACCTTAGAGACTAACAAAAGCACTGTGATATGAATCAGCTTTCATTGATGAGAGCCCCATTCATCCCCTCTTGCCTTTGAAAGTTTGGGTCATAATACATTTGTTATTAAGGGACAGGGATGCTTTTTTGCATTGATTAAGCTCATATTTGAGCTGAGCTGCCTTCATTTGCTCACGACCATTCGCAAACTTTGTGAGCTGATCAAGTTTCACATTAGCAATATTTAGTGGTACAGATTTATTCAGCCATGGAAAACAACCAAACTGACCGGAGACTTATTGAATCAGGCCATTATAAATGTGTTCAACCCAGATCTGTTGTGCTGCTGTAATGTGCCTTCCCTTGAACTCTGTATAATTGAGGTGAAGACAGTAGCCGTTAACTTTCATTGTTATTATTCTAATCCTGACTCCTACCACAAATTGTGTGTGTGTGCATTTGTTCAGACACACTCTGGGGCAGATGGAAAGCTGCATGAACTGCTTTGCTTTGCTTCAATAAGGTTCTGTAATAATAATAAAAAGATTTGCATCAATTTGTCCCCATTGAGTGCTGGCCTGAGAGCTGGACCTGTTTGGAGAAGGAAGCCTAAGTAAATGCATGCAGCTCCCACTTACAAAATACAATGCATTCCCTGGAAATCATTCATTAGGCAAGCGTTCACATAACAAGTCCACGATTCCCATTGATTCCTATGGGAACATTTCTAATCTGTGATCTGCCCAATCTCCACCCCCCCCAATGTTTTTTCCCCTGAAGTGGCTGGAGCCACCAGTAAAAGAGAGACAAAGGAAAATCAGATTTGTCTTTTCTCGCCTGCTTCCTGATTTCTTTGATTTCTCTCCCTGCATACCTGCATGGTTTATGCCTGAAAATGGTTGCCACCAGCAAGGCACAAACAAGTGAGGAAGTAAGGAAGTGGGCAAACTCCAGCTGTTTGGATATCTGAATCTGCAGAGTGTGTACTGAGGTTTGGCCGTAATTCTTTATGTGCTAGGCGAATCTGTCAATTTTGGTTTCTTTCAGTTGTTCATTTGCCCAATTTTAAGTTCAGTTCACAGCCTTTCCACATCAGTATGCAATCATCATCATTATTTTTTAAAAAAATATCTATGTGAAAATTCACCAGTATTTTATTACAAATTTCTCTTAATTTGCACATGTTTGCATGTAATTTTGTCTACTGTACATATTTTTGCAAAGCAATTTCCCCAGGAATAATGGTGTGGTTTTTTTGTAAACTATTTTACTATTTTTTGTAACTATTTTACTAATGTAAGTATTGTTATCCACACTTTGCGCTGCTATACTTTATACATTACCTGGCTGGAGAACTGCATTGCAAAATTCAGAGAAGTGCAAATTTCGAAGGGAGCTGTGTCTCAGTTTGTGTATTGTTTTGGAAAGAGCAAAGCAGGTAAATTCATACCAAGTGGGACTACACTGCTGAAGTCCAGTGGGAGAAACTGTCCTGTTCCATGACAGATCCCTTTAAAAGAAATTCAATATACCATAAAAATTCAATATACCATCCTCCTTGTTTGAGACTGGACCTTGAATAGATGTGATACAGTCTGGCAAAATCTGGAGTCTGGTGGTTTTCCGGACCAAATACTGAATTCTATCAGTTGCATCTGCAAAATTCTGGCTGGCTGGTACTTCTAAATGATAATAGCAATGATGAACTGCTTTCCAGTTATTCACTGCTGCCCCAGAAGGCAGGACTAAATCTAATGGGTTCAAACTTAGCTTTCAATAGACAATAAGGAGAATTCTTTTGATGGCAAGTTCAGTTCAGCAGTGCAAACAGCTCCACTACTCCACTGAAAACCTGGACAGCCGACTGTGGGGAGATGCTTTGGCTTTGGGTTCCATGTACCAAGCATAGAGTTGACCAGATTGCCTAAAAAACCCTCCCAGTTCTGCAATTCTGTGATTATCCATGGGGTGGATAAATGCACTGATGATTATGAAGCATACGGAGAATCTGAAACGTGATAAACATTATAAATAGCAGCAAAGAGGCAGGCAGAATACATACGAGGTTAATAACAGTAAATATGTTTTTGTGTGTTATAGGAAGGGGGCTAATAATCTGTGTTATGGAAATCATAGCCTGCATTTTCACCGTGCATTGGTTTTAGCATGGCATTTATCAAGGCACATGTGCAATTGACAGTGGTAAATACCCCATTAAAATCCAATTAAGTTAGTGCTGTGGCAGATTTTTATTCCTGCTCCACATGAATGCAAAATGTGGGAGGCTGCAGCAGCAACTACTGTCAGGCCAGGAACATCTTGTGAGCCCCTTATATAGAGCTCTGGATCAGGATCCCAAATCTGGGGAAGGAACGTTGCTGAGTGGTAAATCACTTGCTTTGCATGCCAGAGGTTCCAGGTTCAGCCCCTGACAACTCCAGTCAGGCCTGGGAAGGATTATCTGCCTGAAACCTGGAGAGCTGCAGCAAACCCAAGTGTCCCTATTTTCCAGGGATGTCCCTGATTTAGAGAAGCTGTCCTGGATTCTGATTTGATCCAGGAATGTCCCACTTTTCCTTAAAAGGTAAAGGGACCCCTGACCATTAGGGCCAGTCGTGACCGACTCTGGGGTTGCGGTGCTCATCTCGCTTTATTGGCCGAGGGAGCCGGTGTACAGCTTCCGGGTCATGTGGCCAGCATGACTAAGCCGTCCCTATTTTCATTGGAGAAATGATAGAGGTTATGGAGTTATCCGATGCCCGAGCCATCTGGAGGCAATCCTGTATAGGGATTTTAAAAAAAAAGTTTAATGTTTTATTATGTTTTTAGATATGTTGACAGCTGCCCAGAGTGCTGGGGCAACCAAGTAAGATGTGTGGGGTATAAACAGTAGAATTATCATTATGGAATGGGACATCCCTATTTTCAACGGAGAAGTTTTGGAGGGTGTGCTGCTGATTGTCAGTGTGGCTAATACTGAGCTAAATGGACTTAACAAGGTATAAGACAGCTCCCTATGTTTCTGTCAGACATATTCCCATGGGGGGACAACTTCCAGGGACAATGTTTAGAATCTGGCCGAGTCACTTCTGCTTCTGCTGTTTCTAAAGAAGCTGCATAGAGAAACATGCTAGCTTGTCCTCCCCAAGTTCTCAGAACTGTTCTCTGTGAAGGCCTTGTCTAGTGGGGGGAGAGCATAACTCAGTGCCCTGGGCCCGGGGGGGAGGGGGGTAACCCGAGAACCGTGGTCCAGGTCCAGTCCAGAATCCGAAGGTTCCGCTAGGAGTCAGTCCGACAGGGCCAAGGCAGGACACAAGGCAGAAAACCAGGCAAGGACAGGGGCAGGATCTGGCATACAGCAATGTTGCTCCCGCAACCTGGGGCAGGGTCCAACAGCCTTTTATCTTTGTCGGGGTAACAGCCGGTCCTGATCCCCCGGCGACTCACCTCCCTGTTTCGCCCGAAGGCAAGCACTCCTCCTGCGAGTACTCAGGTCTCTCCTTCTCTCAGACCTCAGTCTCTGCAGCTCGGGAGACATCGGTGGGTTACTAGACCCAGGGGCTGCCTCAGCTTCACCTGACCCAACTGGTAGTGGAGCAGCTGTAAGTGATGGCCCAGCTGAAGGCAATGAGGTAATCCCCGCATCTGGAGCCAGGACAGGCTCAGGTCCCTGACTCAGCCAAGCTGGTACTTGTTGCAGGGGAACCTATGCAGACTGGGACTCTTCAGGATCAGGCTCCAGACTTGGTTCAGATGATGCCTGAGGCAAAGGATCCGGTGCAGACTGAGACTCCTCTGGTTCCAAGTCCGAACCTGAGTCCCAGGCTATCACACTCAGAGGCAGAGCACATTCTTTGTATCCAGGAGGCCCCAGTTTCAAGCTCCAACATTTCCGTTAAGGGATCAAGTATCAGATGAAGGGGAAAATTATGCCAAAGACCAGGGAGAGCTGCTGGCAGTCAGCACAGACAATATCAGACCAGATGACCTGGTACAGGGTGCCAACTTGAATAAAATATTTGGGACCCACATAATCAATCACATAACACAGTGCACACACACCATTCAAATGGTGTGCACATCACCTTCGGGGGCCCTGGCACCCTCAAATATTTTATTGGGGGTCCCGAAGATGCCTCGGCCCCTAGGAGTTGGCATCTGTGACCTGGTATAAGGAAGCTTGTATGTTCCTATGGATACTGGTGCAGAATATTCTATGGGCAGGTGAGTGTTCAGTGTGGTGTAGTGGTTAAGAGCGGTGGACTCGTAATCTGGTGAACCGGGTTCGCATCTCTGCTCCTCCACATGCAGCTGCTGGGTGACCTTGGGCTAGTCACACTTCTTTGAAGTCTCTCTGCCTCAGTCACCTCACAGAGTGTTTGTTGTGGGGGAGGAAGGGAAAGGAGCTTGTTAGCCGCTTTGAGACTCCTTCGGGTAGTGATAAAGCGGGATATCAAATCCAAACTCTTCTTCTTCATCATCTGAAGGCAGCCCTATTTAGGGAAGCTTTTAATGTTTAACAAACTATTGTATTTTAATATTTTGTTGGAAGCTGCACAAAGTGGCTGGGGAAACCCAGCCAGATGGGCAGGATATAAATAATAAATTAATGTTATTATATTATTATTCAGATGTCTTCTGAAAGTTGCATGGTTTTTTCTCTCCTTGGCATCCAATGGGAGGACGTTCCAGAGGGCAGGCACCACTGCCGAGAAGGCTCTCTGCCTGGTTCCCTGTAACTTCACTTCCAGCAATGAGGAAACCGCTAGAAGGCCTTCGGATCTGGGTCTCCGTGTCCAGGCTGAACCTGACTTTTGGGTGTCTCTTGAAGACTTTTAAAAAGTTGGCCTATGCAATATTTGAAAACTTTCCTGCATAGCCAGTCATTTTAATGAATGTTCTGAGAGGCGGTATATAAATAATTTTATAAATGTAATGAACAATTGCCAAAGCTTTATACTGCAGCAGTCATTCTGACAGCAGACAAGTTGAAGCACCCACTGTCTGACACAGAAAACTGACAATGCATGTTGATCGACTCATCTGACAGCTGACATATAGCAGCAGTCAACATTTGACCGTAGCAGACTTGCCGTGCTATTTATCAAATTATCTGCTAACTTTATTCATTCAACCATCAGGAAAATGTCCCCTGAATAGATTCCAAAAGTATATACAGGTTTTGGAACTCAGATGCTGAATTATTGTGCCGTATTTCGAAATCAAAATTTGCACTGTGAAATTTTAATAGTGACCAAATATTTATTTTTATTTTAAAACATTTCCGGACTTCTTTCCTAACAAACAGAACGATACACAAAGCAGTTCACAAAATCAAAGAAACAATGGAAAAATAAAATAAACCAGAAAGGCCAATAAATAAGAGCTTTAAACACTCAGTTTAAACACTTTAAACTGAGAATCCACGAAAATAATTCAAACCACACATTAAAAAAGAGCCTTGCTAAACCAGGCTCATCAAGTCCACCATCCTGTTCTCAGAGTGGTCAACCAGAATTCCCTACAAATATAAAGCGAGTGCCAACAGCCCTCTCCGCCCTTGTGAATCCCAGGAACCAATACACAGAAAAATACTGCCTATGACAGTGTCAATACCGTTGCTGTTGTCCTTGATTCTGTGATATTTTAATTGTGTCAAATGGTTCCCAGTGCCCTGTGAAAGCTGGAACCGGTTAATTAAATAAATGAGCAGGGAGTAGGCTGCCCCTGAAAGGCTCCTTTCTCTGGCTCCCACCCATTTGAGCTTGCCTGCTATAGACTCCAATGACAAACCTAGACAGCACCTAGACAGCATCTTAAAAAGCAGAGACATCACCTTGCCAACAAAGGTCCGTATAGTTAAAGCTATGGTTTTCCCAGTAGTGATGTATGGAAGTGAGAGCTGGACCATAAAGAAGGCTGATCACCGAAGAATTGATGCTTTTGAATTATGGTGCTGGAGGAGACTCTTGAGAGTCCCATGGACTGCAAGAAGATCAAACCTATCCATTCTGAAGGAAATCAGCCCTGAGTGCTCACTGGAAGGACAGATCGTGAAGCTGAGGCTCCAATACTTTGGCCACCTCATGAGAAGAGAAGACTCCTTGGAAAAGACCCTGATGTTGGGAAAGATTGAGGGCACAAGGAGAAGGGGACGACAGAGGACGAGAGGGTTGGGCAGTGTTCTCGAAGCTACCAGCATGAGTTTGACCAAACTGCAGGAGGCAGTGGAAGACAGGAGTGCCTGGCGTGCTCTGGTCTATGGGGTCATGAAGAGTCACACACGACTAAACGACTAAACAACAACAACAACATCATCATCAACTGCAGCAGCAGCTATAGACTCTTAGTGGAGGGCCCCTAATTCATAACTTGAATATTGGGGAGGTTCACATGGGCGAAAATGGTCCTTTGAATTAAATCCCCCCCCCCCGGCAAGCTTCATTTCAGCTCCCATTTAAACTGCAAATGAAGTGTGGTGCTTCTGTTCAGAAAGGCACACAACCCACATAGCAGCCAACACTTACTTCTTTAGCAAAGCCTTTTCCCGGACCACACTAGGAACATAGGAAGCTGCCTTATACTGAGTCGAAATAAATCAGATTTCAAATGAAATGTAAACGCTGGAGGAAAGCACATTTGCCCCTGCCTCTTATCCCCTTCCTTTTTAATGCAACTTTCAAAGTTGCATTGTTCTCTGGAGGCCAAGAGGGTAAATCTTTCCCATGGTTCTGAAGTTGCAAGAGGTAAAAAGATGCATCAGATAATAATCCTCTTCTCCTGCGGCTTCCAGTTCACATTGCTTCATCCATTGTGCCTTCAGGGGGTCTGAGGCAGAAGATTTTTTTGCCAACCCCCTGGAATCCAGTTTATTAAGGGCCTTAAAAGTTAAAACCAAATCTTAAACACAGTCTATGCCCCACACTGGCAGCCAGTGAAGTAAACACAACAGCAGGTAGACCTAATCTCCTCTGCTCTCCTCAGACGGTAATTGAACAGCCGCATCCCGCTTTGGCTGCCAAAGTAAGATCAGGCCTACTGGTAACCCACAATAACTTTCATTCCCAGTGGGCTACCCTTGATGTCATAAAGGGATGCACCACAACAGGGCAAAGTGAATTAGCTTGGACAACCAGGGCATCCTTAGCATCTCCTCCTATATCAACAAGAGACAAATTGCTTTCAGATGCAGTAAACTCGCTCCTACAGATCCACCCAGTCAATTAAGCTGATGCCAGTAGAGCGAAGTAAAGCCGTTTCTAATAATAATAAAAAGCATTGGCAAAGTGCCGTGTGTTTTGAATGACTTCATAGAAGCATAGAATTGTAGAGTTGGAAGGGAACTCAAGGGCCATCTATTCCAACCCCTGAAATGTAGGAATCTCAGCTAGATCATGGCCATCCAACCTCTGCTTAAAAACCTCCAAGAAACGATAATCCACAAACCCCTGAGGCGGTCTGTTCCACCATTGAGCTCTTCCTGATGTTTAGTTGGTATCTATTTTCTTGCAACTTGAACCTGTTGGTTCTGCCCTCCAGAGCAGGAGAAGACAAGCTTGTTCCCTCTTCCATGTGACAGCCCTTGACTATTTGAAGCTGGATATCCTACCTCCTCTTAGTCTCGTCTTTTCCAGGCTAAACATACCCATCTCCTTCAACCATTCCTCATAAGGCTTGGTTTCCAGACCCTTGGTCATTGTGGCTGCCCTCCTCTGCACATGTTTCAGCTTGTCAACATCCTTCTTAAATCGTGGTGCCCAGAATTGGACCAAGGCAGAATAGAGTGGTCGTATTACTTCCCTTGATTTGGATTCTATACTTCTGTTGATGCAGCAAGCATGCAGAGTGTGAATATTAAGCACGTGTCTTTAACCATCCATGATCATATAGCTGGGACCAGTGATCTATGGGAGCTGTGATCTCTGGCAGAAGACATCACCTGCCACCTGAGCATTTAAATGAAGATACCAGGGAACGCATATGGGATCTACTGCCTGCAAAACATGCTCACTGAGATGTGGCCCTTGCTCAATTTGCAAATGTTCCTTGAAATATTATTATTGCCCTTAAGAATGACTACTTTGCTGGTGGGCTGCTTACCTGCTGGCTTTCCCTTGCCATCAAACAAAGCAAACATGCAACTCAAAACTTTCTAACGGGTAGTGTTGCTGCCTAACATATTGTTTTGGTTAGTATAGGGGAACCTTAGGATTTGGGAAAGGTTGTGTGTTTGTGATATATTTGAGCTTGGTGGAAAATGTAGGCTCCCAAAGCATGGTGCTAAATTTGCGAACAACTCTCACAGCACCAAACGGAGGGCGCAGTAATGAGAAACAGGTGACTTTTTCAAATAAATATCACTGCACAGGATTCCTTAGCACTTGAATGCATTCTTTCACAAAGAGCTAAGCATATGTAAAGGAAGCAAGGGATAGAAATTAAAAACAGAGCAGTGCTGCTTGTATCTAGGCTGACTATAAGTGTGTGTCCCACTTCGAAGTGGGTTGCCATTAGTAGGACTCCACCTCTCTCTCTCTCTCTCTCTCTCTCTCTCTCTCTCTCTCTCTCTCTCTCTCTCTCTCTCTCTCTGTGTGTGTGTGTGTGTAATCTTCACAATGGTTGGAAGCACAGGTGTTAGCTTCTTATAAGTTCAAACCTTCACCTTCTGCCCTGCTTCATATTTAAATAAAGTGATTGCTAGAACAAATGAGAGTGAGAGAGATCCTGGGGAGTTCTTTGAGACTGAAAACATCCATATTGAAATAATGAAGCAAAAGTAAAACTCTTCCAAATCTGGAATTACATTTTGCATTGTTTGTGGCCATTCCTGGTTTTATTTATTGACTTCCCTATGCTGTCAGCTGTGGCAACTCCCCAAGTGTCACTGGGTGCAACCTAGAGAGCCCTACCAAAATCAATGGCGTCTCAAAGCTGCTTCTACACCCCGTTGTTAATGTTCTGCTTTGGATTTTTGAAGAAAGGGCTGATACAGGCAACATATTCAATCTAAGTTAATGAACATTGTGGGGTGGGATAGTGGTGGTACACACAATCCTGGTGCAGGCACACTCAGATGAAGGTTTTCACGGACCTTACATAGCTGGGAACACTGGAGAAGCTGGACATCCAAACAGCAGCAAAAGTGGTCTGTGCATGTGAAAATTCCATAGCTGAGTGGTAGAGGATAAGCTTTGCATGTAGATAGTCCCAAATTCAATACCTGTCATCTCCAAGTAGGCCTGACTCAAACTCCGGAGAGCTTCCCACAGAGCTGATAGTACCAAGCTATATAAACTAATGGCACTTACCCAGTATAAGGCAGATTCCTATATTTCTATGTGTTAGTAATATTGCATATGCATAGGATCTGAGGGAAATTTCAACTGTATCCATGTAAGTTGCCCCACCCCATAAGTTCACTCATCCTGTTGTCTAAAAAGGACATCTAGGGAGGGGTTAGAATTCCTATGAATATGTGGAGAATGGTGAACCCCAGCTTCATATCTGCAGTTTGGCAAAGAGATAAAGATTTCATTCAAAATCTGACGCAAAGAAATCTCTGGAACCTGGCCAACACTCATGCAAAGAGGATTTTGTAAACTAATGAGATGCAACCACACCCATTTAAAACCACAGAAGGCATCCAATTCAAGCATCAAGTGAAAACCGACAAAACAACAACCAATGTGCCAGTAAGAACAACTGAATGATGAGCCAGCCATATCAGAAAATTGCCCATTGCATTTGATCTGGTGGCTTCTTGGAGATGGAAGGGAGAAGGAAAGGGCAAACGAAGGCTGACTTGAATGTTATGAAGCTTAGGTATAGAAAGCTCAATTGCATGCAGGGCAGCACCAGAAGGTGGTATCACTGGGCTGAGGTCCATATCCTAGTGGGGAGAGCACTGCCAACCAGGAGTGTTCAGTACTGTGGGCCTAATTTTATAGAATTTCCTTCCAGCTGAGGTCCCTGTTGAACTTCCTGGTCCTACTGCAGACCCACATCCCTGAGAAGACTTCTCCCCATGAATTCTGATTTTATTGTTGCAATGGATGTTCATTGCATTGCGTTCCTTGCACACTGCCTAGAGGCAATTGTAATTAAGTTTTATATCAATTGTCTAAATATATAAATTGACTAAAATACCTCTGGAGACCCCTGACTGGTGTTCCGCTTCCATGACATTGTTGCACGTTCAACTGATCTCTGAGCAAGGAAGCAATAAGAGGAGTGAGAAGCAGAACTTCTGCACACCTTGCTGTCTCCATTTCAGAGATGGTGAAGACAGAGCTCAGAGGCATAGGCAAGCAAATGGACAACAGCAGCAACGGCAAGGAGATGGGCACACTCAGGAAGTGGCATAGGGCCCTCTGAGATCATCTTGCTCAAGGGCTCCTAAAGACTAAAACTGGCACTGGCCACACCAGCCTTGCCCTCCAGATGTTATTGGGCCTCCCATCAGCCCTAGTCAGCATGGCCAATGGGCAGGAAAGATGGGTGTTGTGGCCCAAAACAGCTGGCAGATCACAAAATTGGAGAAGGCTGGGTGATGTGTGGAATGACATCAAAGTCTGTGAGGACCAGGAGTCAGGAGGTGTGTGCAGCTCTTGCATGCAGTAAACCACTGAGGTGTATGTGGCAGCCTTTTCAGTGAAGTACCTTCAGGTCCTGGGTTGATTCCAACCACCAAGGTTGACCACTGGATCCTCCTGGACAGAGAGGAGTATAAGAAGTCCTCCCATTCCAGTTGAGCCTTGTTCAAGCAGCAAAGTCTTCCTGAGCTATGGTGCATTCCTGTAATTTTTGGTTGTCCTTTGGTCTTGACTTCTGGTTTGCTCCTCAACCCTGCCTCCTAGTTTGGTCTGCAGTTCTGCCTCATTCCTTGGCCATGACTTGGCAGAGCCCATGACTCCTGGCTCACCTTAGATAGCTGCTCACGGCTCATCCCTGACCATGGCTGGGCAGATCTTTACCCAGATGTGCACTTTCAACATCTGTGCTTGCAGATGCCCCATACTGGATTGGGACAGCATATCCAGTCTTTTTAGTTTGTTCTGTCAGAACTACAGGCGCTTGATTGCCCTTAGAAAAGTCCTCAAGCATGGCATTGTCCCGGAACAATCCCATTGACTTCGACAAAACAATTCTTGAATAAATGGTCCGAGGACAGAATTCTTAATTTGTCTGCGCTTCCATTTCCTTATCTGCAGTGTGGGAATAATAACACCTATTGCACTGAGTGATGCAAGCATAAATTAACATTTGTAAAGCCAGCTGATCTCTTGGGATGGACAATGCCGCTTAAATGGATGGTTTGCCTGCTGATTTAATGCTTCTTCGGACTGATTAATTAGATATGTTGCCACTTTACCGTACTTTCTAGATTCTTAACTGTCTTGCTTTCTCAAGGTAGCAGCTCGTTTGGCTACCATTCAAGGACCACAACCTGCCCTAAAACAATTCACTGAATTGTTTGTCATCTATACCAGCGGCCCATTCTATCTGCTAATTTTCAAAAGAGTAAGCAAGCTTCCGCAATTCCATCAAGATTTCCTTTAACCACACTTGGTACCTTCAGTTTCAGGCATACTGTCAATTACATTTTCCAGTGAAGGAAGGCAGAGCGACAGAATCACTCCTGAGAGTCCTCCAAGCAAATCCCTCTGTGATCACAATGATTTAATTTGCAGCACACATCACATACATACTATCATCAGATTTCAGGAATCTGGAATTGATTTCTTTCTTATATTTATATATAGAATTAATTTTAGTCTGGTGGTGATAGCACAGCAGAATATCAGTCGCTTGAAAAGCTAGAGAAAGATTCAAGAGGAGTAAGAGAAATCATTTTATAGTTTTTAACAGATATATATATATACAAACTTTCTCTTAAAAAGGTTAAAATAAACAGAGGGATGTTAAACTTCCATATGAAATGTGAAAGTCATCTCCCACACCCAACGCTAAAGTCAACCTTGATCTGCATCCATACTCACAATTCAATGCTCTCCATAGCCACATGCACAGGGCCATGTCTACCATTGGGTAGAGTGAGGCAGCTGCCTCAGGAAACAGGTGCTGGGTTATTTTCCCGATGCACGGCCAGGTGGGGAAGGAGAGGAGGGCCATTTGGCTCAGGAAGGGTCATAGCTCAAGGGTAGAGCATCTTCATTGCATGCAGGAGGTCCCCAAATCAATCCCTGGCATCTCCAGGCAGAGCTGAGAGGGAACCCTGCCTTAAACCCTGGAGAGCTGCTGAAAGTCACCTTTGAAGGTGACCCAGAAACTACAACTAATCCAGAATGCGGCAGCTAGACTGGTGACTGGGAGCGGCCACAGAGATCATGCAACACTGGTCCTGAAAGACCTACATTGGCTCCCAGTATGTTTCCAAGCACAATTCAAAGTGTTGGCTCTGACCTTTAAAGTCCTGAAGTTTACCTGAAGGAGCATGTCCACCGCGGACACTGAGGTCCTCCTCTGAGGGTCTTCTGGCGGTTCCCTCATTGCGAGAAGTGAGGTTACAGGGAACCAAGCAGAGGGCCTTTTTGGTAGTGGCGCCCGCCCTGTGGAACACCCTCTCACCAGATGTCAAGGAAAGAAGCAACTATCTGACTTTTAGAAGACGTCTGAAGGCAGCCCTGTTTAGGGAAGTTTTAATGTTTGATGTTTTATTGTGTTTTTAATATTCTGTTGGGAGCCATCCAGAGAGGGTGGGGAGGCCCGGCCTGATGGGCAGGGTATATGTAATTAATTAATTAATAATAATAATAATAATAATAATAATAATAATAATAATAATAATATACAATACCAAGCTAGACAGACCAATGGTGTGATTCCATATAAGGCATTTGCTATGTTTCACAACTTGTTTAAATGCGCATTGGAACAAAATGTGACACACACCCTCAGCTTGAAAAAGCTAGGAAAGCATTCGCTAAGTACTAATTTTAAAAATCAAAATATGCTTCACTCTAATTCTTGGTGTCTTATTTTGTTGTTGGGTGTTGCCATGTTTAGTCTTATTATGCCTAGGGGACTCAGGAGCTGAAAGTGGCCCAGTCCTCTCTGAAACCGGGCTTGGGCAGGGGTGGACTCTATATTGACTCGAGTGCCTGTGATGGGAAAAGACTTGCCAACATCGTGAAAACTATCTGGGGCACACCAGTGTAGAGGCATAAATTCATACATATGGTCCCTCTCTTCAAGCCTGGACGTGAGCTTAGTTTGGATTGGGCTGTTATCTAAATAATCTTGAAGCCTTTATTGGTCTTCAATGATTCCCCCCCCCCTCCTGTGCTGCTCCCCACTTGGTAAAACTTATAAGAGGGTTAAAACAAAACAAAAAAATGCTCCCCAACACTCCATGAATTCTTGAGCTCCCATTTATCGGCCCTGTAGAATCAAAGCGCATTGGAGAAAATGTAGTCAGCAGTGGCTGTAAATTGTCTGGAAGTCATAAATTAAAATTAAGGAGTTCAAATATGATATAAAATCATTTAATCTGGATGATTTATGCTCATTCTCAGATGCAATTATTTACTAACGCTTCTGTTTATTGCTCTTTTGACTTTTATAATTACTGCATTCCGAAAATTCAATTACAGAGAGTAGTATATATTTCAAGCAATAGTATTGTAAATAAAAGGGAACCAATTAATAATGTGCTTAGTCTAGCAGAGCTAAATCAAGTGCAGTACAAAACGCCTCGTACGTTGATCAAGGTTGGTGGGGAGTAAAGGAACAGATCCCATCTCATTGTGGTGTGACTGGAAGAAAGGACATTCAATATTTATTGCAGTGATACTCATCCTGGGAGAAACTTTGCTTTCTTCTTCTTCTTCTTCTTCTTCTTCTTCTTCTTCTTCTTCTTCTTCTTCTTCTTCTTCTTCTTCTTTTATAGATTGGCAGACAGGAAGGAGTGAAATTGTGGGCCTGAGAACCAAATTCTGGATTCTCCAGTATGGAAAGTTTTTATAAAACAGTGGCAGTAATAAGAGTTTGACTAAACCTCTGCCAAGGATGGCTTAGTTTTTTAATTAGTTTTTCCCCCTTTGGTGCAGAGGGGTGGACCGCACCACTTTTCAAAATAACCTAATAAATTTCAGAATGCTAAGGGATTTTTTGCAGTGCTTTTGAGCACCACAAACCTTGGAAAGGGTATGATACTGTTAAATACTGCTAAATGTCATAGATGGATTTCAGAATTTGAATATTTCACTTTTATTTCAAATATCTTTCCCCCAATTTTTAAAGTTTCAAACATACAAAAACCCAATACAAGCAAAACAACAACAACAACAAAAAACCCTGCCACCCCAGGTACCCACACAAGCACATTTAATACAGATTTCAAAATCCTCTGTGGCAATAGCCAAAACAGCCCAAGAATGCCTGGTGAATATTCAACACAGTCTTTTGTCCTGGTCCCCCGGGAAAACCTTGGGGAGGGGCGGAATCATTCCAGGTCTAAAAGGCTTCCTGGAAGAAATTGTGAGTAGATGACAGATCAATTCAGCTGTGTCAGGAGAGGACATCCATAGGAGATAATAGGTAGCAAGGATATTTATCAACAATTCTTTGCAAAGAAAGAGATCAGCTGTGAACATGGATATCCTGTCTCCCCTTACTTTGGGTAGGGGGGTATCCAACATTTCCTTCAGTTTTCTTCCAAGGATCACACAGCAGCTTCCTGATTTCTTTCACATATCAACATCGGAAGCTGCCATTGGCCCATCTAGCTCAGTATTGCCAGCATTGACTGGAAGCAGTTTCCCAAGGTTTCAGGCACAACTCTTTCCCACCCCTAACATGGAGACCCCAGGGATGGAACCTGGGGCCTTTGGCACGCAAGGCATGTTCTTTACCTCTGAGCTAAACCGTTTGATGATCTGCGGAATGGAGAAGGAAAGTCACATTGCATTCCCAAGCAACTTGGGGCTGATTCAGAAAAGGTGAGGGACCATGGCTCGTGGTTCATGTTATTCCTCCCTTGATCCCGGGTGGCGCTGTGGGTTAAACCACAGAGCCTAAGACTTGCCAATCAGAAGGTCGGCGGTTTGAATCCCCGCAACGGGGTGAGCTCCCGTTGCTCAGTCCCTGCTCCTGCCAACCTAGCAGTTCGAAAACACGTCAAAGTGCAAGTAGATAAATATGTACCTCTTCGGCAGGAGGGTAAACGGCGTTTCCGTGCGCTGCTCTGCTTCTCCAGAAGCGGCTTAGTCATGCTGGCCACATGACCCGGAAGCTGTACGCTGTCTCCCTCGGCCAATCAAGTGAGATGAGCGTCGCAACCCCAGAGTCGGTCACGACTGGACCTAATGGTCTGGGGTCCCTTTACCTTTATCTTACTGGGATCTGAAGATGCCACCAATGACATGACAGGTGAGACGAGCAGCTGCTGGGGATCTAGGAGTTGGGAGTTACAGCAACTCTGCAAAAAAGCGTCATCTTGATTGGAAATATTCATGGAGCATCTAGAATGGAATCTGCCCTGCCCTAAACACCAAACACAAGCAAGTCCTAATTTAATTTTTTTTCGTCAGGGTATCTCTGCCTAAAACGAACCAATGTTGTAAGCAGCCACCTCCCCCCAAAACAATAATTGCTCTGCTGCAAGTGGCTCATGCGACTCATTTCTTTTCCTGCATCCTGGGCATTGTAAATCTGTCCATTTGGGGATCTATCTGGGCTGGGGATCTATTTTGGATTTTGCATGTGCTATGGTACAAGAAGTGGTGGCTTGTGAATAGCTGCTTTGCATGTAAAGACACAGCTCACATAAAATTTCCCTGTTTTAAAAGCAATAAGTAAAACCTAAACCGGAACACCAGGCCAAGAAGACAGAAATAGATCTTCGAATCTTCTTTCCTTGAGGAAAAAAAAAAGAGGGGGAGAGAGGAAAAAAATAGACTTATAAACTGGAATTGATTCTTGTAAAACCTTCATAAAAAATAAATGTAAGCATTTAGAAACATCTGTTGGGAAGAGCGAGATTTCTTTGAATGAATGAATGCAGCCTAAAAAGAAATCCAAGACTACTTATATCCCCTGATGAATACAAGCAACTGCAGAAAGTTTCCCAGGAATATGTGTGTTCTAGTTGGAACGTGGATGCAGGTAGTGATCTGAAGTCGTTTCTATATGCATCTTATTACTTGCAATGTATCTAGGGCTGCCATACGTCTTGATTTTCCTGGACATTACCAGGATTTCAAAGTCAGAATTGATTATCTGGGGGGAATTTCTGAAAGGCAGCGCTTTGTCCTGGAACTTAGGATAGTCAAACGAAAATCATGGGTCTCAACAACTTAACAACTTTTGGGGTGTCCCAGTTTTTACTCTTTGAAATATGATACACCTAAATGTATCAGTGGTTGCAGATCACCAAGTTAAGCAGAATAATAGGGTCAAAATAGATATAACAGAGGCAGCTGTGTTAGTTTAACCACATCTGTACAGTACTGGGGTCTCTGATTTGAGTATTAGAAAGTATTTCCTCAAACTCCCTTAGTTAAAAATGGATAGCTATATTAATTGTCTTCACTGCTGCTGCCCTGTTTTAGCATGAGTGAAGGGTTGGATGAAAGGCACAATTTTTTTCTTTGCTTAAATTTTTCAACAGAACTCATGTTTCAACAGAATACATACACCATTCCTGCCACGGCCACTAGAGTTTCTAGCGCATTGTGGTCTGAAAACACTGAGTAGCTTAATTAAAATATGAAGCTAGGTTATGCTTCCTAAGTAATAGGCATCATTAAGCTAACTTTGCTTTTGGGGGAAAAAACAAACACCTTTTGACACATAGGCACTTACAGCCATAACATATGGAGACAGAACATGAGTGCTCAGCAAAAGGACGAAGCTGTGGAGACGGACGTGCATTTTGAGAGCAAATGAGAAGATGAAAGACTGCTGCATCAGTCCAGAACCAGCGAGAAGGTCAGCAGAAAAGTTACTCTGACTGTATCGTGGAGACCAACTCTGTAGCACATGCTACGCTAGCAGATCTTGCGTTGTTTGCTGGCTTGTTGGCAGGGGTCGCCAAACTTTTTTGGGCCAGTAGGGTACATTTGGAACTATGAGAGAGTGGGCGCCATTCACAAAATGGCTCCTGTAGTGGGTGTGTGGCATGACACAAAATGGCTGCCATACTGAACACTGTGGGGAAAGACACAGAGCCACAAAATGGTGCAGGCATGTCCCCTCTCTGCCCCCTCCATCGGTGAGAAAAAGTCTTCTACATTACTTGCTCATGGAGGGAAGTAATGTACCTATCTTCTGTTCAAAACTGTTGGGAGGGTGTGTGTCAAATCCACACCGAGTTACAGTTCCCAGAGTGGATTAACAGTAAATCCCTCTTTCCTGAAAACTGTAGCTTTGTGAGGGGAATAGGGGTGTCCTGGCAACTCTAAATACCATTTTCAAACTACAGCTCGCAGGGTTTTTGGGCGTGTGTGTGGCATGATTGTTTCCAGTGGCACGATATTGCTTTAAATCCACAGTGCACTCAGGGCCTTACAGTGCTATCAAGTATGCAGCCATAAAGAGAAAGGAGAAATCAGCACCTCCTCCCAGTCCTGCATTGATGTGATTGTGATCACACACAATTCTCTAGGCCTTAGAATTGTGGTTTGCAAGACCTCGTGATCTGCTAATTATTGGAGCTTGTGAAGCCAGATGTGCAGCAATTTCCAGTACCTGATGGTCAGCTGGTCATCAGCGCTTATTCTCCAGTAGCACCTCCGTATTGATGGAGTTGAACTAAACCTACCAGAGCTTCTAGTTCACAGACTACTTTTATTTTGTATACTGTAAAGGTAAAGGTAAAGGACCCCTGACAGTTACGTCCACTCATCTCGCTTTACTGGCAGAGGGAGCTGACATTTGTCCGCAGACACTTTTTCCGGGTCATGTGGCCACCATGACTAAGCCGCTTCTGGCGAAACCAGAGCAGCACATGGAAACACCGTTTACCTTCCCGCTGGAGTGGTACCTATTTATCTACTTGCACTTTGATGTGCTTTTGAACTGTTAGATTGGCAGGAGCTGGGACCGAGCAACAGGAGCTCACCCCACCGCGGGGATTCGAACTGCGACTTTCTAGTCATCAAGACCTCGGCTCAGTGGTTTAGACCACAGCACCACTCGCGTCCCATATTGTATGCTGTAAATCTCCTAAATGCTGCAGCATAGGTGATGAAACAACAGCAACTTCATTGTGGGTGGACAGATGTTAGGCTTTTCTGATTTCTTTTGGGTTTTTTTTACTAGAACCGCAGGGCAGGGTGTATGGAATGAGGGTCACTCATGCAGCCAGACTTTCCACCATCTCCTTCCCCTTGTGCCCTCTAAAATCTGCTGTGCAGCATTGGGAGATCCCCAGAACACGTTTAAGGAGCACATGGGGGAGAGAGGAGGAAAGCCCCACTGTACAAGTGGACCTCATTCCCCAGACAAAGGGCTTTTTCCCCAAGGGGAACTCACAGGAACTCAGTTCTGGCACCTCTCTGGTGGGGACCATTGGCATTCTAAGAGAATGAGGGAGGTGTTCATGGTGAGTTCCAGCACCTATTTTTCTAGAAAAATAGCACTGCCCCCATTTAACACTACATTGAATTTTACCCCCAGAATCTAACAAGAGCCAGTGCTAAATTTGAAAAACAGGGTACCTCTGAGGTCTATGGATTTGTTTTCAGTATGTAAACTGAACCCAACTCAAAGTCTTTCCCAACCAAAAGCCACTCCTAGTTAGCCTTCTTCATTTCAGTTGCTTAATTTAGGTGTGGAATAAAAATATGTTGACGTTAAACAGTCTGAACATCAGAGAAACACAGTCTGAACATCAGAGAAATTAAGCAGATTCAAATCTACCTTTTGCCCAAACCTGATCTACAGGATTGGCACATTCCAAACTTTGCATACAATTTTCTTCAGACTGAGATGTGATCTATTTCAAGGTGTAATCATAGAACTTTGATCACATGACAGCAGCCTTCAACTGAAGGGGGAGGGGAGCAAAATCCTTGAAACAAGTTTCTATCAATTAAACAGTAAACGTGCCAATTGGGCAGGAAAATGCATTAAAATGTATTTACTCAAGTAAAGAAGCAATTAGTTGTAGTTGAATTGCCATAGAAGGTTGCCAAACCAGGACAGGGTAGAACAAGTGTAAATAAAATGAAAGCAGGGAGATTTATTATTAAATAAAAGCCACTTAATTACTGCAAATGTTAAATATGCAGTTTTCTGACATTTAAATGATATTTTTCACCAAAATTAAAATGAATTGTCCAGCCCAAATTCCCACTTCTTAGCTGGCAAGTAAATGTCAGACCAAAATTAAAGTTAACTAGGACCGGTATCTGCTATAATGCTTAGGAAAAAAGAAGAAGAGGGAGATTTAATTAGAATCAATAAATCACTTTTATTGAAGTTTCCAAAGTGTTCTGTTATTCTAAACATATAGTGAGTTGCATTGCTCACAATGTTCAAAGACTTCCTAGCAGGTATAGGTCAAAGGGGAAACTCTGGTCTTGAAAGCTCAACAACACCATCTGTGAGCAGACCAGGGAAAAAGGGCAGCTTTCAGAAGCTGCCGGCCTGTCGTGAATATTATACAGCAAGCTTCCCTAACCGGGTGTCTTCCAGATGTTTTAGACTGGAATTGACGGGGACTGGTGATGGGACCTGTAGTCCAAACATGTGGAGGGCACAAAACTGGCGGGTGCTGTTACGCAGGAAGAACCCTGACCTTTCAGGTTCCCTTGCCAAAACTCCATCATCTATCATGCTGCCAAAACACCAAAAGCCAGACGTTCCCTCAGCAACCATATAGAAAGCTTCAGATGCTTTGTGACAGGGATAGACAAAACTACTTCTGGACCGTGTCAGCTTTGCATGTTTTTACCCATATTTCCAGTGGTGGATGCAGTTGTGGTGCTCCCCTGTCTTCCAATTTCGCCCACAATGCTGCGAGAGGGATGAGGTGGCAGCGAGGTCGACAAAGTGTAAATGCACTAGTGGGAGCACTGGATCGGCTCCACTCAGGGGCGGAGCAAGGTGGGTGGTTCCACCTCTGAGGGGGGTGACAAAGTGTTGTGTGGTAGTCAACGTCTGTGACTGACGCTGTGGGTTTGGCGCACACAGGCTTCCCGCTGTCAAAATGGTCCCCCTCAGAAGCCTCCTTGTCGTAAGGTACGCAATCTTCGCCAAAGAAGCTGAAGAGCTTTGGCTTCCCTCAAAAAGCTCAACAACTTTGGCTCCCCCCCACCCAATGAATTAAGTCAAACCATAGATTTCAATGTGTGTGTGTGTGTGTGGAGGGGTGGTGGCAAGAAATTTTCTGCACCAGGTACCACCCAACCTTGCTTTGCCACTGGCTCCACTGGCTGTGTTGGCAATGGCACACCACCTCCCTGTTGGGATGCAGCCAAGGAAACGGGGGCAATTGGCAAGCCCCCTGCTGGCCCCAGCCCACTGGCTGGTGTGCCGGGTGATCTCCAGTCCTTGGTGCAGTGTCAGTGACCCCAGCTTCAGAAGCTGGAGCAAGCTTTAATCAGCAGAATAAACCCTATGCAACAGAAGTGGCAGGGAGAGGTTGCGATGAGCATATTCACAAGCAGTTTATTCAGCATACATCAGGACAAGAGGAAAACATGTCTTCTCTCCTTTGTGTCCAAGCAAGCAGCATAAGAAATAGCTATACACAAATGGAAGTTTCCAGCAAGCTGTGCTGGAATGTAAACAGGCATGTGACACACAACAGACATGCCTGTACTTAAGGTGGAACAGAATATCCTAACAATGTGTGTGTGGGGGGGTGGTGGCAAGAAATTTTCTGCACCGGGTACCACCCAACCTTGCTTTGCCACTGGCTCCACTGGCTGTGTTGGTAATGGCACACCACTTCCCACCCCAACCCCCTAACTCACACAAGCGCCCAGAGGTTAGATGAGTGAGGCCACCCTAACCATGCCGTTGGCTACAATGTAATTCCATTTTATTCTGTTTCTGCAATAAAGGTTGTGTGTGTGTGTGTCCATGGTGGGATGAAGGGAGAGGCTGATATCCTATGGTCCTAGGGAGGGTATCTCAGGATTATGAAGAGAGAAGAGAATCTCCTTTGCCAGATTCTTCCCCCACGAAGTTGCTAGAGAAAGCTACGCATCTTGTTCCGCTCTGCCTTTGGAGTTCTGTCATTGGAGAAGGTGAGCAAAGGCATCCCTGCGGATCCATAGCTTCTCCCAATATACCCTCAAGTGAGACTGTTTTGCTCCTTGCTCAAAACAGGAAGAGACAGCTTCCACCCTGCCCATTCAAGTCTGGCAGAGCATGTGCAAAGGCAGTTCATCCGCCTTTAGTCCTCCCTCTTATGGACGGCTCCTTTAAATGCAGTCATTTTTTTCCTGATGAAAAGCGGTATATCATCATCATCAACAACAACAACAACGATAATACAGTGGTACCTCAGGTTACAGATGCTTCTGGTTACAGACTCCACTAACCTAGAAATAGTACCTCGGGTTAAGAACTTTGCTTCAGGATGAGAACAGAAACATGGCGGCAGCAGGAGGCCCCATTAGCTAAAGTGGTGGTTAAGGTTAAGAACAGTTTCAGGTTAAGAACAGACCTCTGGAATGAATTAAGTTCTTAACCCGAGGTACCACTGTAACAATGTGCTGATTTACAACATTTTTATGCAACATTGTTATTGTGAACTGCCCTGGACTCCCTTTGGCAAGGAAGGGCAGGTGATACATTTGTAATAACCAATCAATTCCCCTTGATTGGGGGTATAAAAAAACCTGAGCACAATTTCTGTTCTCATCCTGAAGCAAAGTTCTTAACCTGAAGCACTATTTCTGGGTTAGCGGAGTCTGTAACCTGAAGCGTATGTAACCTGAAGCGTATGTAACCTGAGGTACCACTGTATTTGTGGTATAAAAAAGCCAATGACACCAAATGCTTATATAAACCACTGGTTTTGTGTTTTTATTTTTTGCAATTTAACCCTGAATCTATACAAAAATGGGTCTTGAGTAAAAATTTTTGTGTACCTTTGCTGAGTAAAGAAATGGAAATTTCTTTTATTTATTTCCAATACAGGCCCTTCTGCTTGTATGTTACAATTACCCAAATGATACACTGGTCCAATTTTGCTCCTCTTACTGAATTCTGAAATGGTTCCCATAGAGGGAATTCATTCCAGCTGTTGCTCAGAATAGCAACAAGTTACTTTACTTCCTTGCATCTCCCTATTTTATTTTTTTACTATTATTTGGAAATTGATGTAGCAGCACAAAGAGAAGGAGCTCTTCCACCAAAGGAACAGTCTGTATCACTCTGGGCAAAGGACTAAAGATAATGTGAGGCATTATCAAAGAAGGAATCACCTTCTGCAATTCAAGCATGGAAGAAACTCACCCAAAGGTATCAGCTCCCAATAATCCCAATGGGCCTTGGTTTGGAGAATGTACCAATGGATGGATACTGTGGTTACCACATTCAGAATGACTGTTCTACAGGGAGGCCGTGAGGTATTTAAGGCAATTTTTTACCCTGCATGATCTTAGATCAAGATGTAACATCCATCATCTATCCCTCAACTCAATTCTAAAATAGAGACAAAGCTTTCCGTAATCCCAGGCTGCTTTGAATTAGTTCTAATTTGATTAGAAATGTCCCACAAGGCTACCCTAGTACGTAGAGATTATGTATAATTAATGCTGTGATCAATTAGTTCTGAATTGTTAGTCCATCTAGAAGCAATAACAAGGGCTCTGATTTTTTTCTTCTTCCAAAGAGTTTTCCCTAATCCTCTTGTTCTTTTGCTCTTTATGATGAGATAAAAAAAAAAGTTCTTCAATTAGGACAACATTATGCTTCAGACAACTGGGGAAAAAACCCTTCTGGTTACATGTTATAACTATGTAAATGATACATTGGTTTAATTTTGCTAAGAGTGTGAAGAAGCACAGCTCTCATTTACTATCAGGGGAATTTTCCCTACCTACGCAAAAGAAAACCTATTATACTGTTACCTACCTTCGGCGCTTGTGATAGGGTTGGCTATAGATTACATTAGCAAGATAAACTATAAGTGTCGATAACAAATCCTGGGGGGATATCTCCACAAATATCCAGTCTTCAAAGAATTTAGCATGATTGCTTTTTCACTTGGGTTTCCTTGTGATAAATGCCAGATTTGATATGTGAAAGCCCCAAATAACTTGGAAAGTAAGTTCAAGAACCAGTCGAGGGTCAATTTATACAATCTGCTTTTGCAGGGAACTGTTATCATGTGATTTAAAACAAAACATTTGTAAGGTGTGGTGGTTTTTTTTGGTTTTTTTTAAGCAGTGCCCCTGTACATTTTCATGCATGCACACACAATCACATGGCACAGTGGTACAGTACATGCTTCGCATGCAAAATGTCAGAAGTTCAATCCTTAGCATTTCCACATAGGGCTGGGAAAGACTTCCTATCTAAAACTTTGGAAAGCCACTGCCAGTCAGCTAGACGGACCAACGCTCTTTATTCAGTATAAAGCAGATTCCTATGTTCCTGTGATATCCCAAGAAACAGGAAGAAGGAAGTCTGAGCTTTCATGAGTGTCTGCAGGAATTTCTCTCTCTCTGTGTGTGTGTCTAAAGTAAATACTCCAAAATAAGGGGGGGGGGACATAACTAGCATTACAGGTCCACTGTTTTTGACAGAAGTATCCAAACATTTTGAGCAAGCAAATAGATGACATAACCAGTGGTGTAGGATGGGTTGCTAGAGGCCGGGGCCATGCAGTGTGGGGTGGGAGGGAGGGAAACGGATGGAGTACGCATGGGTATTCATCTGCCTAAAGGCACCCGCGTCACCCAGGAGATCACAGCCACAGAGATAAGAAAAGAAGAGGCATTCCGTTGTCTGGAGAGGTCACTTCCAGAGTCACATGGAGAAGCTGTTTTCAACAAAGCCCAGTGATGGAAGCATACAGCTGTATTGAGGCAGCACTGGGTGTTGAAATTTTGCATGCCTAATAATTTTGCACGTGGGATGACCGCCCCTGTGCTACACCACTGGCTATAACTATGCCAAGGCTGCACCTTCCAGGATGAGATTCATGGGTGTTATGTACTAAGCTTGGATCCTAGAACAGTAGGCAGGTAGGATCCTAGAATGCAACAACTGATTGGCCTGCAGGAGAACACCAATCAAGGTCCAGGAGGGAAGCAGAATCAGCCAGTCAGAAGGGACTCATTGTGTAAATAATATATACAAAAGCCTAAGGTTTGGGGGGCAATTCAATCACTGCTTTACAAGCTGCAATAAAGAGCATGAAATCACTGTAGAACTCTGAGTATATTTCAATGGTGTTTCAGTCGGCCATGGGAATGTGAGAAATTTGGTGGCAATTCTGACATAGAGGTTATGCAGACCCTGTGTGGCGCTGTGGTTAGAGAGTTGGACTAGGAGGGGAGAACCATGTTGTTGTTGTTGTTGTTATTGTTGTTATTAATTTACAATCTATAGTTGGAATAGCACTGTAGTAGTACTTATGCCCATGTCTTAGAGATATTTAAATTCCCAAGCAATTGCTCTAACATGGAAAAGGACAAAAAAAAAAAAAAAAAACTCCTGCAAAGACATTCAGATGCATTCTTGGTTACCAAACACCAGCTTGCACATTTTACAAAAGCAGCAAAAATATTTCATCTTGGATTCACAGATGGTGAAGGGAGCCTCCACCTGGCCTCCACCGGGATTTGAACCGGTGACCTCAGATACGGATGCGAGGGTGAGGGGAAGAAAAAGAGAAATGTCAGCACTCTTCCAGAGAGGCTAGTGTGAATAATACTCCAAAGCGTGCTGCGACAAGCAAGGTGCAAGATCACCTTTCTGAAGTTGTAATATCGTTATGTACTTAAAAACATGCGCCAAGGTGGGAATTGTATTCCATTGCCTTACATGCAAAGCCTTTCAATAATTCATGGAATTTTATTATTCAATGGGCAATTCCCGGCAAAAGCTAAAATTGCACTGCTGAAGCCCTCAGGAATGTTATGTTTTTAAAGTGTTACACATGTCAGCCTGCAAACTAAGGTATGAATATTTTAGGCAGAAGGTACGTTTTTGTTATGAGTATAAATGCTGCCTGTGTCACTGCATTTCATATTCCCTCGTCTATTAAGACGTCTATGCAAAATAGACTAAAATTAGTCTCCTTTAGGTGTCTAATATTTCCAGCTGGGTTAAGTAATTCGTGTGTGCTTGGCATTTATTTGAAGTTATTGCAGATATGAAATGCCTGTTCCAGTTAACGCACTGATTTCTGTGGACAGCTTTACTTATTTTTTATTCAGCAAGATTTATATACTGCTTTGCTGACCGTATCTCTAAGCTGTTTACAAAAGTGTATAAAAACATTCATTAAAATGATCAGGCATTAGAAACAGCAGACAAAATTATCAAAAATGGATAAAACAAACTGTTTGAAGAAGCAAATATGCACAATAAAATTGCATGTCAATGTACTTGTCTGGGTAGACTTGCCTAAACCAAAGAAGAGGTTTTAGTGGGCATTGGAAACAGTACAATGAAGGTGCCTACATAATATTAAAAATCAGGGAGTTCCAGGGGAAGTCTGATGGTCTTCAACTAGGAAAGGAGGGGACAACCAGGTCTGGGTGATATCTGCTTTCCAACATTGTCATGTATTGCCAGCTAAGCTTCGCGATATGGAAGTATATGGAGGAAAGAAAGTGGGGAGGGAGAAGGCAGTTGCCGGCCACGCAGACGATTAGCATCACTGCACGCAGCTTCTGCCTCTTCCTGGCCAGTGTGATGGCCTGGGATTTGGACTCAGAGGCTGAACCTGAGGAATCCCAGCCTGCACAGGAGTCCCCGCCTCCAGAACCAGCAGAGCCGGGCCTGGGGCCTGAGCCTGAAGGCTCCTCACCTGGGACTTCCGGGTTGGCGCGATCTGGAAATGGCGGATTCCCTCCGAGCTCCGGAGGGAATCGGCTCAGCGGTGGATGGGTCTTTGCCGTGCCGGCGACACGGGGACCCTTAAAAACCGCAGGCGCGGAAGCCTGCGGACTGAAGACTCGGCGGGTGCCTTAAGCGCCCCCCCTGATTCGCAATGAGCCTTTTTAAAGGCTACGGAGGGGATACGGGGGACGGCGCGGCACTGAGAGTCGACCGCTACCGCCGCTGAGCGAAGCTGCGAGCCATAACTGGAGAGCGCTGACTTCCTTCCTTGAAATTTGGAATGAAAAAGGAACCCGTGAGTAATTTGGAACCGATCTTTAAAAACTTTTACCCTTTGAATTTGAGACGACCGGGGTGTGTGCCAAAAGGAAGTCCCCATCCCCCCCCTTGCAGACGATCCAGAGCAAAGATATAAGAGCTAAGCTGGAGTGCCTACCCTGTAAAGGGTGAGTTTTAATAAAGACAGTAACTTCCAGGATTTGGAAAAGCAAATTTAAGCAGGAGAGTGGAGTGTTGGAAGAGTTTCTGTTTTGTGGCAAACAACCCTCCCTCCCGAGCCCGGGAGCGACCTGCTTTGGAGCCTGTATAGAGGAGCAGAATTTGACAGCTGTCAAAGCTGTCAAATGGACTGTTAATAGTAAAAAATTGCTACTTAAAACCTCTCCGGATAAAAAGGTGTTACAATTGAACTAAAATTCTGGGAAACAAAGAAACAATAACAGGACAGAGGATTGTTGGAGAAAAGACCATCCAGTAACCAGATTCCCTCTAGGGGGAATTCTGTGGAATTACAATGGCTGTGGGTGGAAAGATACTGAGAGAAATCGAAAGGATGTTTTCACTGGTGGGAACCTTACAGGAGCAGACTACAGCTATGAGTAAACAATTGACGGCCTTGGATTTGGAAACAAGTAGTTCTGCTGAATGTAATGAGGACCTGAATGAGAAAGAACCCACAGCTGAATTTGAAATAATAAACAAAGAAGAGGAGAAGACAAAACAAGAAAGAGAACAAGTTATGTGGGAAAATACAAACCAGAAGCCGACATCTGGAGAACACAAGCAAGGAGACTATTGGATGAAATTCATTTTAAGCCTACGAAAGATACAGAAGACGAAAGTGGAGGCCCTGGGAGTTTATGGAACTCAGGAACTCGAAATAAAGAAGTACAATTGGGGCCTCCACATAGACTTTGACTCTGACTATCACCAAGACTCAGGCCTTGTGGAAATTCTTCAGCAGTTGTTTCTAAATATGGGAAGAGACTATGGATTGATTGGATTGATTGCTAAGGAAATCTTTCGAGACTCAATGACAGACAAAGAGGACTACCAACAAAACCGGCGGAGAGGGACTGAAATAGATTTGAGAGCCTCGGATGTGCGGAATCCAGGCTAAAAACTGTTACTTTGGACATGTCTTGGGAAAGGACGCAAAGCGGGGATGGGAGGGAGGGAAGTAAATTTAAACAACACTCAAGACCAGGGGGTTTAGTAATAAGGAAATTATTCAAGAAAAAATGAGAAATCGAGGGAAGAGAATTGGGGTCCAACTTAGGGAAAATTTATTTTTGTTTTTATAAAAGGACTAATATTAAGACGGAAGAAATGCCAATTTGCTGACATAAACTTGGGAATAGGGATGCAAGGGAGGGGGTGGGGGGAAGTCAAGGACTAGGGTTAGAAAATAAGATTTTCTGGAGCTATTCATGTTTGCTGTCTTTTATGTTTGTTTTGGTGTTATGTGTTTTGTTTTTGTCTATAAAAAATGTGAAAACCCAATAAAAATTATTAAAAAAAAAAAAAAATGAAGGCTCCTCACCTGTGCTGGATCCTCAGGTGCAGGCACCAGCTGAGTCTGCTCTGGCTCCTGAGGTGCTGGAGGACCCATTGCCTGCAGGTGCTCCATCAGAGGAAGCTGAGGTTGCCTCTGGGTCTGGTAACCCTCCAGCCTCTCCTGAGCTGCAGAGGCTCAGGGCAGAGAGGCAGAGGGAACTAAGTTCCTGCAGGAGGAGTTCTTGCCTCCAGGCCAGGAGAGATGAGTCACCTGTGGACTAGGGCCACCCTATGTCTCGGGGCAGATAAAAGCCAGTCAGCCCCAGTCCCAGGTTGCGGGAGCAATGTTGTTGGTAGCCTGTTCCTGCCTGCACCCTGTCCTGCTCTTCTGCCAGAGTTCCTGACCCCACCCGACTCCCTGCCTTGGACCCAGCTACAGCTTTGATGGACAGCCTCCATACCGCACCATCGACCTTGGACTGGACCCGGACCTCGCCTCTCGGTCAGCCCCCAGGACCAGCACAGCCAGGTTGGATGGAGTGCATCAGCAGGACATGGCACCGTGGAGCTGCTGTCTCCCTGGAACCACCAGCTGCAGCTTGCAGCCCCAAAGATAGTCTCTCACCATGCAAGCAACGGCTACAGGGAGCTACCATTCCACTGGGTGAAAGGAGGGAGGAGGTAGCCTGACAGTGCTTGCACTGCCAGAGAAAGAAACGAAGGTGCTGTCTGTCTGACTGGGCTGCAGAGGGATGGAATGGGCAAGCAACAGGTGCGCATCAGGCAGCCTAATTGAAGTGCGTCATGCTAGCTGCAAGCAGGGATTCACAGCACACTGTGTTGCAGGTTCCCGCCACCCCCAATGGAAATAATGACACATGACATAATTATTATGGTTAATGGGCTAAATAAGGCCACAACTTTATTGGTTACAGGTGATGAGCAGTATTTGCTTAGGCATTGGTCCTAACTGACTATATCTGACTCCAGCCCGTCCGCTTGAAGTCCTGGAAGAAGAGGAGAAGAAAAGTTTGGATTTGATATCCTGCTTTATCACTACCCACAGGAGTCTCAAAGGGGCTAACATTCTCCTTTTCCTTCCTTCCCCACAACAAACACTCTGTGAGGTGAGTGGGGCTGAGAGACTTCAGAGAAGTGTGACTAGCCCAAGGTCGCTCAGCAGCTGCATGTGGAGGAGCGGGGAATCGAACCCGGTTCACCAAATTACGAGTCTACCGCTCTTAACCACTACGCCACACTGGAAGGGTTAACCACCAGTAGGGGGAGTCCTGCTGATGCACATCAACTAAGAACTCCCCTGGGGTCACCGATTGGGGGCGTGTCTCGGACAGGGCCACGCCCCCCAGAATCCTTTATTGGACTACCTTCAATATGCCGGGCAGGTGATGGTGCTACCTCCCATCTGCAGAACAATACCAATGCCTAACCGCCACTTGAGCAAAAGCAGGAACAGTGGGCAGTGGGATATCCCCAGCTGCGTCCTGCCGATTGGCTGGCCAGGGAGTGACGCAGCCGGGAATCCCCCCAATCGCGCAGGGGCTGGGCTCCAGCCTCCACGTGTGTTGGGGCCATGAAGCCCACAACTCCACTTCTTCCGTAGTGCGGGAGTGGCTTTGCTTGATGGGAAATTCTGAAACCATTCTCGCAATTTTAATTTTAACCTGGTTTCAGGCAATGTATTGATACATCACCCAGGCTGAGAGATATCAGCAGCAGCAAAAACAACATGGTGCTAATAATGGTGGAACAGACTTATTTAGTATCATCATAAAGAAATAGAGCCCTGCTGGATCAGGCCAGTGGTCCATCTAGTCCAGGATCCTATTCTCACAGTGGCCAGCTGGACGCCTGTGGGAAATCTGCAAGCAGGATCTGAGCACAAATGCATTCTCTCCCCCTGCGGGCTCCATCAACTGGTACTCAGAAGCATTGGAGGCAAGAGCGTAGCCATCATGGCTTGTGGCCCTCGATAGGCTTCTTGTCCAATCCTCTTTTAAAGTCTTCTAAATTGGAAGCCAGCCCTTCTTCCTTTATTTTTTTTAAAAAAAATATTGAATGATTTTATGTTACAAAAAACATTACAGCCATAATACCACAAACTATAATTGAGAAATAAAAATTACATACGTCAATATTTTGTTTGTTATTTGTTATTTACCGTCTTATTTCCTCCCAAATATTCCATACAAAACACCCACCCGCACAATCACAGAAAAAATAAAAAAATAAAAATGATAATAATGAAAATAAATATTTTTCCCCCTTTTATCTTACAAAATCTTTTCTTCAGTTTTGACTTCCTGTCAAGTCCCTTTGCATGTGTTTTATCTTACAGTTGAATGTACACAAAACAATAAACCTTTCTACATAGTTTTTCCAATACATTCAGGAAACATAATAAATCCTGAATTGTTATCCACCTCCTTTTACTTCCTTTGTCATTCAAATGCTAGCACGGAATCAAAACTATTATTGTATTTTTGAACATATCTTCTATAACCATCCCATTTCCCCACAAATTTTTGCTTTTGAGTTTCCTCTGAGTTTGCTAGTCAATTGAGCCATCTCCACAAATTCCTGTAATTTAGTTTGCCAATCTGTATTTTTGGAGCCTCCTGATAGCCAGCCTTTCTTCTTGTGGGAGCGAGTTGCCTTAACTATGTGCTGTGTGAAGAAGTAGCAAACCTGTCCTGACTCTTCCAGGGCCCAGTTTCATTGGATGCCCATGAAGTATTCTGAGAGAGGGAGAAAAAGATTGAGCTACGTGCTTGGGTGTGCGGGAACTTTCTTTCTTTTTAAAATATATGAAAAGATGAAGAAATACCGACGAAAGAGGAATGGCGGACAAAACCAATGGATTACGCAGAACTGGATAAAATGGCAGGAAGGATTCGAAACATGCGGGACCAGAGATTTACAGAAGATTGGAAGAAATATACGAACTATTTGAAGAGCAACTGTAATCAACGAATTACACTAGTAGGACTACAAGAAGTTTTGTAAGGAGAAATATATGAAATATTGCAAAGTAGAGAAAGAATAGAGATATTAGTTATGAGATTTAAATGTAATAGTGAGAGTAAGAAATGCAAATTAAGTGAATAGATGGGAAAATTTTCAGATGTGATTGATGGAAGTCAAAAAATTGTATAAGATATAAAAGTATGTTTAATTATTGTTGAAAAATGATATGTTAAAAAAACTAATAAAAATCTCTCTCTATATATAAATATAAGAAAAGATAATTGAGACTTGGAAAACAGCTTAGTGTTTCGGTTCCTGACTTATACTGTGGGCAAGACGTGTCCTTCATCTGTCTTCCCTCCTTTTCCCAGCCCTTAATTCTTTTCTGCAAAGGTTAAGACAGGTGTAACTTCTAAAGCAATATAACATTGTCCCCACCTCATAAAATTGTACAAGCCACGGAACAACCCCCCACTCCCAAGCTCTTTCACATTTTCTCTTAAGATCACTCACTGTCTGAATAACCGTTTGGATCTGTTATTAGCTGTTAGCTTCACCTTCTGGGTTTTATCAACCCTATTGGTTTCTTTAAAAAATAAAATAAAAAACGAACCACTTGCCATTGTAAAACTACATGAAAGGTGGGTGCTAATATTCTTTGCGGTAAGTGGAAATATGATCTGCCGAAAACTCCAAAAAAACCCGAGCCCTTTTCAAAGCACTGCACCTTTGTTCTCTTCTGACTGGTTTTAATCATGGCAGAAAATGCTAATCAATGTCCTCCTCCGACCAGCACTTTATGTTAGTATGATGTAAATAAGTGGCTTTCAATTTTCCTGTCTTCACAGAGAGCTCTCTCCTTTAATTATCCATCAATGAGCTGCTGTACATCTATTACAGAAACTCTGCATTTTGTTAAGTGTTCTAGATTGGACTTTCACCATACACAGGCCACTGGCTGGACTTTCATCCCTTGCTGATATTTTGCATCAATTGAATGTGCAACCTAGGATGTTACCCTGCGGCTCTCTTTAAATGCACTTTCCCCCCTCTTGGTTTTAATGGATCTAAGTGGGGTTGTCATGAGAAGAGAAGACTCCCTGGAAAAGACCCTGATGTTGGGAAAGATTGAGGGCACAGGGAGAAGGGGACGACAGAGAACGAGATGGTTGGACAGTGTTCTCGAAGCTACGGACATGAGTTTGACCAAACTGCGGGAGGCAGTGGAAGACAGGAGTGCCTGGCGTGCTCTGGTCCATGGGGTCACGAAGAGTCGGACACGACTAAGCGACTAAACAACAACAAGAAGAAGAAGTGGGGTTGTTGTTTTTATTTGTCTGTCTGTTTGGTTGTAAGTCATTTTGGGTTGCTCTGATAAAACAACTAAGAAATTAAAATTTAAAAATAACGTAAAACCAGATTAAGGGGGCTTGGAGGCCCTGATCTAGTTCACAAAATAGAACCCCCTTCCCCCACAAAAAAGGAGTGCATGAAATAAGGTACCACAAAGTAAGTTCTGTGGTAACTTAAATACTAACAAATTTATTATTGCACAAGCTTTTGTGTACTGCAATAATAATAATAAAATACTCTGAACACATGCAGTTTCACAATTTTCAACAAAACACAAACAATGTATATTTTGCCAAGCTTGACAATAGAAAGAAAACACTGTGAGTATTTGCAATTTCACATTTTAAACTGTACTATAAAGGGCCAAGCCTTTCCTTCCTCTTCCCCCCACCACGAAAATTAGTACATATCCAAGGCTTCAACCAATCTTAATATGGCCTGACAACTGTGTGTTTCAAATGCCTAAGATCCACTTGTGTTCAAATGAGCTTACTCCCAGGTTAGGGTACACAGGTGATTGATTCCTAAGAGGAGTTATCTTAGGCCTTTACCCTGCAGGTTGGGGACAGCGGCCATCTGGTTGTGTTTTGAAGATGATAAAAATACTTTTTACTTCTAAAAGTAAAATAGTGTTATGGGTCAGTGGGAGAACAGGGACCTCCCAGATTCCAGGGTGCCAGATTTCCCCCTTTAGATTCTTGGGTACTAGAGTTTAATCAGAAGGTTAGAAGCTTGCAAAATAAAATAAAATATCGAAATCCAAAAGTCCTCACTGGCATGGGCCCTGCTGCAATTGCATAATTTTAATATGGCCATGGCTGAATGGAAAGTTGATACTCTCTTTCAGGGAGGCTTAGCTGCAAATACAGTTGTGCAGCAAGGGCCTGCACACCACAGGAGATTGTACACGGCAGATGGCCACCCAAAGTCTGCTTAAAAACCTCCATGGAAGGAGAGTTCATCACTTCTTGTGGAAGTCTGTTCCACTGTCAAACATCTCTCGTTATCAGAAAGCCCTTCCTTGCATTTAGTCGGAATCTCCTTTAGCTCCCGAAGTAGCTGATTCCACCGTGACCCCGATACTACAAGGGGAAAGTGTTAAGTTGTGGGTGAACATATCAGACGACACAGCGATTCTTCAAACAGCTCTTGTTTATTCACAGGCCAGGACAGAACTGAACTGGAGGGTTCAGTCAGCCTGCTTATATAGAGCTCCAGTACAATGTAACTGTAACAATTTTCTAAAACTATCCAATCAGTGAACGTCACTTTCGATCGCTTATTTGCATAACTATCTACAGTATCCCCCTGCTGGCCCAGGGTGAGAACTTCAGTACATAACAGAAAGTGTGGTGCAAAATTATACACTGAGAATCTCATAATCTGGAGCACTACTACTAGGAGCAGAGGGACATAGGAAGCTTTCACCACCAAGGGAGACCATTGGCCCATTTACTTCAGTAATGCCACCACTGATGGGAAGCAGCTCTCCAGGGTTCCCAATGGGACTGGGAAAGCACTGCCAGCCTGAGTAGACAATATTGAGATAGACAGAACAATGACAGTATAAGTCACCTCCCTCTGTTTCTCTGTGTTCTTGTTCCTTATGCAGAATCAGAGAGACAAATGATTCACCTTGCTTAGTATTTTCTCACCTGCCTGGGAGCAGTTTCCCAGGGGTCTTTTGCAGCCCTACCTGGAGATGCCAAAGATTGAAGCTTGCAGAGCGAATTACTTTCCCTGCTTCCCTTTCCTATGACAGTTTTCCTGCCTGTTGCTGGCATCCGATTATATGTGTGCATTTCTTGTCTGGTGACTTCAGATAGGTGGCACAATAGCTTCTGAACACCCATAATTTCTGAGATAATGTTTACACGCAAAATTAAAATTATTGCTTTTTTTTTAAAAAAGCTGTCATTTCTCCATATTTTACTGATGTGTTTATTTGTATCTGTATTAATTCTGAGCTTTAATTAAAATGCATTCAAACTTTTTATTTTTATTTTTGCATCGCTTCTGCGGAGCTGTCAAGGTGTGAATATTAAATTAACCATACGCCTAAAATATCCTCAGCCATCCCCCCTCCCTGCCTCATCTATAGGCACTTTCACTACTGTTTCAAAGTAACACCAGCTGCTAATCTATAATGGCAGCTGATCATAATAAACCAATAAAAATAGGTGAGTTGCTCTGAAAGTTTAATCAGTAACATATTTAGCATGACTGATTTCAATAAACTACTTGTTTTCTCTTGGTTGGTATTTTGAAATTAAATTGCAATATGGATGACCTAACATTTCTGGTCTTCTTGATCTCCAGTGCTTAAAATTAGTGAGTAATTATATAATAATGGTAATAAATGGATCTGCACTAACTGTTAATTAATCAGTGGGGGCCAAATCTAATTGCCGAGGGCCAGTATAAAATTAGTGGGACTGTGAGTTAAGGGGATTCTTGTTTATTATTTGAGATTATTTTGGTCCTGGAACATGACTGTAATAAGGGAAGGGGGGGGGGAGGAATAATAATATATTAAATATTAGCCTTAATAATGAGTGGTTGTTCACAACTGATTAAACAAGGGCTATTTTATACCTTCTTCAGTATCTCAAATAAAGAAGCTGCAATGAGGTAATATTTTAATTTTAAATTTGTTTAAATTTAATTGATTAAGCACAGAGCTAGATTAATCAGTGACCATATCCTCTGGCTGGAGGGGGGTCAGGAAGGGAAGGAGAGGTAGTTCTCCATCTGCTGCAGTGCCCCCCTCAGCCCCCCATACAGATATTTCAGCAGCCATATTTGTTTGCAAAAATGTCTATACCACCAACATTAAGTGGGGCGGGGGAGGGAGTCAAGGCAGTGAGCAGCATAAAAGCAGTGATTCATAAAACAAGTGAGAAACACATTGCAAATCAATAGATCAGCTTTAATACATTGTCCTACTTAGAATCATAGAATCATAGAATCATAGAGTTGGAAGAGACCACAAGGGCCATCGAGTCCAACCCCCTGCCAAGCAGGAAACACCATCAGAGCACTCCTGACATATGGTTGTCAAGCCTCTGCTTAAAGACCTCCAAAGTCGGAGACTCCACCACACTCCTTGGCAGCAAATTCCACTGTCGAACAGCTCTTACTGTCAGGAAGTTCTTCCTAATGTTTAGGTGGAATCTTCTTTCTTGTAGTTTGGATCCATTGCTCCGTGTCCGCTTCTCTGGAGCAGCAGAAAACAACCTTTCTCCCTCCTCTATGTGACATCCTTTTATATATTTGAACATGGCTATCATATCACCCCTTAACCTCCTCTTCTCCAGGCTAAACATGCCCAGCTCCCTTAACCGTTCCTCATAAGGCATCGTTTCCAGGCCTTTGACCATTTTGGTTGCCCTCCTCTGGACACGTTCCAGTTTGTCAGTGTCCTTCTTGAATTGTGGTGCCCAGAACTGGACACAGTACTCCAGGTGAGGTCTGACCAGAGCAGAATACAGTGGCACTATTACTTCCCTTGATCTAGATGCTATACTCCTATTGATGCAGCCCAGAATTGCATTGGCTTTTTTAGCTGCCGCGTCACACTGTTGGCTCATGTCAAGTTTGTGGTCAACCAAGACTCCTAGATCCTTTTCACATGTACTGCTCTCAAGCCAGGTGTCACCCATCTTGTATTTGTGCCTCTCATTTTTTTTGCCCAAGTGCAATACTTTACATTTCTCCCTGTTAAAATTCATCTTGTTTGTTTTTGCCCAGTTCTATAATCTGTCAAGGTCGTTTTGAAGTGTGATCCTGTCCTCAGGGGTGTTAGCCACCCCTCCCAGTTTGGTGTCATCTGCAAATTTGATCAGGATGCCCTTGAGTCCATCATCCAAGTGATGATGGAACATCCATCGGTGAAAGCTTGGGTGAACCAAAGGATTTTGGT
Organism: Podarcis bocagei; assembly: GCF_964188305.1. Lineage (NCBI taxonomy): Eukaryota > Metazoa > Chordata > Lepidosauria > Squamata > Lacertidae > Podarcis > Podarcis bocagei. The sequence goes on along the minus strand of NC_138136.1, from coordinate 51,930,565 downwards.
ACCCAAAGGCCAATATTGTAGGTGCCTGACTGGAGTTCAGCTGGAGTGTATTCAAAAGGGTGAAGGTAAAGGGACCCCTGACCGTTAGGTCCAGTCGTGGATGACTCTGGGGTTGCAGTGCTCATCCTGCTTTACTGGCCGAGGGAGCCAGTGTACAGCTTCCGGGTCATGTGGCCAGCATGACTAAGCCACTTCTTGTGAACCAGAGCAGCGCACGGAAACGCCATTTACCTTCCCGCTGGAGCGGTTCCTATTTATCTACTTGCACTTTGAGGTGCTTTCGAACTGCTAGGTTGGCAGGAGCCTGGACCGAGCAACGGGAGCTCACCCCGTCGCAGGGATTCGAACCACGACCTTCTGATCAGCAAGTCCTAGGCTCTGTGGTTTAACCCACAGCGCCACCTGTGTCCCAGTATTCAAAAGGGTAGGTGCCACCAAATAAAAGACCCTGGTTTTAGCCGGCTCTACTAACAGTCTCTCTCCTGAGAATCTCTGTGAACAGACAGGGGTATGCAAGGCAAGGCGTTCCTGGAGATCACTCGTCCCAAGTTATCCAGGGCTTTATTTGTTAATGGCAAGACCTTAAACTTGGCGTGGTAGCATACTGGCAGTGAGCGCAGCTCTTTCAGACCAGCAGTTATGTGCTATTGATAGTTATATGCTACCTCCACTGTCAGAGCTCCTCTGAATGCTAGTTGCTGGGAATCACAAGCGGTGAGGGCGCAGTTGCACTCTGAGAGCAGGAACCCAGCAGGTTTTAATCCGGATGTATGGCAAGCCATACATTTAATCCGGATGTATGGCAAGCCAAAATGACAGTGTCATTTTTGTTGCTTTTCTATAAAAAAAAGGTCAAAATAGGTCAAAAACGTCAAAGCTCAACAATTCTGGGCACAACTATAAAAAGCTCAACAAATTCCCCAGATTTTCATTGTTTGAAATATGGCAACCCTAAGTTAGACCTACTGCCAGCAATGTTTATCATCACCACCAAACTTTTATTATTTGTACCCACCCATCTGACTGGGTTTCCTTCCAGGGGCATTCCAGGGGCAGGGCAGAGGTGACCTTAGAGTCCAAAGGGGTGGATTTTATAAACAAGCACGCACGCAAGCAAGCAAACCAAGAATTTTGCTGTTGTTTAGTCATTTAGTCTTGTCTGACTCTTTGTGACCCCATGGACCAGAGCATGCCAGGCACTCCTGTCTTCCACTGCCTCCCGCAGTTTGGTCAAACTCATGCTGGTAGCTTCGAGAACACTGTCCAACTATCTCGTCCTCTGTCGTCCCCTTCTCCTTGTGCCCTCCATCTTCCCCAACATCAGGGTCTTTTCCAGGGAGTCTTCTCTTCTCATGAGGTGGCCAAAGTATTGGAGCCTCAGCTTCAGGATCTGTCCTTCCAGTGAGCACTCAGGGCTGATTTCCTTAAGAATGGAGAGGTTTGATCTTCTTGCAGTCCATGGGACTCTCAAGAGTCTTCTCCAGCACCAGAATTCAAAAGCATCAATTCTTCGGCGATCAGCCTTCTTTATGGTCCAGCTCTCAAGAATAGCCAGGGCGAAAAGAGAACTGCGTCTCCCCTCTGCCATGCACATCTTGCTCTGGCCAATGCAAGCTAGCAGGACTTTGGAAGTGATAGATCATCCATTTCTCCCCTCCCCTCCTTAGGATTACTTTATTAGTTTAAATCAGTTAGTAAGACAGACTATTAATCAGTTGACAGTCCTACAAATAATATTCATGACTTTTATCAATATTATTAGTATTATTGTTATTGTTATTATTTCAGTATTCCAGATGAGAGTGAATCAGAATTTTGTGTTGGCCTCTCCACTCTGACATTCTAGTCACCCAACCATGTTAGAGTAAAATTAATAATATCTGACCAGGCTCTGTTCTGCACCTGTGAAATACAAATCTAAGTCCTTTGCTTGGAGCCAAATGGGCAGGGAGCCTAGTGCATGCAAGGTGTGTTTGTGTGTGTGTGTGGGGGGGGGGGGAATTTGTGCGCTGCTAAGAGATTCCCTGGAATCCCTCGCAACACCTTGTCAGATAAATTAGAAGAATTGCAGTAAAAGGTAGAAAGCCCTGGCAAGAACGGAAGGAGGGCATAAGGCAGTTAAATAGCCAGGGCTGCGTTATTGTCCAGCAAAACGTCCATTTGCTGGAGGAATTTTCCTTCTGTGCCAGTTGCTGTAAAATGCTGCTGAGCTTGCACAATATTTTCCGGCACGCAGAAGCCAATCAATCAGATGATTTGCACGAGGGCTAAGCCAGCAAGGCCTACCGTGAGGAGGCACGGCCAACAGCAGCCCAACATGGCGGTCTGAGAGAGGCTGCTACCCAGCACGAGCTGGAACAAGAGCTAAAAGATGAAGCTGTCCGCTCTATCATAAGGAGAACCAGAGGCCCCAGAGTGCCTCCGAGTTGGAAACAGCTGTGACTTGATTTCTCATTACTGCCAGTTGACTGGGGAGTGGTAATGGTTGTGAGCACAGAGCTAGAAAGAGAGAGGGTGGGGAGAGGAAGGGAAGGAGATTTTTGGGGTGGGGGTGGGGGAGAGAAACAGACTGCGGAGGGAAATGTAATGAGCCAGGATTGAGGATGGAGGACAAATTTGATTCCGTTCACATGTAAAGGCAAATTTACCAAATTTGCAGCCCCTGAAACAATAAGCAAACCGAAACATAGCCATCCTTCAAAATTTGCACTTCTGTTAATTTTATGATCATAGAGTCATAGAATTGTAGAATTGGGACAACAAGTGTATAATAATAATAATAATAATAATAATTAATAATAATAATAATAATAATAATAATAATAATAATAATAATAATAATTTATTATTTATACCCCGCCCATCTGGCTGGGCTTCCCCAGCCACTCTGGGTGGCTTCCAATCAAATATTAGAATACAGTAATACATCAAACATTAAAAGCTTCCCTGAACAAGGCTGCCTTCAGATGTCTTCTAAAAGTTTGGTAGTTGTTTATTTCTTTGACATCTGGTGGGAGGGCGTTCCACAGGGCGGGTGCCACTACCGAGAAGGCCCTCTGCCTGGTTCCCTGTAACTTGGCTTCTCACAGTGAGGGAACCGCCAGAAGGCCCTCGGCGCTGGACCTCATCTAGTCCAACCCCCTGCAATGCAGGAATCTCTTGCCCAACAAGGGGCTTGAACCCATGGCCACTCTCCCTACTGAGCTATAAAGTTCTCCAACCAAGCAATATGTACAAAAATGTGTATACTAGGAGAAACTTGCGTATAAACTTGTATATTAGTGAAAATTACATGCCAAAATGCATTATATTAGGGGGTGGGGTGAGGAAAGGCTTGCCAAAAATATGCATATGCTGAGGAGTTTTCTTGAGGATTTAAAAATAAATAAACTGGAAATTGGTGCAGAAGTGGGGAACTGAACTTAAGATAGGGAATTACGGAGAGCCTATCAAGCATCTTGGGCTTACTAAGGTTAGTGGTAAGAAACCATATTCCATGAAGAACCACAGGGGGAGCAGAAGGTGTGGTTAGACGTAGCATGATTAGATTGTCTCCATAATTTTATTTGCTTGTGAATATTGTATCCTATCCTTCTGCATCAGCTCAGAGCAGTATATACAGTGCAATGTGTATTCCACGATTCTGCAGAAGCACAAAAGGAAGCTACAGAATGCGGTAGAATTCAGACTCACCATTTCCTTTAAAAAGGGGGGGGGGGAGCCAATAGGCACACTCCCATGGGTGTGAACCTTACTAGGGTTGCCATATTCTTAATCAACCCAGGTGGTTAAGAAAGCCCAACAGAGACTCCATCTCCTCAGAGTATTGCGAAAGAACGATGTCTATCAACATTTGATGATCTCCTTCTATCGGTCCACAATAGAAAGTGTCCTTTCATACTGCATCACGGTGTGGTACGCTGGTTTGACATCAACTGATAGGAAGTGCCTACAGAGGGTGGTGAATACAGCACAAGATATTATGGGCTGTCCTGTGAATCCACTGGATGACATCATGAAAGAACATTGCCTCAGGAGAGTGAGGAAAATTCTCAGGGATGATTCACACCCTGGCCAGCACTTTCTTGATCTCCTGCCCTCAGGCAGAAGATATAGAAGCATGATTAGTCGCACGTGGGCTGTTAGGCTGCTGAATGAAAAGATAACAATAGGGCAACTGACTTTTGGGTTTGGTGGGTGTTCCGTCAGTAAACGAGGGGAATTAAGACTAAGAGACCTGAGTGGGGGTGGGGGGGGGCTTGTGTAATCTCACTGTATACAAGTTGTACAAGTGACAATAAAGTATTTCAGTTATTTCAATTCAATATTTCAAAAAGTGAAAATCCAGACAGAAAAGTTGTTGAGCAAAGTTGTTTGGCAAAGTTGTTGAGTTTTGTTTTGGGGGGCCTTTTTGGAGCTCCCCCTACACTTCCAACATGGGCTGCAAGATGTCCAGATTTTCCCAGACACGGAGCGATTTTCCGCCCGGATGCTGTTTACAGGGGCGAGTACCAGCCATGTCCGGGAAATTCCAGATGTATGGCCACCCTAATACTTGACATTATGTGGGCAATGCTTGGAGAAGTCTCAGAAGTCAGGGGATTGACTGATGAGGATTTTTAGTAGCCTTGTCCTTTCCTATAATTGCTAGAAGATGGGTTGTTTTTTGTGCATGATTTATACAGTTTGCAGAATCTAGCTTTTCTTGTGGAATTTTCGTTAAGTTGGAACAGAGTTTTGATCCCTCACCTCCTTAAGCACAGATCACCAAGTGGCCTTGTGGACGCTCTTTTACAGAAGGGTTTGCATAGGGTTATCCTCACTCCAATCCTGCAATTTAGTTTAGGCTGGTAGAAAAACGACTTCCCTAAGAGCTTTAAGGTAGCCCAGTCAACAGGGGCACTATTTTAAAAAGAAGAATAAAAAAAAGGCTGATGCTTTCCCTGACTTTTGGCATCCAATCTGCCACGGCCACCTTTTCCTTTCTCCTCTAGTGGCAGCAGCTGGAAAGAATAAATTCAGGATGGTGCTGGAAGTATGCACGGCATACAAATTTCCTAGAGTGGTTCTGAACTTGACAGCTATAAAAGATGTTCTCGAATGAATTTTAAGCTTTCCCAGTAACCATTTGGAAAAACTTTTTACTTCCAACATTTAAGCAAGTGTAAAATCAATTTTCTTGGCCCAGGCTGTGCACTGCAAACAATTACTATCTATTAATATCAGGTTGGCACATGTAAGATGTGCGCAGAGAGGAAAGATAGCACTCACCATATAATTAGTATATCAGGAGCCTGGGCACACCTGCTGTAGTTCAGGTTACGTTGGAATTTTCTCCCCCCCCACCTCCAAATGCTCTGTCTGAATATAGAATCCAATTAAAAACAAAAATAAAATAAAATAACAGGGATGACAGATTAACACTACACATTTCCCGATCACCGATTGAAATTTCTGGATCAATAATGCTAATTCATTCGGAATATTGTAAGAAGGATGAAAACGCCATCGACTATAATTACAGGATTTCACAAAATGCCGTGGAACACTTCTATAAAAGCCTGCGCTTCCCACTGACAAATTCTCTGCCGCCATCCACCCCATTGCTATGGCAAGGGTTTAGTCCTCCTCCTCATCCATGCACATGTCAAGTGATTATACCCCCCTGGTGCATTGCTAGCATGAAGGGGCGGTTGATGCAATTACTGGGAGTGCAGTCAGGCCCCTGGCATAAAACAAACTGCCCACCCCCATGTCTGTTTGCTTATTTATTGCATTCATATCCCACCTTTTCCTGAAAAGAGCTCAAGGTGGCATGCACAGTTTCCCCTCTCTTCATTTAACCCCCTCCCCACAACCTGTGAGGTAAGTTAGGCTGGGAGGCAGTGACCAGTCCAAGGTCACCCCGTGAGTTTCATGGCTGAGTGGGGGATCTGAACCCTGGTTTCCCAGGTCATAGTGCAACACTCTAACCATTGCACCACACTGGCTCTCTGTCTAAGATGTCCAGTGGAGAATGCTATATGTGAGCAGTTGCATGAAGGGCGGAAGAAGTTGGGGAAGAAGTTCAGTTTTGTTAACATGAAGCGAGTTAATCTTTACTTCCCGAATCAGTCCACAAACTGGAATACCGCTATGCTTCAAAGTTCACATTTTGTATTGAATTTTGTAGGGCAGTTCCCCATTCCAAAAATGTGTTGAAAAATATCGATGTTGTGGCAATTTGTGCACAAAAATGCATATGTATTAGTGAAAACTGTACATTTGAGAAAGCTGCCTGCAGAATTATGTAGATTGTGAGAAATGTGCTCCAGTACCTTGATAAATTTTCACAGGGACTTAAAAAAATCAAAATCAAACTGATGTAGAAATTACCTGAACTGAACTGGGGGGAAAATGAGTGAAACAAAAAATGGACCAATTCACAAATCCCTAGTGAAAGGGGCTTTGAATGCCTGAATGGTTCACCATGGATCATGAACCATAGAATCAATGGCATAGATACAAATTTCATATAATTCCAAAGACAATGTTGTTGAATGGAGTCTGTTTAGACATGAGGTGCTCAGAAATCAGCTGATTGCAGAATTCAGCTTTTCTTGTCACCAAATTTTGGTTAACGTGGTGCAGATTTAGTTTTGATTTTTGGATCACATGCACAGCTTAATCAAGAAATGAGCTAACACCTCCCTGAGAATTTTTGCAAATCCTATTGAAACTTGTCTAGCGTCCCTTGAAATTCCTGCAAATGCTTTGCCTCAAATGTCTCTTTGACCAAATATGGAGAGAGAGAAAATGTTTTAAGCAAAATTCTGTTCTGAGTTTGAGTGCTGTGACATCCCTGAAAAAAAGGAACACTTACTTGAAGGATGATGTCCAGATCTCACACAACAAATGAACAGCACCTGTACCCCCATTGTATTATGTCTATGAAAGGCCGGAGGGAGTGACTCTGTCCCAAACTACTATCCATTTTGTTCTGGGAAATTAAGAATGACTAAACCATGCTTAAATTCGGGGAGAGACAGAGTTGAGATGGCCTGCCAATGTATTATTTTGGAAGTGCCGATCAGATCAAGCACAGATGGGCAGCACAGAGCTCTGATATTCAGCTTGGATTTGAAAGTGTTATCATTGGGATGGTAAACAAGTTCATAAGGACCCTAATGAGGCAAAAAATTGCTATGGTAACAGACAAAGAACAGTCTGGAAATCGAAGAGGAGTCTGTACATGGTGGCTCAAAAGGTACTGGAGTGTGATGTTTCTGGTAAGATGCTTTGGCTTGGGTTTAGATGGCCTAAGGCTTTTTTCACGCTTGAGGTTTAAATCAATTTTTGCTTGAATCGCTTTGTATCGCAAATGCAGAACCTATATTGACGAGGATGTCCATTCCTGCATTCTGTTCCACATTTCCACAGGGCATGCACAATACACAAGAGCTTCCAAGGTGCGTTTCAGCATTTTGCTCAGCAAATAAGCGAAAGCCGAAAGTTCTCAGAAGACCTTTCTCTGAGAGAATTTCCGAGGTTTTCTTTTTCTTACCCTATTAGAAGAACATCAACATTTCCCCAATATATTCTCCCTAATTAGGGTGTGATATATATATATATATATATATATGCTTTCGTAGATTTTCACGGGTACAGGAATGTAGGTTTTGGTGTCTTCGGGTGTCTTCCCGTGTAAGAGTTGGGGTGTCTAGGCGACGTTTCGACGAGGTCTCACTCGTCATCTTCAGGCTGGTGCTTTCGGCTTCTTGTTACTGGAACAGAGCAGGATCTCAGTGTTTGAGTTCCTATAAATACTGTTGAGGGGGTGTGGTGCAGAGAAGAAGTTCCCAGGTTATTGTGCCTTTTCTTCTTTTGTTCCTTAATTACTTGGGGGATATCTTGAGTGATATCTTGAGTGATATTCTGAGTACCACTTAGGTGGGTCATTAAGTGTGGATTAGTTGCTATAGCTTTCGTGTCTTGACCTTTTGAGCTTGTGAAGAGATTTTTCTGAGAAGATGGCTGTACTGCACTGAGTTGTGCTCTGGCTTGGCTTCGTGTATAGGGGCGAGCTGTGGTTTTGTGCCCTGTGCCAGCCAGATCTGTGTAGGGATTGCAGGGGGGTGCAGCATCCGGAGGTGCCACTATGGTTTGGCTACCGGATGGAGTCTGTAATTTATCTGTGGAGAGGGTCTGGGTTTGGGTCTGGTGTGGTTGATAGGTGATGGCGTTCTGTGTGCCTCTGGTCCTGGTGTCGGTTTTTGTGGGGAGGGCTAATTTCCAGATGTCTGGCAGGCGGGACGTGTCGTCACGCTTGTTCATGTTGTGAGGGTGTTTCTCTATCTCGATGGCTTCCATGATTATTCTCTTGTGGTGATGTTCCATGTTAAAGAGCAATTTGGAATCTGCAAAATTAATTTCGTGTCCTGTTTCTTTCATGTGTTGGAAAAGAGAGGAGGTTTTTTCTTCTTTTTTGACGGCATTCTTGTGTTCTGCGATACGTGCATTTATTCGTCTGTTTGTTTGTCCAATGTACGTGGCTGGGCAGACTTTGCAGAACACAAACCCAAACTTTGGCTCAGATATGTTGACGACACCTTTGTAATTCGGCCACACGGGAAAGAAAAACTAGACAGCTTCCTCACACATCTCAACAGCCTACACCCCAAAATACAATTTACTATGGAAATAGAAGCCAACAACCAACTTCCCTTCCTTGACGTCCTAATCTACAAAAAACCTGATGGCTCCCTAGGACACACTATCCACCAGAAAAAAACACACACCAACCGCTACTTACATGCACAATCACACCACCACCCTGCACAAATAAACTCCGTAGCCAAGACTCTCATCTCCAGAACCAAACGCCTGGCTGACAAAGACCACTTGACAACTGAGTTACAGAATCTCTCAAATGTGTTAATCGCCAATGGATACCAGCAAAACAGGGTTACGAAGCTAATCCAAAAAGAAACACCCCCCAAAAACCAAGACACAGAAGAAAACAATGGCATGGCCCTCCTTCCTTATATCAAGGGCACTACAGACAAAATCAGCAAAATCCTCCATAAACACAATATCAAAACAGCCTTTTGCACCAACCAAAAAATAGCCAATATCCTCAGAAACCCCAAAGATAAAATCCAGTTGGAAAACCAAGGGGTCTATGAAATACCCTGCAAAGTCTGCCCAGCCACGTACATTGGACAAACAAACAGACGAATAAATGCACGTATCGCAGAACACAAGAATGCCGTCAAAAAAGAAGAAAAAACCTCCTCTCTTTTCCAACACATGAAAGAAACAGGACACGAAATTAATTTTGCAGATTCCAAATTGCTCTTTAACATGGAACATCACCACAAGAGAATAATCATGGAAGCCATCGAGATAGAGAAACACCCTCACAACATGAACAAGCGTGACGACACGTCCCGCCTGCCAGACATCTGGAAATTAGCCCTCCCCACAAAAACCGACACCAGGACCAGAGGCACACAGAACGCCATCACCTATCAACCACACCAGACCCAAACCCAGACCCTCTCCACAGATAAATTACAGACTCCATCCGGTAGCCAAACCATAGTGGCACCTCCGGATGCTGCACCCCCCTGCAATCCCTACACAGATCTGGCTGGCACAGGGCACAAAACCACAGCTCGCCCCTATACACGAAGCCAAGCCAGAGCACAACTCAGTGCAGTACAGCCATCTTCTCAGAAAAATCTCTTCACAAGCTCAAAAGGTCAAGACACGAAAGCTATAGCAACTAATCCACACTTAATGACCCACCTAAGTGGTACTCAGAATATCACTCAAGATATCACTCAAGATATCCCCCAAGTAATTAAGGAACAAAAGAAGAAAAGGCACAATAACCTGGGAACTTCTTCTCTGCACCACACCCCCTCAACAGTATTTATAGGAACTCAAACACTGAGATCCTGCTCTGTTCCAGTAACAAGAAGCCGAAAGCACCAGCCTGAAGATGACGAGTGAGACCTCGTCGAAACGTCGCCTAGACACCCCAACTCTTACACGGGAAGACACCCGAAGACACCAAAACCTACATATATATATATATATATATATATATATATGCCATTCCCCCATCACCACCTACCACCACTAATGGCCCACCAGTTGGGCCACATTCACAGTATACATATACCCATGTCTTCACTGCAAGAACCCTGGGAACTATAGTGTGTTAAGAGTGCTGAGAGTTGCTAGGAAATTCTTTGCTCCACTTCCATAGCTACAGTTCCCAGAGTTCCCTGTGAAGAGGGATTGATTGTTAAACCACTCTAGGAACTGGAGCTCTGAGAGGGGATTTGTGATCTCCCTAGCAACTCTCGACACGATTAACAAACTAGAGCTCCTGGAATTCTTTGGAGGAAAGCTGGGACAGTTCAAAGCAGCATCATAGTACTTTAAATGTATGGTGTGAATGTGGCAAAGGCCTGGGGCCTTGGGGCAGATACAGTATGGCACCCAGGCTGCTAACACAGTTGTTGCTTCTGACGGTTTCAGGAGCAGAAACTTAAAACCTTCAGAAAAAAAGAAAAGCAACTGTGCTAATGGTGGTCCCCACTTCCAAGAAACAGTTGTAGAATTTCTCTTCTCCTGGAGAAATTTGGGGATATTATGTGTGTCCCCCTCCCCAATTTCTTTGCCCACAAGTAGGGTGGAGTATTTCCAATGGGCACTTTCGCACAGCTCTAATTTAAACAAGCCATGACACTCCAAGGCATGGACTTCTTATCAGATGATGGTCCACCAGAGATTCTATCTTCACTTGTTGCATGGGGCTAAAAAACATAGGGTGGCAGCAGTGGAGGGTATCAAACACTCAGTATGAAGCAATCCGTGGCTGCTAAGCTACCTACGGGACCGCCTCTCCTGGTACGTCCCTCAGAGGAATTTACGATCTTCAAACAAAAACATCTTGGAGGTCCCAGGCCACAGAGAGGTTAGGCTGGCCTCAACCCGAGCCAGGGCTTTTTCGGCTGTGGCTCCGATCTGGTGGAACGCTCTGCCACAAGAGATTAGGGCCCTGCAGGACTTGACATCTTTCCGCAGGGCCTGCAAGACAGAGCTGTTCCACCAAGCCTTTGGCCAGGGCACAGCCTGACTCCCTCCTTTGGCAATCTTCACAGAACCCTACCCAATGGTTGCCATCAATTTGATTTGAAGTAATTTTTTTAATGAAATGATTTTAAAATGTTGTCTTATTTTATTGTTGTTAGCCGCCCTGAGCCCGGCTTCGGTTGGGGAGGGCGGGATATATAAAAAAAAAAATATTATTATTACTTGGTGGGTCACAAATTGTGCACTTCTGCATTAAGCATCTGCCATCCCAGTGGTGGGACAATGCTATGGCCTTGGAACTGGGTGGCCACACTTCAAAACTGAACCTATTTGAACATCTGAAAGGGGCTCTTTGATTTCCTCCACAGTGAATGAGGATTGAGGCCAAGCTACATGATTGCACCCATGCATGATGTTCTCTCCCTGGACTTCACCATTTCAAATTACAGGTGGTTCATCGAATATTTGATTGCTCCCTCTAACAAAAGCAGACATATAGACGCACAACCTTTCTCCTTGTGGAAAATGAGTACATCAAGGACAAAGGTTCTAAACCCTAGCCTTGGTCCCAAGCAGTTAGGTATATTTATGAGAGCTGGAATGCAAGAGTCCTGCAGGATCAGGCCAATGGCCCTCTAGACCAGCATCCTGTTCTCACAGCGGCCAGCTAGATACCTATGGGAAGCCTGCAAGCAGGACATGAGCACATGAGCACAAAACCTCACTTGTGGTTTCCAGCAACTGTTATTCAGAAGTATTATTGCATCCGAACATGGAGCCAGAGTGTAGCTATCACAGCTAGGAGTTGCGTTTTGCTCTGTTGGAGGGTCATAAATGCTCCTCCCCTTGTTATAGCTAGAAGTGGCACAGTTTAAAAGCAGGCGCCCACCTGGGAAAGATGATCATGGTTTTCAGCATTGAGACACAAGGCTTACTCCCTGCTCGCTTCCTCTTTCCCCTTCCAATCCGTTGCCATGTTCTGCTTCTGTTTGGAGAACTGTACCAGTGAAAGGAGCAAGGCCTCCAAGGATCGCTGCCAGTGTAGCTGTAAACTGCAGCTCAGAGCAGAGCTAACAGAATGGTTAACACATCCTCCAAGCACCGTGCTGCATTCAAAGGCAGTTTATAACACAGCAAACCCAAAGGGCAAAAATCTGCTGGCAATCGCAAAGATGTTGCCAGTATTGCACAGAATGGAGACCATCCAGGGCACTGAACAAAATTCTAGGAAAATCAGGACCGCAAGGCTTTCCTTCTCAGGCTGTGCTTGACATGAACATCGTCACACTTTCTCTTGAGTTGAAAAAAGTTTTCATCATATATATTTTTTTCTATGCTTAGTGGGGAAATATAGTTCTTTTTATTCCCTGCTGTGGCATCATTATTTACAATCTGTTTTACTGCCTTCAGGGATGGAGGAGAAACTCGGTTTGGTTCGGGTTTTATTGTAGACTTACCTAATTCTCACTTGTCTGAAACTTGTGGTGCAGCTCTCCAAGCAAAAAACTTGCATAAAAATGTGCTCATTAGGAGAATTGTACATAAAAATGCACACATTAGTGAAAATAAGATACAAACATGCAATATATTATGGGGAAAGCTGTTTGCAAAAAATGTATATGTCAGGCAAAATTGCATAAGAAAATGGGTACATTATGAAAAATTTGCACTAAAATGCTGATGAATTTCCATGAGAGCTTTTTTTTTTTATAAAAAAAAAGTAAACTCATGTAGAGATTTGGATAACTTAAGTTTGGAAAAATGAGAAACCGAGAAAACAAAAATTGAAATAGATTTGTCCATCTCCAACAGCAGTCATTCTGCTTGCCTGTACAATGGCCATTATAATATTCTTATTCTTATATTTTTATTGATGGGGGAGCTAATAACTGATGCTCATGTCTAGGCTGCCACAGGGAACCCAGCCTTCTGCATTCTAGTTAAATAGAGTGGTACCTCGGGTTACATACACTTCAGGTTACATATGCTTCCGGTTACAGACTCCGCTAACCCAGAAATATTACCTCGGGTTAAGAACTTTGCTTCAGGATGAGAACAGAAATTGTGCTCAGGCGGCACGGCTGCAGCGGGAGGCCCCATTAGCTAAAGTGGTGTTTCAGGTTAAGAACAGTTTCAGCTTAAGAACAGACCTCCAGAACGAATTAAGTTCTTAACCCGAGGTACCACTGTACATTGAGTACCATCTCTTATAACACATACATTAAAAGTGTATTTGGTTTGTCATGTTTCCATTGCATCTGTATGTCCAACCTGTTTTTTGGTCTGCAGTTAATCAGCCATGATGGGGCGCATATTGATTTCACACAGATGTATGTGAGTGGCTTGTCCTACACACGTTCCTAGCTGCCACTGCAAATCCCTTAATCTGAGGATGGTTTGGAACTCCCATAGTTTAACATTCCATTCAATCTGTGGCTTGGATTGCTCTCCCCAGATACAACAAATGCTATTATGAAGCAGAATGAATGTAGCAAAAACAAACTACTCTGTTAAATTTAGAAGACTCCATTGACTTACAAGCAGACTGGTTGCACTTTTAAAAGTCCCCAAACCAGCCAGCCAGCCAGCCAGCCAGTCAAAAAAATGAATTGTGCATGATGCAAGGACAAAATAGACCATTTGCACATGAAGTAAGACCTGAATTTGAGGTTAACATTTGTGTTTTAAACTTTTTCATCCACCGGCTCAGGTAACATTTGCACACCAATGATACTCTGCAACTTTCCGTTGCTGGGACTTGCTTGTTCCTTCTAAATTAGATCATAGGTAGCAAAGAGTGTGGGTTTACATCCATGGGCATTTGCTGAGTGGAGAATTCACCCCTCTCCTCTAAACTCACTTTCTTAGGATAGAGTGCATTGCCTCTCTGCTACTTTGTCTAATGTGGAAGTACAGTGGTACCGCGGGTTACATACGCTTCAGGTTACAGACTCTGCTAACCCAGAAATAGTGCTTCAGGTTAAGAACTTTGCTTCAGGATAAGAACAGAAATCGTGCTCCGGCGGCGTGGCGGCAGCAGGAGGCCCCATTAGCTAAAGTGGTGCTTCAGGTGAAGAACAGTTTCAGGTTAAGAACGGACCTCCGGAACGAATTAAGTACTTAACCTGAGGTACCACTGTACTGTCAGTCTTAAAAATGACTCCTAAACCAAGGGTAGCCAACACAGTGACCTTCCAACGTTTTGGAGGATAGTTGCCATCGTCAGAAGTGATGATCCCTGACCATAGCCATGCTGGCTGAGCCTAAGAGGAACTGAAGGGCACAACAGTTGGGGGCACAACATTGTCTCTGTGCGCTAAACTAACACTGGAGTTTGAACTTCTTGGGTTGAAGAGGGTCTGCAACAACCCGAGTCAAAATCCAATCAAGGTGGGTGCTTTTTGAGGAAAACTACATCTCTGCAAACTACAAGAGGGATGTGAAATCAAACGAGGAAGCTGTTGCTTTTTTTGAAAGCTAAGTTGAATCCCATATGGAAACCTGCTATTTAGCTTGTAGGCCCAGATTTACCCAGCCAAACTAAAATGGTTTCACTGTTGCTCATCCTGCTGCCACTTTTTGCTCCATTTGCGATGAGATGGCAGGATGAACTAGCTACTGAAACTGAGGAGATTCAGTTTATTACAGCATCATATATACAAATTACCTAACTTGTGCCGAACCATATGGAAAGCTCTCTGTTGAATTTGGCGTCACTAGTGGGGTGAAACCAGGTTGAATTTTGTTCCTCTTCCTTCCTCTTCAATTATACCATAGATTGGCTCAGGCAGAAAGCTCCAACTGATCATCTGGGCATAGCAATCAGCCCTCAGGAACATTACAGTGATGTAGTCAATGCCAACACACACAGTGTTGCCTTGTGCTAAAAACACCAAAGGGAACTCGAGTGCCCACTGATTCCTCATGCAAATCAGTAGTGCTTAATGCTAACCTGGGGCTAAATCCTTCTCTGCAAAGGGGGCCAGTCACCTAAGTTACCATGTTTGGAGACAAAGAATCATTTGATAGTAGCTGTATTTTAGGACTTAAGGCTTAAAACATAGTATGGGTAGCGGGAGGGGGGGACTAGCCACAGATTATACCATTGAACTTTCTGTCAGCTATATTTGATTTGAGACAATCATAAAAGGGATTTTAGCTCCTGAGTGAAAATATTGTCTGAATAATAATAATAATAATAATAATAATAATAATAATAATAATAATAATAATTTATTATTTATACCCCGCCCATCTGGCTGGGCTTCCCCAGCCACTCTGGGCGGCTTCCAAAAGAATATTAAAATACTATAATACATCAAACATTAAAAGCTTCCCGAAACATTTTTATAAATCTATCTTTCTGTCTATCATCTATCTATCTATCTATCTATCTATCTATCTATCTATCTATCTATCTATCTATCATCTATCTATCATCTCTCTAGTGCTTTTTTCTTGGGGGACACAGGGGTAGACATTGTTAATCTTTGTACTTTTGTCCATTTACTGTATTTATTTTTCCCAGTTTGAACTATAAAATGATGATTTTCTTCAGTCAAAATGAGAGTACCCCTAAACATTTTAAAAGGAAAAAAAACACTCTATCTATATCTATCTATCCCCTCTCTCATCTATCTATCTCCTTCCTACCTACCTACCTACCTACCTACCTACCTACCTACCTACCTATAATATACACCAAATTTTTCCCCGATAGAACTCACGACAGCTTTCAGATAAAAACAAGACCTGCTGAAAATGTAGAAATTAAAACAGGCTAGGCCAGGGGTCAGCAACCTTTTTCAGCTGTGGGCTGGTCCGCCGTCCCTCAGACCATGTGGTGGGCTGGACTATATTTTGAAGGGGAGGGGAATGAATGAATTCCTATGCCCCACAAATAACCCAGAGATGCATTCTAAATAAAAGCACACATTCTACTCATGTTAAAACACTCTGATTCCCGGACCGTCCGTGGGCCGGATTGAGAAGGCGATTGGACCCCATCTGGCCCCCGGGCCTTAGGTTCCCTACCCATGGGCTAGGCTATGACTAAGGTGCAAGTGACAACCTAGTATAAATGAGACCACATAATGACCTGTGTGAGGGCAGCAAAAAAGACCCACTTCTCCGTCTCCATTGCATCCTCAGGTAGCTGTCCAGCAGAGGCTGTTTTGTATTGTCTGTTGACATCTATGCAATTTTTGACCCTTTGGGAAGCCCACTGTGACTTTTTCATTTCTGCCTTCCTGGAATAGTTGGCTCATGTGTCCTTTTGAAAGACAGCCCTCTGCAGGACATCTACTGCTGTTTGAACAAATCTCGCCTTTTGAAGGCCAATGGCATGATCCTATGAGAAGCTGCATCAAAGTGATAAGATCCTGTGAAATACCTCTGTGCCAACGTGAGCCACTAACATCCTCTCCTGCTAATCTAGGGACCCGACCCCACTCCAAACGCCCGTGCAGCAGCAGCAGCAGCAGCCGTTGGCACTTCCGTACTGCTGATTTGCCCAGCTCCAGCACGGCACAGCTGTGCTAAGCATGGAGATTATATCACTCTGCCAAAGGTGAGACGGGAACACGGCCCTTTTGTAGCACTATGCATGCCTTTTTGGCTCTCGGGAGTTGCAGAGTCCAGGATAAATGTCCACCAGCTACAGGTTAGTCCACACCTGAGCTGCTTCCTTGTTGCTCCTCTGATAATGCCTCTCTTGGACAGGATTTCACTTCTGATAACCTCAGAGAGCTCACTCTGGTGCTGCTAATGTAGCAAAAACAATGCAGGAGGCAGCAGTTACGAGTTACTGGTCTCTGCAGCCTCAGCAGGCGCTGTGATTCCCCAGTAGTTTGACTTCACCCTGGAGGCTCACTCCATCCTCTCTCTCGAGACAGACGGATGCCAACAACAGCAACAATTGTGCTGCCTGTGAGGCAGCTGCCAGGGGTGGAAATAGAGGGGAGCCATGAGGAAGAGACTAAGCAGTCAGAGGCATTGGGGGAAGGAGGTTGGAAAAGAGCAGAAGGTGTCTGTGGTAGGTCCAAAGATTGCCATGCTTGTGGAATCCCCTCCATCCTCTCCTCCGCTGTCTCCATGAGCAAGGAGGGACTTGAAAAAATGGGAGCAGCTGGAGCTGTGAGTGAGGAGAAGCTGACAGAAGCTTCATAGAATCATAGAATCATAGAATCATAGAGTTGGAAGAGACCACAAGGGCCATCGAGTCCAACCCCCTGCCAAGCAGGAAACACCATCAGAGCACTCCTGACATATGGTTGTCAAGCCTCTGCTTAAAGACCTCCAAAGTAGGAGACTCCACCACACTCCTTGGCAGCAAATTCCACTGTCGAACAGCTCTTACTGTCAGGAAGTTCTTCCTAATGTTTAGGTGGAATCTTCTTTCTTGTAGTTTGGATCCATTGCTCCGTGTCCGCTTCTCTGGAGCAGCAGAAAACAACCTTTCTCCCTCCTCTATGTGACATCCTTTTATATATTTGAACATGGCTATCATATCACCCCTTAACCTCCTCTTCTCCAGGCTAAACATGCCCAGCTCCCTTAGCCGTTCCTCATAAGGCATCGTTTCCAGGCCTTTGACCACTTTGGTTGCCCTCCTCTGGACACGTTCCAGTTTGTCAGACAAAGGGGGTTAAGAAAGCAGGAAGTGACATAGCTATGCTGGTACATTAGTGGCCAAAATTGTGGGAACCTTTTGGGAAAAGTGTATTTCAAAGGTTTGATGGCTCATAACACAACATTTATAGGAGTATTGCCATAAAATTATATATCATTGGAAAGATAATTTAATGAAGAATGTGATACAACAAAGTTTGTTCAATTATCTGTATTCTGTCAAAAGTTATAGCCAAATAACCAGAAAAAGGAAGCACAACTTGCTTAGGTTGATATGCAGTAGCTTTCCTTCATTTGAATGTAGCCAATGAGCATGAGTGTTTAGGGAGCCAATCAGGTGTTATGAGCCATCGAACACTTTTTCCAAAAGGTTTCCACAATTTTGGCCACTACTGTACTCCAGCTGTCTGAGACAGAGCACAGGTCTGCAGAGGTAGATTGCCTAGGCAACTAATTAGTGGGAAGGGACGCGGGTCGGTGGTTCAAATCCCCACGACGGGGTGAGCTCCCGTTGCTCGGTCCCTGCTCCTGCCAACCTAGCAGTTTGAAAGCAGATCAAAGTGCAAGTAGATAAATAAGTACCGCTCCGGCGGGAAGGTAAACAGCATTTCTGTGCGCTGCTCTGGTTCGCCAGAAGCGGCTTAGTCATGCTGGCCACATGACCCGAAAGCTGTACACTGGCTCCCTCGGCCAATAAAGCGAGATGAGCACCGCAACCCCAGAGTTGGCCACGACTGGACCTAATGGTCAGGGGTCCCTTTACCTTTTTTAGTGTGAACATCACTTGTATCTTAGGAGTTGATGTAACCGAAGGCTTTTGCTAAGAAAGAACTAAAATTCCAGTTGCCTGTCCTTGGTCTGGGTGAGTGTGGGACAAGTGTCTACATTGACTGACAGTGGCTCTCCAATGATTCAGTCTCTTCCTGCTCTCCCCAGAGATGGGATTGAACGTGGGACCTTCTGCATGCAAAGCAGATGCTCTACCACTGAGCTATGGCCCTACCAAGTATTCATAAAACAGGGCACTTGTTCCAAAGAGCTGGCAATGGTTCTGGACGCTGTGTGAGTCTGAAGGCACGAACCTGCAGCCGATGGCCCTATGGAGATCCCCTCTCCATTCTTCAATATAAAGAATAACACACACACCACAGCCCGCTACTGCCAACAACACACTTGATGGGTGCAGCGTAAACCAGCTCTTTGGAAAAGATCAAATCTCAACTGCACTTGCATTTCAGCATCCCAATCTGAAATTTCAAAAAATAAAGGGAGACCCTCTCCCGAGCTTCCTCCCTCAATCACCCCCTCCAAAATAAAGTCTAATTAGTGTTAGTCTATTGGAGAGGAAGTTGAGCACGCTGCTCCACCACTGCCAAATAAAATTAAGGCCCAATTATTGATAAATGAAGAGTGGTTTGTGCTGGAGCCTGGCCTGCAGTCGGAGGAAATACATCTGTCATTTGGCCTGCTCAGGAGTCATTCATGTGTGGCATAACATCCTGTGCATCTATCATGCATCTGCAGATTTTTGTTTAAATTCACTTAGCTGTCTAACTAGATTCAGTCCTGGGTGCTTCGTACGGAGTGAGTATTTGGACTGACAGATGCAATTCTGGGGCTAAAACGGCGTGTGACTCAACTAGCTATCCCTGCATATTAATTATCATTGAACGCATTAACAGCTAAAGCCTATATTCTGCTACCTGGGTTTTGGGGTGTGTGTGTGTACGTTTGTATACATCTTTTACATGTAACAATTGCTCTCTTGCTCTGGGGCAGGTAGGAGGCAGACTGCGGATCAATGGGCCATTGTTGTCTAGGGCATTTATTATTACCATGAAAATTAAAATGTGTTTGAAACAGTGCAGTGGGGAGGAAGGAGGGCGCCCCTCTTTTGCCCTTATGCAAATTCTATAAATTGGAAAAAAGTGGGTGTCGGGAGCTATGGGGGGCAGGCGTGGGGTAGCCGTTTCATAAATCTTAAATTGGCAAAATAGTTTATTAATTCCATTGTCAAATGCAAATGGAAAACAAACATTTGTTAAGATGATAAAATTGTAATGTCTGCGTGATTGTTTCGAAGCTGGCTCGGAGCCGTCAGCTGCAAGACTTATTTATCCTGCTGTACTAAAGTTTGATTTAAAGTTCATGTAATTTCATCATCTTATTGTAAGGAGAATTGAAAATAAATGTCACCTTCAAAGAGAAGAGCTAATGGAGTTTTCGTTCTCTCTCTCTCTCTCCCTCCCTCCCCGCCCCAAGTTCTGAGACAATATTCTGCAAGCAAGGCATAATGAAATATCTGCCTGCGCAACTTTCACCATAGTATTCTTTTCTTTAGCCTGGTCACATGATTCTTCTACCAACTCCTAAAGGTTTGCAAAACCTTGTTGGAACTACTACTACTACTCTTTCTAGTCTTAGATTAAATAAATATTATTTCAGAATCTTTCCCCAAACCTGCTGTAACATCAAGCGAGGAGGACATAAGTGGGACTCATCTTCCAAGCAAATATGGTTAGTATTAAACCCCATCTGCACTATATATTTAAAGCAGTATCATGCCACTCTGAATAGTCACAGCTCCACTCCCCCTCAGGGAATCCTGGAAAGTGTAATTTGTTAATGGTGCTGAGAGGTGTTTTGAGACCCTTATTCCCCTCACGGAGCTACATTTCCCAGAGTTCCCTGGGAGGAGGAATTGGTTGTTAAACCTCCATGGGAATTGCAATGTTTTTAGGGGATGAAGGGTCTTCTAACAACACTGAGCACTCTTAAGAAACTGCTCAGTCTGCTCTCCAGGTGCTAAATGTTGGTGGGGAAACTCAAAACCTCTCGTGCTATCCCTTTCCTTAGGGCTCTTTATGCTTGACTTGGCCTGAATAGCCCGTCAAACAGAGGACTTCTGTCCTGTTTCTGCACTTCCAACAGAGTACAGTGGTACTTGGGTTAAGAATTTAATTCGTTCCGGAGGTCCGTTCTTAACCTGAAACCATTCTTAACCTGAGGTACCACTTGCTAATGGGGCCTCCTGCTGCTGTTGCGCCACCGCTGCACAATTTCTGTTCTCATCCTGAAGCAAAGTTCTTAACCTGAGGTACTATTTCTGGGTTAGCGGAGTCTGTAACCTGAAGCATCTGTAACCCGAGGTACCACTGTACTGATCTCTATAATTTAGGTCACATGACCACGCTAATGTGAATTCTCCCACATCATTTCCAGGGGGGCGGGCAGCTTTACCTTGGGTAGGCAAATGAAAATATCATGGCCAAAATGACTTGCTTGGTATAGAAAGAGATTTTCAGACCCCCAGTTCTCAAACTGAACACGTTAAGCACTGAAGCAGTATGTTGTTGTTGTTTAGTTGTTTAGTCGTGTCTGACTCTTTGTGACCCCATGGACCAGGGCACGCCAGGCACTCCTGTCCTCCACTGCCTCCCGCAGTTTGATCAAACTCATGCTGGTAGATTCGAGAACACTGTCCAACCATCTCGTCCTCTGTCGTCCCCTTCTCCTTGTGCCCTCCATCTTTCCCAACATCAGGGTCTTTTCCAGGGAGTCTTCTCTTCTCATGAGGTGGCCAAAGTATTGGGAACCTCAGCTTCATGATCTGTCCTTCCAGTGAGCACTCAGGGCTGATTTCCTTCAGAATGGATCGGTTTGATCTTCTTGCAGTCCATGGGACTCTCAAGAATCTCCTCCAGCACCAGAATTCAAAAGCATCAATTCTTCGGCGATCAGCCTTCTTTATGGTCCAGCTCTCACTTCCATACAGTATACCTTGTTTAAGATGTCAAGCCATTCTGTTGCAGGAGGATCCATTTCTGCATGTGAAATTTGGGCTCTTTCTTCTCTTTGACATGGATGGAATTAAAAAAACTGGGTTTTTTATTTTTTTATTTTAAGTAACCTGCCTGCCCCCCATATAGTTTTGGAGATATGATAGCGCAGGTGTTTTCATCCCTTCACCTCCAGGTTTTCCCAGCTGCATTGTGACCCTGTTAACTTTCACCAAGGAGTAATTTTTGTGCTGCTGTTGACATATTTGTGTTTACAGAAGAATATGCAGAACAGCATTTGGTTGTCAGTGACTTACCGTTATTTTCTTTTTTTAAAAAAAGGTCTTCTTTTTGCAGCTTTATAATTCCTTAGCAAACAAGCAAACAAAAATATAATTTACAGGCTCAACGTCATGCCCAGTCATCTTCCCCTTTCTCTTCTACCAGGACTGCCATGTACAGCCAGGCAGTGGGGGCGCAATGGCTCCACAGCTCCACAAAGCCCCATTGGTGAGGTGGGGTTGGCTGGTTGGATTGCACCCTAAGGCAAAATTTATGTTCTTTGCTTAAGCACTTCCCTATATACTCTTATCCCTGGATTAAATAACAATAAGATTGAGTAGTGATGCATAGCTGTCTATTTGTATAGTGGTGGTGCTGTGGGTTAAACCACAGAACCTAGGGCTTACTGATCGGAAGGTTGGCGGTTCGAATCCCCACAACAGGGTGAGTTCCCGTTGCTCGGTCCCTGCTCCTGCCCTCCTAGCAGTTCGAAAGCACGTCAAAGTGCAAGTAGATAAATAGGTACCACTCCGGCGGGAAGGTAAACGGTGTTTCTATGCGCTGCTCTGGTTCGCCAGAAGTGGCTTAGTCATGCTGGCCACATGACCTGGAAGCTGTACACCTGCTTCCTTGGCCAGTAAAGCAAGATGAGCGCCACAACCCCAAAGTCGTCCGCGACTAATGGTCAGGGGTCCCTTTAACCTTTAACTTTACCTTGGTTGTCAGGGACATGGGTGGCGCTGTGGTCTAAAACACTGTGCCTAGAGCTTGCCAATCAGAAGGTCAGCAGTTCAAAACTGTCTGCGGACAAACACTGGCTCCCTCGGCCCGTAAAGCGAGATGAGCACCGCAACCCCAGAGTCGTTCGTGACAGGACTGAACTGTCAGGGGTTCTTTACCTTTTTACCTTAACCCATTCCGGGAGTCCATTCGACTCCCAGAACTGATCGGAAACCAAAACCTGGCTTCCGATTGGCTGCAGGAACTTCCTACACTCAATGGGAAGCCACAGAAGCCGTGTTGGATGTTCAGCTTCCGAAAAACATTTGCAGACCAGAAAACCCACTTCTGGGTTTGGGGCGTTCAGGAGCCAATTTGTTTGGGAGCCAAGCCGTTCGACAACCAAGGTACCACTTTATATATTTTTGGCTTTTTTATTTATTTGCATGCAAGTGTCTCTGATATGTACAAAATACATAATAAAAACAAAAACAACCAAATAACGCCCCCCACTCCCAACACAAGATTTTCCTGGAGAAAGGTGGGGGGAGAGAGAGAAAGCTATTGGACACAGACTTGGAGAGCCGGGACCAGTATCTAGAAAGTGCAGAGCAAAAGGTAAGAGTGGAAGAGCCTAGTGTCTCTTTAATAGATCAATATACAGTGGTACCTCGGGTTAAGAACTTAATTCGTTCTGGAGGTCTGTTCTTAACCTGAAACCATTCTTAACCTGAGGTACCACTTTAGCTAATGGGGCCTCCCGCTGCTGCTTTGCCGCCGGAGCATGATTTCTGTTCTCATCCTGAAGCAAAGTTCTTAACCCAAGGTACTATTTCTGGGTTAGTGGAGTCTGTAACCTGAAGCTTCTGTAACCTGAGGTACCACTGTACATTGGTACTTTGGTTTGCAAACTTAATCCATTCCGGAAGTCCGTTCTTAAACCAAAGCATTCTTAAACCAAGGTGTGCTTTCCCATAGCAGTGGGGGACTCAATTTACAAATGGAACACACTCAACAGGAAGCGGAACATGTTCTGCTTCCAAGGCAAGTTCACAAACCAAAACATTTATTTCTGGGTTTGCACCGTTCTTAATCCAAGTTGTTCATAAACTAAGCTGTTCTTAAACCAAGGTGCCACTGTAAAGGGTTTTGGGTTTTTTGCAGTCTGAAACCAGCAAAATAGAAATTGCATTACCACACCAGCCATTTTGGTACTGATGCCTTATGAGATGGATTTGAATGTTTTCTTACAGTGGAGGGTTAGGCGGTGGGGTGTGTGTGTGTGTGTGTGTGAAGTTTTAATGACTTTAAAATGCAGAATTCTGTTTTGACACAGTCACTTTGTGCCACATTAAAAAGCAAGTGACTCGCAGACGCCCCTGGGGCCCCCAAACAGCTCCAACATTTGCTAGACACCCTTTTGCATCTCATTTTATCATAAACCACTTATTGCCTTTTGTAATGCTGCGGTTATTAGGTTACATCAACAGCACTCCCCTTATAAACCTCTATTGATCGTGCATGTTCCTTGGACGGCTGGCAGGGTTTCTTTCTTTTAAATATGTGGATGGAATAAATGATTTGCCCCCACTCCCAACTATTAAACTATAGGGTTATCAAGGGACGGAATAACAGCTCTTAGTGTAGCAATTATTTTTGCAGGTACTGTAGTTGGCCATGTTTAAGCACAATTACCTAGTAATGCGGTATTTACTATGTAACTGCAATGTGTAATATTTACACCTTGTAAAATAAAATCAGGCATTTAAAAGCGCTTAATACTTTCCAGTTTTTCTTTATATTTCTACCTTTGTTTTCCCATCAAGCAATGGTATGGTATGATGAAACCTCCTAGTCCCTCCAAATCCATAGCTTTTTAATTGTTCCAGCTTTGTGCAATGTGAGCATTGTTTAAGCTCTGAGATGGTATTTTGCGAGTTCGTAAATCCATGTGGTCTGCCTGCATTTTTATTCTAGATTCGTGGGTGAGAGTGGGAAGCCATACGGCGATGGTCTCTGAAGTGCAAAGAATCTCCTTGTTTATTTGTGGTGTTGTGAGACCTTGGAAGAAGCAACCGAGAGAGCAAACTTGCATGCCATGGGAAAGCTTAATTAAAATTGGTGAACGTGAGTACAGAGGGGAATGGTCCTTCAGAGTTTACTACAGGCCCATTCCATATTGCTGTAGGTTCCAAAAACTTTGTCTAATAATCACCTGACTACTGCTCAAGCCCTTTTCGAAGAATTGAAGTGTAGAGTGGCTGATAGTGTAACAAAAATATGTAGCTTGTTTTTAATGTTGGCTTCTGTACCTGAGGACTAGAAA
The DNA here is from genome assembly GCF_964188305.1 of Podarcis bocagei. Classification (NCBI taxonomy): domain Eukaryota; kingdom Metazoa; phylum Chordata; class Lepidosauria; order Squamata; family Lacertidae; genus Podarcis; species Podarcis bocagei. Next base: position 51,905,740 of record NC_138136.1, on the reverse strand, counting down.
GTGATGAATGCATCACCATTAAAAAAGAGACGACATCAGTGTGGGGTGAAAAATGCAAAGAATGACAGACCAGTAAGCTCAATGTCTGTTACAGGTAAATTGGTGAAAAGCATTATTAAAATAAAATGACCAAACGTATAGAAGGACAAGTCTTGCTGAAGAAGAATCAACATGGCTTCTGCAAAGGTAAGTCCTGCCTCACTGGTGTTTTCAGAAGAAGAGTAGAAGAAGAGTTTGGATTTGATATCCTGCTTTATCATTACTGTCAGAGCTGCTTCAAGATCCTAGCTCACAGAGGATCACGCTAGCCAGCGGTCATTAAGTAAAAGTCTTTATTGAGTTACAGTTTCCATTCCCAAGCTGCTGCGTGCAACTCTACGTCTAATGGCTAGATCGGCGAAGCTCCGTCTGAGTCTCCGCCCCTTGTGCACCAACTTAATATCCTAGCCCTGCTCCACCTTTTCCGCCTGACTGTTCTCCTCTGGGTCCCTCTGCCCCCCGGGGTCTCTTCCTTCCTGGATTCTTCTGACGCCGACCCCCCGGAACTCCCTGTCTCCTTGCGCCGGGCTTTAGGACCTGGCTCCCTTTCCTGGCTGCCTACTGCGTCACTTTCCTGTGCATTTGAACTTGGCCCGCGCGCCCAACCTTCCACTTTCCGTCTAACCGTTTCTTCGCTCCCCGATGGAGGTGTGGCCACTCCTGACTCGTGCCCTCCCCCCTGTTGTGAGCTGCCAGCGCTTGATCTCTGGCGCTCTTCCTCTTCCCTGCTCTCTGGCTGTGACGCTGGTCCCGATTTCCAACTGCTCTCCTCTGAGTCCCCTCTGGCTCTATCTTCCTGGGGTGTCCCCCTAGGCTCCCCCCTTGCCCTGGCCACTGGTGCTCCTTTCTGTGAATCTTCTGATTCACTGGAAAGACTCGGAGATCTCGGGTCGTCGTCATCACTCATCTTTTCTTCTGCCTCCTCCCCCTCGCTCTCTGTTTCCTCCCTTGCCCTTGCCTCTGCTCCTGAACCTCTGACAATTACCCTAAGGAGTCTCAAAGCGGCTAACATTCTCCTTTCCCTTCCTCCCCCACAACGAACACTCTGTGAGGTGAGTGAGGCTGAGACACTTCAGAGAAGTGTGACTAGCCCAAGGTCACCCAGCAGCTGCATGTGGAGGAGCGGAGACACGAACCCGGTTCACCAGATTACGAGTACACCGCTCTTAACCACTACACCACACTGGTTCTCTTTTCAGAGTGTTAGCAAACATATAGATAGGGATGCATTGGTAGACATTGTGTATTAAGACTTTTACAAACTTGTGACAGACTCCTGCCTTAACTAGGGATATTTGAGAGGAAAGGAGAGGTCCACTTGTGGATTGTTAACTTATTGAAGAACAGGAAGCAGCAAGTAGGAATAAATAGACAGTTTTCATAATGGAAGGATGTAAAACTTTGTATTGTTTTAATCTTAACTTTTTAATAAGTGATATGTAGTGAGGGGTGAGTAGTGAGGTGTCCAAGTTTGTAGATGACACCAAACTTTTCATAAAACAAAAATAAAACAAAAAGAGACTGAACTCCAAGAGGATCTCTTCAAAGTGGTTGAATGGGCATTCTTTAAAATGTGGTTCCTTCTTTTTAAAAAAGAAAGAAAATCCACACTGTTTGTGGTATTTGCTCTCACAAAGGCAATGATGACCATTAACTTGGATGGCTTTAGAAGACAAATTCTTAGAGGATGAAGCTATCAATGGCTACCAGGTGTGCAGCCAGGGAGTCATTTTGGACTCACAGCTGTCCATGGAGGCGCAGGTCAATTCTGTATCTGTCTCGCCAGAGTGGTGCATGCTCTAGTTATCTCCCGCAATGTGCTCTACGTGGGGCTACCTTTGAAGGTGACCCAGAAACTACAACTAATCCAGAATGCGGCAGCGAGACTGGTGACTGGGGGCAGCCACTGAGACCACATAACACTGGTCTTGAAAGACCTACATTGGCTCCCATTATGTTTCCGGGTACAATTCGAAGTGTTGGTGCTGACCTTTAAAGCCCTAAATGGCCTTGGCCCAGTATACCCAAAGGAGCGTCTCCACCTCCATCGTTCTGCCCGGACACTGAGGTCCAGCGCCGAGGGCCTTCTGGCGGTTCCCTCATTGCAAGAAGCAAAGCTACAGGGAACCAGGCAGAGGGCCTTCTTGGTAGTGGTGCCCGCTCTGTGGAACGCCCTCCCACCAGATGTCAAAGAGATAAACAACTACCTGACATTTAGAAGACATCTGAAGGCAGCCCTGTTCAGGGAAGTTTTTAATGTGTGACATTTTAATGTATTTTGAATGTTTGTTGGAAGCTGCCCAGAGTGGCTGGGGAAACCCAGCCAGATGGGTGGAGTACAAATAATAAATTATTATTATTATTATTATTATTATTATTATTATTATTATTATTATCATCATCATCATCATCATCATCATCATCATCATCACTACTACTAGCCATGATACCTATGTTCTACCTCCACTACTGGAAGAAGTACACTTCTGAACATAAGTTGCTGAAAACCACTGGAGCAGAGGGTGTTATCGTGCTCAAGTCCTGCTTGCAGGTTTCCCACAGGCATCTACCGTATTTTTTGCTCTATAAGGGGGAATGTGTGTGTGTCTTATGGAGAAAATGCAGGCTGCGCAGCTATCCCAGAAGCCAGAACAGCAAGAGGGATTGCTGCTTTCGCTGTGCAGTGATCCCTCTTGCTGTTCTGGCTTCTGAGATTCAGAATATATATTTTTCTTGTTTTCCTCCTCCAAAAACTAGGTGCGTCTTGTGGTCTGGTGCGTCTTATAGAGTGAAAAATACGGTAGTTGGCCACTGTGATATCTGGACATTGGGCTCGATGGGCCATTGGCCTGATCCAGCAGGCTCTTCTCTTGTTCTTATGCCACCAAAGTTGAAAGGTGTTTCTCTTGATGTTATGGATAGCTCGTACTCGTGCCACCATTCCCAAGAATGCTGCATCTGGATTACAGATTCCTTCTGCTTGTCTGAACAACAGAGTCTTTGAAAGTTATAGTCTGGGTAAGGTTGGTCCTCTCCCCCCCCCTTTTAAAGTATTCATTAAAAAACACACACGCTTACCACAGATGTTTAACTTTCCCCAGATGTTCCTCAAGGTATCTGTGACGAGTTGGCTAATTTCTTGTAGTCATTTGGGAGGAGGTGGGTCTTTTCGCTACCTTGTTTAATCCCTTTGTAAAGCAAGGGGCCTCCTTCAGGAAGGGGAGATGGGATGCAGGGAGCTGCCTGGGGGAGCCGTGTAAAAGGATTGCTACGTTGTCAAATGCTATAATGTGTTATGACATAGATCAGCTGTTGTTTTCCAGTCTCGCAGGAAACCTTGTGGAATCTCATTTCTTTGACTGTATTAAATTATCTGTAAATGTTGTCCTTTAAACTGACACTCAGGGCCTCCTTCATCAGGACATTAAGACACGGATTGCCTCAATGGCAGAATCCCTTCAAAGCTATTGTGTCTTCGGAGGATTTGTGGCCTACCTTTACTTTTGCATCAAACTAACTTAATAAATAGAGGGCTAGGGGAGAATCGTTACTATAGCAACCCCCATGGTAACACAGAAATTGCCACAAACAGCCGTCCTCCAAGAATAAACCCCCTCTAGAAGAGCTCCCTCAGCATCTTAAAAAGCAGAGACATCACCTTACCAACAAAGGTCCACATAGTTAAAGCCATGGTTATCCCAGTAGTGATGTATGGAAGTGAGAGCTGGACCATAAAGAAGGCTGATCGCCAGAGAATTGATGCTTTTGAATTATGGTGCTGGAGGAGACTCTTGAGAGTCCCATGGACTGCAAGAAGATCAAACCTCTCCATTCTGAAGGAAATCAGCCCTGAGTGCTCACTGGAAGGACAGATCGTCAAGCTGAGGCTCCAATACTTTGGCCACCTCATGAGAAGAGAAGACTCCCTGGAAAAGACCCTGATGCTGGGAAAGATGGAGGGCGCAAGAAGAAGGGGACGACAGAGGACGAGATGGTTGGGCAGTGTTCTCGAAGCTACAAACATGAGTCTGACCAAACTGCGGGAGGCAGTGGAAGACAGGAGTGCCTGGCGTGCTCTGGTCCATGGGGTCACGAAGAGTCGGACACGACTAAACGACTAAACAACAACAAGAAGAGCTCCAGTGTGAGCGAAGCAGAAACTTACCTCTGAGGTAATTATGATTTCTAAATTCAACAAGATTCAAACGGTATTGAAAGTTATGGAAAAGAAGAAGAGGTGAATGCTCTCACTTAAGAAACCAAGTTACATGGCTCATAAAACAATAATATTCCAGCCCTCTCGACAGACCGATTTTGCTTCCTTCTATATAATCCCGTAGACTAAATGATGTACGCCCTTAGGGAATATCCAAAAAAACTACAGTTTTGTTTTTATAGACTTGGAGGAACAGGAACGCTTTTTAGATAAACTTGCATTGGGAAAGTTTGGATGTTTTAATTTTATTGTCAGAGCAATCCAAAAGTGGGGGAAGGGGAACTGGAGGTAGACAAACCACCCCATCAAAAGCCCTACTGAGCTCACACCAGCAGGGGGGAAGGTGGGAAATGCAAAAGCTAGGAAGGTGGAAAAAGGCTTTTGGTCCCCTGATGATGAAAAAAAATGATGATGGAGGAGATGATAAGCTATGAAAGCTTCTGCATCTGCAAGTAGGCTGCCTCCATTGGCAAATCTCCTTCTCTGCCTGTGGATCTCTCTTTCTGTCCAAGCATGGGGAGAGTTACACTCTCCTATGTTCCCCATGACATTCTCTCAGGGAGCATAGGATTGCAACCAGTATAGGATTGCAACCATATGCCAGTGATACATATCTGAAGAAATTTGAATATTGTCTTTGGCATGGACTGTATCATTCTATTTGAGGTCCCAGGGTTCTTGTTAACCCTTGAATGTAGTTATGTATATCTAGTTAAGTATATCTTCATCTCGTCATTTCTATCCTACTTTTCTATCTAAAACAAAGCAGCTATCAAGAACATATAACATGCGAAAAGTCAGAATTGATGAAAATATTGAAAAATCCTAAAAACTAAAACAGCATGTGAGTGAATATTATTGCTATTATTAATGAAATTTATGTATTTGGCCATCAGTAAACATTATCTGGGTTGCATACATATATTTTAAGTACAACATATAAAAAACCCATCAGTAATTAATAAAAATGATTTTTAAAAAATTGTACTCACAAAATGGACCTTTCACCACCCACCTCTTGGGGTGATGCTCACAAGCACACCTGCAAGGAAGACAAATGAGGCCTATGTTTGGGGAAATGGCTGTATTTATTAAACTCGGAGGAACTGCAAGCAAATTAACCAAATTCAGAAAGTATAGGCAGGAGAAGATTTTATCTACCTCTGGCAAGAAAACATCTCTCCAGCCCTGTGGTCATGTGATAGAACCATAGACAGTGACTCACCCCAAAAGGATGGGGGGGGGGAATGACTTCCACCTTACTAGGTGAGCCTTGGTTATAAACTCTGCCACCCAGAGTTCACCCCAAAAGCATATGTCAGGCCCAAAGGCTTCCCTGTGAAGTCCCACCAGGTATAAAGCATTGGAAGATCCCTAAAGACTCCCCTTAACCTAATAATGCCTTTGCACACCTAAGGGTTTTCTCCCTGAATTAATCACCTGCCTGTACTCAGTGATTCAGGAGCAAGCAACCCATGCTACTCCACAGATGCCAGTTGAATTAGTCTCAGCAGTGTGCAGAAGGTGAAAAAAGAAGGGGTTGTAAGGGCCAGTCAAGGAATTCCAACTAGCCCCCAAATCCTATGTTGGAGGCAGCATTACTGAATAACCTTTTCTGGGAATAGCAAGTGTGGTGGGTTCTGTTGCACTCAGGCTCTCTTTCTGGGTTTCTCATAAAAGTCTGGTTGTCTTCTGTGAGAACAGGATGGTGGACTAGACGGACCTTTGGCCTGATCCAGAACGGCTTTAATATGTTCCTATGATTAACTCCTGCTGCATGGAAATCAGATGAACCAAGTATAATTAATTTACGGAATTTACCTTCTCGGTGAATTCCAGAAATTAGGTTTCTTTTTAGAAGTTTAAAAGCTCATTATCGTGAGCCATGATATCCAACCTTCAGAGGCTGATCTCCTGATTACAGATGTTGGGGAAGACAACAGGAACATCTGGACTTCCCACAGATAACTGTTTGGCCATCTTCGGAGACAGAGTATTATATTTTGGCTTGATCCATTAAGACAATTCTCAAACAATCCCGAAGCTAATGGCTGAACTTGATAAAGAGATCAACAGTCCTGCATTTTGAGCTTGCTGTTAGTAACAGGAAACATTTTAGCATTTGTGGTACAGTAACTGCATCATTCTTCTCTCGAATGTACAGTGCTCTCTTTAAGGCAGGAGTTGTTTTGCTCTCTAATAATGCACTGTATTTTTAGAATTGTCCAAGAAACAATTATAGGTTTCACTGACTGCAGAGGCAGAAGAAGCCAGTAAATAAGATCTTGGAGAGAGACATTGATTTATAAGAGGCTACAGGCCCTTTCAAGTCTTTCAAAAGGATGGGAGGAACAGGCAAAGAGAGAGAGAGAGATTCCAAGACAGCCTTAGGGATGGCGGGGGGAAGAGTTCAGTTACAAACACCATGCGGCAAGAACAAAGTCCGAAGCAGCCTCAAATATGTGTACAATCCATTCAATCTCCCCGTCTGTTTTTGGTGATATTTAGCAATCCTAATAGAAGCCCCCTGGAAATGAAGGAAGGCTCTGAAGCAAGCATCAACCTTGTTCTTTTGTTTGTTCATTCATTTAAAAATCAACCTATCACGGTGAAATTATGATAACTAATAGATTGCAACAACTGTTTTGTGTACTCAGTTCTTTCCTCCTGGTCTTTTCAAGGTTCTTGCAGAAGGTGTAGGAGTTTGCTACAGACAGGGCTGGGGGATTTAATTCAGTTTGCATTTAAGGGTGACCCTGCCTCATTTGCACCTTCTGAAACAACATGAGAGTGAAAACGCACTCATCCTACAAAATTCGCTAATATCTGAATATTGCAATGCAGTTCTTTGGCCAGGTAATCCTATAATTGAAGAGTTGGAAGGGACCATGAGGGTCATCTGGTCCAAGCCTTTGCAATGCAGGAGTCTTTTTGGCCAACATGGGGCTTGGACCCATGACCCTGAGGCATACAAAAATACATGTACCAGTATGAATGGTGCACAAACAGGAATGTTCTAGTGAAAATGGTATTAAAAAGACATTATATTTGGAAACACGTCTTTGCAAAAAATGTGCAGGCTAGGCAAAATGGCATATAAACATGCAATCTTAGGGGAAATTTGCTTATACATTTTCATGAGGACTCTTTAAAAGAATGCAATCTGATATGGAAATGTGGAGAACTGAACTTAAGGTCGGAAAACTGCTAAACTGAGAGAAACCAAAATTGACAGATTCACCATCCTTGCTGGTTCCTCTTTTCTCAAATCCTTTTCTTCTGATTTTTGTAGAGCAAGAGTGATGGCACTTCTCTTTACAGTGGTACCTCGGGTTAAGTACTTAATTCGTTCCAGAGGTCCGTTCTTAACCTGAAACTGTTCTTAACCTGAAGCACCACTTTAGCTAATGGGGCCTCCCACTGCCGCTGTGCCGCTGGAGCACGACTTCTGTTCTCATCCTGAAGCAAAGTTCTTAACCCGAGGTACTATTTCTGGGTTAGCGGAGTCTGTAACCTGAAGCGTATGTAACCTGAAGCATATGTAACCCAAAGTACCACTGTATTATTTGTATGGTGCCATAAATAGATATGGTGCTTTAAAGCAAAAATCCACACACACACACACACACACACACACACACACACACACACACAGGTCCCGGGCCTATGGAGCTTGAAATCTCATGCTCATATCTATGTGCTGTTTCACATGTTGTGTGCACATCTCCTGATGTCTCATTATGTGTTTATACTATGGTTCTAGCTCAGAGCTGGCCTCCAATAAACTCACATGAGGTGTGTCTGCCCAAGGCTGCAATACTCCACTGACATTCTTTGAAAATTTCCATTATGGCTCCCCGCCCCCCCCCCCCCCCCCGTTCAAAATAGGCAGGCAGCTCCATAATCTGTATGATCTCACAAGAGCATAAGAAGAGCCCTGCTAAGTTAGACCAAAGGTCTATCCAGTCCAATATCCCGTTGTCCACACTGGCCAACCAGATGTCCCCAGGAAGCCAACAGGCAAGGCACAAAAGCAATAGCCCTTTCCTGCTGCTGTTTCCCAGTGGCTGGTTTTCAGAAGCATACTGGTGTCTCTGATTCTGGGGATAGCCTGGCTAGGACCCATTGGGAAGAGCCGCAGAGGAGTTTAGGGGCATGCTGTCATCTTGCACTGGGGTGCCACACAGCTTCCTTCCTTCCCTAGTTGTGTGGGGCAGTAACCAAAGCAAACCCTCCTTCCATGTATCTTGCTCTCCATTTGAGGTCATCGTGGTTTGTAGATAGTGTGGGCAGTTTTTTTGGGGGGGGGGAAGATGGAGTAGGGTGCTGTGATGTGTGGGAAATGCTGTCTTGGGGCAGTGGGTTTGCATTTAATGGACTCCTGTTCTCTACCAGCCCTGCGTGTCTGTGATTCACATATTGCTCACATTAGTCAGGGATTAATGGTTCCATTCCAGGTTAATTGCATATAGATTTAGGAACCTGATCTTACACTAAGTAGCGGTTGAAACAGCTGTGAGCGAAAGTAGGCAAAATGTTAGCAGGTGCCTTACAAACTCCGATATATACTGCTCTAATAAATCAACCTCTGTTCTGAGTGGCATTCCCTAAAACAACTCGGCTATTCAAGAACTGGGCCTCACCTCATCAAGAGGACCACGCAGGGCATGCAAAATTGAGAGGCAGTGCTAATTTTGTTTTCTTTCCTCTTCGTACAGGAAATGTGAGATTAGGTCTCGCCGGTTGGGCCTGCAGACTGAAACCGCTATTTATATTCACAGGGTGGGGGCTGCTATACGTCGGGGACAACAAGCCTTCCCTCTAACGCAGTTGCTCACTGACCAGCACACAGGAACTGTTTTCGCAGGCAGCATTCCAGCAGGCAACACCCAAAAAAGGCCATTTCTCTGCCCATTCATTCAACTCTTTCTGCGAACAAAGGCTCTGTGATGAATTTAGTCAAACTCTTGCAGCACACTCACTTGTGCCCAGGAGGCTTGTGCAGTGTTTGGGGGTCACTACTTATGAAAAGGGACGGCGAGAAATTCAATTCTGTTCACGTTTAAAGGCGTACTTGCCTAATCCAAAACAATACGGGGACTTAAATGCAACTGTCCCTAGTGATTCGTAGTTCTCTGACTTTTGGAATGCAGCTCGGGTGTACCAAAGTGCATATGCTGGGGTAAATCATCCACAAAAGCACATATGTTGGTAAAAACATTTTAGCTTTGCAAAACTTCGTATATTAAGGAAAATTTCATTCAAACATACAGTCAGAGAAAGTCATACCAGACCCTCCAAGTGTCCCTATTTTCCAGGGACAGTCCCAGAATTACAGAAGCTGTCTTGGTTTCTGATTTGATCCTGGAATGTCCAGCTTTTCTTATTTTCATCAAATAAATGTTGGAGGGTATGGAGATATGCGACCCCCAAGACAAGGAAATAGGTTACTATACAACCTTTAGAAGACTTTTGAAGACAGCCCTGTAAGGGGAAGTTTTTAAAACGGTTTAATGTCTTACAGGGTCCTTGTCGTGGGATCACATTCAACCGGTGCTATATCAGCTGCACTGGCTCCTGGTGGAGTACAGGATCAGTTTTAAGGTGCTGGTTTTAACCTTTAAAAACCCTATACGGCCTAGGACCCTCGTACCTACGGGGCCCCCTCTTCTGGTATGTCCCACAGAGGACCTTATGGTCTTCAAATAAAAACATCTTGGAGATCCCAGGCCACAGGGAGGTTAGGCTGGCCTCGACCAGAGCCTGGGCTTTTTTGGCCGTGGTCCCGATTGGGTGGAATGCTCTGTCACAAGAGACTAGGGCCCTGCGGGACTTGACATCTTTCTACAGGGCCTGCAAGTCGGAGCTGTTCCGCCAGGCCTTTGGCCAAGGCATAGTCTGACTCCCTCTCTCCTTCTGTAATCCTCATAGAACTCTAAGCCAATGGTTGCCATTAATTTGATTCTGAATTGATTTTAGAATGTATTTTAATAAATTGTCTGTGTGATTTTATGTACACTGTGCTGTTTTTACTTGTTGTTAGCTGCTCTGAGCCCGGCTTTGGCCTGGGAGGGCGGGTTACAAATAAAAATTTATTGTTCTTGTTGTTGTTATATATGTTGGAAGCCACCTAGAGTGGCTGGGGCAACCTAGTCAGATGGGCAGGGTACTACTACTACTACTAATAATAATTGAATGGGATGTCCCTATTTTCGTGAGAGAAATGTTGGGCGGTATGTCATACTAAAATGCTGATGAATTTCCACAAGGACTTCTTTTTTAAAAATAAAAATGAACCAGAAACTGATGTGGTGAACTGAACTTTAGACTGAGAAAATGAGAAAGTGAGAAAACCTGATATGGTCATACTGTATATGTCAATCCCTATTTATGCATCACATACACACAAAAGAGGAGATTACAGGACAGTACCCAGCTTTGTTCACTTGAGTATTTGCAGAATCAACAATCCAGGCAGAGGGATGTGGTGGTGGGAGCATATATCAATAAAACTACCATCATTCTTACCGGGAAACCAATCCATCTGGGAGTTGGGTTCAAGGGTTTGCATGTGGTGTTGAATTGCAGAAACAGGACAAGAATCTCTGCTGGCCAGCTGCCACATAAGGACCTGAGCCTTGTAGGCTAAGAAGTCTCCTGGACAAGAAACTCCATTAAAATAAGTATATCTCCATTCGTACCAAAAATGCATATGAAAGTAAGGTAAAGGTAAAGGGACCCCTGACCATTAGGTCCAGTCGTGACCAACTCTGGGGCTGCGGCACTCATCTCGCTTTGTTGGCCGAGGGAGCCAGCGTACAGCTTCCGGGTCATGTGGCCAGCATGACTAAGCCGCTTCTGGCGAACCAGAGCAGCACACGGAAACGCCGTTTACCTTCCCGCTGGAGCGGTACCTATTTATCTACTTGCATTTTGACGTGCTTTCGAACTGCTAGGTTGGCAGGAGCAGGGACCGAGCAACGGGAGCTCACCCCGTCACGGGGATTCGAACCGCCGACCTTCTTATCGGCAGTCCTAGGCTCTGTGGTTTAACCCACAGCGCCACCCGCGTCCCTTTTGCATATGAAAGTGGGGAAGGCAAATGCTCGATCTATGCCATGAGTGAGGAATGGGGAACCTGTGGCCCTCCAGATGCTGTTGGGACTCTGGCCCTGTGGGTAGCTCAGTTAGTAGAGCATGAGACTTGTAATCAAGCCCTATGTTGGGCAAAAGATTCCTGCATTTCAGGTGGTTCCTGCCAACTCTACTATTCTATGAACTCAGCATGGGCAATAGTCAGGGGTGATGCGAGTTGTAGTACGGCAACATCTCGAGGCCCACAGGCTCCTTATCCCAGTTGTTACTGTTCACAGAACAGTAAGAGCGAATGTTCATAATGTGCACCAACACAGGAAGTGAGGGTGAGCTGCACTTCCTGTATTCCCGCTTACTATCATTATCGCCTGAATCCGCTTCAAGTTGCAAAATGAGCCGCAAAGGGTCAAAACTGTCCATGTTCTGCACCTTAGCATCCGTTTGGGGATAAATTTGGCTCTTAATCAGGGCTGACAATTAGGCCATACAGTTAATATTTTTACAGCTGTTTTATTAATAACACATACAGTGCATCCAGCCAGGATTTGTTGGAGACACCTCAGGAAAACGAATGATGTAAATAACAGATGGAGGCAGAATATTCTTACAAACAGGCATAAAGATATTCCCATCTTGTTTAGAAGGAATTTAAATAGACAGATTGTAGATAAACAGGCAGACCAAAAAGAAGCGAGTGTGTGTGTGTTGGAGGGAGGGCGGGAGAAATCCCAGGAGGGGAAGAGTGGATGGGTGGAAGAGGAAACAGAGACTTTAATATGCACCCAGCACAATACATAGAACACTCCTCTTCATATATTTCTATGTATAATGTGATTTACTTGCTGCACTTGAAAGACCCATGCAAATTAACAGTAGCAGTTGAAAAGGCAGCAGTGCCAAAAGGTTGCCGCTCTCCTCCCGGCTGCCTGCCGCCTGCTCTTCCCCCAGTTGTGGGCTTTTACAAACAGATGGTACTGAAAAGGCATGGCTGACAACAATACCTCTTCATGGTACAGTCATACCTTGGGTTACAGGCACTTCAGGTTGCATTTTTTCGGGTTACAGACCGCTGAAACCCGGAAGTACCGTAATGGGTTATTTCCGGGTTTTGGCAGTCATGCCGAATCACAACCCGCGCTTGCGCAGACGTGCCGCTGCGGGTTGCAAACACTGCAGGTTGTGAACATGCATCCCACAGAGATCACGTTCGCAACCCGAGTGTCCACTGTACTTCTCTGTGCCTTCCACATTTTGTCAGCACCTTTCTCCCACTCAGGGCCCTTACTCTTGTTGACTTCTTTTGGACAAAACCACTCCCCTTCCCAGGGGGGTGAGTTGCAGGCAGGCCACAAGCACTCCCAGTGTACAGTGGGGTGTGTGGCGATGCCGCCCATGTCATTGAGTGTCCCGGCCCCCCCCCACACCCCCGGCCGATCAATCTGGTCAGCTGGTGGGGGTGTGACTTACCCTATTTAAACCCCTGTGCGGCCGGGGATCAGTCTCCTTTTCTCCTGACTCTTGTTGACTTCTTTTGAACAATAGGGTATTCAAACCGAGAGTAAGAAGGCAAATTGGAATGCAAAGGAATGCAAACAAGTTGTAGAGCAAGAGGATGCAACCTTATTTAGGGTGCATTCATGGTTTTCCTGGTTATAGTGCTAGAGCCTCTGTCCTGTTACACTGCATCGCCTGTTGCATTGTGGAACTTTGGCTTTTGGATCAACTGCTAAATTTCACATAGCAGTAGGGAGCTGCATGCAAGGATACTATCCTGAATTACCACCATGTGAAATTGCATGAAGATACCAACAAAAGGTAAGTTCGGTGTAGTTCACAATACTGAGAGATGCTAGTGGAGTTGTAGATGGATGTTAATGAAGTTGTAGACGACAGGGTGCCGGCATTTTGCACCTGTTTCGCCCTGGCAGTCTGAGTAATCAAGAGGCCACTGTTTAACCCCGATGGGGCCCTTTTACTGGGGCTTGCAGGTAGCACACTCCCAAGGTAGTTTTCAGGGCTTCTTCAGTGGTCTAATCTCAAAGCCTTGATACGCATATTGATATTATATTTCTAGCATTATTGTATTTCCCTTCATTACTAAGCTCAGCACTGGACAACAACAGCCCAGAATCTCCCCATGGTACTATTTCTCTTGAATAGAAAGTTCCAGTCTGATGCATCCAGATGAGAGATAGTGAAGAAACACTCCACTGAATGTCGGTATACACTCCTTACGTAAAATAAAGCCTTAAATGGCTCAGGACTGCAATACCTCAAGGACTGCCTCTTTCAATATAAACCTACCTGGACTCTGAGATAATCTTCCGAGGCCCTCCTTCATGTGCCTCCTCCTTGAGAGGTCCGGAGGGTGGCAACACAAGAACAGGGCCTTCTCTGCAGTGGCTCTCCATCTGTGGAATGCTCTCCCCAGGGAAGTCCGCCTGGCGCCTTCATTATACACCTTTAGGCGCCAGGCAACAATGTTCTTTTTTAACCAGGCCTTTGGTTGAATGGATTGACATCCTACATCAGGTGTCCCCAAACTATGGCTCGCGGGCCAGATAAGGCCTGAGGGACTCATTTATCTGGCCTGCGGTGACCCCAACCACCTGCTGCCGCTGCCTGCTCTTACCGGCGCTGCGCTGTGTGGCTGCCCACTTCCAGGTCGGAGGAGCACCGGAAATAGCTTGTGTGCATGCACAAGCGTTATTTGTGCATGCGCAAGCATTATTTCCGGTGCACATCCGGGTCGGAGGAGGCCCATGCACATGCGCACAAGCTATTTCTGGTGCTCCTCCGACCCGGAAGTGCACTGGAAATAGCGTGTGCGCACTCGTATGGGCACGCGCTCCCCCACCATCTGGCCCACCGTGTGATCAGCACTGAAGACACTGGCCCAAGACACGGTAAGTTTGCTTGTTGCTCTTTTTGGAGGGGAGTTGAGTTATTGGGTAATTGTTCTTATTTTGATTTATACATTGTAATATTTTCTGTGACCCATCCTGAGACCTCCAGGTGTAGGACGGTATATAAATCCAATAAATAAATAAAATAAATGGAGCACATGGGGGCATCTGAGGTGGGGCTGGAGCATGTGCCCCCATGCCCCCTATTCATGCTGGCATTCCCTGATGAGGCATGACACCTGAAGGAAGCTTTCTCTTTATCAGCTATGTGACTTCTTTTTCAGAGCCGATAAGCAGAGCAAAACAGGATATTCAGATCCAGCCTAGATCCTCTTGCGCTGTACCTTTGCTTCATATAGCTGTTCCGCTGAGGAAGTGATATGTAATAGAACAGTTGGGACTCTGCCCTCCGACTTTGACACAATGCTAATAGTCTGAACAATGGCAAAAGGCTAAAGCTGTGCAGTAAACAGGAAGCTTTGTGTCATGCCGAGGGTGTTGATGTGGTATGCTTGAAAGAAATGGAGTCTGGGTCACTCAGGATGAGGCGTCTGTAAAATATTTGATTTCAGTTACATTGTGGTCAGGCTGAAGAAACCACAAGTGAGCACTTAACAGATTCAGCTGTGTCAGTTGCTAACCCACAGAACGATGGATTAGATAAGAATTGAGTATTCTTCCTCTCCTCTTACTGGGACCGACACATTTCTCTGGGATTTCAGTCCTCGTGTTCTCACAAAGGGGCGGAGGAAGAGAGGACCAAAACAGGGTGTGCCTGCAAGCGTCATGGGAAGGATTTTCTTGATTTGAATGGTGTTAACATGTGTAATGCCAAAAAACAAGAACAAAAACAACAAAAACCAATGGAATTTGTTGTGGTTCCAGAACAAAGAATTGCGCAAATAGCCGCTCTCTTTCCAAATGGCTCTGCTTTGTCCTTAAGGGCAAATTCCCCAAGTGACAAACAGGATGTCACCATATGTCAGAGATGGGAGACCTATGGCCATTCAGCGGTTGATTGCCTCCAATACCTATCATCCTCTGTTAGTGTGGTCAGTGGTCAGGGATGATGGGAAGACAGGTGCTTAGCTCTGCCCTTCCTCCCAAAATTGCATAGAATCATATAAGTCCAACTCATATGAGTTGGAAGGGACCCCAAGGGTCTTGTAGTGGAACCACCTTCAATGCGGGAATCACAACTGAAGAATCTCTGACAGATGGTTACCCAACCTCTGTTTCAAAAACTCCAATGAAGGAGAGTCTACCACATTCCAAGGTAGTCTACTCTTCCTAATGTTTGGTCAGGGTTTCCTTTCTTGTAATTTGAATCCATTGGTTCCGGGTCCTACCTCTGGCACAGCAGAAAACAAGCTTGCTCCATCTTCCATGTGACAGCCCTTCAGATATTTGAAGATGACTATCATATCTCTTCTCAGTCTTCTCTTCTTCAAGCTAAACATACCCAATGTCAGGGACTGGCTGGCTGAGGAAGAGTGGTAGAAGCTGGCTTCCTAAGAGCTTCATAGGGAAGGCACAGAAGAAGAAGAAGAAGAAGAAGAAGAAGAAGAAGAAGAAGAAGAAGAAGAAGAAGAAGAAGAAGAAGAAGAATTAGATCCTAGAGCCTGGTGGTGGTGGGACACTGGCCACACCTCAGAGGAGGGGACAAGCTGGAAGGTACTAGAAGCAGGAAGCTTGAGGGATCACAAAGAGGCAGAAGCAGGCACAGGACAGGGAGATGAAATTTCTAGTTTGGAGGCTTCAACAGAGACAACAGAGGGGAGCCAGCAATCCCACAGATCCACCCTGACAGCTCCCCATCGATCATGTCCTTGGGGATCCTGCCCTCTTTCATTCTGTGGACATGACCAAACCAGTCTAGACGCCACTGAGACAGGAGTGCAAGCATGCTGGGAATGTGGGTTTGGGAAAGCAGATATTTTCTTGAAGTGTTTGGAGGCAGATAGGTGGTGAATCCATAGCAGTGAACAGGGAGGAATGACCATTGGGAGGAGTGCGGAGAGAAGAAAAGCCATGGGGCATCTGCATCAGCACAACAGGATGCCTTCATCTGCCCCAGCTGCAACAAAACATGTCTCTCCCTTATTGGTCTCTACAGCCACAGCAGGCGCCGCAACCTTCTAACAGTTTGACTTCACCCCCCAAAGGTGCATTCCTTCATGGTCTCCCAAAGCAGATGGATAACAACCATGGATCTGTCACCTATTGAATAAAACACTTAAGCGTATGAAGTTCACTTCAGGCACATGACTTAATCCCAGACAACTCAGCACACAATACACATTTTGATCCATAGAGTAAGAAGTATGACTATGTGTCATTAAAAAACAAAACAAAAGCCCAGCTTTTAATTACACACATGATTTGCTCCTGGGCCCTCAACTTGTTGCCTTCCTTTCGCCAAATGCTGCCAAATGCTTGTGTACGATTTACAGGACGATAAACATCAGCCACATTCAGTACGTGAGTGCTCTGTGCATTAAGCAGGAAGACCAAGAGGGGAAGAGAGAGAGAGAGAGAGAGAGAGAGGGAGCTCATTTTGGCAGAAGCCAGGGTTGGATTGTACAGATTTGCAATTGCAGTTGTATACTGGGGATTGTCGTTGAAGTCTTGCGTGCGGGTTTGACAGTGAGCAGCTGTAATAGATTTTAAACGTTGGAGCTTGGGTTCTCCACAAAACAGCCCAGGAGTGGGTGGGGGTGGGGTGGGAATGAGGTGGGGAGCTGAATGATGCCAAGACGCAGCAGCTCAACTCTGAGGGAAGAATGCATCACAAACACACACTGATCCACCAGCTTTGTACATGACCTGGAAAAAAGAAAGGATGTGTAATATCCTGGCTGGCTGATTCCATGTCTGCCTGCAGTGGGATGAAGGATGGTGAAGACAAGTTTGTCCCTGGCCATCTGTGCCTTAGGAGAATCCAGACAGGACTACTGTAGTGCACTCAACTTGCAGCTGCTTTTAAAGAGTGTTCAGAAACTTCCATTGCGTGGAGTATAATGTATGGAGCTCAGTGGTAGGGCATCTGGTTTGCATGCAGAAGGTTCCGAGTTCAATCTCTGGCATTGTCCACTCCGAAGCCTTGGTGAGCTGCAGGCAGACAGTGTAGGCAATACTGAGCTAAGATGGAACTGGAATCTGAGTCAGTATTAAGCAGCTACGTAGGCTTATTCCAGTATACCTGAAGGAGCGTCTCCACCCCCATCATTCTGCCCGGACACTCAGGTCCAGCTCCGAGGGCCTTCTGGCAGTTCCCTCACTGCGAGAAGCAAAGCTACAGGGAACCAGGCAGAGGGCCTTCTTGGTAGTGGCGCCCGCCCTGTGGAACGCCCTCCCATCAGATGTCAAAGAGAAAAACAACTACCTGACATTTAGAAAACATCTGAAGGCCGCCCTGTTCAGGGAAGTTTTTAATGTGTGACATTTTGATGTATTTTTAATCTTTGTTGGAAGCTGCCCAGAGTGGCTGGGGAAACCCAGCCAGATGGGCGGGGTATACAAATAATAAATTATGATGATGATGATGATGATGATGATGATGATGATGATGTCACCAACTTGTTCCCAGTCCAAGTTCAAAGTGCTGGTCCTCAGCATGGTAAATGGTCCAGGGGGTCAATGCTAGACCATGGGCAGCAGGCCAGAGTGAGTCAAGGTGCAACCAGGAGTCAGTACCAAATTGCAAACATAGGACCCCCCTTGTTTGTTGCACTTATATACCACTTTTTTCTTCCAAGGGTGTCAAGGTAGTGTGACTGGTTCTTCTCCTCCTCCCAGTCTTCATCCTCACAGCAACCTGTGCCTTAAGTTAGGCTAAGAGATGGTGACAGGCCAGAGCTTCGTGGCTGAGTGGGGATTCAAACCCTGGTCTCCAACACTTGAACCATTATGTCATACAGTGATTAGCCTAGACCAGGGGTTCTCAAACTTGAATCTCCAGCTGTTTTTAAGACTACAAATCCCATCATCCCTAGCTAACAGGATGATAGGAATTGTGGTCCAAGAACAGCTA